>NC_082694.2:26970652-27570652 GCF_949987515.2 Delphinus delphis | reverse complement strand
GTGCTGATTCAAAGCTTCTGAAGTCTGAGAGGTTGCATATGGTGTAAAACCAAACCTAAATTGCTTTCAGGATCCAATGAATTAGCAGAGGTCATGTTCTCATGCATTATATGCTTAATAAATGCCTCTTCCTTTCCTTGTACATAATTATATTAACTTAAGTAATAGCATGGGGGTGATTTAGTATTGTGATTGGGCGAAAGCCAAAATAAGGTTTTTGGTTTTTGGTTTTTGGTTTTGTGCGTGTGTGTGTGTTCTTCTTATTTGTTTTATTTAAAGCATGGACCATAGTTTCCCTTTTATTTTAAAAAAGAATCTCCCATTTATTTAATTAGTATTACTAATTAGTATTACTAATTTTACATGTGTCACCTAGGTGCTTTCACATAGGTTATCTCATTTAATCTCCACAATAAAGGGTGTGTTATTGTCACTATTTTACAAATGGGGAAGTAGAGGCTAAGAGAGATGAAATTATTTGCCCAAGAACCCTTGACTAGTAAGATATTTAAGAATTCAGATTTAAGCTATATTTTTGTAATGAAAGTCTCTGTCACAGTTTTGAATTTTAGGATTAAGAATTATTCACTTTAAGGGAGTGTGGGAGAGAGACACAAGAGGGAGAGGATATGGGGATATATGTATACATATAGCAGATTCACTTAGTTATACAGCAGAAGCTAACACAACATTGTAAAGCAATTATACTCCAATAAAGATGTTTAAAAAAAGAATTATTCACTAAAATAGGCCTCTATTTTATTTTTATTTATGAATCACAACTTATATTTTCAATTGTTTGAATATTCTAGTACTATTAATAAATTATTTTTGTATTTCATAGGCTCCAGAATATAAGCATGAATGTGAAATAGAGCCTCACTGTATAAAATATAGCAAGAATAACTTTTAAACATACGCTGAACTCAATGGTAACCATATATCCATGGATAGGTAACTTTTTAGGAAGACGTATCATGATAATAGGGGAAATTCTGGAAGGGTTCTTATACCTTGCTTGGAACATCAGCTCAATAGGGAGAAATGTAATAT
Organism: Delphinus delphis; assembly: GCF_949987515.2. NCBI lineage: Eukaryota > Metazoa > Chordata > Mammalia > Artiodactyla > Delphinidae > Delphinus > Delphinus delphis. The sequence goes on along the minus strand of NC_082694.2, from coordinate 27,569,599 downwards.
GCTAGTGTGATTAAGATCAAGTGTCATTCTATAATTACAGGGACACATATAGTCCCAATGGTCCCAGGGCTGACTTTTCCCTAAAAAAAGTAGTTGGGCTGGATTTTGGTTGTCAACTTTGCACTGCCGTCACTCTCTTCTAAGGTTTTCTCTGCTTTCAAGAAGCATATTTGAACAAGATTTCTTTACAAGATAGTTATGAGTTAGGATTTTCCAATGATGGGTATTTGAACAATACTTGGAAGGTACAGAGAAAGAAAGGCTGTTATTCTCAGGAGCTTACTGAAACTTCGCACTCATGATGGCGTCTCAGACATCTCTTTCAGCTCCTATTTTGTGGCTTGGATGACCAGAAATGGTAGATTTTCAGACTTCTCTGCAAGTACCATTTTACTCTTTGGTGGCCAGATGTGGAGGCATCTCCGATTTTCACATGAGCTTCCACTTCAAGGACACTGTAGGCAAGCACAATAGTTTTCTGATTTCCCTGGGCCCTAGCATACCTACTTGTGCTTTTGCCTTAGTAACTCTATCTCCACTATTTTGAACAAGCCTCTATTTTAACGCACCACATTTCAAAGCACTCAACTAAGAGGTTGAGTCCTCAGCTAAAATTCTCAGTTGCTGACTTATGCTGATTTTAAGCTATTCAGCCTCTGTACCTCATTTTCCTTAATTGTTAAATGGGATTCAACAATTCCTACCTTAAAAAGTAGTTCTACAGGGAGACCTTCAAGATGGCAGATGAGTAAGATGTGGAGATCACTTTCCTCCCCACAAACACATCAAAAATACATCTACATGTGGAACAACTCCTACAGGACACCTACTGAATGCTGGCAGAAGACCTCAGACTTCCCAAAAGATATCTATTATTTTTTCCTTTTTCTCTTTATGTGAGTGTGTATGTGTATGCTTCTTTGTGTGATTTTGTCTGTATAGCTTTGCTTTTACCATTTGTCCTAGGGTTCTGTCTGTCCATTTTTTTGTATGGTTTTTAGTGCTTGTTATCATTGGTGGATTTGTTTTTTGGTTTGGCTGCACTCTTTCTTTTTTATTACTTTTTAATTTTTAATAATTTTTATTTTAATAACTTACTTTTTCACTTATTTTTTTCTTTCTTTTTTTCTCCCTTTTCTTCTGAGCCATGTGGCTGACGGGTTTTGGTGCTCTGGCTGGGTGTCAGGCCTGTGCCTCTGAGGTGGGAGAGCTGAGTTCAGGACATTGGTCCACAAGAGACCTAGCTCCAACTAGTGACAGGAACACAACCCCATGCATCAGCAGAGAGGCTACCTAAAATCATAATAAGGTCACAGACACCCCAAAACACTACCAGACGTGGTCCTGCCCACCAGAAAGACAAGATCCATCCTCATCCACCAGAACACAGGCACTAGTCCCCTCCACCAGGAAGCCTACACAACCCACTAAACCAACCTAAGCCACTGGGGACACACACCAAAAACAACAGGAACTACGAACCTGCAGGTTGTGAAAAGGAGACCCCAAACACAGTAAATTAAGCAAAATGCAAAGACAGAGAAACACAGCAGATGAAGGAGCAAGGTAAAAACCCACCAGACCAAACAAATGAAGAGGAAATAAGCAGTGTACCTGAAAAAGAAATCAGAGTAATGAGAGTAAAGATGATACAAAATCTTGGAAATAGAATGGAGAAAATACAAGAAACATTTAACAAGGACCTAGAAGAACTGAAGAGCAAACAAACAATGATGAACAACACAATAAATGAAATTTAAAATTCTCTAGAAGGAATCAATAGTGGAATAACTGAGGCAGAAGAACGAATAAATGATCTAGAAGATAAAATAGTGGAAATAACTACTGCAGAGCAGAAAAAAGAAAAAAGAATGAAAAAAATTGAGGACAGTCTCAGAGACGTCTCAGACAACATTAAATGCACTAACATTTGAATTACAGGGGTCCCAGAAGAAGAGAAAAAGAAAGGGACTCAGAAAATATTTGAAGAGGTTATAGTTGAAAACTTACCTGATATGGGAAAGGAAATAGTCAATTAAGTCCAGGAAGCACAGAGAGTCTCATACAGGATAAATCCAAGGAGAAACACGCTAAGGCACCTATGAATCAAACTATCAAAAATTTAGTACAAAGAAAAAAATATTAAAAGCAGCAAGGGAAAAACAACAAATAACATACAAGGGAATGACCATAAGGTTAACAGCTGATCTTTCAGCACAAACTCTGCAAGCCAGAAGGGAGTGGCAGGACGTATTTAAAGTGATGAAAGGGAAAAACCTACAATCAAGATTACTCTACCCAGCAAGGATCTTATTCAGATTTGACAGAGAAATTAAAAAGTTTACAGACAAGCAAAAGCTAAGAGAACTCAGCACCACCAAACCAGCTTTACAGCAAATGCTAAAGGAACTTCTCTAGGCAGGAAACACAAGAGAAGGAAAAGACCTACAATAGTAAACCCAAAACAATTAAGAAAATGGTAATAGGAACATACATATTGATAATTACCTTAAATGTAAATGGATTAAATGCTCCAACCAAACGACATAGACTGGCTGAATGGATACAGAAACAAGACCCATATATATGCAGTATACTGGAGACACATTTCAGACCTAGGGACACATACAGAATGAAAATGAGGGGATGGAAAAAGATATTCCATGCAAATGGAAACCAAAAGAAAGCTGGAGTAGCAATTCTCATATCAGACAAAATAGACTTTAAAACAAAGACTGTTACAAGAGACAAAGAAAAACACCACATAATGATCAAGGGATCAACCCAAGAAGAAGATATAACAATTTTAAATATTTATGCACCCAACATAGGAGTACTTCAATACATAAGGCAAATGCTAACTGCCATAAAAGGGGAAATCACAGTAACACAATAATACTAAGGGACTTTAACATCCCACTTTCACCAATGGACAGATCAACCTAAATGAAAGTAAATAAGGAAACACAAGCTTTAAATGACACATGAAACAAGATGGACTTAATTGATAATTACAGGACATCCCATCCCCAAAAAACAGAATACATTTTCTTTTCAAGTGCTTATGGAACAATCTCCAAGACAGATCATATCTTGGGTCACAAATCAAGCCTCGGTAAATTTAAGAAAATTGACTTATCAAGTATAGTTTCCAACCACAACGCTATGATACTAGGTACCAATTACAGGAAAAAAACTGTAAAAAATACAAACAGTTGGAAGCTAAACAACACACTACTAAATAACCAAGAGATCAATGAAGAAATCAAAGAGGAAATTTAAAAAATACCCAGAAACAAATGACAATGAAAACACGATGACCCAAAACCTGTCGGATACAGCAAAAGCAGTTCTAAGAGGGAAGTTTATAGCAGTACAATCCTACCTCAAGAAACAAGAAATATCTCAAATAAACAATCTAACCTTGCACCTAAAGCAATTAGAGATAGAAGAACGAAAAAAAAAAAAAAAACCCAAAGTTAGCAGAAGGAAAGAAATCATAAAGATCAGATCAGAAATAAATGAAAAAGAAACGAAGGAAACGATAGCAAAGCTCAATAAAACTAAAAGTTGGTTCTTCAAGAAGATAAACAAAATTGATAAACCATTAGCCAGACTCATCAAGAAAAAAAGGGAGAAGACATATCAATAGAATTAGAAATGAACAAGAAGAAGTAACAACTGACACTGCTGAAATACAAAGGATCATGAGAGATTACTACAAGCAACTATATGCCAATAAAATGGAAAATCTGGAAGAAATGGACAAATTCTTAGAAAAGCACAACTTTCCAAGACTGAACCAGGAAGAAATAGAAAATATAAACAGACCAATCACAAGGAGTGAAATTGAGACTGCGATTAAAAATCTTCCAACAGACAAAAGCCCAGGACCAGATGGCTTTACAGGTGAATTCTATCAAACATTTAGAGAAGAGCTAACACCTATCCTTCTCAAACTCTTCCAAAATATAGCAGAGTGAGGAATACTCCCAAACTCATTCTATGAGGCCACCATCACCCTGATACCAAAACCAGACAAAGATGTCACAAAGAAAGAAATCTACTGGCAAGTTTCACTGATGAACATAGATGCAAAAATCCTCAACAAAATACTAGCAAACAGAATCCAACAGCACATTAAAAGGATCATACACCATGATCAAGTGGGGTTTATCCCAGGAATGCAAGGATTCTTCAGTATACGCAAATCAATCAATGTGATAAACCATATTAACACATCGAAGGAGAAAAACCATATGATCACCTCAATAGATGCAGAAAAAACTTTTGATAAAATTCAACACCCATTTATGATAAAAATCCTCCAGAAAGTTGGCATACAGGGAATGTACCTCAACATAATACAGGACATATATGACGAACCCACAGCCAAGATCGTTCTCAATGGTGAGAAACTGAAACCATTTCCTCTAAGATCAGGAACAAGACAAGGTTGTCCAGACTTACCACTATTTATTTTTAACATCTTTATTGGGGTATAATTGCTTTACAATAGTGTGTTAGTTTCTGCTTTATAACAAAGTGAATCAGTTATACATATACATATGATCCCTATCTCTTCCCTCTTGCGTCTCCCTCCCTCCCACCCTCCCTATCCCACACCTCCAGGCGGTCACAAAGCACCGAGCCGATATCCCTGTGCCATGCGGCTGCTTCCCACTACCTATCTACCTTACGTTTGTTAGTGTGTATATGTCAATGACTCTCTCTCGCCCTGTCACAGCTCACCCTTCCCCCTCCCCATATCCTCAAGTCCGTTCTCCAGTAGGTCTGTGTCTTTATTCCTGTCTTACCCCTAGGTTCTTCATGACATTTTTTTTCTTAAATTCCATATATATGTGTTAGCATACGGTATTTGTCTTTTTCTTTCTGACTTACTTCACTATGTATGACAGACTCTAGGTCTATTCACCTCATTACAAATAGCTCAATTTCGTTTCTTTTTATGGGTGAGTAATATTCCATTATATATATGTGCCACATCTTCTTTATCCATTCATCCGATGATGGGCACTTAGGTTGTTTCCATCTCCGGGCTATTGTAAATAGAGCTGCAATAAACATTTTGGTGCATGACCCTTTTTGAATTATGGTTTTCTCAGGGTATATGCCCAGTAGTGGGATTGCTGGGTCATATGGTAGTTCTATTTGTAGTTTTTTAAGGAACCTCCATACTGTTCTCCATAGTGGCTGAACCACTCACATTCCCACCAGCAGTGCAAGAGTGTTCCCTTTTCTCCACACCCTCTCCAGCATTTATTGTTTCTAGATATTTTGATGATGGCCATTCTGACTGGTGTGAGATGATATCTCATTGTAGTTTTGATTTGCATTTCTCTAATGATTAATGATGTTGAGCATTCTTTCATGTGTTTGTTGGCAGTCTGTATATCTTCTTTGGAGAAATGTCTATTTAGGTCTTCTATCCATTTTTGGATTGGGTTGTTTGTTTTTTTGTTATTGAGCTGCATGAGCTGCTTGTAAATTTTGGAGATTAATCCTTTGTCAGTTGCTTCATTTGCAAATATTTTCTCCCATTCTGAGGGTCGTCTTTTGGTGTTGTTTATGGTTTCCTTTGTTGTGCAAAAGCTTTGAAGTTTCATTAGGTCCCATTTGTTTATTTTTGTTTTTATTTCCATTTCTCTAGGAGGTGGGTCAAAAAGGATCTTGCTGTGATTTATGTCATAGAGTGTTCTGCCTATGTTTTCCTCTAAGAGTTTGATAGTTTCTGGCCTTACATTTAGGTCTTTAATCCATTTTGAGCTTATTTTTGTGTATGGTGTTAGGGAGTGATCTAATCTCATACTTTTACATGTACCTGTCCAGTTTTCCCAGCACCACTTATTGAAGAGGCTGTCCTTTCTCCACTGTACATTCCTGCCTCCTTTATCAAAGATAAGGTGTCCATATGTGCGTGGCTTTATCTCTGGGCTTTCTATCCTGTTCCATTGATCTATCTTTCTGTTTTTGCGCCAGTACCATACTGTCTTGATTACTGTAGCTTTGTCGTATAGTCTGAAGTTAGGGAGCCTGTTCCTCCAGCTACTTTTTTCGTTCTCAAGATTGCTTTGGCTATTCGGGGTCTTTTGTGTTTCCATACAAATTGCGAAATTTTTTGTTCTAGTTCTGTGGAAAATGCCAGTGGTAGTTTGAGAGGGATTGCATTGAATCTATAGATTGCTTTGGGTAGTAGAGTCATTTTCACAATGTTGATTCTTCCAATCCAAGAACATGGTGTATGTCTCCATCTATTTGTATCATCTTTAATTTCTTTCATCAGCGTCTTATAATTTTCTGCATACAGGTGTTTTGTCTCCTTAGGTAGGTTTATTCCTAGATATTTTATTCTTTTTGTTGCAGTGGTAAATGGGAGTGTTTTCTTGATTTCACTTTCAGATTTTTCACCATTAGTATATAGGAATGCCAGAGATTTCTGTGCATTAATTTTGTACCCTGCTACTTCACCAAATTCATTGATTAGCTCTAGTAGTTTTCTGGTAGCATCTTTAGGATTCTCTATGTATAGTATCATGTCATCTGCAAACAGTGACAGCTTTACTTCTTCTTTTCTGATTTGGATTCCTTTTATTTCCTTTTCTTCTCTGATTGCTGTGGCTAAAACTTCCAAAACTATGTTGAATAAGAGTGGTGAGAGTGGACAGCCTTGTCTTGTTCCTGATCTTAGTGGAAATGCTTACAGTTTTTCACCATTGAGGATGATGTTTGCTGTGGGCTTGTCATATATGGCCTTTATTATGTTGAGGAAAGTTCCCTCTATGCCTACTTTCTGCAGGGTTTTTATCATAAATGGGTGTTGAATTTTTTCAAAAGCTTTCTCTGCATCTCTTGAGATGATCATATGGTTTTTCTCCTTCAATTTGTTAATATGGTGTATCACATTGATAGATTTGCGTATATTGAAGAATCCTTGCATTCCTGGAATAAACCCCACTTGATCATGATGTATGATCCTTTTAATGTGCTGTTGGATTCTGTTTGCTAGTATTTTGTTGAGGATTTTTGCATCTATGTTCATCAGTGATATTGGCCTGTAGTTTTCTTTCTTTGTGACATCCTTGTCTGGTTTTGGTATCAAGGTGATGGTGGCCTCGTAGAAGGAATTTGGGAGTGTTCCTCCCTCTGCTATATTGTGGAAGAGTTTGAGAAGGATAGGTGTTAGCTCTTCTCTAAATGTTTGATAGAATTCGCCTGTGAAGCCATCTGGTCCTGGGGTTTTGTTTGTTGGAAGATTTTTAATCACAGTTTCAATTTCAGTGCTTGTGATTGGTCTGTTCATATTTTCTATTTCTTCCTGATTCAGTCTTGTCAGGTTGTGCATTTCTAAGAATTTGTCCATTTCTTCCAGATTGTCCATTTTATTGGCATAGAGTTGCTTGTAGTAATCTCTCATGATCTTTTGTATTTCTGCAATGTCAGTTGTTACTTCTCCTTTTTCATTTCCAATTCTATTGATTTGAGTCTTCTCCCTTTTTTTCTTGATGAGTCTGGCTAGTGGTTTATCTATTTTGTTTATCTTCTCAAAGAACCAGCTCTTAGTTTTATTGATCTTTGCTATTGTTTCCTTCATTTTTTTTTTCATTTATTTCTGACATGATTTTTTTCCTTCTGCTAGCTTTGGGGATTTTTTGTTCTACTTTCTCTAATTGCTTGAGGTGCAAGGTTAGGTTGTTTATTCGAAATGTTTCCTGCTTCTTAAGGTGGGCTTGTATTGCTATAAACTTCCCCCTTAGAACTGCTTTTGCTGCATCCCATAGGTTTTGGGTCGTTGTGTCTCCATTGTTATTTGTTTCTAGGTATTTTTTAATTTCCTCTCTGATTTCTTCAGTGATCACTTCATTATTAAGTAGTATATTGTTTAGCCTCCATGTGTTTGTATTTTGTACAGATCTTTTCCTGTAATTGATATCTAGTCTCATGGCGTTGTGGTTGGAAAAGATACTGATACAATTTCAATTTTCTTAAATTTACCAAGGCTTGATTTGTGACCCAAGATATGATCTATCCTGGAGAATGTTCCATGAGCACTTGAGAAAACTGTATTCTGTTGTTTTTGGATGGAGTGTCCTATAAATATCATTTAAGTCCATCTTGTTTAATGTATCATTTAAAGCTTTATTTTCATTTTGGATGATCTGTCCATGTGTGAAAGTGGGGTGTTAAAGTCTCCTACTATGAATGTGTTACTGTCGATTTCCCCTTCTATGGCTGTTAGTATTTGCCTTATGTATTGAGGTGCTACTCTGTTGGGTGCATAAATATTTACAATTGTTATATCTTCTTCTTGGATCGATCCCTTGATCATTTTGTAGTGTCCTTCTTTGTCTCTTGTAATAGTCCTTATTTTAAAGTCTATTTTGTCTGCTTTGAGAATTGCTACTCCAGCTTTCTTTTGGTTTCCATTTGCATGGAATATCTTTTTCCATCCCCTTACTTTCAGTCTGTATGTGTCTCTAGGTCTGAAGTGGGTCTCCTGTAGACAGCATATATAAGGGTCTTGTTTTTGTATCCATTCAGTGAGCCTGTGTCTTTTTGTGGGAGCATTTAGTCCATTTACATTTAAGGTAATTATCGATATGTATGTTCCTATTCCCATTTTCTAAATTGTTTTGGGTTCGTTATTATAGGTCTTTTCCTTCTCTTCTGTTTCTTGTCTAGAGAAGTTCCTTTAGCATTTGTTGTAAAGCTGGTTTGGTGGTGCTGAACTCTCTCAGCTTTTGCTTGTCTGTAAAGCTTTTAATTTCTCCATCCAATCTGAATGAGATCCTTGCTGGGTAGAGTAGTCTTGGTTGCAGGTTTTTCTCCTTTATCACTTTCAGTATGTCCTGCCACTCCCTTCTGGCTTGTAGGGTTTTTGCTGAGAGATCAGCTGTTAACCTTATGGGGATTCCCTTGTGTGTTATTTGTTGTTTTTCCCTTGTTGCTTTTAATATGCTTTCTTTGTATTTAATTTTTGACAGTTTGATTAATATGTGTCTTGGCGTATTTCTCCTTGGAAATATCCTGTATGGGACTCTCTGTGCTTCCTGGACTTGATTAACTATTTCCTTTCCCATATTAGGGAAGTTTTCAACTATAATCTCTTCAAATATTTTCTCAGTCCCTTTCTTTTTCTCTTCTTCTTCTGGAACCCCTATAATTCGAATGTTGGTGCGTTTAATGTTGTCCCAGAGGTCTGAGACTGTCCTCAGTTCTTTTCATTCTTTTTTCTTTATTCTGCTCTGCAGTATTTATTTCCACTCTTTTATCTTCTAGGTCACTTATCCGTTCTTCTGTCTCAGTTATTCTGCTATTGATCCCATCTAGAGTACTTTTAATTTCATTTATTGTGGTGTTCCTCGTTGCTTGTTTCATCTTTATTTCTTCTAGGTCCTTGCTAACTGTTTCTTGCATTTTGTCCATTCTATTTCCCAAGATTTTGGATCATCCTTACTATCATTATTCTGAATTCTTTTTCAGGTAGACTGCCTATTTCCTCTTCATTTGTTAGGTCTGGTGCATTTTTATTTTGCTCCTTTACCTGCTGTGTGTTTTTCTGTCTTCTCATTTTGCTTATCTTACTGTGTTTGGAGTCTCCTTTTTGCAGGCTGCAGGTTTGTAGTTCCCGCTGTTTTTGATGTCTGTCTCCAATGGCTAAGGTTGGTTCAGTGGGTTGTGTAGGCTTCTTGGTGGAGGGGACTAGTGCCTGATTTGTGGTGGATGAGGCTGGATCTTGTCTCTCTAGTGGGCAGGTTTACATCTGGTGGTGTGTTTTGGGGTGTCTGTGGCCTTATTATGATTTTAGGCAGCCTCTCTGCTAATGGGTGGGGTTGTGTTCCTGTTTTGCTAGTTGTTTGGCATAGGTTGTCCAGCACTGTAGCTTGCTGGTCGTTGAGTGAAGCTGGGTGCTGGTGTTAAGAAGGAGGTCTTTGGGAGATTTTCGCCGTTTGATATTATGTGGAGCTGGGAGTCCTCTTGTTGACCAGTGTCCTGAAGTTGGCTCTCCCACCTCAGAGGCAGAGCCCTGACTCCTGGCTGGAGCACCAAGAGCCTTTCATCCACCTGGCTCAGAATAAAAGGGAGAAAAAGTGGAGAGAATTAGTAGAAGTATGAAGAAAGAAAGAAAGAAAGGAGGGAGAGAAGGAGGGAAGGAAGGAAGGAAGAAAGAAAGAAAGAAAGAAGCAAAGAAGGAAAGAAGGCAAGAAGGAAAGAAAGGAGGGAGGGAGGGAGGGTGGAAGGAAGGAAGGAGGGAAGGAAGGAAAAAAGACAGAAAGAAAGAAGATACAGTAAAATAAAATAAAGTATAATAATGTTATTGAACTAAAAAATAATTATTTAGAAAAAAAAGGTACGGATAGAACCTTAGGACAAATGTTGGAAGCAAAGCTATACAAACAAAATCTTACACAGAAGCATACACATACACCCTCACAAAAAGAGGTAAAGGGGAAAGAATCATAAATCTTACTCTCAGAGACCACCTCCTCAATTTGGGATGATTCGTTGTCTAAAGGAGGGAAGGAAGGAAGGAAGGAAGGAAGGAAAGAAAGAATGAAAGAAAGAAAGAAAGAAAGAAAGAAAGAAAGAAAGAAAGAAAGTAGGTAAAGTATAATAAAGTTATTAAAATTAAAATTAATTATTAAGAAAAAAATTTTAAAAAAATCATGGACGGATAGAACCCTAGGACAAATGGTGGAAGCAAAACTATACAGACAAGATCTCACACAGAAGCATACACATACACATTCACAAAAAGAGGAAAAGGGGAAAAAAATCATAGATCTTGCCCTTGAAGCCCACCTCCTCAATTTGGGATGATTCGTTGTCTATTCATGTATTCCACAGATGCAGGGTACATCAAGTTGATTGTGGAGCTTTAATCCACTGTTTCTGAGGCTGCTGGGAGAGATTTCCCTTTCTCTTCTTTGTTCTCACAGCTCACAGGGGCTCAGCTTTGGATTTCGCCCTGCCTCTGCGTGTAGGTTGCTGGAGGGCGTCTGTTTTTTGCTCAGACAGGACGGGGTTAAAGGAGCCGCTTATTTGGGGGCTCTGGCACACTCAGGCCGGGGGGAGGGAGGGGCCCAGTCTTACCACTATTATTCAACATAGTTTTGGAAGTTTTAGCCACAGCAATCAGAGAAGAAAAAGAAATAAAAGGAATCCAAATCAGGAAAGAAGAAGTAAAACTGTCACTGTTTGCAGATGACATGATACTATACAAAGAGAATCCTAAACATGCTACCGGAAATCTCCTAGAGCTAATCAATGAATTTGGCAAAGTAGCAGGATACAAAATTAATGCACAGAAATGTCTTGCATTCCTGTACACTAATGATGAAAAATATGAAAGTGAAATTAAGGAAACACTCCCATTACCATTGCAACAAAAAGAATAAAATACCTAGGAATAAACCTACCTAAGGAGACAAAAGACCTGTATGCAGAAAGCTATAAGACACTGATGAAGGAAATTAAAGATGATACAAACAGATGGAGAGATATACCATACTCTCAGATTGGAAGAATCAACATTGTGGAAACGACTATACTAGCCAAAGAAATCTACAGATTTAGTGCAATCCCTGTCAAACTACCAGCGGCATTTTTCACAGAACTAGAGCAAAAATTTCAGATTTGTATGGAAACACAAAAGACCCCAAATAGCCAAAGCTATCTTGATAAAGAAAAATGAAGCTGGAGGAATCAGGCTCCCTTACATCAGACAATACTGCAAAGCTACAGTAATCAAGACAGTATGGTACTGGCACAAAAAACAGAAAGATAGATCAATGGAACAGGATAGAAAGCCCAAAGATAAACTCACACACATATGGTCACTTTATTTTTGATAAAGGAGGCAAGAATATACAGTGGAGAAAAGACAGCCTCTTCAATAAGTGGTGCTGGGAAAACTGGACAGCTACATGTAAGAGTGAAGTTGGAACACTACCTAGCACCGTACACAAAAATAAACTCAAAATGGATTAAAGACCTAAATGTAAGTCCAGACAGTATAAAACTTTTAGAGGAGAACATAGCAAGAAGACTCTTGGACATAAATCACAGCAAGATCCTTTTTGACCCACCTCCTGGAGAAAGGGAAATAAAAACAAAAATAAACAAATGGGACCTAATGAAACTTCAAAGCTTTGCACAGCAAAGGAAACCATAAACAAGACCAAAAGACAACCCTCAGAATGGGAGAAAATATTTGCAAATGAAGCAACTGATAAAGGATTAATCTCCAAAATTTTCAAGCAGCTCATGCAACTCAATATCAAAAAAAAACCAAAAAACAACACAATCCCAAAATGGGCAGACCTAAATAGACATTTCTTCAAAGAAGATATACAGATGGCCAGCAAACACATGAAAGGATGCTCAACGTCACTAATCATTAGAGAAATGCAAATCAAAACTACAATGAGGTATCACCGCATACCAGTCAGAATGGCCATCATAAAAAAATCTACGAACAGTAAATGCTGGAGAGGGTGTGGAGAAAAGGGAACCCTCTTGCACTGTTGGTGGGAATGTAAATTGATACAGTCACTATGGAGAACAGTATGGAGGTTCCTTAAAAGTCTAAAAAGAGAACTACCATATGACTTAGCAATCCCACTACTGGGCACGTACCCTGAGAAAACCATAATTCAAAAAGAGTCATGTACCACAATGTTCATTGCAGCTCTGTTTCCAAGAGCCAGGATATGGAAGCAACCTAAGTGTCCATCGACTGATGAATGGATAAAGAAGATGTGGCACATATATACAATGGAATATTACCCATAAAAAGAAACGAAATTGAGTTATTTGTAATGAGGTGGATCAACCTGGAGACTGTCATACAGAGCGAAGTAAGCCAGAAAGAGAAAAATAAATACCGTATCCTAACACGTATATATGGAATCTAAAAAAAAAAAAATGGTTCTGAAGAACCTAGGGGCAGGACAGGAATAAAGATGCAGATGTAGAGAATGGACTTGAGGACACAGGGAGGGGGAATGGTAAGCTGGAATGAAGTGAGAGAGTGGCATGGACTTATATATACTATCAAATGTAAAATAGATAGCTAGTGGGAAGTAACCTCATAGCACAGGGAGATCAGCCCTGTGCTTTGTGACCACCTAGAGGGGTTGGATAGGGAGGGTGAGAGGGAGACACAAGAGGGAGTGGATATGGGGATATATGTATACATATAGCTGATTCACTTTGTTATACAGCAGAAACAAACACACCATTGTAAAGCAATTACACTCCAGTAAAGATGTTTAAAAAAAAGCTACTGATTAGGAAAAAAAACTGTATCAAGATGGTAATTGTCTATGTTCAAGAAGAAGCTACTTAATAAAGTACAGTAAAAACAAACAAACAAAAAAATTGTTCCACATTTGTTTATTCTTTCGTTTCTTTTTTCATGCACATATATGCATTCATTCAGTCACCCACAACCAAATGATGAATGATTTCCTTTCACAGCATTGCCATCAAATTACAACTTGGTCAAACTCCTTAATGTAATGCTTAATGACTGTTTGTGGTCTAACAGGCTTAGGGTAACCTTTTCTCTTCCATTCCCACCTCTTCCCACCCACCCACCCCCCGCCCCGATTCAGTCAGGAGTCAGTCCTAGTCAGGTCACATTCAACATGCTTTTCCATATTTTCAGCTTCTGCCATTCATATCCTTTTTTCTATTGTGTATTTTTTTAAACCCAGCATCCACTGTTCTGTGTTTTATTTAGATAAGTTGTATTTAGAGAATTAGTCCTCTTTAACTCTCAGTCTATATCATGTGGGCAGAGTTGACCCTATCCTTGGACTCCAGCCATAAGTACATGGCTCAATCCTGACCAGTCAGAGCAATGGCTTCATGATCTTGGTCACAGTGATTGGTTCAGGGATGGGCAAATGATACAAGTGGGGACATAAGAGGAAATCCACGGACTAATGAGCTAGAATTATTGGAAAAGAGGTTTCTTTACTCACCAGGCTCGCTAAGTTAATAGAATATAAGTTTGAAGCTGCTTGAAACCCATTTTGCTAGCTCCAAATGGGAACCTATCTGAGAATGCAGCCAAATACAGAGGAATGCTGAAGCAAGGCTGGAGAGACAAGCAATATCTTAATGATATTTTTTGAGGCGTTGGGTCCAGTGATTCTTAAAGTTGGGCACACCTCTTAAATATATCACTTACAAGAGGCAATCATTGTTTCAGCCAGTTTGAGAAAGCTTTCTGTTACTTGAAACTGAATAAGTTAAAACTGGTGGGCTTGTCTTCGTGAACACTGAGATGTCCCATTTCTTCTCCTTTCAAGGTCTTTGTTTTTTTTACCGTAACATTTAGGAACTCAGTGTCCACTGATGTCACTATGCTGTGCCCCCTGTTATGGTTACTACTGGCTCTATCGGTGGAAAAACTCTACCTGAATGATTATCAGCAAAACATGTATTTATTATGCATGTCCCTGACTGAAGTTGGTGAGAGGCATGTTTATAAAATTAGACTTAAAATGAACAAGACTTACCTAATCTATAACGATTTCGCCAATTTCAAATCCTTACTCAATTGCCTATTTAATATTCAAATCCTTGAAAATAAAAGCTGTCAACTGTTGGGCACCATGTACAATCTGTTGTGCAATCTGTTGTCCTGCGATGGCACTTCTTACCTTTCAGTTTGTAACTGGATATTTAAAATGCAGTCAGAGTCTCAGTTCATCTGTTCATTTGTTTAACATTCGCTAAATGCCAAGTTGGTACACTGGGGACACATAGTGATAACACAGAGTGCTTGCCCATATGGGGCTAATGTTCTGGTTATAGCCTCTTGCTTTCAGAGTCTCATGCAGCAGGTGTATCTCTCTGTGCGTATGTGTGTTGCAATGTCAAAATTTATATTTTTGGCAGGGATTGGCAGGACATTGGCAATTGGCAGGACAATGTCATTGGCATTGACATTCATTTAAATAATCACAGGCATCTTAAAGCTCTAGGACTCTGGTCAGTGAAAGGGCTGCAGAATAGATACTCAGAATCTTCTTTTTGTTGCAGTAGCTTTGTCACCAGGATCTCTGTCTCTGCCTTTCATAGAGGGAGTATTGCCTAGTTCTTAAGAATGCAGGCTTCCATAACACGCTGGATTCAGCTCTCAGATCCAATACTGTGTATACCTAGGCAAATTTACCTAACCTGGTAACTCTCAGCTTTTGCCTTTGCAGAATGAGATAACATGTCTACTTATTTGGGTAGCTGTAAGGATTAAGTGAGGTAATGCATCTAAGCACTTTGCACTGTGTCTGGTAGTAGTCAATCCCAGCTAAATGACAGCTATTGCCTTATTCCTACCATTCTTATTATTTGACTGGGAAGGTAGTAGTCTGCTTGTCCTTCAAGAACCAGCTTAAATGCTCTGTCATTTTTAAGGAAGTTAGTTGTATAATTCTTCATCATTCATTCTGGTCTTACCTTTATTATAGTGGATATAATGATTTTTCCATAATTTTTTCTGTTTTCTTCACAAAACAGGTACAATGTCTTTGTTATCACTTTAACACCAATACTTGAAATTGTGTATAACTTATGGTAGACATTCATTAAGTTTTAAATGTAATGGAAACTTAATTTACTTTGAAAGGATGCTGTGACTCTGTTGTGCATGGACTTGTGTGGGTCAAGGGCAGAAGCAGGAGATAAGTTAGATTACTGCACAGATCCAAGGAGAATTGATGTTGGCACAAGCTGGTGGTGGAGGTAGAAAAAACTGGTTGTGTTCTGGATATGCTTTGGAACTGGAGCTATATATTTGGAAGAAGAAGAATGAGAATAACAAAAAAATAAAAATAAGAATAGTAAGACATTAAAGAAAAAAGCCTTCCTGTTCTGTGATGACTAATTCAAAGAATGAGTTTTGTTTGATGGTAAACTGATATGGCCTGTAGATGGCTCCATTTTCAAGAAACTTCAGGATTCTTTGTGTGTGTGTTCTAGAAAATTTCAGTGCTGCTGCATGTTTGGTTTTCCCAGACTGATATTATGGCTTCACTGTAAATTAATAAGCAGTTTTGACTTTCTTTGTTCAGATAGAATTATGTATATTGGCTCACATATTTAACATAAATTCTTCATTTTTGAGCCACTATTTAAGAACAACTAAGAAACTTGAGAAGCCAGGGAAACCTTGTGTAGGTTGCTTACTTTAATGGGTTTCAAAATGTTTTCATTTACTAATTCATTCACTTATTTATTGAATGACTTCTGTGTCATTCCAGTCACAATGTTAGAGGCAGTGAAAAATATTACTATGAATAAAACTATTTTTTCTGTCCATCTGTTATGCTTTAAATAAAAGCACCAAGATACATGGTTTTAGGTAACATTTATATTAAACATACACCATGTGTAAGGCACATTATCTTAGCACTTTAAATGCATCCTTTCATTGAAATCTTCAAAACAACCCTATGAGGTAATGTTGTTCACATTTTACAGATGAAAAAACTGAGGAACAGAGAGATTAAGTAACCTGGTGAAGTTCAACCTGGGAACTTTATTGTAGAAACCAGTCCTGATTTACCTGCCTCTGAGTCATTCTCTCTAAGCTTGTGCAGACCTGCAAAGTCTGAGCAGCAGGGATAGCTCCTCTGATCAATCCTCACAGAAGCCTTCTGTCCTTCTTTATTCCTTTGCATTCACCTCAAGTCCTACTTCTTTTGTAAAAGTATTCCAGATTACGTGAGTTTTTCGCCCTTCTCTGAGCTCTTCTGAGCTACTACTGCACAGACGCAGAAGAGCCTCTTTATTTGTGGTACGTGTGTCTAACAGAACAATGGAGAATGAGTCTAATCATTGAAACTTCCAAGTGGCAGACGGGCTTTTCTGTAATTTGGGAAAGTGTCCTCTTGGAAGACGAAAGGGAGGCCTTGGTGTAGAGGAAACTCTTCCTAACGAGCTGACAGCTCGTTCAGGGTGTCAAACTAAAAATCAGCTCAGGAGAACGTTCCTACCTAGTCATTTGCATTGCTTCTCTCTGTGAGTTTTTTTACTCCTTTTTCCTCTCTTGGCTCCTATTCTGACCTAATGAGTAATGGTAATAGAGACTGCTGATTCTCCATCACTATACATCTGTCTTCTTCTTCATTTTTTTTTTTTTTTTTGCAGTACTCCGGCTTCTCACTGCTGTGGCCTCTCCAATTGAGGAGCACAGGCTCCAGACGCACAGACTCTGCGGCCATGGCCCACGGGCCCAGCCGCTCCGCGGTATGCGGGATCCTCCCAGACTGGGGCATGAACCCATGTCCCCTGCATCGGCAGGCGGACTCTCAACCACTGCGCCACCAGGGAAGCCCCTGTCTTCTTCTTTAGTAATAGAACACTGCAGTTTTAGCTAGACACATGGCTACACAAGTAACATCTACATATTCCCACTATCCTTGCGACCCCGTGTGGCCATGTAAGTCCAGTCCAATCTGATGAACATAGAAAGTATATATTTCTGTGCTTATCATTAATATGAATGTGTCTATGCTGCCATTACCCATTTCCTTCTTTCTGTCACTTGGGAGGTGATGAGAAGTGGAATGGTCACTTTTAGACGTAGAGTTGAAAGTTTCATGTCGAAAACGTCAAAGCTGCCTGATTGAAGGACTGGACTGCTATGTAAGAGACAAATGAACTTGACTCTTGCTCAAGCACTGTATTTTGGGTCTCACGTAATTGAGTTTGTTTTCTACAATGAATATGGAAATCGATACTTAAAATTGGGCCACTGTCCTGACATTTAGCTTAGCATTTGGTCTTAAGGAGTGGGGCACACACGGTAAGCTAGAAAGCTGGTGATCTGTGTTATGCTTTAGTAAAACGTTTGATAAAATTCTCAACTGCAATACCTTGGAAGGCAGACCATATGTCAACAGAGTCTTTATCTAGCTAAATTTGTCAGAAAAATTACACTGTTGATGTGTGCTGGCTTCTTTTTGCTACATTTAGCAAAGTTCTATAAGAGAGAGTTGAAGTTGGGCTAGTTATTAGGGGTTGTGCTGATGAAACCAGTTTTACAGGGGTGGGCCTCAAGCCTTTAACACTTCCCTATCATTACATGTTATTCAGAAACTGGCAGATAACCCAGTGTCAAAGATCAGATAAACAGTATTGACTACCCACCTAAACCCACTGTTTCAAATCATCTCAAGGTAGAAACAATTATATTGAGAGAAAGAGAGATGGGAGGGAAACTTCTGGCTGTGGTTACGTATACAGAAACTAACTGAAAACAAATAGGTCAAATGCCTACAAAGATTATGAGGGAATATTACTACCAAAGAAACCAGAGCCTGGTCTGAAAAAGCTTTTGATTCTTTGATGAAGAGGCTCCCAAACACATACAATCTGTGGGTGGGATTGGGGCTAGTGTAGAAATAGAAGTTCTTATAATCTATGCCACTTAAAATTTATAAATCTAGCTAACAAAAATATTAAATAGTACTTTTTCTATTCTCCTACCTTGAAAAACATATCTTCATAATGACCTGGATATCCAAGTCAGAAACTAGAACCTGAAACTCACTTGGAGCTTCACTGTAACAGTGCATGGCTAGCCACCCCATGGACCACAATGTTCCTTGTTCCCCTCTCTTCCAAGTCTTATTTCTATCCTGCATCATAGGGCCTTGTAAGCACATGTAGATGTTCTATTCCTTACGCCCGCATCCAAGATCCATACACAACCCTTGTCTCTTCCACCACCACAAGTAGCTTAAATGCTTAGCAAATTACCATTAATGGTACTCATGTGTCACACATTTCTGAGTAATGTCTCAGGGCTGCTTATTATACTTGGTTTCTTCTTCTTTCTCTCCTCCATTCTACTACTTCCTTGTTGTTATTACCATTACAGCCATCAGCAGCAAAAAATGCTGCTGCGCGTCCGGAGCCTGTGCTCTGCAATGGGAGAGGCCGCAACAGTGAGAGGCCCACGTACCGCAAAAAAAAAAAAAAAAAAAGTATTCAGTGAGTACTAGTTGATAATACATGAAAGAATGAATGAATGCATGAATAAATGAATGTGTCTTCATATTGCTGGCTCTGTGCAATAAATTGGAAACTTATGAAGGCTTCTAGGGTTTCGCATCTAAGAGAGATTACACTAAAATTTGGATAACTAGATTAAAGTAGAAGGTTTAGAAATGTGTCATCCATGCAAAGACCTGAAAATGGGCAGCCCTGCTTATATTTCAAATTGCCCAGAAATACTTTGTTTTGCTTCAGTTCTAGGAAGGGCTCAGGTTTGGAGTGAGGTCACATTTTTATCAGCAACAGTTCACTTAATATTGCTTATACAAGCTTTCTAAAGCAATGACTAGAGCATATGTTTAGATTTTCCCAAGTGTTTGGACTAAGAAACCATATATATGTTAGTGTAGTGATTCTCAGTAGTTATTCCAGAGGCTCCTAAGGTAAGAGGATCACATTGTATGGTTTAGTAACACTGAAACCTTTCCATGCTGCTGTCATTTTATCTTTGTTCTCTTAGAAAAACTCAGAATGGTACAAAACATATCTTTATTTTCACATTTCCAACTTTCTTTACACACATATACTGAAACCATCTGTCTAAATTGTGGCAAAATCTGCCAGCTCCAGATTGGCCTCATTAGTCATCTGAGAACACATAAACAGAGGAATTTGGAAAAATAAAGACCTTGGATAGATCATCCTGGTCTGGGAAGATTTTTCTTCTTGCCAGACATGAAAAGGCACAGGTTTGCATCTTTAAAACATTTGGAGGAGTTTTTGCTCTAGAAAGTGGATAAAAATGTCTTAGTGACCCACTTGATATCCTTTATCATATGACCAAGTCACTTCAGCTACAAACCAAAGGGAAAACTAACATCTAAAGGAGTTGGCAAGGTCTTTCAGAGTGAAACTCTATGAATGTTGTTCTAATAGAGAGGAATATATCTAAGAGGTGACATGAGAGATAAGGAGAGTGTGAGAGTGCATGAAGGTAAATTTTGGACATTATCATCAAAGGTAGTGTTTTTCTAAGCTAGTCATAAGCTCACCTCCCCAGATGTTTGCATGTGCTCCTACCAGCCATCTCTTCTTTATGAATAGTAGTAGTTTAATTGTGAAATTGAACTGTCAGAAATACATATTGTGCAGTTGAATCTCTGCCACAATAGGAAGTCTGGTCATCTGTATTTTCCTTGGGACTAATGGAGCCCAAGGGACTAATAGATGTCCTAAGTAGGGAGAAGACTGCTAACATGGTATAAAATGAGGGGGAATTTTCTCCTTAATCTCCAACAAAAACAGCAACAAAAAAATCTCTTATCACCAGACTTCTGTCATGTCCTACATTTCATTATTTGAGATTCATTCTTTTGGTCCTCAAAAGTCTTTATTAGTCAGGATATTTGGGCTTCCCTGGTGGCGCAGTGGTTGAGAGTCTGCCTGCCGATGCAGGGGACACGGGTCCGTGCCCCGGTCTGGGAAGATCCCACATGCCACGGAGTGGCTGGGCCCGTGAGCCACGGCCGCTGAGCCTGTGCGTCCGGAGCCTGTGCTCCACAGCAATCTACCTACAGGGAGGCTGGGAGATACAGTTCTGTTTCATGTCCGGAAAGTGAAAGTAGGATTAGTGAATATCTAGCTGGTTTCTGCTACAAAGACTGTTGGATTTTTGGTAGATTGGAAGCATAGGCATAACATTTTCCAGCTCTTTTTATTAATAGATAAAGGCTATAACCCTTCTCTCTCAACTCAGGCTAACCTTTGTGTCTTGCTTTTACCAGTAGAATGTAGTTGAAGTGGTTTTTGCTAGTTCCAGAATCTAGCTTTCTAGTGGCCTTGTCACTTCTGTCTTTGTTCTCTTGGAATGCTGTCTTGGGACTTCCATGTAAGGATGTAGTCTACTGGACAACGAGAGACCACAGGCAGGAAAATCAAGTCACTCCAGCCAACAACGAGCATCAATTGCTCGATTTGCATACATGAGTGAGGCCAACTTGGACCTTCAAGCCCAGCTGACTCTTCCTGAAGGCAACTGCATGAGTCATCCAGGTAAAAGGAGAGGAAAAACTGCATAGCCAATGAACAGAATTGTGATAAACAATGAATCATCGTTTCACGTCACTGAGTTGGGGATGATTTCTTATTGTAACATTAGACAACTGATACAGGTTTAAATTTTTTCAGATTAAAATTTTCCACCTTTGTAAACCTCACGCTAATGGCTTATAAAAGATCCTACTTTAATATCATTTCTGGCATTTCTAATGTGTGTGTGATTTCATGATTGTATATGTCTTAGGTTGGGTTTCCCTAGAAGCCGACCTTGAGGAAAGGATGTGGGCTTGAGTTGTTTATTTGGGAGCACTAGTGGGTGAGTGGGAAGTGATACAAGGAAAAGAAGGAAGCCAATGCAGGCATATTATTGAACTTGTTATTACTAGACAATTAGGTCTCAATTCTGTAGCAGAACTCTGGTGGATAGAGTAGATCTTACCTCAGAGTTATCCCAACAGAGAGATGAGTAGCTGAGGTATCTATCTACCAAATCCCATCAATTTTTGATAGAGGGATTTTAGGGGGTGAGGAGAGTGTCTTAACACCTCAGTACTTCTGGTCTGCTCTGCCTTGTGCACTGGCTGAGTGGACTCCTGTGATTAGAGAAGGCCTTCACGGGGAGAGTTACAGGGTTCTTGTTTAGAAAAATTCCAGTTGCCCCTTTTTGAAGTATGAATGCTTATGGCATTTGGGTGGGGTACCAACAATAACGTTTGAATTTATCGTCAATATCTGAATATTATAAATATTAATATCTAAATATGTTATTTTTATTTCAAGTAGTAAATTGTCAAGCTAGATATAACTTGCAGTGAAAAATCTCCTTAAGTGTTCTTCTCGTTAAAATTTTAAAAGTCCAGTGAAATATAAATGTATATTCATTATTGGAAAACTAAAATGCTGCAAGTAAATTGTGATGATTTTGAAGTGTGTTAATTTTATGGAAAAAAATGATTAAGAACTTTAAAAGAGTTAAAAAGTAAAATATTGGAATTTAATATGAACATTGAGAGTGTTTTGGCTGGATAACTTGGAAAGGATACTATTTTTGAATCAAAAATGTATGTAATATTAAATAATACAAAACCAAATAATAGATTATATGATATCATATTCTGAAACTATCTGAAATTATCAAGTGTATTAGTGTCCTTAATGTTAAACAATGAACTGCTGAGAACTTCATTTAATTTTTGGTTACTTTCATGTATGGATTTTATGAAAAAACCTCTTGGAATAATTCACAAATAAAAATAGACTATCGAGTGTCCTTGCCCCTGTGGTGAGCCACAGCTGCCCTCCACCTCTGCGGGAGACCCTCCAACACTAGCAGCCATGTAGCTAACAGGATCTTGGTGCTCTGGCTGGGTGTCAGGCCTGAGCCTCTGAGGTGGGAGAGCTGAATTCAAGACATTGGACCACCAGAGACCTCCCAGCCCCACATAATATCAATTGGTGAGAGATCCCCCAGATATCTCCATCTCAACACTAAGACCCAGCTCCACTCAATGACCAGCAAGCTTCAGTGCTGGACACCCCATGCCAAACAACTAGCAAGACAGGAACACAACCACACCCATTAGCAGAGAGGCTGCCTAAAATCATAATAAGTTCACAGACACCCCAAAACACACCACTGGAGGTGGTCCTGCCCACAAGAAATAAAAGATCCAGCCTCATCCACCAGAACACAGGCACTAGTCCCCTCCACCAGGAAGCCTACACAACCCACTGAACCAACCTTAGCCACTGAGGCAGACACCAAAAACAACGGGAAATATGAACCTGCAGGTTGTGAAAAGGAGACCCCAAACACAGTAAGTTAAGCAAAATAAGACAGAGAAACACACAGCAGATGAAGGAGCAAGGTAAAAACCACCAGACCAAACAAATGAAGAGGAAATAGGCAGTCTACCTGAAAAAGAATTCAGAGTAATGAGAGCAAAGATGTTACAAAATCTTGGAAATAGAATGGAGAAAATACAACAAATGTTTAACAAGGACCTAGAAGAACTAAAGATGAAACAAACAATGATGAACAACACAATATATGAAATTTAAAATTCTCTAGAAGGGATCAATAGTGGAATAACTGAGGCAGAAGAACAGATAAGTGACCTGCAAGATAAAATAGTGGAAATAAGTACCATGGAGCAGAATAAAGAAAAAAGAATGAAAAGAATTGAGGACAGTCTCAGAGACCTCTGGGACAACATTAAATGCACCAACATTTAACTTATAGGGGTCTCATAAGAAGAAGAGAAAGAGAAAAGGTATGAGAAAATATTTGAAGAGATTATAGTTGAAAACTTACCTAATATGAGAAAGGAAATGGTCAATCAAGTCCAGGAAGCACAGAGAGTCCTGTACAGGATAAATCCAAGGGGAAACACATCAAGGCACATATTAATTAAATACAAAGGAAATTAAATACAAAGGAAAAATATTGAAAGCAGCAAGGGAAAAGCAACAAATAATATACAAGGGAATGCCCATAAGGTTAACAGCTGATGGTTTAGCAGAAACTCTGCAAGCCAGAAGGGAATGACAGGACATATTTAAAGTGATGAAAGGGATAAACCTACAATCAAGATTAGTCTACCCAGCAAGGATCTCATTCAGATTCGATGGAAAAATTAAAATGTTTACAGACAAGCAAAAGCTAAGAGAATTCAGCACCACCAAACCAGCTTTACAACAAATGCTAAAGGAACTTCTCTAGGAAGGAAACACAAGAGAAGGAAAAGACCTACAATAACAAACCCAAAACAATTAAGAAAATGGTAATAGGAACATACCTATCAATAATTACCTCAAATGTAAATGGATTAAATGCTTCCACCCAAAGACATAGACTGGATGAATGGATACAAAAACAAGGCCTGTATATATGCTGACTACAAGTGACCCCTTTCAGACCTTGGGACACATACAGACTGAAAGTGAGGGGATGGAAAAAGATATTCCATGCAAATAGAAATCAAAAAAAGCTGTAGTAGCAATTCTCATATCAGACCTAGGGACACTTGAAAATGGGATGGAATCTAGCAGTGGTTTTGCAGACATTACTACACTGGCGGAGGAAATTCACCTTCCCCAGCTCTTTAATTCTTTGAAAGATCTTGATCAATCCAAAAGTCCCAACATGATCAAAGCCAAAGACAACAGAGCCATTAAGGTGAATCAGGTGCAGGAAAAGCCAAGTGTCACAAAGGTTCCCTCTGCTCAACCCAGGAAGAACAAACATAAAGCCTCTGAGCCTATCAGTGGTGCTCCCAAGGCCAAAATCCAGCCAAAGAATCCAGAGTGCCTGCTAGGGGGAGAAGTGCTTCTATGCCATGCTGCAGTCAGGGACAGCGCTCCTGTGACCACGGCCAAGCATTCCAAAGGCAAACCTCAGAAAGCTGCATCCAGAAAGATCAGCAATACTCAGAGCCACGGGCAGGAAAGCACCTCAAGGACCAGAGGAAGGAAGAAGGCTGATGAGAAAAAGCAGTCAGGGAACAAAGTCAAGGCAGAAGAGAAGCCAACAATTCCCCAGACGAAGCGAAGGAAGCAGCAAACTGAGCTTATCCAAGAGAGCTTTAAAAAGCCTCGAACCTCCCTAGGCATGTGCAGGCTGGGGTCTGTGAAGGTTCTTCATGCACTGGGGGAGAAGAATGATAAGAAAACTGGGCTCTCTTCCTGTCGGGTCTTGGGAAATTCAAGCAACCCTAAACACCCCCAGCTATCCAGCCATGGAGGCATACCCCACCTGAGGGTAAGAGTCCTGAGAAAACTCAAGTCGAAGCCCAGAAACCAGACAGCAGTGCTGAAAAAGAGTGTTCCTCTCCATCCCAGTATGATTTGCCGCCTCCTGGGAAGGTCAAGTTGATACCTCTGCCGTTTTCTGCCTGGGACAAGCCTCAATCTCGACCTGCTCCTCGGAGGCCACAGTCTCTGTCCTCTCATTGGCCTGCTCTGGCTGACTGTGCCCAGCCTGCTTCTACTAACTCAGCTCAACCTCCTGCAGTGAGTTCATCCCAGCCAGCTCCTGCCTCTTTGCCAGTTCCTGCCAAACCATCTCAGCCAACTATGACTAACCAACCCAAACGGGTTGGACCGACCATACGCAGCCTAGTGTCCCTCAGTCTGCTGCTCCTAGGCCTGCACCCTACGGAACTTCATCTTGCACTTCTCTCCAGCGGGAGCCTGTTCCCCCTGCTGTGACTAAGCGCCAGTCCCCACCCAAGCTCCAAACCCCATTTCTACTCCAAGACTTCAGCGAGCAACCAGTTCCATGGAAGGAACCCAATGTTCCTGAGCCAGTAATGTCAAAGCCCATCGAACACGAGCAGAGGCCAGAGCGGGAGGCCATGAAGAGACGGGCTCAACAACAACATGAGAATGCTGCCAAATACACCTCTTTGGGGAAAGTGCAATTTTTCATTGAGAGGGAAAAAGAAATGGAAATTGCTGACTACTACGGATATGTAAAGTAAGAGCTGCTAGGAGTGTTGGTGCCACCTTGGGGACCAGCTGCTCTTCCATATACAGATAAGACAGGTACAAATATCTCTATTTATTTTGATATATTTTAACACAATAAAACTGAATAAATAAATGTAATAGAATTAATAGGTGAGTAATAAAACTTTTGAATATTGAGATGCTGCTAATTGTGGCGTGATTTTTGTTTTTTGATGGGGTTGGAATCAAATTCTGCATGAGAAAGGGAGGACTGAAAGTTGGATGGGAGAATGAAGGAAATAGGTAAAAACTGAGGAAAGAGAAAGGAAGTTTGTCCAGGGCTAGGAAGGCCAAAAGACATTTATGGATTTATGAAAGGAAGCAGGAGTGGGGATGAAATGGAAGAAGTAAAAAGCATGGTCAGTGGTCAGGGGTGAAAGAACAAAATTTGAGTAGAGTTTAAGATGACAGAAGGTGAGTCTAGGTTCACTAGGAGAAATAGAAAAACTCTCTTGGGGAGGTTGGCCTTAAGTCTCACAACCACCAGATAGGTATTTAAGAAAACAGGAGGTTCAGGACACATCTCTGAAAGGTTTGAGTTGCCTTATCCAGGTGTGATTATAGTGGGGGAATAGGAAATCTACCAGAGAGGTGGCTAGGGCTCAGAGTTATCCTAGGGGCAGCTGACGACAGGGGCAGAGCCAAGGGAACTGCTGCATCAGGAAGCCCACGAGTAGGCCCTGGTATGTAAATCACCATGTACTCCACACCTAAGCACCAGGGCAGCTAATGCACTATTCAGTTAATCCTGGCAACGACAGGCAAGGCCAGTATTCCTGTGCCACTTCACTTAGAGAGGTGCAGCAGAGGGCTGAGGTCACATCGCATGTGGAGGTACAAGGCCTCAACTGCAGGCCCAAATGCCTCCGAAGTCCTCAGTATCTGCAAGTGCCCGCAGGCGGCCAACCTGGCTTTCAGAGCACAGCATCCTGAGGTTACTGGTGGATGAGATCAAACTTCTGGACAGGCCTAAATATTATCTTGAGGGGCTTCCTCCACTGACCAGGGTGCGTGCCGCCTTCTGTAAACATCACCATCAACTGAAACGCACGAGAAAAATCCGACGGAAGCGTCCACTCTCACGGGTGAGAGCGGTGGGGGCACGCACACTGGGCAGCTGCTCCAACAGCCACAGGACCCAGGAGCCCAGCGGTTCACGGGCTCCCTGTGAGGCCTCATGGGGCAGGTCGAGGGAGTGAGGATGGGAGAGAGCGGCAGGGGTGGGCGTCAAAAGGAATGCAGTGGGGAGAAGGGAGAGATGGAGACAGTGGATAGTGACCACGGGAAAACTGGCAATTTTCATTTTCAAAATTAAGTTTTTGAGATGTCATTCACATGCCATAACATTCACCTTCTGAAACTGCAAATTCAGTGTCATTTTGTACATTCATAAGCCTATGCAACCATCACCATCATTTAACCCACCACGTTTTCATCACGCCACAAAGAAGCCCCCGTAACCATCAGCAGGCCCTCTTCATCCCCTCCTCCTTCAGCCCCTGCAACCATTAATTTCCTTTCTGTCGCTATGGTTTTGCCTTTTCTGGATATTTCATGACATAATACAAATGGGACCACTGTGTGTGGCTTCTTTCACTTAGCATAATATATTCAAGTTCGTCCATGTCGTAGCATGTGTCAGTACTTCATTCCTTTTTATGACTGTATAATATTTCACATATAACCACATTTAAAAATCCATTCATCCATTGATGGGCATTTGGGTTTTTTACACTAATAATCTCCATTTATTGACAGTTTATTCTGTGCCAGGCAGCACCAGGCTAAGTTACTGACCTTATTTCACAGATAAAGAGGCTTGGAGAGTGTGAAGAGTTTGCCTAAGATTAAGAGCTAGCAACTGGGGGAACTGGGGTTTGAACTCAGGCGAACTTCAGAGGTAATAGAGTCACATGACAGAACATTAGAAAAGGTCCACAAGGGTATTCAACGAAAAGTCACCCTTTTCCCCACGTGCCCCAGCCACACATTTCCCTCCTCAGAGACATCAGCTTTTGCCGTGCTGTGGATCCTTCCAGAGAACTATTTATACCTCAACGTGTATGTATCACAATTTATTGACTAATCTGTCCCACTGATTTGAAATGTCACTTTTATGGTATAACAGATTCTTATACGTATTTATATTACTCTTTACAGAGCTGTCCTGACTCTTTTTTGCCTATCTTTTATGTTTTCCATTTCTCTAAAATCCTTTTTATCTTGAAAAAACTTTTTCCTTTTCCTGTTTGTTTCTCTTAAGGCATTATGTTCATTCACTTGTATAATTTTATTTAAATTATTTACTTTTGGCGGTGTCGGGTATTAGTTGCAGCACGTGGGCTCTTCGTTGCAGTGCGTGGGCTCTTCCTCGTGGCTCGTGGGCTCTCTAGTTGTGGCGCGTGGGCTCCACAGCACGTGGGCTCAGTAGTTTCGGCGGGCGGGCTTAGTTGGCCTGAGGCATGGGGGATCTCAGTTCCTCAACCAGGGATCGAACATGCATACCCAGCATTGGAAGGCAGATTTTTTTTTTTTTTTTTTTGCGTTACGCGGGCCTCTCACTGTTGTGGCCTCTCCCATTGCGGAGCAACAGGCTCCGGACGCACAGGTTCAGCAGCCATGGCTCACGGGCACAGCCGCTCCGCGGCATGTGGGATCTTCCCAGACCGGGGCACGAACCTGTGTCCCCTGCATCGGCAGGCAGACTCTCAACCACTGTGCCACCAGGGAAGCCTTGGAAGGCATATTCTTAACCACTGGACAACCAGGGAAGTCCTCACTCTTGTATTATTTTAAATTTAGTCCTCATTTCTGAATTTTTTTTCTTTTATTTTGAATTCTGTCCTGAGTTCTATCATCTTACCTAATTCTGGTTTATGCTGTTAGTTCATCTTTTTTTTATTATGGTAAAATATACATAAAACAAAATTTAGTATTTCAACCATTTTCAAGTATATAATTCAGTGACATTATATACATTCACAATGCTGTGCGAACATCACCACTATCCAAATTAAAAATAATTATGTCTAAAGATTGAGCAGGACCTCAGAAAGATGGAGGCAGCAGCATAGTTTCTGAATCTCTCCAAACCCTTTCATGGAAGATCAACTAAAACCAAACACCCATAGGTGGTAGTTATCAGCATTTACCATTTGCAGGACTGTTTCACCATCCCAAACAGAAACTCTAGAGCCATTAAACAGTAACTTCCCATTCCCTCCTCGATCCATGTTCTTTCATCTTTTCCATTGTTTTTCCTAACATCTTTTAGCCCACTTTCAAATAATAGGTTACAGTTTTGATCTGTTTTTTGGACCTGTCTTTTCCAACTTGATTTTATTGTCTGAAGAGATACTATTCTGCTCCTCATTCTCTTTTTTCTTACACTACCTCTGTAAGGGATTTGATCCTAATCCTTTTATTGATTTTTGGATGAAAAAAGTTTTAAAGCACTTTGAAAAGGAGGTGCGAGGCCATGTGGAAACGTGTTCCTCATGGCTGTTTCATCAATGCTTCACTTATACTGTTTTGAAATAACTCTTTTCCAGGAGGCATAAACCAGTGGGCTTTATCATTGGACAGAGTGCAGGGAAACGACCCCACAAAAGCTGATCACCTTAGCAAAAATGATTTAGTTATGATTTCACCCAAGATTGGTCACCAACCAGCCTGGGAAACTCAATGAACCAGAGACAAGGTATAATGCCATCTTTCCTTCTCTCTGCCTCAGCTCTCAAGGATTGGTCACCTACATGTTATTCGTAATTATTAGTTGGTTTCTGTTCATAATTACTATCAGAAGACACAGCACTTATGGGCCTAATTACACTGCCCAGCTACGCACCATTCTTCTTCATTTTGGCTTCCTGTCCACCAGCAGGAACCTGATTTATTTTTGTTCTCCCCTCACCACAGCCCAGTAATTTTTGTGAATGACTCTCAGTCTCGCCAGAATCTGTATCTCTCACTCTGCCCCAACATCCCACCCCATCATTCGCTCCCTGAAGTGTACTCTAGAAATTTAGGTAAACTGGATATTTTAACACTGTTCACCATCTCTTATGAAACCAGAAGAAGAGCAGCTATCTTATGAAACGACGGAGAACTTGTAAGGATAAAACACCAGTCTGCAGGAGAAAGGGAAGAAGAGAATGATGGAAATAGTTTCCGGAAAACTATTTTTACATTTTGTTTTGTTTGTTCCTGGTAAATAAATTGAAATCTTCTAAACATTAAAAGAAAATCTAAACCACTAAATTCAATAATACAGGAACATAACTTTTTAAAAAAATTTCTTTGGCTGCGCAGCATGTGGGATCTCAGCTCCCCAACTAGGGATTGAACCCACGCCTGCTGCATTGGAAATGCAGAGTCTTAACCACTGGACCACGAGGGAAGTCCTAGGAATATAACTTTTAGAGGAGAAGTTATAAACCCCTTGGTTATATGAACTGGAGATTTTTGTAAGAAGTCATATATTTTAAATGACTTGGAGCTTTAAAGAAAGGAAGGAAGGAAGGAAGGAAGGAAGAAAAAGGGACTTCCTTGGTGGTGCAGTGGATATAATATCAAAAATAAAGTAATTAATTAAATAAATTTAAAAGAAAAATATCTCTGAAATCCACTCTCTAATTATTCAGGCTGTTATATCTCGCTATTTCCAGATACAACCCTTTCAAAACTTTTGGTAAAATGTTATCTTATGTCAGAGCAAATGAATTACAAACTTTTCTCTTTGTCCAAAATTTGAGAAATTCCCCTACACTTCTACCTTCAAATTTTATAAAAACGGAAAAGTAGTGACAACCCTTATACTTACATCCAATTGCATCATCTGGCCACATGCCTTCTACAGCAATCAAATATCTACAAAACAACAAAACGCGAATCATTTGTAAATAAAAAGAAAAGAAAATCAAGGTTTTGCAAAAAAGGTCCAATTTTGCTTTACAAATATAGATATAAAAATCCTAAGAAAATATCAGCACATCTAATCAATAATTATTAAAGAATGATATACACCAGGACCACAAAAAGGCGTTATTTCAAGGATGCAAGGGTAACAAAACTTTAGAAAATCTATTAATATAATTATTTACATTAATACAACAACTTAATTAATAAAAGAAAGAGAATAAAATACAGGACCAAACTGGCAGATGTTAAAAAGTTATCTGATAACATGCAACAGTCAGTCTGGGTGAAAATGCTCTGTACGCTAAAAACAGGAGACTTAATATGACAGAGTATTCATCAAGAACCAACAAATAACTAAAGACAAATCAGGACAAATGTTAACATCATATCTAAAAAACCCTATCTAACCAACCATAGGAGCCAGAGACTTAGGAATCACCATCACTGACAGCTATTTCTCCCTCACCCTCATCCTCAACCCACCACCAGTGCTAACAAGGATACTGCCTACATACCTCTAGAATCTGTCCACATCTTTCCACCAAAATGACCACCATACCCTGGTCCAAGCCACCATTATGCCCAGTTTCTACAAAAGTCTCCTAACTTGTTTCCTCACTTCCACTCTTTCTCCCTGCAGTGTATTTTCCACTCGGTAGCAAAAGCGATAGGTTGAAAATGCAATTGGGTATGTTGCACACACTCACCTTCAACAGAAAAAGTTCAATGGTTTTCTATTAAAGTCTGAAACCTTAAACATAAGCCTGCACGATCGAGCTCCTGCCCACACTTGTAGCTCCATTATAACCACATGCTCCCCCAACAGCCCCACCTTCCTGGCCAGTTCCTCCAGCACAGCATATGCTTTCCTACTATACGGTCTTTTGCTATTCCTTATGCTCAGAAATCTCTCTCCAACGTCCCTATCTGCTTAATACCTACTCATCCTTCAGATATCCGCTGAAACATCCCTAAATAAACCTTCTCTAATCTCCAATCCTCCCTAAAATATGCTCTCATGGAACCATGTTCCTCTCCTTGGCACTTGTCAGAGATGTAATTCTACATGCAGTGTATGGTTCTTGAATATCTATTCCCTCTCTGGACTGTTAGAATTCACAAAGGGCAGGTCAAGTCTCTTTACTCACAAAATGTCACGTCTTTTTGCTAGCACCCAGCACAGTGCTTAAACATAACACATGCTCAATAAGTATTTCCTGCATGAACAACCATAAATTGGTACAGTGTAGCAACATCCATAAAAAGCATAAGTGCATCAACTCTTTGATGCAGAAGTCCCATTCTGAGTGAAGTTAACTGAGACAAAGCATATATATTCAAAGGTGTTCACACAGCAAGGTTCATTACTTTGACATTTTATAATATCAAAAACTTCGGACTTTTATATGTTCATCAGTGAGCAAAGGAACAATGCAACCTTAAAAAAATAAACAAATGGGACCTAATGAAACTTAAAAGCTTTTGCACAGCAAATGAAAGAAAACCCTCAGAATGGGAGAAAATATTTGCAAACGAATCAACAGACAAAGGATAATAAAATATATAAATCTCCAAAATATATAAATAAGTCATGCAGCTCATTATTAAAAAAACAAACAACCCAATCAAAAAATGAGCAGAAGACCTAAATAGACATTTCTCCAAAGAAGACATACAGATGGACACAGGGCACATGAAAAACTGTTCAATATCACTAATCATCACTCAACATCCTGCTGCACTTGATTCTATTATCATAATTAACCCACTTAGAGTCACTACATTTTTATCTTCCTAGATAACTGTAAGTTGCTACTGAACAAAGACTTCTACTCACCTCTGTATCCCCGTGCCCTAACAACAAACCTATAAGTCTCTCGGTGTTTACTGAAACAATTTATTTTCTGAGTCTCTACCAATTCTAGGGAGTGCATAGTATAGTCTCCTCCTCATTATCAGTGAGCCTGGCACCTGTGGGAGGGCCTTACAGCAGAAGAAAGTCACCAATGGATCATAACTAAGGTCCTGAGACTGCAATGGCAGACAGCATGGCGAAGTTGGCCCACTGCATGCAGAAGACCCACAGAGGAGTCAGCATATGCAATGGACTACACTTGGTATAACATGTGAACAATCAAGGTTTACAAACGTGTTCTCATGCACTAGTAAGGATCTTCTAGCCGACGCAGAACAGACAGAACACACACAAAGTAGGCTGGAGGAAGGGAGTAGGCCAGCAGCTGCGCCCTAACATCTTAAGAGGTAACATTTCTGTGACTACAGTTTACACAAATCAGATCATTTGCCTCCTTTCTAGACACCCTGGTTATCACAGGCAAGGCCAAGTCTCTCAAGTTTTAAAGCTAAATTACAGGAAGATCTGTGAATAGGGCTGAAGATACTTAAGAGCTAGTACCTGCATTAAGCAACCAGGTTATAGAATGAAAATTTATCTTGAAATTCCAGTCTCTCCCTCTCTCTCTCACCTCCTATCTCCTATCTTCCCACCTCCATCTCTATTCCTTCTCCCCTACTCCCTGTTTTATGTATATATGTGCATCATTTTATATATACACGGAATATTTACCATCTGTTAGATTTATTTAATAAAGTGCACACTCCTCAGGCTAAATTTAGAAAGAGGACAAAATGAACACTTTCTCATGAGGGTCAGTGGCGTTCCAAAGACAAAAGATTCCTCAGTCTTAAAACATGGCAAATACCACGTTCCTTCTGATAGTTAGATGCTAGAAATAGGCAAGTGGATCCTTAAAATTCACACGCTATTAAGACCTACTATCAACAGAGTACATCTTAAAGCAGAAACAAGAAAACACCAGCCTTTTAAGTTCTTCCTGTCTGAAGATAAGAATAAGAGGTGGTAGTGTTCTTCCTCACTTGCACCCGAAGTGTAAAAGCAGCAAAAATATCTTCAACACATATATTATGAGGAAGCCCCTCTTCTGGTCCACTCTGTTTTGTTTTGCTTCTAGGGATCTGTCTCACTCCGAACCTTTGCTTTTGGTTTTCTCTTTTATATACGCTAAGACCCTGAGAGTCTTAACCTCTTCTTCCACCTCTCAACCAATAAATAGGACAAAAGAACATTTTCATTTTTTATGTATTTTTCCATTCAAATTTTTAAAAAAGAGATAAGTAAGCTATTTCAGTTGATATTTCTCACAAAAATCACTTTCCAAATTAACTAAATTGTCTGTGACCATAAACAGGAAAAACACCATACTCTATTAGCACCATCTGACATTTCCACCTTAATGTTACCAAACACAACAGGCCTATTGTCAGAACTATCAAAAATGTTAAAAATCCCCAACCCAACTCAAAATGCATACCAAAGTTCAGGTAAAGGAAAAAAAAACAAAAACAACTCACCGTTATCTTTATGTTCTTTCAGAAACCCTTTAACAGCACACTGGTATTTAAAACTAATATCGTCATCTGGCACCTGATGCCCAATTGTACAAATTTTTAAATAAGGAATAGTTTCTGGTAAGTCCTGTAAGACAAAACCATGAAAATATGTATAATAATATATATTTCCCTTTGTAGGGAAAGAATAAAAAATTAGAGAAGGCAGAATATAAACCAGGAGATTACATTAAACTTAGTATGTCAGTCATTCTGATAAGAGCCATTTTTTTCCAAAGCTGCTTTAACCAATAATTATCACTTGATTTTCATTGAAACTGCAGAATGGACAGTTACTAGGCATGCAAAAGGAAAAGCAAATCTATGTGAATGAATGCACATGTAACTCAAAATGATATCAACAGTTCTACCTACATTTATGTTCTATCTTACATTTCAAGGGCCATAAAGCGGCTGTGATTTAAGGAGAAGAGTAGAATAGAGTCAGAAGAACTTGGATTCGAATTAGGAAATAGAGGCAATTTCAGGCATTGTTGAGAACTGGTATCCTTGGGGTGGGAGAAAGTAGACTATCAATAGAAGACAGAAAAGGATAAGTGAAAATTCTCTAGTTCTGAATTTAAATGGGAAGTAGCAGTATGAACCTATGACCTATTTTAAAAATATTAAAAACAAACATACATACTTCCTAGCTCTGACCACTGAAAAAGTCTAGAAACAACTGATGTCATTTCAAAAGGACTCAGGAGTCACTGAGAAGCTCCAACTGGCCAAAGATAGGGCCTCAGTTAGAATAATACCTGTAACGGAGTCCACGGTGATATGAATAAATAAATTTTACAAAACTGGTCACCACTGGAGGATATTTGTGAATCAACTCATTATATTGAAAACTGTTAAATAAAAGAAGAGAATCATGCCTCTACAACTGGGCAACCAAACAGTTGATGAGGGGACTCTTCTGATAGAAATATACCCAGCTATTAAGTGAAAAAAAGAACAACAGAATTAACCATTTTTTGAAGCCTCAACTGAATTAATGGACGTAGGTGTGAATCATCAGTGATTACTAATATCACAGAAAGAGACAATTATATGTCTACATAGAAGAACACATCATCACCTATGGAACTGTCTTGCCAAAACAAAACAGGCAAGCTTCATTCTGATCAACTACCAATTTACAGGAAATAAAAGGATTGAAGAATATGTTAACAACACATGGAATGTAATCATCAAACTCTAGATGGGACAAATTACCTGGTTTCTTTAAAAATAAAATTCAAGGAGGAAAAAAGAAGTGAGAGAGACATGGAGGGAGAACCTAGAGATTAAATAAGACTTCAGAGACCTAACAATCAACGGCAAAGTGTGGACCTTATTTGCATCTAATTCAAAATTCTTAAAAATAATTTTTTATGACATTTAGGAGACAACTGCAAATTTGAGCACTCACTGGGTATTTAATATTAAAAAATGATATTAAGGAATAAAAGTCCTATATTTTAAAAATACATACCAAAAATATATGGGTGGGGCTTCCCTGGTGGTGCAGTGGTTAAGAATCTGCCTGCCAATGCAGGAGACACGGGTTCGAGCCCTGGTATGGGAAGATCCCGCATGCCGCGCAGCAGCTAGGCCCGTGAGCCACAGCTACTGAGTCTGAGCGTCCGGAGCCTGTGCTCCACAACAGAGAGGCCGCGATAGTGAGAGGCCCGTGCACCGTGATGAAGAGCGGCCCCCGCTTGCCGCAACTAGAGGAAGCCCTCGCACAGAAATGAAGACCCAACACAGGCAAAACGTAATAATAATTAATTAATTAATTTTTAAAAAATGTATAGGTGTAATTACAGGTTGTCTCAGAGCTGCTTCAAGATAATATGGCTGGACGGAGGGGAAGATGGCGGAAGAGTAAGACGCGGAGATCACTTTCTTCCCCACAGATACACCAGAAATACATCTACATGTGGAGCAGCTCCTACGGAACACCTACTGAATGCTGGCAGAAGACCTCAGACCTCCCAAAAGGCAAGAACCCCCCCCCCCCACGTACCTCGGTAGGGCAAAAGAAAAAAAGAAAAAACAGAGGTAAAAGAATAGGGACGGCACCTGCACCAGTGGGAGGGAGCTGTGAAGGAGGAAAGATTTCCACACACTAGGAAGCCCCTTCGCGGGCGGAGACTGCGGGAGGTGGAGGGGGGTGCTTCGAAGCCACGGAGGAGAGTGCAGCAACAGGGGATGCGGAGGGCAAAGCGGGGAGATTCCTGCACAGAGGATCGGTGCCGACCAGCACTCACCAGCCCGAGAGGCTTGTCTGCTCACCCGCTGGGGCGGGCGGGGCTGCAAGCTGAGGCTCGGGCTTTGGTTGGAGCGCAGGGAGAGGACTGGGGTTGGCGGCATGAACACAGCCTGAAGGGGTTAGTGCACCACGGCTAGCCGGGAGGGAGTCCGGGAAAAGGTCTGGAGCTCCCGAAGAGGCAAGAGACTTTTTCTTCCCTCTTTGTTTCCTGGTGCGCGAGGAGAGGGGTTTAAGAGCACTGCTTAAAGGAGCCCCAGAGACGGGCGCGAGATGCGGCTAAAAGCGTGGACCCCAGAGACGGGCACAAGCCGTGGCTAAAAGCGTGGACCCCAGAGACGGTTGCGAGCCGCAGCTAAAAGCGTGGACCCCAGAGACGGACGCGAGCCGCGGCTAAAAGCGCGGACCCCAGAGACGGGCGGGAGACTCTAAGGGTGCTTCTGCCGCCACCAACGGGCCTGTGTGCGAGCACAGGTCAGTATCCACACCCCTCTTCCTGGGAGCCTGTGCAGCCCGCTCCTGCCAGGTTCCCGGGATCCAGGGACAACTCCCCCAGGATAATGCAAGGTGGGCCCCAGGCTGGTGTAACGTCACGCCGGCCTCTGCCGCCACAGGCTCGTCCCGCACTCCGCGCCCCTCCCTCTTCCCGGCCTGAGTGAGCCAGAGCCCCCAAATCAGCGGCTCCTTTAACCCCGTCCTGTCTGAGCAAAGAACAGACGCCCTCCAGCGACCTACACGCAGAGGCATGGCCAAATCCAAAGCTGAGCCCCTGGGAGCTGTGAGAACAAAGAAGAGAAAGGGAACTCTCTCCCAACAGCCTCAGAAGCAGTGGATTAAAGCTCCACAATCAACTTGATGTACCCTGCATCTGTGGAATACATGAATAGACAACGAATCATCCCAAATTGAGGAGGAGGACTTTGAGAGCAAGATTTATGATTTTTTCCCCTTTTCCTCTTTTTGTGAGTGTGTAGTTGTATGCTTCTGTGTGAGATTTTGTCTGTATAGCTTTGCTTCCACCATTTGTCCTAGGGTTCTATCTGTCCATTTTTAAAAAAAATTTTTTCTTAATAATTATTTTTAATAACTTTATTTTACTTTACCTTCTTTCTTTCTTTCTTTCTTTCCCCTTTCTTTCTTTCTTTCTTTCCCCTTTCTTTCTTTCTTTCTTTCTTTCTTTCTTTCTTTCTTTCTTTCTTTCTTTCTTTCTTTCTTTCGAAGGTTCCAGTTTCTCCACTTCCTTGTCAACACTTAGTACTGTCCATCTTTCTTATTATAGCCATCCTAGTTGGTGTGAAGTAGTATCTCATTGTGATTTTAATTTGTATTTCCCTAATGACTGATAATGTTGAACATCTTTTCATGTTTATTGGCCACTGTTATATCTTCTTTGGTGAAATGTGTATTCAAATCTTTTGTCCATTTTTAAATTACATATGTGGAATGTCTCACAATTTATTTAAACCTTTAATTTCTCCCACCAATGTTATATAGTTTTCAGTGTGCAAGCCTTGCACTTATGTTGTTAAATTTATTCCCTGATTTTCTTTCCTTAATTTTATTTTCAGATTGCACATTGCTAGAATATAGAAATACAATTGATTTTTTTATCTTGTTGATCTTGTATTCTGCAGTCTGGTTAAACTTATTTATTAGTTCTAATACTTTGTGAATTCCTTAGTATTTTCTACTGATAGCATCATGTCATCTGCAAATAAAAAGTTTTACTTCTTCCTTTCCAATCTGGGTTCTGTTCTTTCACAGATATCTTATACATAAAAAGCAAGTAACTGCATATGTTTTCTTCTCTTTTCACAAAAATGGCAGCAAACTTTGTTTTTTGTACTTGACAGTACATATTGAAAGTCCATTTTAGTGCATAAAGTGTTCTCTCTCTTTTTTTAAAAAAACAGCTGCAGAAAAATTATAGTGGATTGCCAGTCAGATCTTCCTCACCACCTTTTCATACATATTGATTTAACATCATCATAGTCTTATAGTTTTATATTAGTAGCTTTTTACATTTTTTAATCTAAATCATTTGTTCTTTGTAACACTTCTATAATTTCAGAAATTTAGGTATTCCCTTTTCTAGATGGGGAAACTGGCACAGAGATTATGGCTTGCTCAAATAGAGACAGCTAGTAAAGGGAAGATCTGAGACTGGTTTAGGTCTTTGGACACCTGACTCAGAGCTTTTTCTACTGCCTCGGAGTTGCTGCTATTCCTCCTGCCTGATGTGTAGGGCCTGACAATTATCCCTTGTTTGATTTGGCCTATCATGCCTGTTATTATTTGGGATCCTGACAGCACTTTTGGCCCTCCCAGATGTGCATTATATGGGAAAGCTGGTTCCACCAACTTGTCCTTCAACCCCTGTAACTCCGTCTTGCCCTCAAGTACGTAATGAGAAATTTTGTTGTTTTATTCAAATCTAGTTGTGACCATGTCTACTAGGAAAAACAAGGCTAACCTGGCAGGGCTTATTCTGCCAGGCTTAATGAACCTTGGCTAAAATTTCTCATCTTTTCTTTAACTTCTAAATGCTTGCAAATTATCAAATGTGTGATCCATGCTAGAATTTTACAGGTCATCATTATTAAACCCCGCAGTTTGCAATGCTTATATTTTTGAAAATTAAAGTAGTTCCTGTCCCCAGACATCTAACAGCCAGCTCTGTCTCCTCCAGGATCTGTTGCAAATTCCCTGAAGACCCTGAAATATAGTTTATCTAGTTTAGGGAAGCAGATATTCTGTTTCCTTTCCTGACTTGGGCTTGAATTTACTCTACCAAATATGCTTAAGTAGACAAACATCTGACATTTATTCAAAATATAGATGCCCAGAGCCCTCACCTAGAAACTCCAATTCATTGTTCTGGGTTAGGACCCTCCCTCAGGAGATTGTTCTGATGAACAAGTTTAAGAAATACTATTTTATATCATATTTGTTCGACTATATTTTGATAATCTTTTTATCAGCCACTAACACTCCACCATCAACTCCCTTTATTGCTCTACTTGCTAAAAACAACCTTTTGGGCTCAAATCTTTAAGTGCTTTTTGCAATATTCCACTCATTCAGGACTTCTCATGGCGCCTCTCAGGTCTTTGGCATTTACCCTTTAAGTTTCTAAGTCAGATCTTATTGGAAAGCACTCTCTGCAGTTCATCACTCACTCTCTTTAGTTATCCCCTGCCTGCTTTATCTCTCATCAAAATTTTATGCTGGTGTCAACTCAGAATTTCACTCTGAAGGCACACCAGGCTAATCTTTCTCTTGCATCCTCTTCAGAGTTTTTTCAAGTCCTGGGAGCATAGCCAATCTCTCCTGCCTTCTTAAAACAGCTCAGTCTCGTATCCAACTGCAGCAGCATCCCCCTCCCCATCCAGAAGTGTGTAGTAGCATGTTCACATCGTCACAAGCTTCCTGGCAACCTCATCTCAACAGTTTGAACTGAATTAGAAAGGGCTCTTGGTGATAGTATTTTCTTATCCCTTGGGTAACTGTGCCATTGACTACAGGTAATGATGACAGGATCTCTTGTTCTTCCAGGTGACAGACCATATTTCTTCTGACTCTGTTTCGTCTTCTACCAGCAGCTTCTGGAGCTTGAGCTCTACCCTTTGCAACAAGCAAAATGTACATATGTTAAATAAGGGCATACAAGCAGGTAAATTAATTTAAACATTTCCATGGAAATACAGGTAGCTCTTAAAACTATGGTAAGATACTCAACCTCACTCACAATAAAAGAAATGAAGATTAAAACTATTTACAAGCAGCTTGTGCAGCTCAATAACAAAAAAACCAAACAACCCAATCCAAAAATGGGCAGAAGACCTAAATAGACATTTCTCCAAAGAAGATATACAGACTGCCAACAAACACGTGAAAGAATGCTCAATATCAGTAATCGTTAGAGAAATGCAAATCAAAACTACAATGAGATATCATCTCACACTGGTCAGAATGGCCATCATCAAACAATCTAGAAACAATAAATGCTGGAGAGGGTGTGGAGAAAAGGGAACACTCTTGCATTGCTGGTGGGAATGTAAATTGATACAGCCACTATGGAGAACAGTATGGAGGTTCCTTAAAAAACTACAAATAGAATGACCATACGACCCAGCAATCCCACTACTGGGCATATACCCTGAGAAAACCATAAAAAACCAAAACCAAAAAGAGTCATGTACCAAAATGTTTATTGCAGCTCTATTTACAATAGCCAGGAGATGGAAGCAACCTAAGTGTCCATCATCGGATGAATGGATAAAGAATATGTGGCACATATACACAATGGAATATTACTCAGCCATAAAAAGAAATGAAATTGAGTTATTTGTAGTGAGGTGGATGGAGGTAGAGTCTGTCATACAGATGAAGTAAGTCAGAAAGAGAAAAACAAATACCGTATGCTAACACATATATATGGAATCTAAGAAAAAAAATGTCATGAAGAACCTAGGGGTAAGACGGGAATAAAGACACAGACCTACTAGAGAATGGACTTGAGGATATGGGGAGGGAGAAGGGTAAGCTGTGACAATGTGAGAGAGTGGCATGTACATGTATACACTACCACACATAAAATAGGTTGCTAGTAGGAAGCAGCCGCATAGCACAGGGAGATCAGCTCGGTGCTTTGTGACCACCTAGAAGGGTGGGAATAGGGAGGGTGGGAGGGAGGGAGACGCAAGAGGGAAGAGATATGGGAACTTATGTATATGTATAATTGATTCACTTTGTTATAAAGCAGAAACTAACACACCATTGTAAAGCAATTATACTCCAATAAAGATGTTTAAAAAAAAAAAAGAAAACTATGCTCCAATGCCATTTGTCAGCTATCAGATTGACAAAAATCTAAGTTTGATAGTATGTTTGTGGGAAAGCCTGTAAGGAAATAGGTACATTCTAGTAGGAATATAAGTTGGGAGTACAACCTCTATTTGGCAGTTTCTATCCAAATTACTTTGACCTGGGCTTCCCTGGTGGTGCAGTAGTTGAGAGTCCGCCTGTCGATGTAGGGGACACAGGTTCGTGCCCCGGTCCGGGAGGATCCCACATGCCGCGGAGCGGCTGGACCCGTGAGCCATGGCCGCTGAGCCTGCGCGTCCGGAGCCTGTGCTCTGCAATGGGAGAGGCCACAACAGTGAGAGCCCCGTGTACCGAAAAACAAAAATTACTTTGACCCAGCACTTTTACTTTAGGAGTTTAGCCTATAAATATACAGTGCATATGTGTAAAATGGCAAGTGTACAGAATTTACCACTGGAGTATTGTTTATTATAAGCAGAAAAGTAAAATCAACTTAGATGTCCATCAGTAGCCAAATTGTTAAATAAGTTATTGTATGTCCATATAATGAAGTCCTACATGGGATGAGGAAGCTCTTGCTACTAATATGCCAAGATCTCCGAGATATATAGTTAAAAAGAAAAAGCAACATACAAAATAGTGTATAGCATGCTACTACATGTATTTAAAAAACAAAGGAAGGAAGAGAATTGCTTAAATATGTGCAAAAAATTCTCTGGAATCACAGGGTTATAAACTTAATGAATGGAGAACAAGAGTGGGAAGGAGGCTTTTCACTTTATGACTTCCTATATCTTTTGACTTTATAACACAGAAATCAACTTGCCCCTTGATTATTTTTCCCTTCGAGTCATGTCTTTACATCTGTTCACCTCTTCCTTACCTGGGTGACTGCCAGTAGGACTATAAGCACTTACTGTCCCTCTCACTTGGGACCAGAACTGAAATCCTTTTCCCATTGAATCCATATTAGTAGTTCTTTCCCTCTAATATCTAAACTGACAAATGAAAATCCTCTCTCCCTCTCTCTCTCTGTCACATACACACACACCCTCCATCTCTCTATCTCTACCCTCGTCTTCCCTCTCTTCTTCTCTCTCCCTCATACCCCTTCACCCCACCCAAGAAGAAGCAGTAGCCTGCGATTTTGAAGGCTTAAATTTTTTTCCTTTACTGAAGTGGAATAAAAAATCCAACTCTAATGGTAATAGTGAAACTACCCTTCCTTACTCGGGTATCATAATAAGAAAATCATGTATATTACTTATCATAGGATACTTTCGGATGACAATAAGAGAAAATACAACTCAAACTTGTTCTAAAAAATAAGGAAATATAAAATCTCACATACCGAAATTACAATAAAACGTTGAAGAGGCTTGATGTAGTAAGTACAATAATATGATTCCGGGACGAGGGGAAGATGGCGGAAGAGTAAGACGCGGAGATCACCTTCTTCCCTACAGATACACCAGAAATACATCTACATGTGGAACAACTCCTACAGAACACCTACTGAATGCTGGCAGAAGACCTCAGACCTCCCAAAAGGCAAGAACACCCCCACCACGTACCTCGGTAGGGCAAAAGAAAAAAGAAAAAACAGAGACAAAACGATAGGGATGGGACCTGCACCAGTGGGAGGGAGCTGTGAAGGAGGAAAGGTTTCCACACACGAGGAAGCCCCTTCGTGGGCGGAGACTGCGGGTGGCGGAGGCGGGAAGCTTCGGAGCTGCGGAGGAGAGTGCAGCCACTGGGGTGCGGGGGGTAAAGCGGAGAGATTCCCGCACAGAGGATCGGTGCCGACCAGCACTCACCAGCCCGAGAGGCTTGTCT
Organism: Delphinus delphis; assembly: GCF_949987515.2. Lineage (NCBI taxonomy): Eukaryota > Metazoa > Chordata > Mammalia > Artiodactyla > Delphinidae > Delphinus > Delphinus delphis. The sequence goes on along the minus strand of NC_082694.2, from coordinate 27,526,731 downwards.
GCTCACCCGCCAGGGCGGGCGGAGCTGGGAGCTGAGGCTCCGGCTTCGGTCAGAGCGCAGGGAGAGGACTGGGGTTGGCAGCGTGAACACAGCCTGCAGGGGGTTAGTGCACCACGGCTAGCCTGGAGGGAGTCTGGGGAAAAGTCTGGAGCTGCCAAAGAGGCAAGAGACTTTTTCTTCCCTCTTTGTTTCCTGGTGCACGAGGAGAGGGGATTAAGAGCGCTGATTAAAGAAGCTCCAGAGACGGGCGCGAGCCCCAGCTAAAAGCACGGACACCAGAGATGGGCATGAGATACTAAGGCTACTGCTGCCGCCACCAAGAGGCCTGTGTGCGAGCACAGGTCACTATCCACACCCCCATTCCGGGGAGCCTGTGCAGCCCACAACTGCCAGGGTCCCTTGATACAGGGACAACTTCCCCGGGAGAACACACAGCGCGCCTCAGGCTGGTGCAACGTCACGCTGGCCTCTGCGACCGCAGGCTCGCCCCGCACTCCATACCCCTTCATCCCCCCGGCCTGAGTGAGCCAGAGCCCCCGATTCAGCGGCTCCTTTAACCCCATCCTGTCTGAGCGAAGAACAGACGCCCTCCAGCGACTTACACGCAGAGGCGGGGCTAGATCCAAAGCTGAGCCCCTGTGAGCTGTGAGAACAAAGAAGAGAAAGGGAAATCTCTCCCAACAGCCTCAGAAGCAGCGGATTAAAGCTCCACAATCACCGTGATGTACCCTCCATCTGTGGAATACATGAATAGACAACGAATCATCCCAAATTGAGGAGGTGGACTTTGAGAGCAAGATTTATGATTTCTTCCCCTTTTCCTCTTTTTGTGAGTGTGTATGTGTATGCTTCTGTGTGAGATTTTGTCTGTATAGCTTTGCATACACCACTTGTCCTAGGGTTCTCTCCGTCCGTTTTTGTTTGTTTGTTTTTTTCTTAATAATTATTTTTATTTTAATAACTTTATTTTATTTTACTTCATCTTCTTTCTTTCTTTCTTTCTCTCTCTCTCTCTCTTTCTTTCTTCTTTCTTTCTTTCTTTCTTTCTTTCTTTCTTTCTTTCTTTCTTTCTTTCTTTCTTTCTTTCTTTCTTTCTTTCTTTCTTTCTTTCTTTCTCTCTCTTTCTTTCCTTCCCTCCTTTAGAAAACGAATCATCCCAAATTGAGGAGGTGGACTTTGAGTACAAGATTTATGATTTCTTCCCCTTTTCCTCTTTTTGTGAGTGTGTATGTGTATGCTTCTGTGTGAGATTGTGTCTGTATAGCTTTGCTTACACCATTTGTCCTTGGGTTCTATCCATCCGTTTTTTTTCTTAATAATTATTTTTTATTTTAATAACTTTATTATATTTTATCTTACTTGATTTTATTTTACATTATCTTCTTTCTTTCTTCTCTTTTCCTTCCCTCGCTCCTTCTTTCTTTCCTCTCTGCCTCCCTCCCTCCCTCTTTTCTTTCTTTCTCTCTTTCTTTCTTTCTTTCTTTCTTTCTTTCTACTTCTACTAATTCTTTCTTTCCACTTTTTCTCACTTTTATTCTGAGCTATGTGGATGAAAGACTCTTGGTGCTGCAGCCAGGAGTCAGTGCTGTGCCTCTGAGGGGGGAGAGCCAACTTCAGGACACTGGTCCACAAGAGACCCTCCAGCTCCTCATAGTATCAAACGGCAAAAATCTCCCAGACATCTCCATCTCAACACCAGCACCCAGCTTCACTCAATGACCAGCAAGCTACAGTGCTGGACACTCTATGCAAAACAACTAGCAAGACAGAAACACAACATCACCCATTATCAGAGAAGCTGCCTAAAATCATAATAAGTCCACAAACACCCCAAAACACACCAACAGACATGGACCTGCCCACCAGAAAGGCAAGATCCAGGCTTATCCACCAGAACACAGGCACTAGTCCCCTCCGCTAGGAAGCCTACACAACCCACTGAACCAACCTTAGCCACTAGGGACAGACACCAAAAACAATGGGAACTACGAACCTGCTGCCTGCAAAAAGGAGACACAAACACAGTAAGATAAGAAAAATGAGAAGACAGAAAAACACACAGCAGATGAAGGAGCAAGGTAAAAACGCACCAGACCTAACAAATGAAGAGGAAATAGGCAGTTTACATGAAAAAGAATTCAGAATAATGATAATAAAGATGATCCAAAATCTTGGAAATAGAATAAACAAAATGCAAAAAACATTTAACAAGGACCTAGAAGGACTAAACATGAAACAAACAATGATGAACAACACAATAAATGAAATGAAAAATACTCAAGATGGGATCAATAGCAGAATAACTGAGGCAGAAGAATGGATAAGTGACCTGGAAGATAAAATAGTGGAAATAACTACTGCAGAGCAGAATAAAGAAAAAAGAATGAAAAGAATTGAGGACAGTCTCAGAGACCTCTGGGACAACATTAAATGCACCAACATTCAAATTATAGGGGTTCCAGAAGAAGAAGAGAAAAAGAAAGGGACTGAAAAATATTTGAAGAGATTATAGTTGAAAACTTCCCTAATATGGGAAAGGAAATAGTTAATCAAGTCCAGGAAGCACAGAGAGTCCCATACAGGATAAATCCAAGGAGAAATATGCCATGACACATATTAATCAAACTGTAAAAAATTAAATACAAAGAAAACATATTAAAAGCAGCAAGGGAAAAACAATAAATAACACACAAGGGAATCCCCATAAGGTTAACAGCTGATCTCTCAGCAGAAACTCTGCAAGCCAGAAGGGAGTGGCAAGACATATTTAAAGTGATGAAGGAGAAAAACCTGCAACCATGATTACTCTACCCAGGAAGGATCTCATTCAGATTTGTTGGAGAAATTAAAACCTTTACAGACAAGCAAAAGCTGAGAGAGTTCAGCACCACCAAACCAGCTTTACAACAAATACTAAAGGAACTTCTCTAGGCAAGAAACACAAGAGAAGGAAAAGACCTACAATTAGGAACCCAAAACAATTAAGAAAATGGGAATAGGAACATACATATTGATAATTACCTTAAATGTAAATGGACTAAATGCTCCCACAAAAAGACACAGATTGGCTGAATGGATACAAAAACAAGACCCATATATATGCTGTCTACAAGATACCCACTTCAGACCTAAAGACACATACATACTGAAAGTAAAGGAATGGAAAAATATATTCCATGCAAATGGAAACCAAAAGAAAGCTGGAGTAGCAATTCTTATGTCAGACAAAATAGACTTTAAAATAAAAACTATTACAAGAGACAAAGAAGGACACTACATAATGATCAAGGGATCGATCCAAGAAGAAGATATAACAATTGTAAATATTTATGCACCCAACATAGGAGCACGTCAATATATAAGGCAAATACTAACAGCCATAAGAGGGGAAATCGACAGTAACACATTCATAGTAGGGGACTTTAACACCCCACTTTCGCCAATGGACAGATCATCCAAAATGAAAATAAATAAGGAAACACAAGCTTTAAATGATACATTAAACAAGATGGACTTAATTGATATTTATAGAACATTCCATCCAAAAACAACAAAATACACATTTTTCTCAAGTGCTCATGGTACATTCTCCAGGATAGATTGTATCTTGGGTCACAAATCAAGCATTGGTAAATTTAAGAAAATTGAAAATGTATCAAGTATCTTTTTCGACCACAACGCTATGAGACTAGATATCAATTACAGGAAAAGATCTGTAAAAAATACAAACACGAGCTTCCCTGGTGGCACAGTGGTTGGGAGTCCGCCTGCTGATGCAGGGGACGTGGGTTCGTGCACTGGTCCGGGAGGATCCCACGTGCCGTGGAGCAGCTGGGCCCGTGAGCCATGGCTGCTGAGCCTGCACGTCCAGAGCCTGAGCTCCGCAACAGGAGAGGCCACAGCAGTGACAGGCCTGCGTACAGAAAAAGAAAAAAAAATACAAACACATGGAGGCTAAACAATACACTACTTAATAACGAAGTGATCACTGAAGAAATCAAAGAGGAAATTAAGAAATACCTAGAATCAAATGACAGTTGAGACAAGATGACCCAAAACCTATGGGATGCAGCAAAAGTAGTCTAAGAGGGAAGTTTATAGCAATACAATCATACCTTAAGAAACAGGAAACATCTCGAATAAACAACATAACCTTGCACCTAAAGCAATTAGACAAAGAAGAACAAAAAAACCCCAAAGTTAGCAGAAGGAAAGAAATCATAAAGATCAGATCAGAAATAAATGAAAAAGAAATGAAGGAAACGATAGCAAAGATCAATAAAACTAAAGCTGGTTCTTTGAGAAGATAAACAAAATTGATAAACCATTAGCCAGATTCATCAAGAAAAAAATGGGAGAAGACTCAAATCAATAGAATTAGAAATGAAAAAGGAGAAGTAACAACTGACACTGCAGAAATACAAAAGATCATGAGAGATTACTACAAGCAACTCTAGGCCAATAAAATGGACAACCTGGAAGAAATGGACAATTTCTTAGAAATGCACAACCTGACAAGACTGAATCAGGAAGAAATAGAAAATATGAACAGACCAATCACAAGCACTGAAATTGAAACTGTGATTAAAAATCTTCCAACAAACAAAAGTCCAGGACCAGTTGGCTTCACAGGTGAATTCTATCAAACATTTAGAGAAGAACTAACACCTACCCTTCTCAAACTCTTCCACAATATAGCAGAGGGAGGAACACTCCCAGACTAATTCTCCAAGGCCACCATCACCTTGATACCAAAACCAGACAAGGATGTCACAAAGAAAGAAAACTACAGGTCAATATGACTGATGAACATAGATGCAAAAATCCTCAACAAAATACTAGCAAACAGAATCCAACAGCTCATTAAAAGGATCATACACCATGATCAAGTGGGGTTTATTCCAGGAATGCAAGGATTCTTCAATATACGCAAATCAATCAATGTGATACACCATATTAACATACTGAAGGTGAAAAACCTATGATCATCTCAAGAAATGCAGAGAAATCTTTCGATAAAATTCAACACCCATTTATGATAAAAACCCTGCAGAAAGTAAGCATAGAGGGAACTTTCTCAACATAATAAAGGCCATATCTGACAAACCCACAGCCAACATCGTCCGCAATGGTGAAAAACTGAAACCATTCCCACTAAGATTAGTAAGAAGACAAGGTTGTCCACTCTCACCATTCTTATTCAACATAGTCTTGGAAGTTTTAGCCACAGCAATCAGAGAAGGAAAAGAAATAAAGGGAATCCCAATCGGAAAAGAAGAAGTAAAGCTGTCACTGTTTGCAGATGACATGATACTATACATAGAGAATCCTAAAGATGCTACCAGAAAAATACTAGAATTAATCAATGAATTTGGTAAAGTAGCAGGATAGAAAATTAATGCACAGAAATCTCTGGCATTCCTATACACTAATGATGAAAAATCTGAAATTGAAATCAAGAAAACAATCCTATTTACCACTGCAACAAAAGGATAAAATATCTAGGAATAAACCTACCTAAGGAGACAAAAAACCTGTATGCAGAAAATTATAAGACACTGATGAAAGAAATTAAATATGATACAAATAGATGGAGAGATATACCGTGTACTTGCATTGGAAGAATCAACATTTTGAAAATGACTCTACCACCCAAAGCAATCTACAGATTCAATGCAATCCCTATCAAACTACCACTGGCATTTTTCACAGAACTAGAACAAAAAATTTCACAATTTGTATGGAAACACAAAAGACTCCGAATGGTCAAAGCAATCTTGAGAACAAAAAACGGAGCTGGAGGAATCAGGCTCCCTGACTTCAGACTATACTACAAAGCTACAGTAATCAAGACAGTATGGTACTGGCACAAAAACAGAAAGATAGATCAATGGAACAGGATAGAAAGCCCAGAGATAAACCCACGCACATATGGTTATCTTATCTTTGATAAAGGAGGCAGGAATGTACAGTGAAGAAAGGACAGCCTCTTTAATAAGTGGTGCTTGGAAAACTGGACAGGTACATGTAAAAGTATGAGATTAGATCACTCCCGAACACCATACACAAAAATAAGCTCAAGATGGAATAAAGACCTAAATGTAAGGCCACAAACTATCAAACTCTTAGAGGAAAACATAGGCAGAGCACTCTATGACATAAATCACAGCAAGATCCTTTTTGACCCACCTCCTATAGAAATGGAAATAAAAACAAAAATAAACAAATGGGACCTAATGAAACTTCAAAGCTTTTGCACAGCAAAGGAAACCATAAACAAGACCAAAAGACCCTCAGAATGAGAGAAAATATTTGCAAATGAAGCAACTGACAAAGGATTAACCTCCAAAATTTATAAGCAGCTCATGCAGCTCAATAACAAAAAAAGAAACAACCCAATCAAAAAAATGGGCAGAAGTTCTAAATAGACATTTCTCCAAAGAAGATGTAGAGACTGCCAACAAACACATAAAAGAATGCTCAACATCAATAGAGAAATGCAAATCAAAACTTCAATGAGCTACAGAACACCTACTGGATTCAGGCAGAAGACCTCAGACCTCCCCAAAGCCAAGAAACTCCACACGTACCTGCGTAGGGCAAAAGATAAAAGAATAAACAGAGACAAAAGGATAGGGATGGGACCTGCACCAGTGGGATGAAGTTGTGAAGGAGGAAAGGTTTCCACACACGAGGAAGCCCCTTCGTGGGCAGAGACTGCAGGTGGTGGAGGGGGAAAGCTTCGGAGCCGCGGAGGACAGCGCAGCCACCGGGGTGCGGAGGGCAAAGCGGAGAGATTCCGGAACAGAGATCGGTGCCGACCAGCACTCACCAGCCCTAGAGGCTTGTCTGCTCACCCGCCGCAGCGGGCGGGGCTGGGACCTGAGGTTCCGGCTTCGGTTGGAGCGCAGGGAGAGGACTGGGGTTGGCGGTGTGAACACAGCCTGCAGGGATTAGTGCACCACGGCTAGCCTGGAGGGAGTCCGGGGAAAAGTCTGGAGCTGCCGAAGAGGCAAGAGACTTTTTCTTCCCTCTTTGTTTCCTGGTGCATGAGGAGAGGGGATTAAGAGCACTGCTTGGGGGAGCTCCAGAGTCGGGCGCTAGCTGCGGCTAAAAGCGCGGATCCCGGAGACAGGCATGAGACGCTAAGGCTGCTGCCACCGCCACCAAGAAGCCTGTGTGCGAGCACAGGTTACTATCCACACCCACATTCCGGTGACCCTGTGCAGCCCGCCACTTCCAGGGTCCCGGGATCCATGGACAACTTCCTTGGGAGAACACACGGCGCACCTCAGGCTGGTGCAATGTCCTATCGGCATCTGCAGCCGCAGGTTCACCCCGCAATGCACTCCGTGCCCCTCCCTCCCCCCGACCTGAGTGAGCCAGAGTCCCCAAAGCAGCTGCTCCTTTAACCCCATCCTGTCTGAGCGAAGAACAGGCGCCCTCCGGCGACCTACACGCAAAGGCGGGGCCAAATCCAAAGCTGAGTCAGGGAGCTGTGAGAACAAAGAAGAGAAAGGGAAATCTCTCCCAGCAGCCTCAGAAGCAGCGGATTAAAGCTCCACAATCAACGTGATGTTCCCTGCATCTGTGGAATACATGAATAGACAACGAATCATCCCAAATTAAGTAGGTGGACCTTGAGAGCAAGATCTATGATTTTTTCCCCTTTTCCTCTTTTTGTGAGTGTGTATGTGTATGCTTCTGTGTGAGATTTTGTCTGTATAACTTTGCTTCCACCATTTGTCCTAGGGTTCTATCCGTCCTTTTTTTTCTTAATAATTTTTTTATTTTAATAACCTTATTATATTTTATCTTTATTTTATTGTACTTTATCTTCTTTCTTTCTTTTATCCTTACTTTCATCCTTCCTTCCTTCCTGCCTTCCTCCCTTCCTCCCTCCCTCCCTCCCTCCCTTCTTTCTTTCTTTCTTTCTTTCTTTCTACTTATACCAATTCTTTCTTTCTACTTTTTCTCCCTTTTATTCTGAGCTGTGAGGATGAAAGGCTCTTCGTGCTGCAACCAGGAGTCAGTGCTATGCCTCTGAGGTGGGAGAGCCAACTTCAGGACACTGGTCCACAAGAGGCTTCCCAACTCCACATAATATCAAAAGGCCAAAAATCCCAGAGATCTCCATCTCAACACCAGCACCCAGCTTCACTCAATGCCCAGCAAGCTACAGTGCTGGACACCTTATGCCAAACAACTACTAAGACAGGGCAACAACCACACCCATTATCAGAGAAGCTGCCTAAAATCATAATAAGTCCACAAACACCCCAAAACACACCAACAGACGTGGACTTGCCCAACAAAAAGACAAGATCCTGCCTTATCCACCAGAACACAGGCACTAGTCCTCTCCACCAGGAAGCCTACACAACCCACTGAACCAACCTTAGCCACTAGGGACAGACACCAAAAAAAACGGGAATACGTACCAGCAGCCTGCAAAAAGGAGACCCCAAACACAGTAAGATAAGCAAAATGAGAAGACAGAAAAACACAAAGCAGATGAAGGAGCAAGATAAAAACGCACCAGACCTAACAAATGAAGAGGAAATAGGCAGTCTACCTGAAAAAGAATTCAGAATATTGATAGTAAAGATGATCCAAAATCTTGGAAATAGAATGGACAAAATGCAAGAAACAGTTAACAAGGACCTAAAAGAACTAAAGGTGAAACAAGCAACGAAGAACAACACAATAAATGAAATGAAAAATACTCAAGATGGGATCAATAGCAGAATAACTGAGGCAGAAGAACGGATAAGTGACCTGGAAGATAAAATAGTGGAAATAACTACTGCAGAGCAGAATAAAGAAAAAAGAATGAAAAGAATTGAGGACAGTCTCAGAGACCTCTGGGACAACATTAAATGCACCAACATTCAAATTATAGGGGTTCCAGAAGAAGAAGAGAAAAAGAAAGGGACTGAAAAATATTTGAAGAGATTATAGTTGAAAACTTCCCTAATATGGGAAAGGAAATAGTTAATCAAGTCCAGGAAGCACAGAGAGTCCCATACAGGATAAATCCAAGGAGAAATATGCCATGACACATATTAATCAAACTGTAAAAAATTAAATACAAAGAAAACATATTAAAAGCAGCAAGGGAAAAACAATAAATAACACACAAGGGAATCCCCATAAGGTTAACAGCTGATCTCTCAGCAGAAACTCTGCAAGCCAGAAGGGAGTGGCAAGACATATTTAAAGTGATGAAGGAGAAAAACCTGCAACCATGATTACTCTACCCAGGAAGGATCTCATTCAGATTTGTTGGAGAAATTAAAACCTTTACAGACAAGCAAAAGCTGAGAGAGTTCAGCACCACCAAACCAGCTTTACAACAAATACTAAAGGAACTTCTCTAGGCAAGAAACACAAGAGAAGGAAAAGACCTACAATTAGGAACCCAAAACAACTAAGAAAATGGGAATAGGAACATACATATCGATAATTACCTTAAATGTAAATGGACTAAATGCTCCCACCAAAAGACACAGATGGGCTGAATGGATACAAAAACAAGACCCATATATATGCTGTCTACAAGAGAACAATTTCAGACCTAGAGACACATACAGACTGAAAGCGAGGGAATGGAAGAAGATATTCCATGCAAATGGAAACGAAAAGAAAGCTGGAGAAGCAATTCTCGTATCAGACAAAATAGACTTTAAAATAAAGACTATTACAAGAGACAAAGAGGGACACTACATAATGATCAAGGGATCGATCCAAGAAGAAGATATAACAATTGTAAATATTTATGCACCCAACATAGGAGCACCTCAATACATAAGGCAAATCCTAACAGCCATAAAAGGGGAAATCAATAGTAACACACTCATAGTAGGGGACTTTAACACCCCATTTTCACCCATGGACAGATCATCCAAAATGAAAATAAATAAGGAAACACAAGCTTTAAATGATACATTAAACAAGATGGGCTTAATTGATATTTATAGGACATTCCATCCAAAAACAACAGAATACACATTTTTCTCAAGTGCTCATGGTACATTCTCCAGGATAGATTGTATCTTGGGTCACAAATCAAGCATTGGTAAATTTAAGAAAATTGAAAATGTATCAAGTATCTTTTTCGACCACAACGCTATGAGACTAGATATCAATTACAGGAAAAGATCTGTAAAAAATACAAACACGAGCTTCCCTGGTGGCACAGTGGTTGGGAGTCCGCCTGCTGATGCAGGGGACGTGGGTTCGTGCACTGGTCCGGGAGGATCCCACGTGCCGTGGAGCAGCTGGGCCCGTGAGCCATGGCTGCTGAGCCTGCACGTCCAGAGCCTGAGCTCCGCAACAGGAGAGGCCACAGCAGTGACAGGCCTGCGTACAGAAAAAGAAAAAAAAATACAAACACATGGAGGCTAAACAATACACTACTTAATAACGAAGTGATCACTGAAGAAATCAAAGAGGAAATTAAAAAATACCTAGAAACAAATGACAATGGAGACACGATGACCCAAAATCTATGGGATGCAGCAAAAGCAGTTCTAAGAGGGAAGTTTATCGCAATACAATCGTACCTTAAGAAACAGGAAAACATCTCAAATAAACAACCTAACCTTGCACCTAAAGCAAATAGACAAAGAAGAACAAGAAGAACCCCAAAGTTAGCAGAAGGAAAGAAATCATAAAGATCAGATCAGAAATAAATGAAAAAGAAATGAAGGAGATGGTTGCAAAGATCAATAAAACTAAAAGCTGGTTCTTTGAGAAGATAAACCAAATTGATAAACCATTAGCCAGATTCATCAAGAAAAAAATGGGAGAAGACTCAAATCAATAGAATTAGAAATGAAAAAGGAGAAGTAACAACTGACACTGCAGAAATACAAAAGATCATGAGAGATTACTACAAGCAACTCGAGGCCAATAAAATGGACAACCTGGAAGAAATGGACAAATTCTTAGAAATGCACAACCTGCCAAGACTGAATTAGGAAGAAATAGAAAATATGAACAGACCAATCACAAGCACTGAAAAAATATGAACAGACCAATCACAAGCACTGAAACTGTGATTAAAAATCTTCCAACAAACAAAAGCCCAGAGCCAGATGGCTTCACAGGTGAATTCTATCAAACATTTAGAGAAGAGCTAACACCTATCCTTCCCAAACTCTTCCACAATATAGCAGAGGGAGGAACACTCCCAAACTCATTCTCCGAGGCCACCATCACCTTGATACCAAAACCAGACAAGGATGTCACAAAGGAAGAAAACTACAGGCCAATATCACTAATGAACATAGATGCAAAAACCTCAACAAAATGCTGGCAAACAGAATCCAACAGCTCATTAAAAGGATCAGCTCATTAAAAGAATCAAGTGGGGTTTATTCCAGGAATGCAAGCATTCTTCAATATATGCAAATCAAACAACGTGATACACCATATTAACAAATTGAAGGAGAAAAACCATATGATCATCTCAAGAGATGCAGAGAAAGCTTTTGAAAAAATTCAACACCCATTTATGATAAAAACCCTGCAGAAAGTAGTCATAGAGGGAACTTTCCTCAACATAATAAAGGCCATATGTAACGAAACCCACAGCCAACATCATCCTCAGTGGTGAAAAACTGAAACCATTCCCACTAAGATTAGTAAGAAGACAAGGTTGTCCACTCTCACCACTCTTTTTCAACATAGTTTTGGAAGTTTTAGCCAGAGCAATCAGAGAAGAAAAGGAAATAAAAGGAATCCAACTCAGAAAAGAAGAAGTAAAGCTGTCACTGTTTGCAGATGACATGATACTATACATAGAGAATCCTAAAGATGCTACCAGAAAAATACTAGAGTTAATCAAAGAATTTGGTAAAGTAGCAGGGTACAAAATCAATTCACAGAAATCTCTGGCATTCCTATATACTAATGATGAAAAATCTGAAAGTGAAATCAAGAAAACACTCCCATTTACCATTGCAACAAAAAGAATAAAATATCTAGGAATTAACCTACCTAAGGAGACAAAAGGCCTGTATGCAGAAAATTATAAGATGCTGATGAAAGAAATTAAAGATGATACAAATAGTTGGAGAGATATACCATGTTCTTGGGTTGGAAGAATCAACATTTTGAAAATGACTCTACTACCCAAAGCAATCTACAGATTCAGTACAATCCCTCTCAAACTACCACTGGCATTTTTCACAGAACTATAACAAAAAATTTCACAATTTGTATGGAAACACAAAAGACTCCGAATGGTCAAAGCAATCTTGAGAACAAAAAACGGAGCTGGAGGAATCAGGCTCCCTGACTTCAGACTATACTACAAAGCTACAGTAATCAAGACAGTATGGTACTGGCACAAAAACAGAAAGATAGATCAATGGAACAGGATAGAAAGCCCAGAGATAAACGCACGCACATATGGTCACCTTATCTTTGATAAAGGAGGCAGGAATGTACAGTGGAGAAAGGACAGCCGCTTCAATAAGTGGTGCTGGGAAAACTGGACAGGTACATGTCAAAGTAAGAGATTAGATCACTCCCTAACACCATACACAAAAATAAGCTCAAAATGGATTAAAGACCTAAATGTAAGGCCACAAACTATCAAACTCTTAGAGAAAAACATAGGCAGAACACTCTATGACCTAAATCACAGCAAGATCTTTTTTGACCCACTTCCTAGAGAATTGGAAATAAAAGCAAAAATAAACAAATGGGACCTAATGAAACTTCAAAGCTTTTGCACAACAAAGGAAACCATAAACAACACCAAAAGACAACCCTCAGAATGGGAGAAAATATTTGCAAATGAAGCAACTGACAAAGGATTAATCTCCAAAATTTATAAGCAGCTCATGCAGCTCAATAACAAAAAAACAAACAACCCAATCCAAAAATGGGCAGAAGACCTAAATAGACATTTCTCCAAAGAGATACACAGACTGCCAACAAACACATGATAGAAAGCTCAAGATCATTAATCATTAGAGAAATGCAAATCAGAACTACAATGAGATATCATCTCACACCAGTCAGAATGACCATCATCAAAAAATCTAGAAACAATAAATGCTGGAGAGGGTGTGGAGAAAAGGGAACACTCTTGCACTGCTGGTGGGAATGTGAGTGGTTCAGCCACTATGGAGAACAGTATGGAGGTTCCTTAAAAATCTACAAATAGAACTACCATATGACCCAGCAATACCACTACTGGGCATATACCCTGAGAAAACCATAATTCAAAAAGAGTCATGTACCAAAATGTTCATTGCAGCTCTATTTACAGTAGTCCGGAGATGGAAACAACTTAAGTGTCCATCATCGGATGAATGCATAAAGAATATGTGGCACATATATACAATGGAATATTACTCAGCCATAAAAAGAAGCGAAATTGAGCTATTTGTAATGAGGTGGATAGACCTAGAGTCTGTCATACAGAGTGAAGTAAGTCAGAAAGAGAAAGACAAATACCGTATGCTAACACATATATATGGAATTTAAGAAAAAAAACGTCATGAAGAACCTAGGGGTAAGACAAGAATAAAGACACAGACCTACTAGAGAATGGACTTGAGGATATGGGGAGGGGGAGGGGTAAGCTGTGACAAAGCGAGAGAGAGGCATGGACATATATACACTACCAAACGTAAGGTAGATAGCTAGTGGGAAGCAGCCGCATAGCACAGGGAGATCAGCTCGGTGCTTTGTGACCGCCTGGGGGGGTGGGATAGGGAGGGTGGGAGGGAGGGAGACGCAAGAGGGAAGAGATATGGGAACATATGTATATGTATAACTGATTCACTTTGTTATAAAGCAGAAACTAACACACCATTGTAAAGCAATTATACTCCAATAAAGATGTAAAAATAAATCATAATATGATTCCAAAACAGTTTATATCACCTTTCATCTCTGCTTGCGTTGTCTTTTGCATTCATTCAGAGCACTATCTTCAACAAATATTTTTACATAACGATACTTGTTAAAAATGTGTCTCAATGATTGTTTTGAATATTTTACCAGATTTATTCATTTATTTATTTATTTTGCCACACTGCGCGGCACGTGGGATCTTCGTTCCTCGACCAGGGATCGAACCTGTGACCCCTGAAGTGGAAGTGTGGAATGCTAACCACAGGACCATCAGGAATTCCCTATTTTACCAGATATAGATATGAAAATTATAGATCTTCTCAATTCGTTTTCTTTGCAGAATAGAAAATAAATGATTAATTTTTTTTAAGTTTTCATTTACTGACTTGAATATACCTGTCAATCGAGTCTCAGGGCTCTTCCCAGAGATAGTTGTGATCGTTTCCCTTAGGTATCTTGGAGATTGTGAATGGTGTCAGAAAACACACTCGAGATGTTGGAATGACTTTCCGAACTCCAAGTTCTAGCGAGGCTACAGTAGAAGAGGACAGTGATGTGACTTCTTGGTCAGAAGAAAAGATAGAAGAGAAAAGGCTCCTTACCAGTTATCCTGGGGAGAGAAAGTTAAGGAAGAATAAGCAGAGCTGCTGGGAAGGTCAGTTTCTAATTCTGCTTTCTCAGTAGAAAAACTAGTGAATTTCAAGTCTTTTGCAAAGCTAAGATTCTTTGTTTCTAAATGATTTAATGTTGACCCTATCTTTCCCCAGCACCACCTTGGCAAATTTTGAAAGTACAGTCATCCCTCCGTATCTGCAGGGGATTGGTTCCGGGACCACTCATGGATACCAGAATCCATGGATGCTCAAGTCCTTTATATAAGATGGCATAGTACTGCCCCCTGAACCCAAGGATTCTGTGTACATGGATACAGAGGGCTGACTGCATCCAACACTACAATTCCTGAGTCACACCTGCAGTTAAGCAGACTCCAGGGCCTCCTGGTGGCCGCTGACAGCTGAGTCCCTGAGAGCCTATATTATGCACGTCTCTGATGAAAAAAGTGAAAAATCTTCTTTTTTTCTTAAAAATAATTCCTATAGGAGTTTCATGGTTTGTTCCTGTGGAAAATGTGAAGTCTGGTCCTAAGAAGGAAAACCTGCCCAAGTTTCATGACGCTTGTGTCTCCTGGTTTGTACCAGTAACCAACACCACACCTTGGAGGGAGCCACTACAGGAAAAGAACTGGCAAGGACAGCACATGGACAGCCACAGTTCACTAGCAGGCCCAGGCAGAGATCCACTGAAGCCATTTGTGAGAGCAACCCTACAGGTACAATGACATTGAGTTAATTTTAGCCATATGTTTAAGAAGGAAGAAGGGGCAAGATACAAAAGAGTTAAACCCGTGACTGGCTTTCTGAAGTATAGTCAACTGATCCTCGTTTCTAGCACCTCCACAGTTCATCTGTTCTCACACTCGTTAATCAAAGGCTGCCTTACTGTTAGCCGTTATAAATTGTGCATCACCCTCAGTATCTGGGGCAAGGCACTAGAAGGGAGGATGTTGTGTAGCTGCTCATTGGGTTTGTAGATACATACCAGCACGTGGAGTGCAGTAGAGGCCTGATGTTTGCGTCAGCCTTATATTTGTTCCTGCATTTACATAACTCCTATTTCTGCTTAACACAGGGTTTTAAAGGCACCAGCTCTCTTCTTTATAAATACCTGGGGAGCTAAAGGAAATGTTTTTGTTTTGTTTTTAAATTTCATTTATTTATTTATTTTATTTTTGGCCGCATTGGTTCTTCACTGCTGTGCGCAGGCTTCCTCTAGTTACGGCGAGTGGGGGCTACTCTTCCTTGCTGTACACAGGCTTCTCATTACGGTGGCTTCTCTTGTTGCAGAGCACAGGCTCTAGGCGCGCGGGCTTCAGTAGTTGTGGCACAAGGGCTTAGTTGCTCCACAGCCTGTAGGATCTTCCCGGACCAGAGATCGAACCTGTGTCCCCTGCATTGGCAGGGGGATTCTTAACCACTGCATCACCAGGGAAGTCCAGAAAATGTTTTTTTTTAATGACGTATTTCTTTGAAGGGAAATTAAAAATAGCACAACGGGCCAAGCTTTATCCCATCAACACTGGGGAGAGTTGTCATTGCCACAGTCTTAGTTCTTGGCTTATTCCAAAGGCATTTCTCTGATCCCTCTGATTTTCCTACTGGAGCTTTCCCGCACAAGGAGTTGTTAGATAATTCTTCAACTCTAGATATTTTCTATAAGTTACAAACAGGCTTTCCAAACCTGTTAGGCAGGTACTGTTTTTTCTAGGCCCTTGGAGAAAAGCCTATATCATTAATGTGAGGTTGGGGGCTTTTTCTCCTCCTCAGGAATCACTGCAACTTCACAGACCTGACTTCATCTCCCGCTCTGGGGAACGGATAAAGCGCCTGAAGTTAATAGTCCAGGAGAGGAAGCTGCAGAACATGTTACAGAGTGAACGGGAGGCACTGTTCAACACTGTGCAAGAATGGCAGGGCCACCGGGACGCCATGCACCTGCTCCCTAAGAGAGGTATACTCTTCCTGTTCACTTTCCTATGACTTGGTAGAGAGGGCAAGGTCTGCTTCATGCAAGGCAGCACTGCTCAGTGCCAGGCTAGTTACAGATCAAAAAGTGACCTTTTGCTTGTTGAGACTCAAATCTCCTTAGGTAGCAGAACCGACCCAATTTAGCTCTCAGCATTTTCACAATCCAAATAAGCCCAGTTACTCTTGCTCTGTCATTACACTTTAAAAGTGAGAGTGTGCAGTGAGAATGGTGTTTGGGTTTGTTTTTGTTTGGGGGGTGCCACGTGGCTTGTGGAATCTTAGTTCCCTGACCAGGGATTGAACCCGGGCCCTCAGCAGTGAAAGCACAGAGTCCTAACCACTGTACCGCCAGGGAATTGCCAAGAATGGTGTTTTTAAAAACCAGCTCTGTCACCATGAGCAAGTTAGTTCCAAACGTATAATGTTTTGAGGGGCTTGGGGCTGATTCCAGGCTTGCCTTCCTCATAGGGTAGCAATAATAATAATAATAAATACTTATATAGCCCTTATGTTTTGTCCAGACATTGTTCTTGTTTAATGCTTCCAGAACCTCTCTGAGGTGATACTATGAATATCCCTATTTCACAGATGAGAAAACTGGGCCAAAGAGAGATTAAGTACCTTGCCCAAGATTTACACACCTGTTAAACTGGGATTTGAACCCTGGTGGGCTGGTGCTAGAGTCTATTCTCTTAACAATTATGCTAGATGTAAGATCTCAATAAAATAATATGTGAAATCCATGAAAACTATAAAGTACTACCTAATGCTTTCATCACAGCCTTACCTGTAAACTGGTCAGTGTTTCAATGCACACTGTCTAGTCTGTGCCACAGTGTTGTGTCTTCAGAAGCCTCAGGCTGCTATCATAGTCATCATAGTCTAACCCTGGCCTTGGCCTTGGCCATTACTCACCACCCAGCACTGCCAGCTCAGGGTAGGGGTGCAAAGTCCCAGCAGCTCCCTCTCACAGTTCTTGAGCAACACAGCCTTCCTTATTAAGGCACAATCCCCTGTTACTGATCCCCTAAGTGTCGGGGACCCCTCAATGGGTCCTCTGCCTAGAGTCACAAATGTCAATTGAATGAGACCAGGTTCGACATAGCAGAGCATAGACTTTATTCATTGATCAAGGAATGGAGAAAGGAGAGCTCATGTTCTAAATATACTTTCTCCCTGAAGGGAGCAGAGTAAGGGATTTTAAGGGTTAGGAGGCAGATAGGTCATTAGGGCTTGAGGAAAGGGGTGGAGATTTTCAGGGGCAGCCGGGGCCAGCCAGGGCATGCACAGTCTTCCATGGTCCTTTGCACATGGCACAGATTGTGCCTAGCAGAGTACAAATGCCCCCTTTGAGCAGAGATCATAGCATGGTAACGAAGCAAAGGTAACTTTTGGACACTTCCAGGTTTCATCCGCGCACGCTTATTGTTATGGTCAAGTCAGAACTGGTTTGGGGGAGTTCACCACTATATATCTCTCAAAGCATGTATCTTTCAAAGTACAGCTGCAAAACACCTCTGCCAAATGCCAGGTACTTTTGAAACGAACACAAAGATAAATCAGGGCAAGTGTCCTTCAGCTCTCAGGGGCTGGTATGGAAACAGAGAGATAAATCAAGTCACAGGTCCTTCAGTTTTTAGGGGCTGGTATGGGTGACACCACCACTGCTACTCAGCCATAAAAAAGAATGAAATTTTGCCACTTGCAGCAGCATGGATTAACCTGGAGGGTATTATGCTTAGTGAAATAAGTCAGAGAGAGAAAGACAAATACTGTATTACATCACTTATATGTGGAATCTAAAAAATACAACAAACCAGTAAATATAACAAAAAGAAATAGACTCACAGATATTGAGAACAAACTAGTGGTTACCAGTGGGGAAAGGGAAGAGGGGAGGGCCAAGATAGGGGTAGGGGATTCAGAGATAAAATAAATAAGCTACAAGGACATATTGTACAGCATAGGGAGTATAGCTAATATTTTACAATAACTATAAATGGAGTATAACCTTTAAAATTGTGAATCACTATGTTGTACACCTGAAACTTATGTAATATTGTAAATCAACTATACCTCAATTAAAAAAAAAAAGACACAGTCCATTAAAAAAAACCCTCTTCTTCTTTTGCTTAGACTTCCTGGCTGCCCAAAAGAAAAGGCCTGTTGGAAAGAAGGAAATGATTCAGCGGTCTAAATGGTATGGCCAAAAGAATAAGTAACTATAAAAGTATAAATCAGGCCACCAAATGGTCAGGAGCTATAGCTTGGCCCCAGAATAAAGGCATTATGCTCTAGGTAAAAAATTATGAGAGATAAAAAAACCAACAAACAATACATTATGAGAAAATTAGTTATAAAAATAGTTTCTCACTTATGGCACTAAAAAAGAAATGAAAAATAGGAGATCATGGTATGGATGCCTCATATATAAAAAAGACAAAGAATCGCCACTAATTTGTTTGCCTTAATCAGGCTTGTGTTTGTTAGAAACAAATATAAATAAAAAATATTTTTAAATAAAAGTAAATATCTGGGGCCTTACATCTAGGCAATCCTTTTACTAGGAATTGTATCCAGTACAATGAGAGATAGGGGAATAGTTTCCAAGACACAGTAAATTAGGCTTAAAAAAAATCAAGTTTCAGAAGCATGTGTACACTGCCACCATTTGTATAGTCTTTAATAAAAAAGTATTTGTGCTTACATAGATGCATATACTTGTATATGCATAGACTATCTCTGGAAGGATACCCAAAAAATTGGTAATAGTTGTTGCCTTTGGGACAAGGAACTGAGTGACTGGGGTACAGAGGTTGGAGAAAGACTAATTTTTTACTTTTTAAAATTTTGTGCCTTTGCATTTACTAGCAATTAATTAATTAGAGATATGCATATATTGCTCATGAGACTGCCATAGAATAACTAAGTTAATGGTTGGTTACCTCTTAGGGGGTCATTGGAGACTTCCTTTAATAAGAACAGTTTTATAGTTGGCATAGTGCTTGAAAACAATTTATCTTAGGTAATTAAAGCATTCCTCTTGAAGTCTTTTTACTCTCCATTTAGTAAACCATTTCCTTATAGGTATTTCAAAGGGATGCTTTAATCAAGTGGTTCTCAAAGTGTGGTCCATGGGCCTCTGGAAGTTGCTGAGGCCCTTTCAGGGAATTTGCCAGGTCAAAACAAATTTCAAAATACTACTAGGATATTATGTGTCTTTTTAACTGTATTGACATTTGTACAGATGATGCAAAAGTAATGAAGGGAGGACTAAAACTGCTGATGCCTTAGCACTATTTGGGACAGTGGACCAAACTGCTAGTCTAGTTGGCATTTTATTCTTCACAGCCACATGGCAGCAGTGTAATGGAAGTACACATAAAGCACTTCTGCTGCATACCAAGATACGATGATTGGTTCAAGGAAAAGCCTTGGTTTGTGTACTGAGCTGAACTAGCTGCCTTTTTCATGGAACATAGGTTTTACTTGAAAGAATGACTGATAAACTAATTATTCCAAATTTGGTATATGACAGATATTTTCTTGAAAATGAGGAAGTGAATCTGTCACTTCTCCAGGAAAACAGCTGACAGTATTTATTGCCAAAGAGAAAATCTGAGCTTTCAAGCAAAGAATAGAATTCTAGAAAACTTGTGTCTACTAATATGAGATTGACTATCTCCCAGTACTTAGACTTTTCTGATGAGATCAGCAGTGACATAAATAATTGTAATATTTTTCATATTATATAAGTAAATATGTCAACATTTAAACTACCACTTGTCAAGATTTGGTATAGTATCAAGAAAATCAGGGAATTCCCTGGTGGTCCAGTGGTTAAGATGACGCTTTCACTGCTGAGGGCGCAGTTTCAGTCCCTGGTCGGGAAACTAAGATCCTGCATCCCGAAAGCTGAGCGGCCAAAAAAAAAGAAAATCAGCAATTATCTGAAAAGAATATTAAAATACTCTTTTCTTTTCCAATTACATATGTGTGTAAACTGGATTTTTTTAATGTACACTTTAACCAGAACAACATATAACAGCAAACTTAATACAGAAGCAAATATAAGAATTCAGCTGTCTTCTGTTAAACCAGACATTAAAGAGATTTACAAAATATGTATAACATGCCACTCTTCTTATTTTTGTTTTGAAAAGTATATTTTATATGTTAGCATGTAACAGGCTTATTTTTTAATAAATTAAGAAAAAAGTTTTTTTATTGAAGTATAGTTGACTTACAATATTAGTTTCAGGCATAAAACATAGTGATTCAATATTTTTATAGGTTATACTCCATTTAAAATTATTACAAATAGTAGCTATGTTTCCGCATGCTATACAATATATCTTTGTTGCTTATTTATTTTATACATAGTTTGTATCTCCTAATCCTATACCCCTATTTTGCCCCTCCCTCCTTCCTTCTCCCCACTAGTAACCAGTGGTTTGTTCTCTGTATTTGTGAGTCTGTTTCTGTTTTGTTATATACATTCATTTGTTTTATTTTCTGGACTCCACACATCAGTGATGTAATACAGTATTTGTCTTTGTCTGACTTGTTTCACTAAGCATAATACCTTCTAGGTCCATCCATGTTGTTGCAAATGGCAGAATTTCATTCTTTTTATGGCTGAGTAGTATTCCACTGTATATACGTACCACACCTTCTTTATCCATTCATCTGCTGATGGACACTTAGGTTGTGAAATAAGTATTTTTTAAATTCTTTTTAAATGTTTTAATTTCTAATACAGTAAGTATCAATAGATAAAGTCCACATTCACCAAAATTGCCCTCAATTTTTAGGAGTATAAAGGTGTCAAAAGTCCAAAAACTTTGAGAATTATTGCTTCATTCTGAATGTCACAAAATTTAATTAATGGACATTACATAGTGTTCATTGTGTGGCAGCTAATAACACTCTCACCTCAGCAAGAGGAGTCCTTGCTATATGGGACTATGAAGCTTGCCTGCAAGAAGGTAGGGCATCTTCTGAAAGGTATCTGTGCTTTAAAATATAAGTATAGTTGTAGGGGTGGATTAAGTACCCATCTTCTAGGAAGAGACATGTTTTAAATTGATACATTTTCATTAGAGTACTTCTGTTCCATTTTATTTCTGATATGGCCCCCTTTCAAAGACGCCATCTACTTCCATGTGAGAATCATAGAGTTGAATGGGATCTTAAAGATCATCTAGTCTACCTTTAACTTTTAGGAAACTGTAACCCAGAGAGAGGTTGCCAGGAAGTCAGGGCCAGAGCTGGGGTTAGAGTCCGGCAGCAGGCTCCCCACCCAGTACTCCTTCAACTGTATCATGTGGCGGACTTGGAGCTCTGGAGCTCTGTGTTACTCATCATCTTTTCCCAACACCTACCTCTACCAAAGATGTTTAAATGTTTCTGATAAGAGAAAAGATTTGGAGAAGAGAGAACCTGACTCTCTTAACTTGAAGCATTTCTTCCAGTGTGTCCTTTAAGAGAAGTGTTTTCACTAACTTATTAATGCGTATATTTGGGTATGCGCCAGGCACTGGACTAGGTACTACAAATGAAAGATAGTTGACTCCAGACCATGAGCAGACAGACAGTCCCAATAGTATGTAGTAATTGCTTTCAAGGATCCATTTACAAAATGCAATTTCTGGCTACTCTGATTAGCCCGACTCCCAGCTTTCCAGCCCTAGAATACAACCTTTACTGGCCCAAGCGGATTTTCTCTTCACATCACATGTTCTCCTTGGGATAACTTGTCTTTTTCCAATGGACTTTGTTATCCCTTCTCTCACCATGACTTTCTTTCCAGCTTTACTGTGATATAATTGATATTTAACATTGTATAAGCTTAAGCTATGTAATGTGATGATTTGACATACATGTGTATTGCAAAATGTTTACCACAATAAAGTTAGTTAACACATCCTTCACCTCACATAATTACCATTTTATTTTTCTTGTTGTTGTTATAGTGAGAACATTAAAGCTCTACTGTCATAGCAACTTTCAAGTATACAGTGCAGTGTTGTTAACTACAGTCACTGTGCTGCATATTTGCTCCCCAGAACTTATTCATCATAAAACTGGAAGTTTGTACTCTTTGACCAGTATCTCTCCATTCCCCCATCCCTCAGGTCCTGGCAACCACCATTCTGTTCTCTGTTTCTGTGAGTTTGATGCTTTTAGATTCCACATATAAGTGAGATCATACAGTTTTTTCTTTCTCTGTCTGACTTATTTCATTTAGCACATTGCCTTCACGGTCCATATATGTTGTTGCAAATGGCAGGATCTTTATCTTTTCTTATGGCTATTCCATTATATGTATATATATCACATTTTCCATTATATATATTCCATTATATGTATGTTCCATTATATGTAGATATATATATATCACATTTTCTTTATCCATTCATCCGTCGATGGACACGTACGTTTCCATGCCTTCACTATCATAAATAGTGCTGCAATGAACATGGGGGTGCAGATATCTTTTTGAGATCATGATTTCATCTCCTTCAGCTATGTACCCACAAGTGGGATTGCTGGATCATACGGCAGTTCTATTTTTAATGTTTTGAGGAACCTCCACACTGTTTTCCATAGTGGCTGCACCAGTTTACATTCCCACCAACGGAGCACATTCTCACCTCCTCACCAGCATTTGTTATCTCTTATTTTTTTGATAATAGCCATTCTAACAGATGTGATGTGCTATCTCATTGTGGTTTTCATCAACAGTGACTTTTTAAAATATATGTTTGTTCTTCTTTGATCTCTTTCCTGACCTCCACTTTTGTGTTTTCATTTAGTGATTATCCTCACTGTGTCCAAAGTGGAACTACCCATTTTCCTCTCCCACACTTACTTGGGCCACCCACTCACCCACTGGAAAAGCTGGGGAGCTATTGCCTCCAGCTCCGTGACCCTGCACTGTACGTGCAGTCGGCTAGTTCGTCCTGGAGACTCGCCTTCATGATCGCTCTGGAACCCATTCTCCTCACTGCCTTGATGCGGGCTTAGCCTCCTCTCTTGGAGGACTGCTCTTCTCCCCCTTCTGCTCTTTATCTTCTCTAATCTCTTTTCCACAGAGCCGCTACATCATTATCAATGATTTCTTTTTCAGATTATAGAAAACTTTGGAAAATATAGAAAAAATCAGAAAGAAGAAAATAAATGTCATTCATAATTCTTCCATCTAAACATAACTAACACTAGTCCTGTTTCTATGGGGATTTTGCAGAGACCTGTGTTAACACACTTCTTTCTCCCCAGATTGTTTATCATACTATATATACAGGTTTGTAGCCTGCTTTATTTTGCTTAACATTGTATTGTGAACGTTTTCCCATAGCATAAAAACTATTTGAAACATTTTATGCTTTGTAATAATTTTATTATAGCCCATAATTTGTTTAACTGTTCTTTTGTTGGAGATTTACATTATTTCCAGTTAGAGTGTATTTATCAAATGAATGTTTGATCATGTTCCTCCCTACTTAAAATCAGTGGCATCCAGTTCCTGATAGGACAAAGCCCAAGGTTTTCACATGGCTATGAGACCTTCACCCCATCTGCTTCCCTCCTGTTCCCCTACACTATCTCCGTGAAGCCTTGACTCCCTTCTTACCAACACTCCCTTCTCCCCACCTCCCCTTTCTGTTCCTAACTATTCTTCAAGACCTACCTCAAGCTTAGTCTCTTCTCTGGTCTTCCTTGACCTCCTTCAATCAGAATAAGTTCTGTTTCTTTTCCTATAACTCTATGTAGCATTTTGTAGATATGATGATATTGTATTTTCTTTTCCATTATTTTTCATGCTTAAAAATATGGTAGTAATACGAAGTCATTATCTTATATTGAAACCATACATTTTTCCATATAGAGTGAAAAGAAGTTCATCTCCACCCCTCATTCCACTTCTTTCCCATAAGTAACCACTATTAGCAGGATTTTATTATGTTTTTATCTGTATCCCTTTTCAGATCATGAGCACTCCAGGCCAGGGTTCTTTGTGTCCAATTGTCTAACAAGAAGCAGGGCACACAACAGGCCCACAGCCTGTCTGAGGGACTGAGTGCCTGGAGAGCAGTAGAGCTTAGGGAGATGTGGGGAGGAGTGATCGTGTGCCTCTGTGGTCAGGTGGCCTCACTGCTTTCTGTCTTCCCATCGGTGCCATTTCTAAGGATTTATGAACAGCTTCCAGAAGTACAGAACAAGAGAGAAGAGGAAAAGTGGAGATTGGAATATAAGCCATACTGGCTGCAAGCCCAGCTATATAAAAAGGTCAGTCAGTCCTAGAGCAGGATTGATGAGATTTATCAGGGGAAAGAGAAATTGAGAAAAACACATCTGACCTATTTGAATTAACCACATTTGGAGAGTGAACTTAAGCTCATAACGCATTGTACCACTACTAAAATTTAGAAGATAAAAACACCTGTAACTAGAGTTCAAATCCAAAAATCTAGAAAGGCAAATCCGAAAAAGGCATCTTCCAGGGACTTCCGTGGTAGTCCAGTGGTTAAGACTCAATGCTTCCACTGCAGGGGGCACAGGTTTGATCCCTGGCCAGAGAACTAAGATCCCACATGCCGCATGGCACGGCCCCCCAAAAAAATTGTTTTAATGTTTTAAAATTGTTTAATAAATAAATAAATAAGGCACCTTCCAGGCATACATTTGGAATGAAACCAAATTTCATACTTGGGTGTCAGTTTAGACGCCATGCTGGAAATGCCCACACCTTTCAGAACTAATGAGTTTTCATCCAGAGTCCCAAATGATAGTTTTATGCCCCTTATGGGTGAATCATATACCACTAGAACTTTTTAAATAAATTGGAAAATGTCCAAGTGTAGCATACAAGTTGGCAGTTTGGGTACTCAGAGCCTTGAAGCCACTACCATTTCCTGCCCACAGCCCCAGTAGAATCAGTGGTACTGCAAGTTTTAGAACCTCACAGGCCAGGGGACTTGCTACCAATTAATTCCTTGAGAAAGCAGATGGGCCACTATGCCTGAAGGTCCAGATCCTTCAGTGTTCTCATTTCTTTCCCAGCCCCCTCACTTCACCCCCAGAGGACTCTGAAAGTCAGAAACCAAGAGACGAGTTCATACCAGACTGATGTGGGATTGGAGAGCTGCTTCTGGAGCACATACTGCAGCTCAGGCTGGGCTCCCTCAAGTGAGGACACCCCAGGCACTACATGGCCTGTCTGGTGTGTCAGCATCACAAGGCCAGGCCTCTTATTGTGCTTGTGTGTTTGTGAACTGATGGATGGATTAGTCTATTAGGATTATATTAATATTATATTTCTGTATAGACTATAATAGACTACAGATCATCTTCCCTAAACACTTCAGGAAGTATTTTTTGTATAATTACCATAGTTTCTGTAGCTGGGAAAGAGAAACAAGATTTGGGGAGAACGACACTGGTCTCTTCAGCAACATGTCTGGGGTGAGGAGTGGCTGTCTGCCTCTAGTGGCAAGAGTATCTAACCTCTTTCCTGCCTTTCTTTTCTTCCACAGAAAGTGACCAATCAATTCTTGGGGAGAAAAGTTCCTTGGAACTGACATAAGTATTTTCCTCAGAGCCTTGGAATTATATTTTATCAGCCTGGAGGAGCACAATCCTTACTTTTATGAGTCTGGTTTAATAAAACTTACCTTGTTGTCCATGTGTAATTTAGAAGTAGTAACCTTCTGAAGAGTCTTGGGTAGAATGATGACTAAGATTATTAATGGTTTAGGAGCAATACTTTCTCCACAGTGGCCTTGCCCACAGGGATGTTTGTTACAATGGTATTATCTTAATTCTAGGCAAGAGTAAGTCCCTTTTTGTTTGTGTTTTTATAGAAAATAACTTCTGATTGACTCATAGTAAAGCAAGCAGCAGAGGGTTATTTATTTCCCATCTGTAGAGGTGCAGGGAGCTATGCAGTGTCTCCCTGAGGTGTGTGGGGAACTTCAATCTAAAAGCACCAGTCAAGGAAAAGAAATACAGCATAACACGGTGAGAGCCCTTTTGTTGACTTGGTGTCAGGCAGTGTCTGGTTAGGGTAGCCATCAGATGGGCCCAGAGACTCTCAGCAGACACAGGTGCCTTGGGTCCAGAGATACCTCCTAGCCTCATTCCAGCTTCCTTCGGGAACATTAGCCTTTAGTAGACACAACTCAAGAGGCAACAGAAGCTTGACTTAAATCATGACCTGGCCCTGGCCAGTGGGATGTGGGTTGTGCCACTTCTAGGTCTAGTCCATGTCAAATCCCACACTCTGCCCCTGGCTGCCTTTCTTGCCCTTCAGCAGCGACCTTGGAGGCCATAGCAGACTGATGGCATCATTGGCCCTGATCCTTCTCACGTGGATTCTTCTCACACTCCTTCTCCACGCCCTTTCCACATGACTTCGCATTTCCTCTCACTGAAGAGGCAGGGCATGACACCTGGAGATCTAAGGGGTGGCCCAGCTGAGCTCAGCCTAAGCTGCTGACCCACAGACTCATGAGCTAAAAAAATGTTTATCATTATTTTGTGGTGGTTTTTTATGCAACATTCTCGTGGCACTAGATAAATGAAACAGTAGCAACCCCAAAAACTGAATGGAGCAGAGCCACCCCACCACCAAGGCCATCGGGTTCCAATGTGAACAAGCAGTAAGTTTTTACTGTGTCGTCGCAGTGAGACTTCAGGGTTTGCTTATTACTGCAGCAGAGCCGATCCCTCCTAACTAATCCACAACGACACAGATCATAGGCCCCCTTCTTGCTCCAGTGCCTGAGAGACCTGAGCAGAGGGGAGACGGTAGATAAATTGAATTGCAGGGACAGCAACTAGCCTATAGCTTGTGGAGAAGAAAAACTAGCCCATCTTCCAGAAGCCGAGGCGCTGGTAAAGGGCCAGGGCAGAGTACTGCAGTGTGCTGGTGCTGTAGCCCTGGTGCCACACAGACTCAGACAGTCCTGACCAGGGCTTTTACTTATCACCTGACCACGGTGCTCCAGGGCCACACGTAGGTGAAGCAGCTGCAACTGCTCATTCCACAGGGTGGCCTTCTGAATGGGCAGCACTCCCACCATGCCCACCACCTGCCCCCCAGACTCAACCACCCAGAAGCAGGAGCCACTCTCACTGAAGTAGGATTTGGTGATGTCAGACATGTCTGTGTGCAAAGACATGACCTCAAACTGGATCCAGGGGTGTTCGGCAAGAAACCTCAGGGCAACAAGGAGGGCGGGGCTGGCCACGAAGTCCAGGACCCAGGAGCGAGAGACCAGGAATAGGGCAAGGGGCCCCCGCAAGCAAGAGCACAAGGGTTCAGGGCAGCTTTAGGATGTTGTGGAAGGTGGTGGGAAGGTGCTCGGTCATCACCTTGGAGAACAAACCCACGACCCATTTGCGATAATTTTCCTGGTATTTGTGGATTTGATAAGGAGCCATGGAAGACTTCTGTGTCTGGATCTCAAAGTTCAAGAGAGAGGTAGGAGTCCCTGTATGACTTCCTGGCAGCCCTGGGGGAGAGAGAAGAAGCCATGTGAGTGGCTTATCCTCCCACCCCCCAGAACCGGGGATGACCCTGCTCAAGGATGTGTCTTTCTGCTTACCCAAGAGGAAATAGGCCACAACCACTGGGAGAAGGTGTAGAGTCAGCAGAAAGGTCTGCATTTGGTCCTGTCTCCATGTATGACCTTGGGCATGTTCCATAATCTTCTCCAAGAACCTGCCTTCTGAAGTTGTTTAGAGGATTTAATAAAATAACATATACAAATCTCTGGTTATGAAGTACCCTCCCCTCTCCCTCTTTCCCCTTTCCCTGGCTCTCAGCTTCTCCATACATTGGGGTGGCACCATGCAGCAGCCAAGCATGTGTCCCTCTCCCAGGGACCATACACTGCAGTGGTCCTGTGTTTCCAAGTACAAGTTTCAACAAAGGCTTCTTCCCACTTGTTTGCAAATTTTCAGGCTGCTGAGGTAGCATAAGAGCCAAACACCAAAAATAGACCAGCCTTGAGAACCAGAGGAGGGTCCAGAGCTCCAGGCCACACCTAAGAACACTGTCCTTCCACCCATAGCCTCTCACCTGCTACCACAAGAGCCTTGAGTGTCCAGGGCAGCCGCTGCCCTCAGCCTCCAGCTGGCATCCAGGAGAGACTGCAAGGGCACGCTCCACTTCCAGGCCCTGGATGGTACCTCATTGGCCAGCTCCTGGATATTCGTTCATCATAAATCCCAGGCTCAAGTAGCTGGGCTATGATGGAGCAGGGAGTCCATTCTGCACTCTCTGATCACTGGGGAATCAGCCTGGAGGGGGCACGCAGAGTCTGGAACAGCTCAGGAATCCTTGCCCTTGTGGACGGCCTACACCCCACACCATGGCAGTTCACCCAGCACCTTGGTGCTCCCTGATGTCCACCCTCAGCCCCTCCACACAGCTGCTATGACCCTGGGGAATTTGCCCTTCACCCTGTGCTCTGTCATCACAGACCAGAGTCCAAGTCCCCTGGCTCAGCACACAAGGTGCTTCACAGCTGGATGAGGGCAGCAGGGACCTGGCCATGCAGGGCCTATCATCCAGATTAGGAAGTTTGGACTCTATTCCAAGAACACCAGGAGGCCATTGCTATGTTTTTAGCTGGGGAGTAACATAACCAGAGGTAGGGGTGGGGTGTGTGGGGTGTGTCTATTACTCTGGCTACATGTGGAAAATGGATTGGAAGAGCCAGGAATGGAAGCATATATTCCCCTGCCCCCAGAGGCTAGCACAGCAGTCCAGGCAAAAGAAGGGCCTCCAGATACAGATATGCAGGCTGCTCGCTGTAAAAGAGCACCTCGCCCAAGAAGGCTAGTGGGAACTAAAGTCCATGAGCCCTGGCACAGAGCTGAGTCTGACCAAAGGAAAAGGCACCTTTTTCTTATTTGCTCAAAGGTGTCGCTGCTCACTGAACTGTGTTCCCAATAGGTTGTGTCTTTGTGAAGGGGGTGCCTTGTTCTATGTTCACAAAGGAGCCATCTAGGCTAGCAGGGGTCCTACGAGAGAAAGCAGTGACTTGGACTGGAGTTGGGCCATGGGTGTGACCTGGCCCACTTGGAGGTGCACTTTGGGGGCAGAAATGGCAGGAGTGGATGATCTGAGGATGAAGAAGTGGTCAGAGATGACAGCCAGATTTCTGGCAAGAGCATCTAGGAAGACGCTGGAGAGAGACCAGACTTGGAGAGACAGATCATGACCACCCCAAAGGTGCCATCCTGGCAGCTGGAATCCAGGGCTGGTGACGGAGACTGCTGAGGCCCAGATCTTTGGCACGCAAAAAGCCCACAAGGGTTTAACTAACATGAAGGGAGGGTGGTGAGCCATGGGTGTGTTACATTGTTTTCAGTACATTTTAATATTTTTTAAATGTTAAGCAAAACTTGAAGTAAGAATCAAAAAATCAAAAGAGAATAGAAGGCTCCAAAATACAGCTGAGTATCCCTAATGAGTCTATCTAATAACAACTAGTCAGAAACCTAATAGTCCAGCTGAGGGGCCAGAGGTCCTTGATCTGTCCCTGCCCTCTCTTTCCTGTATTCTCACCAGCTTCTGTGGCTTCCTCAACACCCAATGGCCTTGGTTTACATTCAAGCTTTTCAACCTTCCTCATAGCCATGAATAATGAGGAGGAT
Source organism: Delphinus delphis (assembly GCF_949987515.2). NCBI lineage: Eukaryota > Metazoa > Chordata > Mammalia > Artiodactyla > Delphinidae > Delphinus > Delphinus delphis. Next base: position 27,496,600 of record NC_082694.2, on the reverse strand, counting down.
TTATTGACATGAAAAATAATTGTCAAAATATAGCACCAACCTATAAAGGTTATAAAACAGTATGTTTTCATTCATTTTTGGAAAAATATAACAAAAGTAACTTATACACACAAGCATGCAGAGAGAAAAGTCTGAATGGTTACACCAAACATTGGCAGCATTTGTCTCTGGATAGAGGAATTATGGGTAATTCTCTGTGGAAGAAATGAAGTCTGGAAGTCTCAGCACATTCCAGACTCTTGGCCCTGCATGCAGATGATGAAACTGAGGCTTGGGAATCTACCTGTCTGCCTCAGCCAACTTCTTTATTTTATTTTAAATTTATTTTATTGAACTATAGTTGATTTACAATGTGTTAATTTCTGCTGTGCAGCAAAGTGATTCAGTTATACATATATGTACATTCTTTTCCAGATTTTTTTCTACTATGGTTTATCATAGAATACTGTATATAGTTCCCTGTGCTATACATTAGGACCTTGTTGTTTATCCATCCTATATATAACAGTTTGCATCTGCCCATCCCAAACTCCCAATCCATCCCTTCTCCACACCCCCTCCCCCTTAGCAACCACAAGTCTGTTCTCTATGTCTGTGAGTCTGTTTCTGTTTCGTAGATGAGTTCATTTGTGTCATATTTTAGATTCCACATATAAGTGATATCATATGGTGTTTGTCTTTCTCTTTCTGACTTCACTTAGCATGATAATCTCTAGGTCCATCCATGTTGCTGCAAATGTGCCTCAGCCAACTCTTTTTTTAAAAATATTTATTTATTTTTGGCTGCATCGGGTCTTAGTTGCAGCACGTGGGATCTTTGGTTGTAGCACACCGGCTTCTCTCCAGTTGTGGTGCACAGGCTCAGTAGTTGTGGCGCAGACTTAGTTGCCCCACGGCATGTGGGATCTTAGTTCCCTGACCAGGGATCGAACCCTTGTCCCCTGCATTGGAAGGTGGATTCTTAACCACTGGACCACCAGGGAAGTTCCCTCAGCCAACTCTTAAGAGTCTAAAGAGACCCAGCTAAGATTGTGAACTCCTAAAGGTAAGGCGGGTGTGTTATTTTATTCTATTATTTTAATTAACCATTTAAATGTGTACAATTCAGTGGCATTTAGTACATTCACTATGTTGTGTAACTACCACCTCTATCTAGTTCCAAAGCATTTTCTTTACCCCAAAAGGAGACCTGTTAGTCAGTAGGTAGTCACTCCCTATTTCCACCGCTCCCGAGCCCCTGGAAACCACTAACCTGCTTTCTGTCTCTATGGATTTACCTATTCTTGATGTTTCATTTAAATGGAAACACGTAATATGTGAACTTTGACGTTCAGCCTCTTTCACTTTTGTTCTCAAAGTTGACCCATGTCCTAGCATGTATCAGTTCTTCACTGCTTTTCACGGCTGAATAATGTTGCATGGTATGGACAGACCACATCTGTTCATCCAGTCATCCACTGATGGACACTTGAATTGTTTCTGCCTTTTGGCTATTGTGAATAGTGCTGCTATGAACATTCTGCACAAGTGGTTGTTTCAACGACTGTTTTCAATTCCTTTGGTATATACCTAGGAGTGGAATTGCCGGGTCATATGGTAAGTCTATTTTAACATTTTGAGGAGCTGCCAAACTGTTGTCCAGAATTTTCCTTTCCCACCAGCAGTGAGTCTTATTTGGTTTTACTATCTGCCTCGGCACTATGCAGGTACATACAGGGAAGGAGAGACAGCTGTTATTCACTGAGATATTAGATGCCTGGCACTGTGAGAAAGCACTTTTCCTACGCTGTACTATTTGATATTGGCAGCAACCTAAGAGCTAAGGTTGATACTGTTTCCATTTTACAAATGGGAAACCGAAGCCCACAAGCCTGAGACATCCAACCCACAACCCCATAGAAAATGGCAGGGTGGGACCCAAGCCTTGGCAGCTCTGACTTGAAGGCCTGAACATTTTGCTTTTTCAGTACCACATGCTGACCCCATCAGGCAGCTATCTGACAAGTGAATTATTAAGTGGTGTAAAGCACTGTATTCCAGGAGAACCAGCTCTGTCTGCTGGGATGCAAGAGTCACCTACAAGCCTCATTACGCCCCTATCACCAGCGGTCAGACCATACTTGACCAAATTCCAATACGTGACTAAGGCTCTGTTCTTTCTTCAAGATCCAGTTTAGTGCTACCTTCTCCATCAAGACTTCTGACCCCTCCCAAGCAGATGGATCTTGTATCTGCTCCCTCTTTGAAGCCTTTGCACTTCTCATTAAGCACTTATATCACTGTTAATTTGTTACTTGCTTAACAAGTAACTGTTAACTTATTACAGTTAAACAGTTACAAGTAACTGGATAAATTATTTTATTTTTATATTGCCTATAGGAGCCTGATTATAATAGGTAATTATATTTTTGAAATCACTGTTATTCCCAGAGTTGTGGGACCTGAGAGCAGCATGTCAATGAAATCCCATGCTTGCATTTATGAAGAACACTTGCCTAATAGACCAGCTCAGTCCAGAAATGGGCCAATGAAATGGAAGGTAGACAAGACTCATAGTGTTTTCGAAGCCTCAGAAAGAGAAGGAAAATGACCTGGAAAGAACATCATCTCCCCTGATCTCTCATTGGGGCTCCCAATAACCTAGCCTCAGGTCAATGCCCTGGTCTCCCACTGAGAACTCATAACTTAGACAAATGAGAGGAAATAACAGCAAATTATTTCAAGGGGAAAGAAAGTGGACTAATAGGTCCTTGGCAGGATGTTCAGAAATCCTAGAACAATGATTCAGCTCTACAGAAATGTTTCTAATCTAACCTAACCTTTTAACAAATTTAGCAAAAGGGAGATGCTATCAGCACTCAAATTAGGATAACTCGAGCTGATTTTACAGATATAGATCACCAGAGGGCCAAATTATGAAGGTGTGGATGGGTAGAGGGGAACCAGACGTGTTATTGCTCAGAGGCCTGAAGTGAGGCGGAGGGAGAGGTGACAGGAGCCTGACCCAGGAGTTGAGTAGCACAGACCGCCCTGAGAGGTTCAGGGCCAAAGCCAGCCTAGGGGTCCTTGCAGGGAGGGGCCAGGAGAATAAATACCCTGGCCTTGTTCTCCTGCTAGCCTCCCCCCTTCACACACACTGGCCAAACCCAAGTAGAAGCCATGGGGAAGGGAGGACCTCTTGCTGGGTACATGGTAAGTCAGCCTCCAGGGCAGAGAGAAGAGTGGAGAAAGATGAAGGGTGACCTGGAGGGAACAATGGGAGACTACTGGCACAGAGGATATGAAAACAAGAACAGGCAAATTTGATGAATACAAACTTTGCTCATTGCACCCAATCAACCTAGAGATCTGTGCTTTACTCAATATTGTAACATGGAGTACAGATGGCACGTCAGTCAGCAAAACAAAGCCAGGAGCAGAGAAGCAGCTGCAACCCCAGCACAGGTTCCAGGGCAGAGGAATTGACTACTGTAGTTTGCAGACAAGTGGAAAGGTCATCAAGGGGAAAAGCAGAATGAGAATGGCAAAAGGAGGCCTGAAATAACCTGTGAGCCATGAGGCTCCTTCTAAAAAGAAGGTGCAGGGCTTGGGAGCAGTTCTTGTAGTTCTTCTGAGTGTGTGGTGGGGAGGGGAATAGGGGATTAAAGACGATTTCACTGTAGTTACAGCCTTAGTTGTTCCCAAGACTGGGGAGATGGGGAGCAACAATGATTGCCTGGGTAACAGAGCCCCCTTCCCTCACCTTATCCCAGAAACAGCTGGCTTTTTACTTTAATACGTAACGCTTGACTAGGGAGCCAGATAAGGGTGTCCTACCAAACTGCATCCCTTTTCTGCCAGCACCAAAGTCCCTATAATTACAGCTTGCTTTTGCTGGGGAGCCTTTAGGCTCTGAAGCAACCTGGTTAATTTAGGAACAAAGAACGTTGTTCCTAAATTGCATCAATTATTTTAGAGAAAAAGCTTACGTTACCTTCTTTCCCAGGAAATGGCATTACTTTTTCTTTTTTCTTCTTCAGCCAAAGGCTCACAAAGAGTTGAAAACATTATAAATAGTTACAGAAATAACTATTTATAACACTTTCAAAACACTCTTCATAACAAACTAATAAACAGTTCAACTTCACCAGTAGTCTGACAACTCAAAATGGTGAAAGTGTTGAAAGGTTAAAAGGCATTGTTGGCGAGTCTGCTGAGACTGGCACACTTGTGCCAATTACAAGTGCAAAATTGCACCTTTCTGGTATTAAAAAATTTATATCCTCTTCCCTAATAACTCCACTTCAGGGAAGCTATCCTAAAGAAAGAGATGTGTACAGAGATTTATTTGCAAAAGCGAAGTGAAAAATTGAAAGCAATGTCATTGTATAAAAATAGAATTACATATGTGATGTTTCACATGGATAAAAACATGTTTGAGAGTGATGGCACGGGAAGAAGCAGTGTGATGGAGTCATTAGGAGCATAGAATCAGGGGTCACTCAGATCTGAGTTTTAATTTTGACCACAAGCACTTTGAGCTTTACAGCAGCTTTGACTCCCTAAGCTTCAGGGGAAAAGATGCCTTCATAATGGAGAGGTCCGGCAGGGGGTGGGGACCACCTTAATGAAGTGACCAAACTGTTATCGCCAATGATGAGGCCAACTGACATGATGTGCCTCCCAACAATACACAACTGGAAGGACACGAAATCTATCTACTATCATTCCCCCAAATTTTTAAACTGACTCAAATCATGAACAAACTCATTCTGAAATTCTGAAACACGTCTAGGGTACTCGTCAAAGAATGTCAACATCACTTAAAAAAGAAAGAAAGAAAGAAAGATTGTTCTATGGGACTTCCCTGGCGTCCAGTGGTTAAGACTTTTCCTTCCAATGCAAGGGGTGCAGATCTGATCCCTGGTCGGGGAGCTAAGATCCCACATGCCTTGTGGCCAAAAAACCAAAACATAAAACACAAGGAATACTGTAACAAATTCAATAAAGACCTTAAAAATGGTCCACATCGGGACTTCCCTGGCGGCACAGTGGTTAAGACTCTGTGCTCCCAATGCAGGGGGCCCACGTTTGATCCCTGGTCAGGGAACTAGATCCCACAGGCATGCTGCAACTAAGGAGCCTGAGTGCCACAATTAAGGAGCCCACCAGCTGCAACTAAGACCCGGCACGACCAAATTAAATAAATATTTAAAAAAATAAAAATACTTATGAATAAATATTTATAAAAAATGGTCCACATCAAAAAAAATCTTTAAAAAAAAGATTGTTTTAGATTAAAGGAGACTAAGAGACATAACAACTAAACACAATGTAGGGTGAAGTGCCATGAGGTCTGCAATTTACTTTCAAATATTTCAGAAAAGCAAACAAATGTAGCAAAATGTTAACAAATAGTGAAATCACATGAAAGTCACATGGATGTTCATTGTATTATTTTCAGTTGTTCTGTAGGTTTGAAACCTTTTGAAATAGAGTTCAGAGACTAAATTTGCTTCCTTGAAGGTGGTAAAATCTCTTAGGGTTGTAGAGAGGACTATGTGAGGCAGTGCATATAAAGAGCTTAGCGCAGCACCTGCAAGAAACGCTAACGATGTGCTTTGGTACCTTATTATTTATGACCACATTGGAAATACATGTTTGTCCCCTAAGGATTTCTACCTCTCCATTCTCTATCATGGTGCAGGATCGCACTCCCCCACCCCTTTTGATGTTGGCACGGCCATGTGACTGGACAGTGAAACATGAGATAAGCGATATCTGTCACTTCCACATGGGAGCTTTAAGAGCCACCATGTAACTCACAGCATAACTTCCAGCTGCGCAGTGACCCACAGAGCACATGCTGACATAAAGCCTTTGGCTGACTGGATTCCTGAGTCACTGCAATGAGTCTTCCTACTGATTCACAGTGGCTATGTGGAGTGAGCAAGACAATCTTTTGTCGTATGAAACCAATGAGCTTTAGGGACCCTAAATTACAGCCCAATCTAACCTAGGAGTCCAGAAACTACTGCCCTCTGGTCAAATCTTGCCCATCACTTATTTTTGTAAATAAAGTTTTACTGGGATACAGCTGTGTGTATCATTTATATACTGTCTGTGGATGCTTCAGCGCTACAACAGCAAGAGCTGAGTAGGTGCAACAGACACCATATGGCCTGTAGAACCGGAAATACGTACTACCTTGTCCTTAACAGAAAAGTTTGCTGACCCCTAACCTACTCTATCTTGACTGACACAATCATATTTTAAGACAAAATAGAAAAAAAACCCCAAAAAACCAAAGCATTTATAAAACATGACTTTTAGCTGTAAAACCTCGGGCAAGTTATTTATTACTTCTACAACCTTTTAGTTGCCTTTGTGTAAAATGGGAGTATTAACAGTATCTACCTCATATGATGCTGTGATAATTAAATGAATTCTTGCATGTAAAAACTTGGAACCAGGAGGCTTGGAACAGCAATGCTGGAGTAGCCAGAAGGAAGTGCAGGAATATGAGCTGAGGGATATAAAGTCATGAAAACAAGAACTCAGTACATTGTAGACACCCAATAAATGTTAGCAATTATTCCACTTACATAAAAATAAAATATATTTGAACAGAAACAGAAGACTAGAAGGCAGTAACAAATAACAGTAACCATGGTTATCTTTTAAAATATTAAGAGATAGGATCAGGAATGGTTTTATTTTTTTTCCTTTGTTACCATTCTGTGCTTTAAATTTTTCTACAACAAACATAATAGATTTTATAATCTGGAAAAAATAATGAATGGTTTTTATAATTGCTGAAAATTTTTAATATTTCTGTCATTTCACAAAACATCTTTTGTTGACATCCTACAAATGATACCATCCAATAACGTCCCAATTCTTTCTTCTTGTGAAGATAGTTTATATATCTGTAAAAATAAAAGACAGATTATGACATGCTGACATATTCATGTACTACTAATTTTCATTACACGAGCATGTATATGTGAATTAACTTATTACTCAATTATTGGGATAATGGTGTAAAATCACAATGTGTTTAAAGTTTGGAAAATAGATGACAATTCATCACTTACATCAAAAGTTTCAATTGCAGTTATGGTGATAACTCTCTAAACATAGAAATACATTTGTACCAGTTTTAAAAGCATACATCTAGACATTAACTTCATACTACATTGTGTAAGATATAGATATTTAAATGTACTGTGTAACATATAGATATTTAAAATTATCTATTCTTTTAAAAAGAATGCATTGGGCTTCCCTGGTGGCACAGTGGTTAAGAATCCGCCTGCCAATGCAGGAGACACGGGTTCGAGCCCTGGCCCAGGAAGATCCCACATGCTGCTAAGCAAATAAGCCCGTGAGCCACAACTACTAAAGCCTGTGCTCTAGAGCCCACGAGCCACAACTACTGAGCCCGTGTGCCACAACTACTGAAGCCCGCGTGCCTAGAGCCCGTGCTTGGCAACAAGAGAAGCCACCATAATGAGAAGCCTGCGCACTGCAACGAAGAATAGCCCCCGCTTGCCGCAACTAGAGAAAGCCCGTGCGCAGCAATGAAGACCCAACGTAGCCACAAATAAATAAATAAAATTATATATATATATAAAGAATGCATCAACTAAGTTTTTAATTATGTTACATAACCCTGCATTTCCAATTCTTTGCATCTATAATTATTTTTCAAGTAACTTTTAATTATATTAACCTTTCTTAAAAGTTAAAAATATATATAGAAGCATTGGCGTTCAGTAAACGAACAGTATTATTCCACATCTATCATGCTCTTTCTAAAAATACAGGCTTACAAACCTTTTTGACTTCCGTAATATTTGTTATTTCAGGGAGATTTTTGAGAGAAACTTGATGACCTTCTACCTGAGATATTAGGTATTCTTGATTTATTTGTTTTTCTCCCTCTTCAATATAAGCAATCAGAACTGAAGTGTCATTTGCCGAGATACCAAACTTTTTCAAGGCCTCTGAAATCTAAGGGGGAAAAAAAGACAATAAAACCAGTAGTTTCAACATCTGAAATCTCTCCCCATTTGTGCTCTTTCCTGGTCAGATTCTTATTTTTCATATCCTAATGGTTTTCTCTGTCTACAGTTTTTCAACAATCCCTTCCTAATATCTACCAGCTCTGCCTCTTGAGTACTCCCTGCTCAAAGTTGCACTTCATTCCCATAGACTTGGACTTGGCATGGCGCACAAACACCCACTCCCCCTGGACCTAAGTGACCCTCTAGCCATGCACTCCTGCCCTCTAGCCAGTCGGGACTGTTTGGGGCTCCCGTCATTTCATACTTTTTTGCCTGGGCTCACACTTTGCCCTCTGCCTGGAGTGCCCTCATCTTTCAAGGTCCAGTTCAAATGTCACTCCCCTTGCACTTTCCTCCTTACAGAATGAATTGCTTCTTTGTTCCCACAGATTTGCATTATTATTCCCATTATATCAATTATCTTAGGGCATTTGGACTTTGTCTTGTTCATCTGCCTTCCTCAGAAACATATTTGTTTCTTCTGCCCCTACAGCTGGAACAGACACAAGCTCAACAGATGTTTATGAATTGTACAGTCTCCTGAGTTATTTCAGTGATCTCAAAGAAACAATAGTAACCCAGTAATTTTCCCCCAGGTACTGCGGAATTCTATCACCACACATTTTATAAACTTTTCAAACATCTGTATTTGAAACTATGCCATGGGTTTCCTAACTTTTCTCTTGATGTCAGCACTTGATTGTGTTGTTAATAGTAGTAGTAATACTAAAACTTTGTCAGCAAAATTACATTTTTTTTCAAATGTGCCCCAGGTAGAATATTTTAAACTCAATAACTTTGATTACTATCAGTATCTCAAACCACAAACTCTTCCTATGCACTGGGTGTGTGAGCATGTGTTAAAGGGCTGTTCTAGGTCCCAGGCAGACTTCTGGTGTATGGAAAAGACATGGGTTCTATCCTCAAAGAGTTTATGGGGAGAACGAAAGATACACATGATAACACACAAATATCCATGCCTAATTTTTATCATTAGATTTAAATATCACTTAGAGTGATCTTCCTGACTCTATATGGTCAGGAAGGACAAATAAAACTATCCTCACTTAATTTAGCTAAACTTTAGTTTACTCATATGTGAAGTGACTCCAAAGCTTATTTGTCTAGTAAGAGGCAATACTAAACCTCAACTCTCTGTCCAGCATTCTTTCTTCACTATTATTTTTGTTTGTTACTAACAACAGGCTCCAACCCAACAATAAGTACAAAGGCTACCATGACAAGGTCAAAAGATATAAAGTAAGTAAATTCCATATTAATTACATTGTTATTTGGGGAAAGATTGAAAATAATTTCAGTAGATAGAGTTCTTGTCTTCATTTTTCCCAGTTTGTAGAGGTGAACTGCTTTGTTTGCTGCCACAAGTATCTGAAATGGATCGACAATCTATCAAAGAGAACAAAAAGAATTACATACAGAGAATCTGGAGTACTCTGAAGACATATGCCCTATATCATGGTAACTCCAGTGTCAGGCTGTTTTACTTCATCACAATTCCTACGGACTACATTTTCAAAATTTTCAAAATCTCAAGGGCCTACGGTGTTTAGAAAATCACAGAATTTTACAGCTGCAAGCAACTTAGGTAAATAGTAAAAAGTTTTAAAACAACACTTATTGAGGGCTATTATTATGGGAAAGGCCATATTCTCAACATTTTACCTTCATTTTCTATACTTCTCAAAACGACCCTATGATATCTGTATCATTATTCACATGCAATAGATGAGGAAACCAAGGCAAAGGATGAGTTGGAATTCCAGTTCTGTCACTTACCACCGAGGGAACCTGGGCAAATTCCTTAGTGTTTTATCTGTAGAAGCAGATAATCACCATACTTACTTCACAGGGTTGTTATGAAGATTAAGTGAGTTAGCGGTATATGTAAAGAACTTAGAACAATGCCAGGAACCAAATTAGCACTATATAAAGGTTGGCTACCACTTGCTCAAAGTCATAATAAATGGCATATCTGGGATTTAAGTCCTGCTGATTCTACCACTATGCAATGTCTCCTTTACAGAGATTTTCTAGTTCAGAAGAGAAGATGGAGATCCAGGCATCTGCCATCACATCAGAGCTAGACCACCTTTCACATCTCCAAGGGCAGGCCCTGGCACTTCGGCTTCTAGTCACTGTTAAATTCAAGGCTGGCCAAATCTGATTCCACTCTACAGCTTGGACAAGAACTTTTTGCCTGAAGATAACAATTTTAGGCTAACCTATTAACGTCATGAAAAATCATCATATTCTTAAATTCCCCATGTAGTTCACTCATTCCCACGAGTACTTACCACTGTAGGATTTATTAATGAGCCATCAATGGCACCTTCCATGGCCTTTTTTCTCAAGTCTCCAGCATTTTTTACATCTTTAAATAACAGAAGGGTCACCCTGTATTCGGGAAATAGGTCCAGCTGATGTGTTAACTGCATTTCATCGATAAGCAAGATTCTATTGCACAAGACCAAAAGACCAAAAGTTAACAACTGTAAGTCACTAACAAACAAATATCCTTACTAACAATTAAATATATTAAAGTAACTTGAATAATGAGATGTAGAACTGTTAAACTAGAAAAATCCACCCCAAAACATTTGGCATTCTCATGAGACACTGTCTTCCTAACCCTGCTGAGCTGTTTCTAGCTTCCTTTACCATTCCTGGGAAAGGATCAAGGTTGACACCTGGCCCCCTGGCTGTGCAGATAAGGCAGGCTCTGATGCATGGAAGAAGGGCAGCTTCCCAACAGACAACTAGGAGCAGAAAACCAAAAATTGTTTAGACCACAGGTTACTTATAGCATTAAGGAAACCTCACTCTAACTTGGTCTTTTTAGCTTTCTGATCTCACCATTTGTTTATATTTTAGCAGAACCTAGACACAAATATAAAGAAAATAATCTTATAGAAGAAAGTATGACACAACTCAAAGATATTCATTTCACACATGGGAATTTAGCCACGAGGGTACAATTCTTAAATAATAATACTGACCCTTTATAGACGTAAATTTAACAAGGACATAAAATACAAATAACTGGAAAGACATAATCTATCTTTGAAATGGAAAAACTAAGCACTGCAAAAATCTGATCTTTAAAACAATTTCAATTACAGTCCCAATGAGATATTTGGGTGAGGCAATTTTATAGGTTCATTTTATCCTTTCACCTAGGTTCCATTGCTAATATTTTTCTTAAGGAATAAATTGGCAATCTGAAGATTTATGTAATAAGATGTCCTTCTCATCATCCTAAGAGTAAAAAGTTGAAAACCTACCTAACTAGTAACAGGGGATTGGTTTTTACTAAACAACCACTAAAAACTAGTCTTGAAGAGTAGTTAAGGATGTGTAAATATAGCAATAAATAACATTAAGTACTTCACATCTGATTGGAAAACAAACACAAAATGTGACACAAATTGTGGGGTTTTTTAAAAGGTACACAAAAAGAAAAAATATTGAAAGAAAAATACAACAAAAAGTTATCCTTGACTTGCTGGAATTACATCTGATCTTTTCTGTTACAATCAGGAAAGAAGAAAATTTGTGAATAACGTCCTAGCACACAGCAGTTCAACCTTTATTATCATGATAACGTCCAATGGAAAAAAAATAGATACAGACAGAATGTATACCCAATTATATAAAAAGATGCACTCAGAAAGCAAAAACATAAAGGAAGCACACCAAAGTACGGCCATCTTGGATAGCAGAATTGCAGGTAATTTTTATTGTTTTCTATAAAAAATATTTTTGTGTGTATGTTCTGAAATTTCTGCAGTGTGCACACAAAATATAATGAGTACATATAACTAGGGAGGAAAAATTTTTTGTGGTTTTTGTTTTTACACTAGGGGAAAAAGGCCTCCTAGCAAACGTCAAATTGGTTTGTTTTGTTTTCTATAATTCACTCAGGTCAGAAACTTCGAATCATCGTTGGATACTAACCTCTCACTCAAATCCCATATCTAATCCAAAAGTCTTGTCAATTTTTAATTATCATCTCGACAGCTCCAATTTTCTCCTATACCCACTGCCACCACCGTAGGCCACCATCTCTCATCTACATCTGTGACCTCCTAGAAGTGGTCGCCTCACCATTCCTGCCCTCCTACCATCCAACCTCCACCCACGGGCGTTCCAAACTCAATGATCTGGCTTCCTCCCTCTTCGGCTTCCTAGCGCACCCCTCCCCTGATCGCGCTCATTCCGCCACCGCCGCACTCGACTTCTCAGCTTCAATTCACCAAGATCCCGCCCCCACGCGCCCTCTAGGACAGGCAGTTCCCCTGATGCAATCCTCCCTCCCTTCAACTCGCCGGTAAGAGCCCATTTACCAGCACGCCCAGAACCCAGGACTAGCTCCCTATTCTACGAGCTCCTCTGTCACAACTTTGATGAGTCGCGGCCTTATCGGGATGATGTATCGTCAGCTGATACATCAGGGAGAGACTACGCAGATCATTGCCGGGCTGCATCCTAGGGCCGGGCCTCGGGAGGCGCTCGATAAACGAGGAAGCCGAGGATCACACCCGTTGTCTAGAAAATGGGTGCCGGGACTGCGTCTTCCGTTCCCGCCCGGCCAGCTCTTGCTCGGCGAGGACTCACCGTCGCGTCCCTGTTCGTCTCGTAAGATCTTCCCCACGGAAACAATGCCCTGAACTTCCGGAAGATCGCCCTCAGCTGCGCCCCTTCTCCGCCCTCCCGGCACACCCTTCTTCCCCGGCTTGAATCGCATCAGCGGACGCGAAGGAGAGCCGGGGCTCCGTCCACCACTTCCGGCGAGGGAGGAGGCGAGATTCCTCCGGCAGGGCCGGAAGCTGGGGGATCCGTGGGCTCCGCCCGGTCCTTAAGCACCTTGACTTTGGACGAGACGTCCTCAGTTTCTTCCTGTGCAAAGAAAAGTATTGGCTTCAATGAGCTCTACATACGTCTCCGCTACTCGAGATTCAACAGTTCTTTTTCGAGGCAGGCGGGATTTAGTTTGCTTCTTGTTCTGGGTACGCTCACTGGGGAAGGATCTCCTGGAGCCGAACGCAGTCGGCGACCTACCTGAGGTACTTCAGAGAGAGGTGACAGTACGTTAATGGAGTCAACCTCTTCATCCAGCAGGCTCACAGATTTGACTTGTCATCCTTAAGTGTATCAGCCTCTAAAAGAGGAGGTAATCCGCTGAACAGGCTGTAGAGAATTATTTTCCATGTTTTTTATGCTTGGGGCTCATGTTGGTCAATACTTTTCTTTAAACAAAAAGACAGGTAAATAACAAATAGGGTGGATATATGCTATGGAGAAAAAACCAGAGGAAATGAGGTAATGTCAGGCCGTGGGTATTACTATTTTAAATAGGATGGTTAAGAAAGATCTCACCAAAAAGGGCCATTTGAACAGTGACTGGAGGAGGTCTGGAAGGAAGTTCTGTGTGTATTTGAAGAGCAGCATTCCAGGCAACAAAGAGTGTTCAAAGGCTGAGACAGATACGGCCTTAGCCTATTTAAGAAAGAGCAAAGAACCTTGTGGCTTGAGCACAGTGGGAATGTATATGAAAAAAAAATTGTTCTGACAGAAGACTGGAATCCAGATTATGTGAAGAACTCCAACTCAAAAATTATGAGCCAACCTAATTAAGAATAGGAGACATTTTTGAACACACTTCACAAAAGATATATGAAAGGCCAATAAAAACTTGAAAAAATGCTCAACATCATTATTCATCAGGGAAATACAAATTAAAAACATAATGAGATACTATTACATACCCGTAAGATGACTAAAATTTAAAAGACCTTAAAATTTTTAAATACCAAGTGTTGTCAGACATGTAGAACTAGAACCCTCACATGTTGCTAGTCCGAGTATAAAATAGTATAACCACTTTGGAGAAGAGTTTGGCAGCTTCTTAAAAAATTAAATGTGTTCTTACCATACCCAGCAGTTTCACTCCTTGGTATTTACCCAGAAGTGAAAATGTGTCCACACAAAGGCTTGAACGTGAATGTTCATAGTAACTTGACTCATAATAGCCCCAAACTGGAAACAACCCAGTGCCCAACAACACATCAATGGATAAACAAATTGTGGTAAATTAATGTCATGAAATACTATTCAGTAATAAAAGAAATGAACATACTTGCAACAATACTTGCAACATGGATGAATGTAAAAACATGCTCAGCAAAAAAGCAAGAAACTAAAATTATGTTACTGTATGATTCCATTTCTATAACTATAGGAATTGCAAATTTATTCTAGAGTGAATGAAAGCAAATTAGTGGTTGCTAGGAATGGGCAAGTGGGAGACACTGAAAAGAACCCCCAAGGGAACCTTTGCATTCACATGAAGCCAATGTTCTGTATCTTTTTTTTTTTTTTTTTTTTTTTTTTGCGGTTTGTGGGCCTCTCACTGTTGTGGCCTCTCCCGTTGCGGAGCACAGGCTCCGGACGCGCAGGCTCAGCGGTCATGGCTCACAGGCCCAGCCACTCCACGGCATGTGGGATCTTTCCAGACCGGGGCACGAACCCATGTCCCCTGCATCGGCAGGCGGACTCCCAACCACTGCGCCACCAGGGAAACCCCAATGTTCTATATCTTGATGTGGTGTTAGTTAAAAGGGAGTATGAATTTGTCAAAATTCATTAAATTATGTACTTTTAAAGAGTACATTTTATAAAATTATGCCCCAGTAAAGTCAATTAAAAAATAGACATAGAAAAAAAAAGTTGTCCCAGTTCAGTGACTTGTCTGTGACCACCAAAAGCTGGAAATGACCCAAATGTTCATCAAGTGAATGGACAAACTGTATATCCATACAATGGAATACAACTTGGCAGTAAAAAGGAAATCAACTATTGCTACATAAAATAACATGGATAAATCTCAAAATAGTCATGCTGAAAGAAAAAAGCCAGACATAAAAATAGTGTATACTGTATGACTCCATTTATATAAAACTAATTTATAGTGACAAAGCAAATCACCAGTGGCTTGGGTAGGGGGCCTGGGGTGGAAAAGGAGAATTACAAAGGGGCACTAGGAATCTTTGGGGTAATATCAATAGATGTGTTCTATCTTAATTGTGGTAATGGTCTCATGGATGTATACATGTCAAATTTATCAACCTGTTCACTTTAACAGTTGTACAGTGTATCATACGTCAATTATATTTCTAAAGCTGTTTTAAAAATCACAACACTACATCTGTATTAGAATAGCTCAAAGAAATGAAAAAACTGACAATATAAGTGCTGGTAAGAATGTGAGCAACTGGAACCATTCCTGTGTCATGTGAAAATAACCCCCCAAATGAAACTGTATTTCTTGATAAACTGTTACTTGATGTCTCTGTATTCCTAAAAGGTATAAATATTTGTAGGATCTCAATGTCAAGTCAGTGGAAGAGCTCTGGTACTTCTTGGTCTCATATGTGTGGTTGAAAAATTAATAGCTATGACTGCCAGATTTATTAACAAATAATAAATTTATGAATTTTATTATTTTAAAATTTTATTTATTACTTTTGGCTGCATTGGGTCTTTATTGCTGTGCACAGGCTTTCTCTAGTTGTGGCTTGCAGATGCTACTTTTTGTTGCAGTGTATGTGTTTCTCATTGCACTGGATTCTCTTGTTGTAAAGCACGGGCTTTACGTGCACGGGCTTCAGTAGTTGTGGCTCACAGGCTCTAGAGTGCAGGCTCAGTAGTTGTGGCGTATGGGCTTAGTTGCTCCATGACACGTGGGATCTTCCTGAACCAGGGCTCGAACCTGTGTCCCCTGCATTGGCAGGTGGATTCTTAACCACTGTGCCACCAGGGAAGTCCCTACATTTATGAATTTTAAATGTGTTACATTTGTCTTGCTGAGGTCCTCTAGAAAGCAGAACCTGAGGCAAGGATTAAAATGCTGGTATTTTATTTGGGGTATGTAGGAACAGAGTTGTGAGGGTGAGGAACAGGCTTCACAATGAGACAAAAAGCCACACAGTTGTTTGGTATATGTGTTCACTCAGCAGGCTGGACTTTCTTTGGGAGGCTTGAAAGGAAAAACCATTCCTGGGTGTAATCCACAGAAGGGAGAGAGAAGCGGGAATTTGCCTGCCAGGCTTCCTCCTGTCTTACACGTCTCATTAATCAAGGCTCCTTCCATGGAAGCCAACTCCTCTACACTTCTGTTCATCATCTCACCCTTCTCTGGCAGCTCAGAAAGCCAGAGTTGTGGCCTGATATGTAGCATTTCCTCCAACTCTAACATGGAGGGATGGCTGAGAATGGAGAGGGCTTGGTATGGAGGCC
Source organism: Delphinus delphis (assembly GCF_949987515.2). Lineage (NCBI taxonomy): Eukaryota > Metazoa > Chordata > Mammalia > Artiodactyla > Delphinidae > Delphinus > Delphinus delphis. The sequence continues at coordinate 27,480,236 of NC_082694.2, read as the reverse complement.
CAGAGTTTAACTTGGGCTCTAGTCAGCTTAGAGAGTGTTAATTAGGTTTGCTGGCAAAGGCAAGACCAGGGAGTGTGGTCCAGGTGGCAGATGGCATCTTCAGGGAGGAGGAGGAGGTTGAGGGAATCTGAGACCATTCTTAGAACCTGTGTTTCACATAACAGGAGATATAAATGAAATAAATGCTAAATAGTGATACAAGGTACCTTGTAGAAAAAGAGCATAATTCAGTAGGGGGGTAGGGCTGGGAGAGAAGGCTTTACTGAGGAGAGGGGGCTTCAAGAATGATTTGTTCACAGAGGCTGTAGGAGAGCCATTATAGCCAAGGGAACAACCTGAAAGACAAAGATACCGTGGCATAAACATGTACAATGTTGTGGTCAAGAAACGGCTGGCACACTGAAGAATGGAGTGGAACACAGCAGAGGCTTTGAAAAGTCAGCTGGGAGGCAGATCACACAGGGCTCTGACAAGGAGTTGGAAATGGAGTCTGAAGGCCGTAAGCCATCAAAGGTTTCCAAGAGGGGAATAACATTAATGAGCTTGTTTTAGGACATAATTCTGGGGCAGTTGTTAGAATTACATTAGAAAGGTGGCTCAGACAGGATCTAGATAGGGCCTACCTCCATAGCAGGAGTGTTTGTAGTTGATTTTGTGGGTCCAAATCATGACTTAGGGCACTGAATGGCCTACACTCCTGGGACATGAGGCATAAAAATCAAGCTTACCAGACTAAGGTTAAACCCAAAACCAACTTAAGTGGCAAAGTCTCATTACACTGGCTAGATTGAACTCATGCCTGTATCTCTACTCTTTACTTAAACCCTACCAAGAAGATAAGCCTCCTAAAGATTAAGAACTCACAAGAGGATGGGAGGGATGATGAATGGTAGACAGAGAGAGAGAGAGAGAGAGAGCAATAAAAATTTCAAATATATTAACTCTCAGAATGGAGAAAAATAAAACCTAATTGTGTGCAGCAAGGGGAAGCTAAACAAAAGTCAAGGTGACTGACCACCTTATTACAAGTCTACCATACACTTCCATCAGCTCTGAGTGCCTCAATCGTAAGTACTAAATGACAGGCAAAGATCACCAGATACTTCAAGATCACATCTAACAGGAGAGAAAGGCATCAACAAACAGGAAAAAACAAAAACAGCTGACACAGGGAACAGAAGAAACTTAAAAATTGATAACTTTAGAGAGAGAAAAGATAATGCATTCATTTAAAAAATAAAAGAATGAAGTGCCTGGGAAAAAAAACACTCAGAAAAGAAGAGCTAGCTCTTGGAGATTAAAAACATATAGCAGGGGGCTTCCCTGGTGGCGCCGTGGTTAAGAATCCGCCTGCCAATGCAGGAGACACAGGTTCGAGCTCTGGTCCGGGAAGATCCCACATGCCGTGGAGCAACTAAGCCCATGCTGAGCCTGCACTCTAGAGCCCACGAGCCACAACTACTGAGCCTGCGAGCCACAACTACTACTGAGCCCACGCGCCACAACTACTGAAGCCCGCGCGCCCTAGAGCCTGTGCTCGGCAACAAGAGAAGCCACCACAATGAGAAGCCCGCGTGCCGCAACACAGAGGAGCCCCCGCTCCCTGCAACTAGAGAAAGCCCATGTGCAGCAACAAAGACCCAGTGCAGCCAAAAATAAATAAATAAATTTATTTTAAAAAAAACATATAGTAGAAAAAATATGTATATAATATGTAGCAGAAAACCTAAACAATCAACAGAAGGGTGGACATAAAGCTGATAAAATTCTTGTGATTTAAAAAAAAAAGAAGGAAAGATTAAAAATGGAAAAAATATATATATATAATTAACTTAGAGGTACATTTCAGAAAATCCAATAGTCAACTAATAGAAGTTTCCCAAAAAGAAAATAGAGAAGATAAAGTGAAAAGAAAATTTCCGAGAACTGATGCACATAGCCTGCCAGACTGGAAGACCTCACTTAGTATCTAGCATTATGAATTTAAAAAATACCCACACTAAGTCCTATCATGAACTTTCAGGACACCTGAAACAAAGATCCTAAAGCTTGCAGAAAGAAAAATTACAGGTCACAAATAAAAGTTCTGGAATCAGAATAGCACAAGGCTTCAAACAGCAACAATGAACTATGGAAAACAATGAATAAATGCATTTTAAAGTGCTTACCTACAATTGTACATTCTATCAAACTATCAGTGCAGTGGAAGAATAAAATAAACCCATTTCAGACATGCAAAAGCCTCAAAAAATTTACATCTCATTAATCCTTGGGAAACCATGGAAGGATATGCTCCACCAAACAGGGAAGTAAACCATGAACGCAGCAGCTGTGGATCCAGGAAACAGAAGAGGGGTATAAGAAAGGACCAGGGTGAAGGCAAAGAGAAATCTCAGGGCAAGAGCTATGCCCCAGGTGTAGAGAACAACCAACGTGCCTGTCATGTGTTGAGCTGTGCTCCCGCAAAAGTCATATGTTGAAGTTGTCCTAACCACTTGGACTTCAGAATGTGACTGTACTTGGAGATGGCGTCTTTAAAGAGGTAAGTTTAAATGAGGTCATTAGGGTGGGCACTAATCCAATATGACTGGTATCCTTATAAGAAAAGGAAATCTGGACGTAGACACAGAGGGAAGACCATGTGAAGACCAAGGGAGAAGATGGCCATTTACAAGTCAAGGAGAGAGGCCTCAGAAGAAACCAGCCCTGCCAACAGCTTGACCTTGGACTTCTGGCCTCCAGAAGTGAGAAAATAAACATCTGTTGTTTAAGCCACCCAGTCTGTGGTACTTTTTTATGGCAGCCCTGGCAAACTAAAAACAGTGCCCAACCTAGAACAGGTCAAGAACAAGTCCAATCAATCCAGGAAAGATTTCAAACAAAAAAGAATCTGATGTGTTTACCCTATCCACACTGAGAAATGTTACAGTGGTGTTAGAGATCTGGAGGATGAATTAGTGATAGGTTCATAGGAAAAGACACAAACAAAAATGAAGGGGACAAAATGGTGTAAGAATGGAAACATACTCGTACACGATGGTTCAGAGGTGAATGATACTTACCTAGCAAATAACATAAACTTAGAATATTGATTTAACCAAAAGTTGGGAAATAACTATCCTGAAAAGATGAGGGGAACAGAAGTGTGTATGTGGACAGATGATGTGAAAGAGCTAAGTTCTCATCTTCCACAGTAGGAAGTCAATAGATAGTATCAGAAACTGAAAAATCAAGACGTGGTAATATACGCCTAGTATTTAAATATGGAGGCAAATATTAGAAAATAATGCTAAAATACTTTAAGTGGTTGCCTTTGGGTAGAAAATAATGCAAAAATACTTAAAGTGATTGCCCTTGGGGAGTGACAATCAGGGGATAGGGCAGGGGTGCTGATGGGAAGACTACTCTTTTTCATAGAAATCTCGGTAGAACTATTTGAATTTTAAACTATTGGGTTGGCCAAAAAGTTCGTTTGGGTTTTCCGTAACATCCTGCAGAAAAACCCAAACGAACTTTTTGGCCAACCCAATACTTACCTGTGTTTTTTTAATAAAATAAAAACTTTAAAAGCTTAAACAGACCACTAAAGACCTTTAAAAAAGGTTGCTCGTCCCTTTACCCAGAGGACTTTCAGTGGTGTGATGTGAGAAGCCGGAAACACAGTGTGTTGAAGAATAAATGAGACACGAGATAGCAAAAGGAGACTGGTTTTCAATAAGCTGTGTTGATAAATGAAATGGGATGGGGACAGAGAGGACAACACGATCAAAGAAGTTTTTCAAAGGTGGCAGTGCTTAAGATGACACTTCTGCTGGCAATGTCCTCCTCAGAAACTGCTTGCCAAGGAACTCCTTAAAACTATTAGATTAGCTGGACTCTGGTGGTTCTTTTTTTGCCTCACCAGTTGTCTTGCTGCGCCAGTATCTTTCCAAGGGAGAGTCCACGATGTATGCGAAGGAACAAATTCCACAGAGCAGCCTTCTGGCAAGAAGAACTCTTGTATCTCTGTTAAATGTGGCTGGCAGAAAAAAACTTTCTGAGCCACCGCCTAGATGAAAGGTAGCAACCTGACTGAGCTCATCAGACACAGACCAGGGAGTAGCTGAGTTAGAGAACTTCATTAGGGTCAGGTTCCACATGATGTTCATTTATAACACAGAACAGAGAAAACAACTATCATATGCAGTATCAGACTTTCCATGATACAACGCTTCAAAATCAGAGACTTAAAAAACGAAGCCAATTTGCCCAAGTATTCATCAAATATTTACCAAGGCTTATGATGTCATGACAGTTAGACCCTTTCTTGAGCAAACAAAGGTTTCTGGCTTCCTCTGCAACTAAAAATAATTAACACCTCCCACATGATCCAGCTGTGTGTTCCAGAGGTAAACTAGCAGAAGGGGCAACTTAGAAAAAGTCAAGGTCAAGGCACCATTCCACTGTGAGAGGTAAATATTCATCAAATATTTACCAAGGCTTATGATGTCATGACAGTTAGACCCTTTCTTGAGCAAACAAAGGTTTCTGGCTTCCTCTGCAACTAAAAATAATTAACACCTCCCACATGATCCAGCTGTGTGTTCCAGAGGTAAACTAGCAGAAGGGGCAACTTAGAAAAAGTCAAGGTCAAGGCACCATTCCACTGTGAGAGGCAAGTGGAGAAAGACTGCAGCAGGTTACGTTCAACAAAGAAGCAACAACACAAGGAGCTATGCAAGTCTCCCCAGATATTCCAGGCTTTAAATGTCGCACCCTATTCTGTTCATCAAGCAACATTTATAGTCTATAAAAGTTTTCAAGTTTTCTGAGTAGCTCCACACAGTTGATAACAATTACCCTGTCAGGTAAATTACCCAGCATTTAGCATTTACGCTTATCAGTTTGTCTCTCTTGCTCAATTGACAATCAATCCCTAAAAGTTTATCCAGTGTTAGATGGCGTATCTGACAATTCAGTGAAAGGAAATTGGTCAAATCCAACAATAGACTGCCAAAAGAAAGAAATGTCTAATCACAAAAATACTACAACTAATTACAGATAGTGATTAGGTTCTAAAGAGATTATCTCCTAGGTAGATTTTAATAGAAATCTTGAACAGTTTGGGGCCAGGGTGGTGGGGGGGAGATACCCTGATGATTGGGTAATAACAGAACATGACAAAAACACTATAAATTTTCTGCACACACACACATACATACACACACACATACATACACACACACACACACACACTAACATTACAAGTCTAGTCAGAAGGAAATACACCAGAAAAGGAAGATAGAATTTTTAAAAATAATTTACAAGGGATGTTCTTTATTACTTTTACCAGTTCTAAAATATCATCCTCCTTTAAAAAAATTTAAGACTGGAATGACAGATTATTTCCTTCACTGTTGTAAATACTGCAAATTTATCAGCGGAGCTAAGTATCAATATAATTTTTCCTTAAGCTTGAACACATAAGGGAGCACTAAAATAGATTGTAAACCTCATTTGACCTGATTTTATAAAAAGTCACTCTGGCTGTCTTCGGTCCTGTTCTGTCTCCAGGTAGATTTCCAGGGTGTGTTTCCAGGCTTGTGTCACTTGGTCCATCTATAATAGGTTGGATAGGGTAGTCTGTAGTAACTGCCAGGATACCACCTTCTGTTCTGCGCTGCTTGACTGCCATTTGGCTTTACATTCCAAGAGTACCTCCTGTGTAAACAGTCCTCTCCGTGGGGACCAGGAGGAGGAATATGGCCTCTCTGGTAAATGTTCTGATTCTGTGAAAATTTTCTTAAACAAAACAAAAGTAATACACCATTATTAGTTTAATAAATATATATAATAAGCTTTATAAAATTATACATAGATACTCTGGTTCTACTGTTTTCTACCTGCGTGATTTTAGCAGATAAAATTGCTTAATCTTTGGATTTCGTAGTTCTTTATAAAATAGAGCTAATAATACCTTCCATCTTCATGGATTGTTTTGAAGGTAAATTAAGATGATATACTTCAATTACCCACCACAATGCCTTGGCACACTGTAGGTTCCCAGAAGCCTTTCCATCTTTCCCTATAAATGCCCATACTATTCTAATCAGATACATTCTCTCCAAGTGTGGCAGGGTTGACATGAAACAGAATAAGCTATTTATTTTTGAAACCAGGAACCTACTTTCACTTCATAAGTAAATACATATATAAATTAATTATAAAATGTAGAAATTCTAACCTTGGCACATGCAGCAAATTTGGAAAATTAAAATTTAATTGTTTCAAAAGCAACATCAGTAAATCTAATACAATCATACAAAAGAAAATTTGGAAATCTGAGAAAAGCAAACACCCCCAAAAATCCCTCAATCCCACTTAATCTAAGTCAACTGGTTAATATTTACTTTTGGTCTTTTCCCCCCTAGCATCTTTTTTTGACTGCTGAATCATAACCTATTATTTTCACTTATCATAAGTAAGCTATCACTTTCAATGGTTTTATAAAATATCATAGTATGGATATAATAATTTACTTAGCTATTCTTCATCATTAGAAATGCAAGCTGCTACCAATTTTTCCACTACTGTAAATAATGCTGAGATTAACATCCCAGAACATATACAACTGTATCCTAAGCATCTAGTCCAGAGTCTGATACATAGTAGGGAGTTTGAGAAATGTGCTGAATGATTAAATGCACGTAGATTTTTCCATATTTTTAAGTATTTCTGTAACCTCATGGTGGAATTACCAGGTATGAACATTTTTATGGCTATTACAGTTATGTTTCAAAAGGGCTATACCATTTTTTAGTGCCCTGGCAATACAAGCAACCTTTTTGAAATGTTTACATCTGCTAAAAATGCCAAAATATCTTTTTGAAAACTGAAAGTTTACAATGTGCTAAAGTACTTTATTAACTCATGTAATAATCTACAACAATCCCAAGGTATATGTTATTAAAATTTTATTTATAATATTATTAAAATTTCCATCTAACTGATAATAAAATAGGAATTTAGAGATCTTACTCAAGAGCACATACAGGGGGGGTTCTGGGAAGATGGCGGAAGAGTAAGACGCAGAGATCACCTTCCTCCCCACAGATACACCAGAAATACATCTACACGTGGAACAACTCCTAAAGAACACCTACTGAACGCTGGCAGAAGACCTCAGACCTCCCAAAAGGCAAGAAACCCCCCACATACCTGGGTAGGGCAAAAGAAAAAAGAATAAACAGAGACAAAAGGATAGGGATGGGACCTGCACCGGTGGGAGGGAGCTGTGAAAGAGGAAAGATTTCCACACCCGAGGAAGTCCCTTCGTGGGTGGAGACTGCGTGTGGCGGAGGGGGGAGCTTCGGAGCCACGGAGGAGAGCACAGCAACAGGGGTGTGGAAGGCAAAGCGGGGAGATTCCCGCACAGAGGATCAGGGCCGACCGGCACTCACCAGCCCAAGAGGCTTGTCTGCTCACCCGCCGGGGCAGGCGGGGCTGAGAGTTGAGGCTCGGGCTTCGGTCAGAGCGAGGGGAGAGGACTGGGGTTGGCAGCGTGAACACAGCCTGCAGGGGGTTAGTGCACCATGGCTAGCTGGGAGGGAGTCCGGGTAAAAGTCTGGAGCTGCCGAAGAGGCAAGAGACTTTTTCTTCCCTCTTTGTTTCCTGGTGCATGAGGAGAGGGGATTAAGAGCGCTGCTTAAAGGAGCTCCAGAGATGGGCGCAAGCCGAGGCTAAAAGCGCGGGCCCCAGAGACTGGCATGAGACGCTAAGGCTGCTGCTGCCACCACCAAGAAGCCTGTGTGCGAGCACAGGTCACTATCCACACCCCACTTCCGGGGAGACTGTGCAGCCCGCCACTGCCAGGGTCCTGGGATCCAGCGACACCCCCCCCCCCCCAGAACGCACGGCATGCCTCAGGCTGGTGCAACGTCACGCTGGCCTCTGCCGCCGCAGGCTCGCCCCGCACTCCGTGCCCCTCCCTCCCCCCAGCCTGAGTGAGCCAGAGCCCCCGATTCAGCGGCTCCTTTAACCCCATCCTGTCTGAGCGAAGAACAGACGCCCTACGGCGACCTACACACAGAGGCAGGGCCAAATCCAAAGCTGAGCCCTTGCCAGCTGTGAGAACAAAGAAGAGAAAGGGAAATCTCTCCCAGCAGCCTCAGAAGCAGCAGATTAAAGCTCCACAATCAACCTGATGGACCCTGCATCTGTGGAATACACGAATAGACAACGAACCATCCCAAATTGAGGAGGTGGACTTTGAGAGCAAGATTTATGATTTTTTCCCCTTTTCCTCTTTTTGTGAGTGTGTAGGAGTATGCTTCTGTGAGAAATTTTGTCTGTATAGCTTTGCTTCCACCATTTGTCCTAGGGTTCTATCCGTCCGTTATTTTTTCTTTTCTTCTCTTAATTATTTTTTTATTTTTATAACTTTATTATATTTTATCTTACTTTATTTTATTGTACTTTATCTTCTTTCTTTCTTTTCTTCCTTCCTTCCCTCCTCCCTCCCTCCCTTCTTTCTTTCTACTTTTTCTCCCTTTTATTCTGAGTTGTGTGGGTGAAAGGCTCTTGGTGCTCCAGCCAGGAGTCAGTGCTGTGCCTCTGAGGTGGGAGAGCCAACTTCAGGACACTAGTCCACAAGAGACCTCCCAGCTCCACATAATATCAAACGGCGAAAATCTCCCAAATATCTCCATCTCAACACCAGCACCCAGCTTCACTCAACGACCAACAAGGTACAGTGCTAGACATCCTATGCCAAACAACTAGCAAGACAGGAACACAACCCCACCCATTAGCAGAGAGGCTGCCTAAAATCACAGTAAGTCCACAGACACCCCAAAACACACCACCAGACGTGGACCTGCCCACCAGAAAGACAAGATCCAGCCTCATCCACCAGAACACAGGCACTAGTCCCCTCCATCAGGAAGCCTACACAACCCACTGAATCAACCTTAGCCACTGGGGACAGACACAAAAAACAATGGGAACTACGAACCTGCAGCCTGCAAAAAGGAGACCCCAAACACAGCAAGATAAGCAAAATGAGAAGACAGAAAAACACAGCAGATGAAGGAGCAAGATAAAAACACACCAGACCTAACAAATGAAGAGGAAATAGGCAATCTACCTGAAAAAGAATTCAGAATAATGATAGTAAAGATGATCCAAAATCTTGGAAATAGAACAGACAAAATGCAAGAAACATTTAACAAGGACCTAGAAGAACTAAAGAGGAAACAAACAATGATGAGCAACAAAATAAATGAAATTAAAAATACTCTACATGGGATCAATAGCAGAATAACTGAGGCAGAAGAACGGATAAGTGACCTGGAAGATAAAATAGTGGAAATAACTACTGCAGAGCAGAATAAAGAAAAAAGAATGAAAAGACATGAGGACAGTCTCAGAGACTTCTGGGAAAACATTAAATGCACCAACATTCGAATTATAGGGGATCCAGAAGAAGAAGAGAAAAAGAAAGGGACTGAGAAAATATTTGAAGAGATTATAGTTGAAAATTTCCCTAATATGGGAAAGGAAATAGTTAATCAAGTCCAGGAAGCACAGAGAGTCCCATACAGGATAAATCCAAGGAGAAATACGCCAAGACACATATTAATCAAACTGTCAAAAATTAAATACAAAGAAAACATATTAAAAGCAGCAAGGGAAAAACAACAAATAACACACAAGCAAATCCCCATAAGGTTAACAGCTGATCTTTCAGCAGAAACTCTGCAAGCCAGAAGGGACTGGCAGGACATATTTAAAGTGATGAAGGAGAAGAACCTGCAACCATGATTACTCTACCCAGCAAGGATCTCATTCAGATTGGATGGAGAAATTAAAAGCTTTACAGACAAGCAAAAGCTGAGAGAGTTCAGCACCACCAAACCAGCTTTACAACAACTACTAAATGAACTTCTCTAGGCAAGAAACACAAGAGAAGGAAAAGATCTACAATAACAAACCCAAAACAATTAAGAAAATGGGAATAGGAACATACATATCGATAATTACCTTAAATGTAAATGGACTAAATGCTCCCACCAAAAGACACAGATTGCCTGAATGGATAACAAAAACAAGACCCATATATTTGCTGGGTACAAGAGGTGCACTTCAGACCTAGAGACACATACAGACTGAAAGTAAGGGGATGGAAAAAGATATTCCATGCAAATGGAAACCAAAAGAAAGCTGGAGTAGCAATTCTCATATCAGACAAAATAGACTTTAAAATAAGACTATTACAAGAGACAAAGAAGAACACTACATAATGATCAAGAGATCGATCCAAGAAGAAGATATAACAATTGTAAATATTTATGCACCCAACATAGGAGCACCTCAATACATAAGGCAAATACTAACAGCCATAAAAGGGGAAATCGACAGTAACACATTCATAGTAGGAGACTTTAATACCCCACTTTCAACAATGGACAGATCATCCAAAATGAAAATAAATAAGGAAACACAAGCTTTAAATGATACATTAAACAAGATGGACTTAATTGATATTTATAGGACATTCCATCCAAAAACAACAGAATACACATTTTTCTCAAGTGCTCATGGAACATTCTACAGGATAGATCATATCTTGGGTCAAAAATCAAGCCTTGGTAAATTTAAGAAAATTGAAATTGTATCAAGTATCTTTTTCGACCACAACGCTATGAGACTAGATATCAATTACAGGAAAAGATCTGTACAAAATACAAACACATGGAGGCTAAACAATACACTACTTAATAACGAGGTGATCACTGAAGAAATCAAAGAGGAAATTAAAAAATACCTAGAAACAAATGTCAATGGAGACACGATGACCCAAAATCTATGGGATGCAGCAAAAGCAGTTCTAAGAGAGAAGTTTATAGCAACGCAATCCTACCTTAAGAAACAGGAAACATCTCGAATAAACAACCTAACCTTGCACCTAAAGCAATTAGACAAAGAAGAACAAGAAGAACCCCAAAGTTAGCAGAAGGAAAGAAATCATGAAGATCAGATCAGAAATAAATGAAAAAGAAGGAAACGACTGCAAAGTTCAATAAAACTAAAAGCTGGTTCTTTGAGAAGATAAACCAAATTGATAAACCATTAGCCAGACTCATCAAGAAAAAAAGGGAGAAGACTCAAATCAATAGAATTAGAAATGAAAAAGGAGAAGTAACAACTGGCACTGCAGAAATACAAAAGATCATGAGAGATTACTACAAGCAACTCTATGCCAATAAAATGGACAACCTGGAAGAAATGGACAAATTCTTAGAAATGCACAACCTGACAAGACTGAATCAGGAAGAAATAGAAAATATGAACAGACCAATCACAAGCACTGAAATTGAAACTGTGATTAAAAATCTTCCAACAAACAAAAGCCCAGGACCAGATGGCTTCACAGGCGAATTCTATCAAACATTTAGAGAAGAGCTAACACCTATCCTTCTCAAACTCTTCCACAATATAGCAGAGGGAGGAACACTCCCAAATTCCTTCTACGAGGCCACCATCACCTTGATACCAAAACCAGACAAGGATGTCACAAAGAAAGAAAACTACAGGCCAATATCACTGATGAACATAGATGCAAAAATCCTCAACAAAATACTAGCAAACAGAATCCAACAGCACATTAAAAGGATCATACACCATGATCAAGTGGGGTTTATTCCAGGAATGCAAGGATTCTTCAATATACACAAATCTATCAATGTGATAAACCATATTAACAAGTTGAAGGAGAAAAACCATATGATCATCTTAATAGATGCAGAGAAAGCTTTTGACAAAATTCAACACCCATTTATGATAAAAACCCTGCAGAAAGTAGGCATAGAGAGAACTTTCCTCAACATAATAAAGGCCATATATGACAAGCCCACAGCCAACATCGTCCTCAATGGTGAAAAACTGAAAGCATTTCCACTAAGATCAGGAACAAGACAAGGTTGCCCACTCTCACCACTCTTATTCAACATAGTTTTGGAAGTTTTAGCCACAGCAGTCAGAGAAGAAAAGGAAATGAAAGGAATCCAAATTGGAAAAGAAGTAAAGCTGTCACTGTTTGCAGATGACATGATACTATACATAGAGAATCCTAAAGATGCTACCAGAAAACTACTAGAGCTAATCAATGAATTTGGTGAAGTAGCAGGATACAAAATAAATGCACAGAAATCTCTGGCATTCCTATACACTAATGATGAAAAATCTGAAAGTGAAATCAAGAAAACACTCCCATTTACCACTGCAACAAAAAGAATAAAATATTTAAGAATAAACCTACCTAAGGAGACAAAAGACCTGTATGCAGAAAATTATAAGACACTGATGAAAAAAATTAAAGATGATACAAATAGATGGAGAGATATACCATGTTCTTGGATTGGAAGAATCAACATTGTGAAAATAACTCTACTACCCAAAGCAATCTACAGATTTAATGCAATCCCTATCAAACTACCCTGGCATTTTTCACAGAACTATAACAAAAAATTTCACAATTTGTATGGAAACACAAAAGACCGCGAATAGCCAAAGCAATCTTGAGAATGAAAAACGGAGCTGGAGGAATCAGGCTCCCTGACTTCAGACTATACTACAAAGCTACAGTAATCAAGACAGTATGGTACTGGCACAAAAACAGAAAGATAGATCAATGGAACAGGATAGAAAGCCCAGAGATAAACGCACGCACATATGGTCACCTTATCTTTGATAAAGGAGGCAGGAATGTACAGTGGAGAAAGGACAGCCGCTTCAATAAGTGGTGCTGGGAAAACTGGACAGGTACAATTAAAAGAATGAGATTAGGGCTTCCCTGGTGGCGCAGTGGTTGAGAATCTGCCTGCCGATGCGGGGGACACGGGTTCGTGCCCCAGTCTGGGAAGATCCCACATGCCGCGGAGCAGCTAGGCCTGTGATCCATGGCCGCTGAGCCTGCGCGTCTGGAGCCTGTGCTCCGCAACAGGAGACGCCACAACAGTGAGAGGCCCGTGTACCCCCCAAAAAAAAAAAAAAAAAAGTATGAGATTAGATCAAATCCCTAACACCATACACAAAAATAAGCTCAAAATGGATTAAAGACCTAAATGTAAGGCCAGAAACTATCAAACTCTTAGAGGAAAACATAGGCAGAACACTCTATGACCTAAATCACAGCAAGATCCTTTCTGACCCACCTCCTATAGAAATGGAAATAAAAACAAAAATTTAAAAATGGGAACTAATGTAACTTCAAAGCTTCTGCACAGCAAAGGAAACCATAAACAAGACCAAAAGACAACCCTCAGAATGGGAGAAAATATTTGCAAATGAAGCAACTGACAAAGGATTAATCCCCAAAATTTATAAGCAGCTCATGCAGCTCAATAACAAAAAAACAAACAACCCAATCCAAAAATGGATAGAAGACCTAAATAGACATTTCTCCAAAGAAGATATACAGACTGCCACCAAACACATGAAAGAATGCTCAACTTCATTAATCATTAGAGAAATGCAAATCAAAACTACAATGAGATATCATCTCACACCAGTCAGAATGGCCATCATCAAAAAATCTAGAAACAATAAATGCTGGAGAGGGTGTGGAGAAAAGGGAACCCTCTTGCACTGTTGGTGGGAATGTGAATTGATACAGCCACTGTGGAGAACAGTATGGAGGTTCCTTAAAAAACTACAAATAGCGGCTTCCCTGGTGGCGCAGTGGTTGAGAGCCCGCCTGCCGATGCAGGGGACACGGGTTCATGTCCCAGTCCGGGAAGATCCCACATGCCGTGGAGCGGCTGGGCCTATGAGCCATGGCCGCTGAGCCTGCACGTCCGGAGCCTGTGCTCTGCAACGGGAGAGGCCATAACAGTGAGAGGCCCTTGTATCACAAAAATAAAAAATAAAAAAATAAAAAAATAAAAAATAAAAAACTACAAATAGAACTACCATATGATCCTGCAATCCCACTACTGGGCATATACCCTGAGAAAACCATAATTCAAAAAGAGTCATGTACCAAAATGTTCATTGCAGCTCTATTTGCAATAGCCCGGAGATGGAAACAACCTATGTGTCCATCATCAGATGAATGGATAAAGAAGATGTGGCACATATATACAATGGAATATTACTCAGCCATAAAAAGAAACTAAATTGAGCTATTTGTAATGAGGTGGATAGACCTAGAGTCTGTCATACAGAGTGAAGTAAGTCAGAAAGAGAAAGACAATACCGTATGCTAACACATATATATGGAATTGAAGAGAAAAAAATGTCATGAAAAACCTAGAGGTAAGACAGGAATAAAGACACAGACCTACTAGAGAATGGACTTGAGGATATGGGGAGGGGGAGGGGTAAGCTGTGACAAAGTGAGAGAGAGGCATGGACATATATACACTACCAAACGTGAAACAGATAGCTAGTGGGAAGCAGCTGCATAGCACAGGGAGATCAAGCTCAGTGCTTTGTGACTGCCTGGAGGGGTGGGGTAGGGAGGGTGGGAGGGAGGGAGACGTAAGAGGGAAGAGATATGGGAACATATGTATATGTATAACTGATTCACTTTGTTATAAAGCAGAAACTAATACACCATTGTAAAGCAATTGTAGTCCAATAAAGATGTAACAAAAAAGAAAAAAAAAAAAAGACCAAAAGACAACCCTTAGAATGGGAGAAAATATTTGCAAATGAAGCAACTGACAAAGGATTAATCTCCAAAATTTATAAGCAGCTCATGCAGCGCAATAAGAAAAAAACAACCCAATCCAAAATTGGGTAGAAGACCTAAATAGACATTTCTCCAAAGAAGATATACAGACTGCCAACAAACACATGAAAGAATGCTCAACATCACTAATCATTAGAGAAATGCAAATCAAAACTACAATGAGATATCATCTCACACTGGTCAGAATGGCCATCATCAAAAAATCTAGAAACAATAAATGCTGGAGAGGGTGTGGAGAAAGGGGAACACTCTTGCACTGCTGGTGGGAGTGTGAATTGGTACAGCCACTATGGAGAACAGTATGGAGGTTCCTTAAAAAACTACAAAGAGAACTACCCTATGACCCAGCAATCCCACTACTGGGCATATACCCTGAGAAAACCATAATTCAAAAAGAGTCGTGTACCAGAATGTTCATTGCAGCAATTATACTCCAATAAAGATGTTAAAAAAAAAAAAAAGATCACATACAGGGTGAACAGCAGAGCCAGGATGCAAACCCAAGTCCAGCCTGACAATCAATACACTGGACTACCTTGTCAAAAACTTGCTAAATTAATAGCAAAATAGCAAAAAGTATTGTTTAATTGTACTGAGGTTTTTCCTGTTTCCCATGTAAAAGTATGTTTGTGATTTATATGTTCAACCCCTTTGCAAGTTTCTCTACTGGAATTTTACCATTTTCCCTATAATTTGTATTTACTCTTTAAATAAAGCAACCTTCTTTATTCTGAAAACTATACCACTATTACTGCAGCCTAAGAATGTAAGATCCTTTCTGACACTCACATCAAATTATTGGCTTAAACTAAGTTTAAGAATCAATGAAAATTTCTAAGTCCTCTTCCCAACTGCCTCTGAAAAATCACCTATTCCCCCTCCTGTACTTGATTTTCCAGCCCTAAATGCAAAATATGGAACAAACAATACCTCCTGGTTGACACTGATCAGCAAGAAAACACCAGTTCTTCACATTATAATGTGTTTGCACTAATTTATAATATTAATTTCTATTTCAATTCTAGAAAAAGGGAAAGCAGAGATACCTTTCTGATTGCTGCGAATCTTGGGTCTGGGTACGGAAATGCCGAGATGTTGGGTAACCTGGGGTCTGATGTAGGTTATACTTCAGTCCTTGGTTAACAGACTTATTAGCTGTGTGAACTGGTTCCATCATACGCGCTGAGTCTTCAAAACCACTTGTTCTGGATACACTGGAATCCCGATTCCTCAAACAGAATGTTTCCACAAAATATTACTGGTCTGCAAATTCAGTAGCCAATTTAGTGACTATATTTTGGCCCGTGAAAATAACAATTCCATCCTCCCCCCATTCCTATTTGTTTAGGCTTCCTCGAGCAAGTAAACAAGCTATAAGAAGAAGGGATATGTGCAGCTTAAATTATATAAAAATAGATCTTCCTAACCACAAATATCACATATAAAATGCAACTTACTTTCTGATGGGACCATTCCGAAGGTCTTCAATGTAGTTTTGTCTTTCTAAGCAATGTCCACGGCTCCTATTGAATACTGAGGAACGGATGAATTGTTAGAGATAACTGTACAAAAAGCAAATCTTTCCCAGAGAAAGCAGATTAAAGATGAAATCCAGGGACTTCCCTGGTGGCACAGTGGTTAAGAATCAACCTGCCAATGCAGTGGACAGGGGTTCGAGCCCTGGTCTGGGAAGATCCCACATGCCACGGAGCAACTAAGCCCATGCACCACAACTACTGAAGCCCACGTGCCACAACTACTGAAGCCTGTGTGCCTAGAGCCCATACTCCTCAACGAGAAGCCACTGCAATGAGAGGCCCGCGTACCGCAACAAAGAGTAGCCCCCGCTCGCTGCAACTAGAGAAAGCCCGCACAGCAACGAAGACCCAATGCAGCCAAAAATAAATTAATTAATTAAATAAATTAAAAAAAGAAAAAAAATGCTGAAATCCACTGACTAATTATTCAGGCTGTTATATCTCGCTATTTCCAGATACATCCCTTTCAAAACTTTTGGTAAACGGTTATCTTATGTCTGAACAAATGAATTACAAACTTTTCTCTTTTTCCAAAACTTAAGAAATTCCCCTACACTTCTACCTTCAAATTTTATAAAAACGGAAAAGTAGTGACAACCCTTATACTTACATTCAATTGCATCATCTGGCCACATGCCTTCTACATCAATCAAATATCTACAAAACAACAAAATTCGAGTCATTTGTAAATAAAAAGAAAAGAAAATCAAGGTTTTGCAAAAAAGGTCCAATTTCGCTTTACAAATATAGATATAAAAATCCTAAGAAAGTATCAGCACATCTAATCAATAATTATTAAAGAATGATATATACCATGATTACAAAAAGGCTTTATTCCAAGGATGCAAGGATAACACAACTTTAGAAAATCTATTAATATAATTATTTACATTAATACAGTAATTTAATTAATAAATGAAAGAGAATAAAATACATGACCAAACTGGCAGATGTTAAAAAGTTATCTGATAACATACAACACTCAGTTTTGTTTTTTTTTTTAACACTCAGTTTTGATCAAAATGCTTTGTACACTCAAAACAGGAGACTTAATATGACAGAGTATTCATCAAGAACCAACAAATAACAAAAGACAAATTAGGATAAATATTAACATCATATCTAAAAAACCCTATCTAACCAACCATAGGAGCCAGAAACTTAGGAATCACCATCACTGACAGCTATTTCTCCCTCGCCCTCATCCTCAACCCACCACCAGTGCTAACAATGATACTGCCTACATACCTCTAGAATCTGTCCACATCTTTCCACCAAAATGACCACCATACCCTGGTCCAAGCCACCATTATGCCCAATTTCTACAAAAGTCTCCTAACTTGTTTCCTCGCTTCCACTTTCTCCCTGCGGTGTATTCTCCACTCGGTAGCAAAATGATAGGTTGAAAATGCAATTGGGTATGTTCCACACACTCACCTTCAACAAAAAAAGTTCAATGGTTTTCTATTAAAGTCTGAAACCTTAAACATAAGCCTGCACAATCGAGCTCCTGCCCACACTTGTAGCTCCATTATAATCACATGCTCCCCCAACAGCCCCACCTTCCTGGCCAGTTCCTCCAACACACCATATGCTTTCCTACTATACGGTCTTTTGCTATTCCTTATGCTCAGAAATCTCTCTCCAACGTCCCTATCTGCTTAATACCTACTCATCCTTCAGATATCAGCTGAAACATCCCTAAATAAACCTTCTCTAATCTCCATGATGAGATCAAATCCTCCCTAAGATATGCTCTCATGGTACTATGTTCCTCTCCTTGGCACTTGTCAGAGTTGTAATTCTACATGCAGAGTATGATTCTTGAATATCTATTCCCTCTCTGGACTGTTAGAATTCACAAAGGGCAGGTCAAGTCTCTTTACTCACAAAATGTCACAAGTCTTTTTGCTAGCCCCCAGCACAGTGCTTAAACATAACACATGCTCAATAAGTATTTCCTGCATGAACAACCATAAATTGGTACAGTGTAGCAACAACCACAAAAAGCGTAAGGGCACCAACTCTGATGCAGAAGTCCCATTCTGAGTGAAGTTAACTGAGACAAAGCATATATATTCAAAGGTGTTCACACAGCAAGGTTCATTACTTTGATGTTTTATAATATCAAAAACTTCAGACTTTTATATGTTCATCAGTAAGCAAAGGAAAAATGCAGCCTTAAAAAAAAAATAAACAAATGGGACCTAATGAAACTTAAAAGCTTTTGCACAGCAAAGTATAAACAAGATGAAAAGACAACCCTCAGAATGGGAGAAAATATTTGCAAACAAATCAACAGACAAAGGATTAATCTCCAAAATATATAAATAGGTCATGCAGCTCATTATTAAAAAAACAAACAACCCAATCAAAAAATGGGCAGAAGACCTAAATAGACATTTCTCCAAAGAAGACATACAGATGGCCACAGGGCACATGAAAAGCTGCTCAACATCACTAATTATTAAAGAAATGCAAATCAAAACTACAATGAGGTATCACCTTACACCGGTTAGATGGGCATCATCAGAAAATCTACAAACAACAGATGCAAGAGAGGGTGTGAGGAAAGGGAACCCTCTTGCACTGCTGGTGGGAATGTAAACTGATACAGCCACTATGGAGAACAGTATGGAGGTTCCTTAAAAAGTAAAAATAGAATTACCATGACTCAGCAATCCCACTGCTGGGCATATACCCAGAGAAAACCATAATTCAAAAAGACGTATGCACCCCAATGTTCAATGCAGCACTATTCACAATAGCTAGGTCATGGAAGCAACCTAAATGCCCATCAACAGATGAAAGGACAAAGGTCCGTGGACGGACCTAGAGACTGTCATACAGAGTGAACTAAGTCAGAAAGAGAAAAACAAATATTGTATATTAATGCCTATATGTGGAATCTAGAAAAATGGCACAGATGAACCGGTTTGCAAGGCAGAAATAGAGACACAGATGTACAGAACAAACGTATAGACACCAAGGTGGGAAAGCGAGGCAGGGCGGGGGTCGGTGGTGGTGAGATGAACTGGGAGATTGGGATTGACATATATACACTAATATGTATAAAACAGATAACTAATAAGAATCTGCTGTATAAAAAATAAATTTTTAAAAGTCAAAAATAAATAAAAATAATAAATAAATAAATTAATTAATTATTTTAAAAAAGAATGAGGTTGGAAGACTGTCAAAACAGCACACAGATCACACACTCAAGCCCCGGAAGATGAGGAAATGCCTTAAGTCCCCCACTTCGGATGACATCTCCCTGCCTCACAAGTCTCAGTCCGACTGGGCTAGCTTCGGCAAGGGGACGGAGCTGGATCAGGAGCCGCTGCTGTCGTATCTGGATCAAGTTCCAGTTTTGGTCTATCATCCAACACCTAGCCAGACTCGCCTAGCAACTCAGCTGAGAGGAACAAAATAGGAAAGAATAGGCCTCATACAGCATCAGCCTAAAGGAGTTTATGACCCTGGAAGAAATGGATCAGAAAAAAAGCCTCTCTCTAGTTCCCTGGTGGTGCACTGGCTAAAGACCCCGCACTCCCAATGCAGGGGGCCCGGGTTCGTTCCCTGGTCATGGAACTAGATCCCACACGCATGCCGCAACTAAGAGTTTGCATGCCACAACTAAGGAGCCCACTGCCTGCAACTAAGACCCGGTGCAACCAAATAAATAAATAAAATAAAATAAAATAAATATTAGAAAAAAGATCCGGGAGTGTGTGATCTGTGTGATGGACTTTGTTTATGACAACCCAATTTGATTTCTGCTGTGTATGCAGATCACCTGGGCTGTACAGATGACTGGCTGACGAGATCCTTCACGGGCCCCTCCTGCATGGAGACAGTTGATGCAGCACTGCTTTTGTCCTACGAGACTAACTGAGCCAGTGTCTCTCACCTGACTTCAAGTGAACCATCATTTTTGGTGGTTTTGATCTTTTCTCGTTGAGCCCAAAGATCCAGGGATTAGGAATTAAGATAATGCATGAAAGTTTCCTAAAAATTCCTAAACGGCTGCAGATGTTGGGGAAAAGTACGTGATATTTTAGAAATTTATGGGGAAAAGTAGGATGCTATTTTTATGTAAAGCCTTCACCCAGTGTTTAAAAATATAATTGTATTTAGATCTTATTATTGCTCTAGTACATAGGAATTGTATAAAGTGTTACAGCAGCTATATATGTTTAAATTGTGTCGAAGATTAGGATACAGATAGTGGTTGTTTTTCCTAAGTGAGATAACTTTCTTCTTCCCCCTACCCAAATTCTTTTCTGAAGTTGCTGGCATTTGGGTCAAGGTTTTATTAAAAGCTACATTTTATAACATTGGCACAAAAAAAGTAGTTTTAAGCTTGTTTGCACAGTTCTTTTTTTTTTTAGAATAAACATAGAGCATTTATTTTTTATTTTATAGGAACTCCACAAGTTAAGGTCCCATTGTTCTTTTGCTGTGATTGTTGTTACTATTGATGTTGCTGTTTTCTGTCTTTGCTGGTTCTTTCTAATCTACCATTTGTCGTTATTGGCATATAATCATCTCATGGTCACAAGATAGCTGCGGTAAAACCAAGTATCATATTCTCACAAAACAAGGAGGAAGCAGAAAAAGAGTCCAAATGGTCATTTTCCTAATGCATATTTATCTTTCTTCAGAGAAAAATATCATTCTCATAAGCACAGTAACAGCCTTCCCCTAATTACTCATTTGCCAAAACAGACTGATAAGACAATTCATGGCAAAGAGGCATATAATAATGACTGTCTTAGGCTAACAAGGATTTATCCACTAAAGCTGAATGCTTCACTCCTCTAAAAAATCATAAAGTTCTATGAGCAAGGAAGAACTACTAAGTGACTGTTAAGTAAACCATCAGAATTGTTTGTCCAAGACCATATGATTCATTTTTTCCATTGGAAATGGAATTCATTGCCTTAGGTCTTTTTAAATAGTGTACTATTACTGTTGGGGCTGGCTCTGTGCTTGAAAACCAGTTTATTTATAACCTGTTACAAGTGCTATATTTGTTTGCAGTTAAGAAATGCAGAGTGATCTCCTAGCTTGTAAGCAAACTGAGATTCATTGTCCCTCTTCTATAAAAAAATGAGTTAATGTGTCCAGAAACTAACTCTAGTAAAGTGGGGTTTAACATTACCCTTTCTTATGTGTTTCATCTGATTATTTTGGTTGTTAACATGGTGATAATTAAAAGTTAAGGTAAATTTTAAATATTAAGAATTCTGATTTATTGAGCTTGAGTTATGCCAACATGCTTATGTAAAAATGAAAGTGGCACCATGGTTAAACTGACAAACGTTTCTCAGTTGTAACAATTTTGATTTATTCTTTCCTGTGACCTCCTTCCCTGTTGTCTTCAACCACAGCAAAAGGATACTGCATGTCTTCTTATTGTAGTGCTGAGGTTACTGAAGTTATATAAAACACATCTGTCTGTTTCTTGGAAGGAAAGTCCTGCTAGTTGACTGACAATTGTAAGCAGGGAGAATTAAGATAAATGTGTTTCATGTTTTGCACACAAATGCAGAATTTGTATAATCATGACTTCACAGTTGTGATCTCAAAAAAGAAGGAATTTCTCCTTTATACTTTTCTTGCAATTAATGTAAGAACACTCTGAATCTCTAAGCTTCTGAAGTGTTAGAAGTACAGATGGGCTACTAAAGATGTAGTTGTAATGTTTTACCCATTTAGCATGTGTTTATTTTTCCTTATGTACTCAAAGGTGACATATTTGTTCAGCTCAGTGATATTATAGCTAAAAAAATCATTCATTAGTAAAAGGAGAAGCAATCTCAACCTAACAAATCAGAAGTGTTTCTTATTATTTTATACTGAGTTGAATATTTGACTCTTAACACTTTTCTACATACAAAACACAAGTCTCTTGAAGGGTTCTTCGTAAGTGCATTATAGAAGGATTTAGTATGTCATAAGCACTTAAAGATTTGACATTCAACTGTAGTAGTATCCATGTTGGTTAATTTTCTTACAAGCCCCATGATGAGTTTGAGAAAAATTGAAAGAATTAGAGTATCAGGTTCTATTAAATTGTTACATGTATCTTGCTTAAGTTTTTGTTCATTAATTTATATCCAACTACATAAAGCAAATTTGGGGAAAAACATATTAATAAATAAATAAGAATGAGGTCTCCAAATATTTTCATAGGAAGATGTCCACCATATATTAAATTATAAACCAGAATGTCTAAATACTATACCATTAAATCACATGTACTGTCAGTTCTGTATATCCAACCGTTCCATATCCTGCAGATATGGGAGGCCGACTATACTACACCATTTTACATACAGGACTTGAGCATCCGAGGATTTTGGTATCTATGGGGAGCCCTAAAACCAATCCCCTGCAGATACCAAGGGACCATTGTATATGCTTATATCTGCATTTTTTACGTCTGAAAAAATATGTGCTAAATTATTATTGGTGGTAACCTCTGAGTAGGGGGCAAAACTGCCTTAAACTTCATACATTTCTCTGACTGCATTTTTTTTTTTTTTTTTTTTTTGCAGTACGCAGGCCTTTCACTGTTGTGGCCTCTCCCGTTGCAGAGCACAGGCTCCAGACGCGCAGGCTCAGCGGCCATGGCTCACGGGCCCAGCCGCTCCGCGGCATGTAGGGATCTTCCCAGACTGGGGCACGAACCCGCGTCCCCTGCATCAGCAGGTGGACTCTCAACCACTGCGCCACCAGGGAAGCCCTTCTGACTGCATTTTTTGCATTCAGCTTACATTAGCTTACATTACTATTGCAAACAGAACAATTTAAACATGGTCTGCCTCTTGGGGTTGCAACTCACCTGCAGATGAGGTAGCCAGTCCTGTTTAAACCATGGGTACAGTGGACACCAATAAGTCTGTCTATAAAACAGGGAATATGGAATTAAGTAAGCGAAGTAGATACACTACAAAAAAGTTATACAATTTTCTGAAGAGTAGCATTTATTAATTACCACAACACTACCACTATCCTGAAAAGGAAAAACTCTGAAGAAAGGAGTGTTTTTGAAGGAATGTACTATGAAGAATTAACTACTATAAAGTCAAAATTCATTGTCTCTGGGAAATTTTGCATAGCCTCCAATCAGATGCAATAGTGTGGACTGGAGAATGCCCATCAGGAACTGATTTGACTATAGAAAAAGGGGGTGGGAAAAAAAAAACAGGCTATCAGAAGAAGAGAATTTGTTTTTGAGTGAAACAAATGGAATGCCTTCACTTTTAATGCTCAATATAAAAAAGTACAAACGGTTTCTGAAGGGCTCTTGGGGTCCCAAAGCACTTCCATTCCTTCTCTCATTCACTGCTCCTCACACGCCATGGGTCTATGTGCCTGTGGAGACCTTGGTTAAGTAGCACCGTTCTTATTTCACAATGAAAAAGTAAGGCTTGAGACGTAAGCCCAAGCTGCACAGCAGGCCAACAGAAAAAAGACTAGAATCGAGTCTCAGATTTTTCCAACTACGCCACAGTGTTTCGTGGTCCAGCACTTAAAAAAAATTATAAGAGAAAGTAAATAAAAAACAACAACACGTAGCTGATCTCTGCAAAAGGTATGTCTGTGACTAGGTGGTGTCTGGCATTTGTCATCTCCTGCCTGGATTACTACCGCCCTGCAATTCTAGCAATCTCTTTTATTTCAACTGATCCTCCACATGGAAGATGTTATCTTTCTAAAATATAAACTTGGCTGGATTGCTCTGTTGCTTAAAAATCTTCACTTAGCACAGAATAAAGCCCAAGTTTTTAGCATAGCATTGAGCACTCTTTATAAACAAATACCAGTGTGTCTCTCCAACTGAATTATAAGTTCAAACTATGACTTACAAGGACCTACATCATCCACCTCCCTCCTTTGCCCCGCCAGTCTCCCCTGATCTCATTCTCTACTGCCCTGCCCTCACTCACTTTCCCCTGTCCAGCCACACTGGCTTCCTTACTATTCCTCAAACATGCCAAGCACAGTCGTGCCTCAGGGACTTTGCACCTACTATTCCTTCTGCTTCAGAACACACCCTCCCACCCCATCTCCACTCTCCCAGAACACACCCTCCCACCCCATCTCCACTCTCCCAGAACACACCCTCCCACCCCATCTCCACTCTCCCAGATAGCCAATGGCTTGTTTCTCACTTCAAGGCTCTGCTCAATCGACATCTTAATAGAGGGGACTTCCCTGATCACCTACCACATTCCCTCACCTCTTCATCTTCTTTTGTTATTCTCCAAAGCATTTACCGCCACTTGACACTCCATGTATTTACTTATTTATTTATCTCTCTCCCCCACTAGAATGGAAAGTACGTAAGGGCAAGAACTTTGTTCTGTTCCTACTTCCTAGAACAGTTCCTTCAACTTAGAAGGTGTTATACAAATATCTGCTGAAAATCAATGTATGACTTCTTTGCCCTTTCACACTACCCTCTAGTCACACCAGAGGCTGCCCCTCCAGAGCACAAGTTCAAGCCCTGTGCCTTCTGTACCTGTCCCCAATACCTGGGCTGTCCTTTCCTCATTCCGGCAAAATCCTCTTCCCCCAAGCCCAGCTCAAACGCTGTCTCCTCAGTCAGGCCTTCCTCAATTTCTCCTCTATATTTCTGCTGCACTTGATTCTTCTATTATAATTAACCCACTTATACTCACTACATGTTTATCTTCCTAGATAACTGTAAGTTGCTACTGAACAAAGACTTCTACTCACCTCTGTATCCCCGTGCCCTAACAACAAACCTATGAGGCTCTCGGTGTTCACTGAAACAATTTATTTTCTGAGTCTCTACCAATTCTAGGGAGTGCATAGTATAGTCTCCTCCTCATTATCAGTGAGCCTGGCACCTGTGGGAGGGCCTTACAGCAGAGGAAAGTCACCAATGGATCATAACTAAGGTCCTGAGACTGCAATGGCAGACAGCATGGCGAAGTTGGCCCACTGCATGCAGAAGACCCACAGAGGAGTCAGCATATGCAATGGACTACACTTGGTATAACACGTGAACAATCAAGGTTTACAAACGTGTTCTCATGCACTTGTAAGGATCTTCTAGCCGACGCGGAGCAGACAGAACACACACAAAGGAGGCTGGAGGAAGGGAGTAGGCCAGCAGCTGCGCCCTAACATCTTAAGAGGTAACATTTCTGTGACTACAGTTTACACAAATCAGATAATTTGCCTCCTTTCTAGACACCCTGGTTATCACAGGCAAGACCAAGCCTCTCAAGTTTGAAAGCTAAAGTATAGGAAAGATCTGTGAATAGGGCTGAAGATATTTAAGAGCTAGTACCTGCATTAAGCAACCAGGTTACAGAATGAAAATTTATCTTGAAATTCCAGTCTCGCCCTCCTCTCTCACCTCCTATCCCCTATCTTCCCACCTCCATCTCTATTCCTTCTCCCCTACTCCCTGTTTTATGTATATATGTGCATCATTTTATATATACACGGAATATTTACTGTCTGTTATATTTATTTAATAAAGTGCACACTCCTCAGGCTAAATTTAGAAAGAGGACAAAATGAACACTTTCACATGGGCGTCAGTGGTGTTCCAAAGACAGAAGATTCCTCAGTCTTAAAACATGGCAAACACCACGTTCCTTCTGATAGTTAGATGCTAGAAAAAGGCAAGTGGATCCTTAAAATTCACACGCTATTAAGATCTACTATCAACAGAGTACATCTTAAAGCAGAAACAAGAAAACACCAGCCTTTTAAGTTCTTCCTGTCTGAAGATAAGAATAAGAGGTGGTAGTGTTCTTCCTCACTTGCACCCGAAGTGTAAAAGCGGCAAAAATATCTTAAACACATATATTATGAGGAAGCCCCTCTTCTGGTCCACTCTCTTTTGTTTTGCTTCTAGGGATCTGTCTCACTCCAAAACTTCGCTTTTGGTTTTCTTTTTTATATACGCTAAGAACCTGAGAGTCTTAACCTTTTCTTCCACCTCTCAACCAATAAATAGGACAAAAGAACATTTTTTAATGTATTTTTCCATTCAAAGTTTTAAAAAACAGATAAGTAAGCTAGTTCAGTTGATATTTCTCACAAAAATCACTTTCCAAACTAAATTGTGACCATAAACAGGAAAAACACCGTACTCTATTAGCACCATCTGACATTTCCACCTTAATGTTACCAAACACAACTTGACACTAATGTCAGAACTATTAAAAATGTTAAAAATCCCCAACCCCACTCAAAATGCATACCAAAGTTCAGGTAAAGGAAAAAAAAAACAAAACAACAACTCACCATTATCTTTATTTTCCTTCAAAAACCCATTAACAGCACACTGGAATTTAAAAATAGTGTCATCATCTGGCACCTGATGCCCAATTGTACAAATTTTTAAATAAGGAACAGTTTCTGGTAAGTCCTATAAGGCAAAACCATGAAAATATGTATTATTTCCTTTGTAGGGAAAGAATAAAAAATTAATTAGAGAAGGCAGAATATAAACCAGGAGAGTACATTAAACTTAGTATGTCAGTCATTCTGATAAGAGCCATTTTTTCCAAAGCTGCTTTAACCAGTAATTATCACTTGGTTTTCATTAAAACTGCAGAATGGACAGTTACCAGGCATGCAAAAGGAAAAGCAAATCTATGTGAATGAATGTACATGTAACTCAAAATGATATAAACAGTTCTACCTACATTTATGTTCTATCTTACATTTCAAGGGCATAAAGCGGCTGTGATTTAAGTAGAGTAGTAGAATACAGTCAGAAGAACTTGGATTCGAATTAAGAAACAGAGCAAATTTCAGGCATTGTTGAGAACTGGTATTCTTGGGGTGGGAGAAAGTAGACTATCAATAGAAGACAGAAAAGGATAAGTGAAAATTCTGTAGTTCTGAAAATAAATGGAAAGTAGCAGTATGAACCTATGATATATTTTATATTAAAAACAAACATACGTAATTCCTAGCTCTGAGCACTGAAAAAGTCTAGAAACAACTGATGTCATTTCAAAAGGACTCAGGAGTCACTGAGAAGCTCCAACTGGCCAAAGATAGGGCCGCAGTTAGAATAATAACTGTAACGGAGTCCACGGTGATAGGAATAAATAAAATTTTACAAAACTGGTCACCACTGGAGGATATTTGTGAATCAACTCATTATTTTGAAACCTGTTAAATAAAAGAAGAGAATCATGCCTCTACAACTGGGCAACCAAACAGTTGATTAGGGGAATCTTCTCCTCGTACAAATATACCCAACTAATAAGTGAAAAAAAGAACAACAGCATTCACCATTCTTTGAAGCCTCAACTGAATTAATGGATGTAGGTATGAATCATCAGTGACTGCTAATACCACAGAAAGACACAATTATATATGTCTCCATGGAAGAACACATCATCACCTATGAAACTGTCTTGCCAAAACAAAACATGCAAGCTTCATTCAGACCAACTACCAAGTTACAGGAAATAAAGGGACTGAAGAATATGTTACCAACACATGGAATGTAATCATCGACATCTAGATGGGACAAATTACCTGGTTTCTTTAAAAACAAAATTCAAGGAGGAAAAAAAAAGTGAGAGAGACATGGAAGGAGAACCTATAGATTAAACAAGACTTCAGAGACCTAACCATCCACGGCAAAGTGTGGACCTTATTTGGATCTAATTCAAAATTCTTATAAACAATTTTTTATGACATTTAGGAGACAACTGCAAATTTGAGCACTCCCTGGGTATTTAATATTAAAAAATGATATTAAGGAATAAAAGTCCTGTATTTTAAATGCACGTACCAAAAACGTACAGGTGTAATTACATGCTGTCTCGGAGCTGCTTCAAGATAATATGGAATGGGGTGAAACAGGTGGGGGTATAGATAAAACATGACAGCCATCAGTTGGTAAATAAGAAAGCTGGATGAGTTCATGGGTATACAAGGAACACTCACAGTATTTTGTATACGTTTGTATATGCTTAAAATTTGTGATAATTGTTTAAAAACAAGACGACACTGTAGAAAACAGTCTGGCACTTTCTCAAAGGTTAAGCGTAGAGCTACCGTATGATCCAACAACTCTGCTACTACCTACGCTGCACATCTAACAGAACTGAAAGCAGGGATTTGAACAAATATCTGTATACCAATGATCATAGCAGCATGATTCACAATACCTACAAGGTGGAAAACAACCAAGTGTCAATCAACCGATGAATAAGAAATTATGGTATATACACATAGTGGGATTTATTAAGCCAAAGAAGGAGTGGCATTTTGTTACATGCCATAACATGGATAAACCTTGAAAACACTAGGTTTAGTGAAATAAGCCAGACATAGAAGGACAAATACTGTAGATTCCACTTACACGAGGTACCTAGAATAGGCAAATTCATAGAGACAGAAAATAGAATAGAGGTTACTAAGGGCTGGTGGGAGGGAAAATGGGGTTGTTACTGTTTGATGGTTACAGTTTTTGTTGAGGATGATGAAAAAGTTTTGATTATAGACAGTGGTGATAGTTACACAACACTGTGACTGTAACTAATGCCACTGAACTGCATATTTATAAATGGTTAAAACAGATACTATTTATCTATATTTTACCACAATAAAAATAAAGAGGAATAACTGAGTTGAAATTTCAATTCTTCCTTTTCCGAGAGTCAGTTTCATCGTCTGTAAAATTAGTAATTGTAGTTGTCTATCCTCTGAGCTTAGTGCAGAGTAAGCACTCAGCAGGAGATATCAGTACTACTTCCACTTCAACAGCAAAGGATTGTTGTGAAGATTAACTAAGTCAATGCATGTGAAAGAGCTTTCTAAATGGCAAACTGATACAAATATTAACAAACATTAGGTGTTACTGTCTCCCAAGGCCATGGAACAGGTCAGAAGAAGGATAATTCTTTTGCACTGGAATGTCCTACATGGGCCAAGAGAATATATGGGTTCTGTACTATATCAGAAGGTATTAGGAAAAGAAAGCATAAACCTTAGAGAACAATTGTCTTTTACCGTGATGCTTAAACGTGCTCAGGCAACTGCTTAAAATAAGTGCTAAAGACATAATGGACATACCTTTCTTTCCTTTTAGACTACTACTATTTTTACTAAAAGTTTACTTCATTTTCAAAATATAGAACATGGAAGCTTATAGAATTTCTTAAGCATATCTAGAGCCTACTGCCAAATACTACAGTTCAATTCATATCTTTAATCTCATTTTGAAACAGCAATTACAAATGTGTATTTAAGGAAACCACTAGCTTCCCTTTTTGAACCCATGAAAGAAGGCCAGGATTCACCTTAGCATAAGATGATAACTACTGAATTACTATCAATTATTACAGTATCAGAAAGAAGGTCATTTTCAATTACGGGTTCCATTTACCTCTGGCTTATAATAGCGGCGAGTATATGTTAAGTCAATTATCAGCCCAAGTTCTTCATTCTGTTCTTGGATTTTGTTAAAAAGATCCAAGGGGGAAAAACATTCTTCTGGAGCAAGATTCTTTTCAAAACTCTGTCAGAAAGAATAAAATAAGAAAGAACATGTGTTTAAAATCCTTTATTATATTATCCATTTATTCAAACCCTGTGATGCTAACATATGAGATTAAAAGTAATGTCTCCTCCTCTGGAATTTACAAGCGATATTACAATCCTTTCTTCCAGAGAGATTAGAAGGAAAAAAATAAGTTCACTTCTATATATTTATTTCTAGGTTTGTTTATTTCATGTTGGTCTCCTAACCAGACTGTAAACTCCCAGAAGGCAGGGACCACATCAATTTTGCCTACCACTGTACTGCCAGCTCCAAGCAGAGTGCCAGAAATAAATACTTCTTGAATATCTACATATAGGAAGGATGGCTTTCACTGCTAAATATTCTTTCATGTATTTGGCTTATACATGTACCCTGTTCCATTGATCTCTTTGGTTATTCAAGTGTCAGCAACACACACTTTTTGTTAAATTAGTAGACTAGTTTTAGAGCAGTTTGAGATTCACAGCAAAACTGAGCAAAGAGTACACAGTTCCCACTTATATCCGCTCTCCTTCACCCCACACAGCCTTCCCCATTATCAACATTCCATATCAGTGTGCTTCAATTGTTAGTATTCATGAACCAACACTGAAACATCATTATCAATCAAAGTCCATAGTTTACTGCATTCATGGTACAAGTAAGTGACTATTTATTTATTTCTAGTATAGTCATCCCCAAACATTTACATACTGAGATACCTATTACTTTCTTAGAAATTACTTTATTCTTTATTTATAGTTAGGGCATTACATTGTTTTTTTAATTAAGTACAAAAGTAGGTTGTATTTATCTATGAATTCCATTCTGGATAGTAAAGGAGGTATTAAAAAGTATTCGCTAAAAAATAGGGAAAATGGAGTACGACGGGGTTGAGAGCTAGGGATCTATATGGTGAATTCAGATTTCTGGAAGCATACGGTATTAACTTTTGCTTACCTTTTTTAAAGGAACTTTGAAAGCAATGAAACGAGTCCCAGGCATCCGCTGTCCAACTGGGAGATAGTCTTTCCACCTGTTAATATATTTTTTGTTAGGCAAATTTTATGTTAGGCTGTCTCCCTGCATAGGATGAATGCGCCTTGAAAATGGAAATCATATCCCTCTAGGGTAGGTCCCTGTTCTTTCTGCTTTGCATTTTGCTGCTCCACTTATCAACCCCACCTAGTAATAACCTATACTTCCCTTGTTCCTGTTGTCCCATCTTGAAAACAGATAAAAGGTAACAAAACAATGCAAAGGTCTCAACAAATAAGGGATATCTAAAACCAGAGATGACCAGAACTTCTGTATCACTAATAAAACCTAGCCCGATGTTGGATACTAAGGTATCATTAATA
This sequence comes from Delphinus delphis, assembly GCF_949987515.2. Classification (NCBI taxonomy): domain Eukaryota; kingdom Metazoa; phylum Chordata; class Mammalia; order Artiodactyla; family Delphinidae; genus Delphinus; species Delphinus delphis. The sequence goes on along the minus strand of NC_082694.2, from coordinate 27,449,057 downwards.
CATGAGTGTTGACTGAAATAGTTTAAACTCAATTTTTTCACTTCACAGTTTATTTTTAGTCCTCATACAAAACCTGATAATAAAATTCCTTAATGCTAGGAATCACAGTGAAAAATAATATCTGAACTGACTTCTGTAAGATGAGTTAGAACTAAGGTTAATTCAGTGTATCTGAAGCATTGAAAGTGAGGGCAAAAGTGGCACAAGATGGGGCCAGAGAAGCAGAGGATTCTAGACCACGCAGAGTCTTAAAGGCCAACAGTTTGTTTTCTCTTCTCAAAACAATGTTTCTGAGCGATGTTTATGAGCAATGTTCCAACTTGCTTTTAAGGTTTCTTGTATGAAGAATGGATTGGAAGATATATGGACACTAGTTAGGACCTCCTTGCAACAGACAGGCAAGTTCAGTATTAGGATGTTGAGGAAGAGCTGACAGATTCAAAAGAAATTCAGGAGATAAACTGAAGCGGGCTTAATGGGGTATGAGATGGAGGAAAGGAAGGTCTTAGGGAATTAAAGGGTTTACTGCACACATGAGCATCAAAATTAATCATTTGAACGTACAGAGGTAGATCTCTCAAGTAACACCGGTTAGGAAGCAACAGTACGCCCTTTATAATTCCTAGAGACAAAACAAATCAACTGTTTCAACGGAAAATTCGGCGGTACCGGTGCGTTTTTTCACTCAAACTTAGTTCCAGTTCCTATTACTCACATTTTCTGTGCCTAAACAACACAGCTTGAGGAACTGAAGGGGATTCCATCCTGGTAATTAAGGAGGGTCCCCAACACTGAAAGTCCCATCTTAAAAAGCAGTCCCCCTGCATTTTACCCGAGGAGCAATGGCCAGAGCCTCCCTTTTAAAACGATGGGGAGAAATCAGAACATCACACACTTCCTTTCAGCTACTGTGAACTGAGCCGCGAGACGACCAGTACCCCCCCTAGCACAGCGCGGACGGGCCAGCGCGCAGGGGCCACTGTGACAGGCGACAGCACAAGAGACGAAGCCCAGGCCCAGGGGCTCCGAGCTCCACCGGCAACGCCCAGGGGCCAAGACGTATTACCTTTCCGGGATGTGGTTTCCGCCCTTCTTCTTGGCCGACGAACGTCCAGAATATCCGCGACCCTGACCCCAGCGCCCGCCGGCATGATGCCACTGGCTCATGTGACCCCCAATATGCCGCCCACCCAACGCCAAGAGTGCCAAAGTCGCCAACCCGGCGGCCCCGGTGCCAGCACAAGGCCACGAACCACAGGCACCTAGGCGTTACCTCACGCAGCTCGCGGACCTCTTTCTACTGCGCATGCGCCACCGCTCGTCGAGATGACGTCATCACGCCGGCCGACTGAGGCGCTCGATTAGTAAAGAGAATTCTGATGGCTGCAATTCCCGCTTTAGCCGGAGGGTGGTAGCAGAGGTCCATTAGTTCTTGTGTGAACCCTTCCGAATTCCAATAATAGGGGACATGGAAAGCTGTCCAACTCTCCCAGTTTCTTGTGTGGTTGTTTCAGATATTTAAGTGCTTACATTCACACTTTTTGTATCTTGTCTGTATTTGTACGTAACGGATATCCTGTATTTTATATAAGAGCAGCATACTATACATAGTCTACAATCTGTCTTGGATAGTGATTTTCCCAGTCAATTTTTGCATACATCCATTCTATTCTCTTTAATAGCTGCATAACATTACATAATTTATATGACCAGTCCAATATTGATGGACTTTTAGTTGTTTTCAGTTTGGGGTTTTGTTTTTTGTTTTTGTCCTCTGTTACAGGTAGGCTGCAATGTGAACATCTTTATACATGTATACAGCTATATATGAATTTCTAGACATAGAATTTCTGCAATGAAAGAGATGCAAACTTAAAAAATTGAAAGATTTTTAATCAATCTAATCTGCCTAATCAACCTTGCAAAAATATTCTATCAGGGTGGACCAACTGAGATAACAGTTATGAAAGGGTTTTCCAATGTTTAAAATTCTCTTCCCACTTCAGAAATAATTACAATAAAATGTTACTCACTGGTGACAAAAAAAAAATTCTATCAACTTATACTCCACTCACAGTGAAACATTTATTGGGTTTCTATTATGAGCCTGGTATCATGCTGGAGGTTGACAGTATGGATTTACATTTTAGACAATACCAAAAAATGCCTGAGAGAGATAAGAGTGGAGCTCAAGTATAACATTTCCTCACATTATCAGGCATAGGGATCTGTACCTGTTAGAAAACCTATGAATCCTGCCACAAGTGGAACGGCAAAGAACAGCATGTCCTACAGTAGGTCTGAAGGTATAATAGCATACTAAATTCCATTGTTATTTATAATAACAACTGTTTTTTGTTAGTTTTAGTTTCTAATTTCTGAAAGTAACTTACATACACTGTTAGTAATCTTCACAACCATTTGAGCTGGGTCAACTGAGTCAGGAAGGTCAGAATTATTGAATGAATGAATGAGTAAAAAGACCACTAGCTTTAACATATCTGGGACAGTTATAGTCTAACCAGGTTTCAATCCACAAGCATTTATTTACAATTCTGAAAACTTCCACGTAATTACAAATGGGACAAGAGTAGTAAATTACTATTTGGATAAAAAAAGATACAAGTTAACACAACATAGTTTACAAACTTACAATTAGGCACATTCAATTTGGTGCTAAGTCATAAAATATTCTTTTGCAATTTATGAAAAATATCCAATAGGCATGTAATGGCCAAAATGTACAAATGATACAAATATCTATAGACATGACAGTGTACAAATTGTGACATAAATCTATCAGAAACTAGAAAATCTATGTTGGTCCTGCTAAAAGATACAGGCTTTGGGTGGGAACACAAAAAAATCCAGACCTGGCCATAACAGGGTTTCCAGAAAGTATGAGAACTAGCAAAGAGTAGGCCTCTGGATGCGAGTGGGTCGAACATGAAATAAAACAATGCCTTAATGGGTATGTAGTAGGCTGGGATGGAAAATATAGGAGCAAGGGATATTTGGGGAATCAGGGAGCTAAGTATTTGACAATAACAAAATCTACCAGTATCTGATAGGGCCTCAGGTACCATGTAAGGGTTTGAGGGATTCCAGTATTTAATTAAACCACAATGTGACAATGGGAAGAATTAAGGACAGCCTCAGGGATAGATGAACTGGGGATGTTACACAAAGACATGTCTCAGTTAACCTGATGGGTTCAAAATGCAGGAAGTGGGTATACGGGACAAGACAATACCCTAACTGTAAGAATAAAGGTTTAGGTCAGGGTAGGGCCTGATGTTGCTAAGTGTTGAAATAGAGCTCTTTAGTTTCTTCCTCCTATATGTAAGATTCTTTAGAGGTTAAAATGATGCTCAACCTGCAAGCTAAAGTTAAATGGCTGGAACTAGGGAGAGAAAATAAGTTACATAGGCTCGGAACCAGGAAAAGCCTAACTAAGGGTTTGCCTAAATAGAATTGAATGTTGGGACTGAATATTTTAATATGTAAACATTTTACTGATACCAAAATGTGTCTTACCACACTTCCCCCAATCTCACACCACCCACCCTAACCTGCAGTAGCTATGGGTCCCTTGATTTCCATGGAAATACAGAGAAAAGAGACACTGATCTGGCTTGCAGGTATTCAGTAAGTTGTTAGCCTCACATCACATATTAGTATCATGTAAGTAGGCCATCTGAAGTAGGAAGCTTAGGGGAAAAACCTTGAAAAACACTTAAAAGCTTAAGCCACATCTCTATACTACAACACCTTTCACAATTTCTTCTCAGATAAGCATCATCCCCATCAGTGAAAAAACTCATATCTCATAATAGGAAAAACAGGCCTGAAAATTAAATGTGTGTCTTTGGAGGTCCCATCTATGGGATATCTTCCTGGTACTAGAAAAGTCCCCAGAAAGATCAATCTTTGCACCCCTCCCTGAAAGCTTACCACCAAGGAAAATGACTAGATCCATAGATTTCCTCCCTCAAACCAGCTTACCTCACATATAAATCATTAGCAACTCAGCCCTTACTCACATCACCACAGTCACAAGAGTGGTTAGGGAGCAAAGCACCAACCACGGGAACTAAAACAGAGGCAACCCAGGCCAAGCTGGGCTGATGGCAGATGTCTGCTCCTTACGCTTGGGTGCATAATGCGACTCACCGCAATGCCTTTTTCACAGACCCTTTTTCAAGTTTCTCCACAAAATCCAACAGGTCAAGTTCGTTCATGATGCTTCAAGATAAACGATCGTCAAGAGAAAAACATGCAGTATGTCTTACAATGTTGGAGTCCTTAAAAATATGACAAGGAAATAACCATGCAGACAAAACCAGAACATTTTAAAAAAATCTGTGTTCTACAAACGTACCAGTGAATGCCATTAATAAGGTACTATGAGAGAAAACAAAATGAGAAATATATGTAAGACTGTTCCCTTTGGTGTACAGAATTCATGGCAGTTGCCGCACTATCGAGCTACTTACATCTATGACTGTCTGTTCTGGTAATACTAAATGAGGCCAAAGTGTGTCAACTTGTTTCCCACAGAAACCAAAAAGTCTACATGAATCTCTTTTCTCCTGTGCCCTTTCACCTTATCTGCTCCCAGTTCTCCATGAACGTCCGCTTCCTTCTCTAATTATTCTCCTCTTCATTTTGCTTGGCTTTGCACCCACGCATGCAAGACAGAGAATCCTAGAGGTCCAAGATTCTAGAGTGGCTGTTTGCAAGGGGGTGGAGATTACAGTAACTGCCACACTGTATATACTTCTGTGCAAAGAAAAAGGGACAGTATTCAGAATGTCTCTCACATATAAAGGAGCTGGATGGCAGGATACCTGTGTGGCCCAAGGAACTAGAGGCAGCAAATTATGGGCAAAAGAATTGCAACCAAAGGCTGGAAGAGGAAAGCTTTGCAAACAGCTGTCTCTAGCTCTTTGGTATTTGCTTCCAGTGGGCAGAGTCTGTTTTGAGAAGCATCAAGCACTGAAAAGAAGACTCCTGCTGCTGGAAGTTGACAGAAAGTAGCATCCATGAGGGTAAGAATGCAAGATCAACGCTTGTCCTAGAAACAATGCCCATAATGGAAAAAAAAAAAGAAAGCAGAAGAGAAATGTAAGTCACAAGTCCAACCTGGCCCAGCCTAGCCCAGCCCAAGGAAGGTAGGAGTCAAGGAGACGAAACTGAAAGAGAAGAGCCTTGGACCACAACATTCTCCACAAGGTACACGCAACAAACTTCACCCTACGCTTTAACCAAGTTACAAGAAAAACTTCTTAATCCCTACTTTTTCTCCATAAAAGTTGCTATAAGTTCACTAATTAGACAGATATGTTTTCAGAACAACTGTAATAGTTCAACTAGATGGCTCTTTCCTTCCTAAGAATATTAATTAGTTATATATATATATATAGCTCTAAGTATATGATACATAGAATATAATACTCTATAGAATATAAGTAACTGTTAGTTAATGTTATTAATGAACGTCTGTAAGAAATGTTGCAATGATTTCCCTAATATAAGAGCCTGGGGGAGGTAAATCTGTCTTCTAGGATTTCCTCCCCAGAGCTCAGAAATTTAGGTGTTGTTTTAGCTCTGCTACGCTCTCTCCACCCATCCCCGCCTTCCTGTTGGGGATCGGACCTCCCTATTGGCTATCTCGTACCTGTAAACTGCCTGCTTTGTGACATCATTCTCCTACCAAACCTACTACCACTTGGTAGAGTCTTGGGGTTTCCGTGGACTTGTCTGTAAATAAATTTGGATCATCACAAGTGAGCGGTGACCAGTGACAAGTGACCAGTAACCAGTGACCTTTGTACTGGACACATGCGCCATTCAGCTGCAGCCACTCAGACATCCTCTGGTGTTGTCTCTTCATCCCTCATATCTGCAGTTGATGTTTCCTTTTCTTCTAGGACCATGTCAGGTAAGAAAAGAAACTTTTTAATTTTTTTCGTTAGATTTATTTTGCCCCTAAATTTACTAGTAGATTCAAAATAGCATGGAATAATGAGGGAAAGTATTGAACTAGAAGTCTGGAGACCTAATTTCAGTTTTGACTTTGGCATTTACTATCTGTGTGACTTTGGACAAATCATTGACTGTCTCACAAAGCCTGATATTTTCCTTATCAGTTACGTTAGAACACTACATTGCTTGATCACTCTGATCCCTTTCTTTTCTAATATTGAGCCTTAAAGGGTACCCTTGTAGAAAATGAAATCAGAGACTTCTCAAGAGTGTTTCAACAGAAACATAGAAAAGACAGGTGACATAGAAAACTAGCAATATATAGCAAGATGTTTCATCTCTAAAGGTCTCCCTCCACTAATATTTCGACTAGTTGTAAAGAGAAAATAGGGAGAGAGGATGGAGGGTACTGGGCTATAGGGAGGCACAGAGTCAAACGTAAGGAAGTTTAGGATTGTTTTCATCAGCACAGGCCAACAGGAAAAAAGAGATAGGAAAAAAAATAAGAATGAAGAGGGAAAGCATAGAGGAGCTCTCAAGAAAAATGTAGTTTGCAATGGAATGTTGATGGGAACCAAAGATTTTAAATTAAAGCAGAAAGAGCATAGAGTGAAATCTGCTCAGAGCAGGGCAAAACAAAGTTTATTGTAGCAAATCCTTATTTTAACAGACTAAGAGGAAAGTAAGGACAGAACAGGGTATCACCAGGAAAGGCAGCTTACCAGAAAAGTCATACTCAGTATTTTTTCTTTTATTGCCTCTCTGAATACAGTTGGCACTTGACAGTTTTGAATATAAATATTTTAGAAATATGTCCTGGAAATGATGCTTCCTATAAATAGGAAACCAAAGTGGTTATCTAGGGGTTTGCTTTTCAATGTTTGATTCTTTCTAATTTTTAAACTATGTAGACATTTTACTAATTAAAAATTTTAAATGATATCTTCTAAATTGAATCAGAAGGACTATTTCCCTTGTGTGATATGTAGGTTCTAAGGCAAGGTTGCTTTTCATCTTTACAGTTCTTTCCTTCCTAACACAGAGAGCACATTGATCAACAGCCATCGTTCGTTTTTAGATCTTAGCTACTTACGAAGAAAAAGATAAAGTCAAGCCCCACATGCCTAATTCCACATGAGGGAATTCGCTGGCGGTCCAGTGGTTCGGACTCGGTGCTTTCACTGCCAGGGCCATGTGGCGCAGCAAGAAAAAAAAATTCCACATTTATCTAGAACAATATTGTGGAGTCCTTTTGATGTTTTTACATTTGAAAATCTTTTTTAATTGGATTCTAGTGATGATGGTTTTTTTAGGTTTTGGGATGTCATCTTCTTGGATGTTGAAGATGATTATAATCTAAGTTCTAGGATAAATAAAAAAACCATCTTGATACTTTTTAAGCTTCCTTTCTGCTTATTGTATATTTCTATTCTTTGAAATATATATTTCTACCAGGCTTAATACCTGTTATTGCTGGGTAAAAATATGAATGAGAACAATGATGAAATTCTTTTACACTTATTATTTTGCTGTCTGCTTTGTACCAGTTTTCATTGAAATACTTGTCTGCATATATTGTGGCCCCCTATACATTCACGTTGATTGAATTTTGTTGCTTGTTATGCATTTTTACTGATATATCTTCTGTGTCTGTATGTATTGGCTAAAAATCCATTCAAAATCACATTCTACCGCGTTTTTTGGTTAATAGTATTCACTAAAATAGAGTGGGCAAAATTCACTTTCATATTATTGCATGTATGGTACAGAATGTCATTTGTTAGTAAACTCATTATGCTTTGATACTTGCCACATACCCAAGTTTTCATTAATATCTATGTATTTCTTTTTCATTATGTAATATGTTTTTCATGATTTTTCTTTCTAGAACTTATTGTATCTTCCTCCATATAAATCATACGCTATATATCAGCTTATTCATGTATTAATTATTACTGCTATTATTATTGGTGGTGCTGTTATAACCACTTTATAGATGAGTAATCTGAAGTAAGCAGATAACTTTTTTGTTTCCAAAAGCACTTAAGAAATTCACTTTCAGGTAATCATTTTGAGGTAGGATGAGAAACCAGGCTTTAAGAGGGTAAAAATGACTCTTTAAATTTACCAGTTGGACTGAGCTATATGTGAACTCTAGGTAATAGCATGGGAACTCCACAAGCAAAGTGAGACACTGAAGATGACAATGATAATAGCTGTACTATTTTCTAACGGACAAAAAAAATGCCTATATTATAAGTTCTACTTCTCCCGCTTTCTGGCAGTATCATGCTCAGAGTAGCGTCCTGGCAAGCAAGTCAGGATACTTAGGCTCTGAAACCTGGTAAGGATACTAACATAATGAGAGAAGTTGAACAAGTCAACCTGACCTCTCTGAGTCTCAGTTTCCTTCTTCATGAAATGAGACTGTGAAAATAGAAGTTCTCTAAGACCTCCTAGTTCTAAAATGCTCCCAGTCTACGAAACAGCATAGAAGTCCATACTAGTTCAGCCTGAAAGGAAAGATAGGGCAGGAAGAAGGTTGCTTCCAGCCTAGAGAACAATGTCTGAGCCATACCACTTGGGTCTTCTGTGCCCAACATGGGAGCACAGGCAGCTAATACAGAAGAGTGTAAAACTGCTCAGTCCTTGCCACCATCATAACGGTCTGATTTTTGGTTTCTCAGTAAGTATTGACACTAGAGGTATCCGGATAGCAAGAAACTTAAGATAATGCTATTCCTCAAACATAGTGAGAATTTATCAATCTCCCTGATGTTTTCATTACCCTCTTGTTCTTACAAAAAATTTCCAAAATCCATCTCTACTTGGAACTCTGAATTCTCTGCAGCACTCTCTTCCTGGGGTGAGCAATGCAACTTCCCTAACAGGAAGTGTCTGCAACTTCTCCAGAGTCTCTGCTCCTGCCGTCAGTTTGGCATCAACTATGGCTACCTCCTTCCAGACACTCATGGGTAGTGCCTACCTTCACCAACATTCTAGCACAACTATGTTATCTGGAGTTACTGACCAGAGCCAGAGCACCACTTCAGCTGCTTCCTATCCAGGTGTTCTTGACTGGGACATCACAGGAAGCACTGAAAAGAATTCTCCTTCACTCGGAGACTTTACTCTGGCAGTCACTGACCAGCACACAGCTGCTTCTTCCATGTTTACGGCAGCCCAGTATGATAAAACTGCAGACACCAATAACATGGTCCCTCTATATCCATCACTTTCTGCCAGGCTTGCTCAGGGAACACCATCTCAGATTCCAGACTAGGGACACAGCCTGTCACTTCCCTACCAGGAAGGAAGCCAGGTATATTACTATAACCAAGGCACATTGGGGTCTTTACTGAATGGAGAACTTGGCTCCTGCCTGCAATCCTATGGCTCTGTGTCATACACAGGAAGTAGGGCCTCTGTGCAACCAAAAGTGGTTATGGTACTAAAGGAGATTCAGCCCACAAATATCCAACCACCAGCTTCCACCTCTTGGAATCTACTACCCTGTGTCTGCTCAAGCCATCACAGAAACAAGTTTTCAAGGTGAGTACAAACAGCAAGAAAGTTGAACAATGAGGTCAGCATTCAAAAATAGGGTCAAATCTACAGCTGGGAAGTGGTGTACAGACAGGTAGAATTTAGGTCCTGAGCCTTTAATGACCACTACCTTTGCTCAGGGCTCTCTGGTTTTAGACTCATATAAGAACACCTAGGGCTTCCCTGGTGGTGCAGTGGTTAAGAATCCACCGGCCAATGCAGGGGACACGGGTTCGAGCCCTGGTCTGGGAAGATCCCACAGGCCGTGGAGATACTAAGCCCATGTGCCACAACTACTGAGCCTGCATTCTGGAGCCCGTGAGCCACATCTACTGAAGCCCACACGCCTAGAGCCCGTGCTCCGCAGCAAGAGAAGCCACCACAATGAGAAACCCACACACCGCAACCAAGAGTAGCCCCCGCTAGCCGCAACTAGAGAAAGCCCGTGCACAGCAATGAAGACCCAGTGCAGCCAAACAAATACATACATAAAATAAATAAGTTCAAACAATAAACAAATTAAAATAAATTAAACAAACCAAAAAAAAAAAAAAAGAACACGTAATGCATGGGGGAAGGTGGGAGGGACACTGTAAAGGTCATCTATGCTACACGTACAAGAACCCCGAGAGCATACTAATAGGTACCACATTTTTCACTGCTGCAGCCAATCATTCCCCCTGTACTACCACACTGTCTCACTCCCTTCCCTGTCCTACTGCTAGAGTCTCTTTGGAAGGTGTTTCAGAACTCTTGTTATGATAGTGACAGTTTAACTGTCCTCACTTCCTTAATTTATACCAGAATTTAAGACCTTGTGGTCCGAGATCCTGTCCAGAGCAAGCAGGCTAAGACTCTGTCTTTGTTTATATATTTCATCATGAAGGGTCTACTCCCTCTCCTAATTCATGGTGTGAAGTGTCCTTAGCCTCTCAGGAAAGTGGGGAGAATTGAAAGGACTCTATATGAGAATGCTAGACTTTATAAAACATTTCATTTTTTAAAAATAAGACTCATTTTTAATTGATTTATAACAATCTTATGAAATACAAAGAAAGCCAAGAATCAGTGACATGAAATGATCACCAGTAAGAATTACAACAGTCACCCCTTATCTCATAGCATAGGGCACTGTCCATGATCCTTAAGAAGAGTTACTAGAAATGCCTTGCCCGTCTTGCCCCTAAACACCAACACAGCAATCATGTACCTTGAAAGGTACATGATTGCTGTGTTGGTGATTAGGGGGAGCATCTCACTTACCAGGGACTGACTTCTACCTTGATTCCTTTGTAGGGATGGAGACTTCCCTGGTGATGAAACATTCCCTGGTATTGCAACCTCCAAGCCAGACATCTTGTGTGACACAAACTCAAGAACTCCCCAAGTCCTGCAGGAGCAGAAATATTCAGATACTTGAGAGTAACCCACCACCTGAACTTGGGGACATTTCAGGGACAGCTCCAGTCCAGAGCGCCAGTAGTCTCCTGGCCCTGCCTCCAGCTCCAAGCCAGAGACAAATAGAGAGTGAGCACTTGGAGGATATTAAAACAAAGCTTTCAAAGCCTCTGGATGCCTACAGATCCCAAGAGAAAACCAAGAGCCTCCACTACTCCCTTTAGAAATCCCTGATATTCACCGGCTCCTGGCCTGCACTGATGCATCCCCTTAGCCAAGAGGAGCAGCTGCTTCTGAAAATGCTGATCTGGGAAAGAACAGCCAGAGTCTTGAGGACCCAGGGACACCTGAAAATGGGATGGAATCTAGCAGTGGTTTTGCAGACATTACTACACTGGCGGAGGATATTCACCTTCCCCAGCTCTTTTTTTCTTTGAAAGATCTTGATCAATCCAAAGGTCCCAACGTGATCAAAGCCAAAGACACCAGAGCCATTAAGGTGAATCAGGTGCAGCAAAAGCCAAGTGTCATAAAGGTTCCCTCTGCTCAACCCAGGAAGAACAAACATAAAGCCTCTGAGCCTATCAGTGGTGCTCCCAAGGCCAAAATCCAGCCAAAGAATCCAGAGTGCCTGCTAGGGGGAGAAGTGCTTCTATGCCATGCTGCAGTCAGGGACAGCGCTCCTGTGACCACGGCCAAGCATTCCAAAGGCAAACCTCAGAAAGCTGCATCCAGAAAGATCAGCAATACTCAGAGCCACGGGCAGGAAAGCACCTCAAGGACCAGACGAAGGAAGAAGGCTGATGAGAAAAAGCAGTCAGGGAACAAAGTCAAGGCAGGAGAGAAGCCAACAATTCCCCAGACGAAGCAAAAGGAACACCAAACTGAGCTTATCCAAGAGAGCTTTAAAAAGCCTCGAACCTCCCTAGGCATGTGCAGGCTGGGGTCTGTGAAGGTTCTTCATGCACTGGGGGAGAAGAATGATAAGAAAACTGGGCTCTCTTCCTGTCGGGTCTTGGGAAATTCAAGCAACCCTAAACACCCCCAGCTATCCAGCCATGGAGGTATACCCCACCTGAGGGTAAGAGTCCTGAGAAAACTCAAGTCGAAGCCCAGAAACCAGACAGCAGTGCTGAGAAAGAGTGTCCATCTCCATCCCAGTAGGAGCTGCCGCCTCCTGGGAAGGTCAAGTTGATACCTCTGCCGTTTTCTGCCTGGGACAAGCCTCAAGCTCGACCTGCTCCTCGGAGGCCACAGTCTCTGGCCTCACATCGGCCTGCTCTGGCTGACTGTGCCCAGCCTGCTTCTACTAACTCAGCTCAACCTCCTGCAGTGAGTTCATCCCAGCCAGCTCCTGCCTCTTTGCCAGGTCCTGCCAAACCATCTCAGCCAACTATGACTAACCAACCCAACCGGGTTGGACCGACCATACGCAGCCTAGTGTCCCTCAGTCTGCTGCTCCTAGGCCTGCACGCTATGGAACTTCATCTTGCACTTCTCTCCAGCGGGAGCCTGTTCCCCCTGCTGTGACTAAGCGCCAGTCCCCACCCAAGCTCCAAACCCCATTTCTACTCCAAGACTTCAGCGAGCAACCAGTTCCATGGAGGGAACCCAATGTTCCTGAGCCAGTAATGTCAAAGCCCATCGAACACGAGCAGAGGCCAGAGCGGGAGGCCATGAAGAGACGGGCTCAACAACAACATGAGAATGCTGCCAAATACACCTCTTTGGGGAAAGTGCAATTTTTCATTGAGAGGGAAAAAGAAATGGAAATTGCTGACTACTACGGATATGTAAAGTAAGAGCTGCTAGGAGTGTGGGTGCCACCTTGGGGACCAGCTGCTCTTCCATATACAGATAAGACAGGTACAAATTTCTCTATTTATTTTGATATATTTTAAAACAATAAAACTGAATAAATAAATGTAATAGAATTAATAGATGAGTAATAAAGCTTTTGAATCTTGAGATGCTGCTAACTGTGGCGTGTTTTAGCTTTTTGGTTTGTTTGTTTGTTTTTGATGGGGTTGGAATCAAAGTCTGCATGAGAAAGGAAGGACTGAAAGTTGGATGGGAGAATGAAGGAAAGGGGAAGAAAGGGGTAAAAACTGAGGAAAGAGGAAGGAACTTGGCCCAGGGCTAGGAAGGCCAAAAGAGATTTATGGATTTATGAAAGGAAGCAGGAGTGAGGATGAAATGGAAGAAGTAAAAAGCAGGGTCAGAGGTCAGGGTTGAAAGAACCAAATTTGAGTAGACTTGAAGATGACAGAAGGTGAGTCTAGGTTTACTAGGAGAAACAGAAAAAGTCTCTTGGGGAGGTTGGCCTTAAGTCTCACAACCACCAGATAGGTATTTAAGAAAACAGGAGGTTCAGGACACATCTCTGAAAGGTTTGAGTTGCCTTATCCAGGTGTGATTATAGTGGGGGGACAGGGAAATCTACCAGAGAGGTGGCTACGGCTCAGAGTTATCCTAGGGGCAGCTGACGACAGGGGCACAGCCAAGGAACTGCTGCATCACGAGGCCCACGAGTAGGCCCTGGTATGTTAATCACGATGTACTCAACATCTAAGCTCCAGGGCAGCCAATGCACTCTTCAGTTAATCCTGGCCACAAAAGGCAAGGCCAGTATTCCTGTGCCACTTCACTTAGAGAGGTGCAGCAGAGGGCTGAGGTCACATCGTGTGTGCAGGTACAAGGCCTCAATTTGAGGCCCAAATGCCTCCAAAGTCCTCAGTATTTGTAAGTGCCTGCAGGCGGCCAACCTGGCTTTCAGAGGACAGCATCCTGAGGTTACTGGTCGACGAGATCAAACTTCTGGACGGGCCTAAATATTAACTTGCGGGGCTTCTTCCGTTGACCAGGGCGTGTGCCGCCTTCTGTAAACATCACCATCTACTGAAACGCATGAGAAAATCCGACGGAAGCGTCCACTCTCACGGGTGAGAGCGGTGGGGGCACGCACACTGGGCAGCCGCTCCAACAGCCACAGGACCCAGGCGCCCAGTGGTTCACAGGCTCCCTGTGAGGCCTCGTGGGGCAGGTCAAGGGAGTGAGGATGGGAGAGAGCGGCAGGGGTGGGCGTCAAAAGGAATGCAGTGGGGAGAAGGGAGAGATGGAGACAGTGGATAGTGGATGGTGACCATGGGAAAACTGGCAATTTTCATTTTCAACATTAATTTTTTGAGATGTCATTCACATGCCATAACATTCACCTTCTGAAACTGCAAATTCAGCGTCATTTCGTACATTCACAAGCCTATGCAACCATCACCGTCATCTAACCCATCACGTTTTCATCACCCCACAAAGAAGCCCCTGTAACCATCAGCAGACCCTCTTCATCCCCTCCTCCTTCAGTCCCTGCAACCATTAATTTCCTTTCTGTTGCTATGCTTTTGCCTTTTCTGGACATTTCATGACATAATACAAATGGGACCACTGTGTGTGGCTTCTTTCACTTAGCATAATATATTCAAGTTCGTCCATGTCGTAGCATGTGTCAGTACTTCATTCCTTTTTATGACTGTAATATTTCACAAATACACCACATTTTAAAAATCCATTCATCCATTGATGGGCATTTGGGTTTTTTACACTAATAATCTCCATTTATTGACAGTTTATTCTGTGCCAGGCAGCACCAGGCTAAGTTACTGACCTTATTTCACAGATAAAGAGGCTTGGAGAGTGTGAAGAGTTTGCCTAAGATTAAGAGCTAGCAACTGGGGGAACTGGGGTTTGAACTCAGGCGAACTTCAGAGGTAATAGAGTCACATGACAGAACATTAGAAAAGGTCCACAAGGGTATTCAACGAAAAGTCACCCTTTTCCCCACGTGCCCCAGCCACACATTTCCCTCCTCAGAGACATCTGCTTTTGCCGTGCTGTGGATCCTTCCAGAGAACTATTTATACCTCAACGTGTATGTATCACAATTTATTGACTAATCTGTCCCACTGATTTGAAATGTCACTTTTATGGTATAATAGATTCTTATACATTTTTATGTTACTCTTTTCAGAGCTGTCCTGACTCTTTTTTGCCTATCTTTTATGTTTGCCATTTCTCTAAAATTCTTTTTATCTTCTTTTTGATTAAAAAAAATTTTTCCTTTTCTTGTTTGTTTCTCTCAAGACATTATCCATTATGTTCATTCACTCGTATTATTTAATTAATTAATTAATTTATTTATTTATTTTTGGCGGTGTTGGATATTAGTTGCAGCATGTGGGCTCTTCCTTGTGGCTCGGGGGCTCTCTAGTTGTGGCGCATGGGCTCCAGAGCACGCGGGCTCAGTGGTTGCGGCATGCGGGCTTAGTTGCCCTGCAGCATGTGGAATCTCAGTTCCCCAGCTAGGGATTGAACCTGTATCCCCTGCATTGGAAGGTGGATTCTTAACCACTGGACAACCAGGAACTCCCCACTCTTGTATTATTTTAAATTTAGTCTTCATTTCTGAAATTTTTTTCTTTTATTTTGAATTCTGTCCTGAGTTCTATCATCTTACCTAATTCTGATTTATGCTGTTCTTTCACGGTTTTTTTTATTATGGTAAAATATACATAAAAGAAAATTTATTATTTCAACCATTTTCAAGTATACAATTCAGTGACATTAAATACATTCACAATGCTGTGCGACCATCACCACTATCCAAATTCAAAATAATTATGTCTAAAGATTGAGCAGGACCTCAGAAAGATGGAGGCAGCAGCATAGTTTCTGAATCTCTCCAAACCCTTTCATGGAAGAAGATCAACTAAAACCAAACACCCATAGGTGGCATTTATCAGCATTTACCTTTTCCAGAACTTTTTCACCATCCCAAACAGAGACTCTAGAGCCATTAGACAGTAACTTCCCATTCCCTCCTCGATCCATGTTCTTTCATCTTTTCCATTGTTTTTCCTAACATCTTTTAGCCCACTTTGAAATAATAGGTTACAGTTTTGTTTTTTTTTTTTTTTTTTTTTTTTTTTTTGCGGTACGTGGGCCTCTCACTGCTGTGGCCTCTCCTGTTGTGGAGCACAGGCTCTGGATGCACAGGCTCCGGATGCGCAGGCTCAGCGGCCATGGCTCACGGGCCCAGCCGCTCCGCAGCATGTGGGATCTTCCCGGACCAGGGCATGAACCCATGTCCCCTGCATCAGCAGGCGGACTCTCAACCACTGTCCCACCAGGGAAGCCCTAGGTTACAGTTTTGATCTGTTTTGTGGACCTGTCTTTTCCAACTTGATTTTATTGTCTGAAGAGATGCTATTCTGCTCCTTATTCTCTTTTTTCTTACACTACCTCTGTATGGGATTTGATCCCAATCCTTTTTTTTTAATTGATTTTTGGATGAAAAAAGTTTTAAAGCACTTTGAAAAGGAGGTGCGAGGCCATGTGGAAACGTGTTCCTCATGGCTGTTTCATCAATGCTTCACTTATACTGTTTTGAAATAACTCTTTTCCAGGAGGCATAAACCAGTGGGCTTTATCATTGGACAGAGTGCAGAGAAAGGACCCCACGAAAGCTGATCACCTTAGCAAAAATGATTTAGTTATGATTTCACCCAGGATTGGTCACAACCAGCCTGGGAAACTCAATGAACTAGAGACAAGGTATAATGTCATCTTTCCTTCTCTCTACCTCAGCTCTCAAGGATTGGTCACCTACATGTTATTCATAATTATTAGTTGGTTTCTGTTCATAATTACTATCAGAAGACACAGCACTTATGGGCCTAATTACATTGCCCGGCTACGCACCATTCTTCTTCATTTTGGCTTCCTGTCCACCAGCAGGAACCTGATTTATTTTTGTTCTCCCTTCACCACAGCCCAGTAATTTTTGTGAATGACTCTCAGTCTCACCAGAATCTGTATCTCTCACTCTGCCCCAACATCCCACCCCATCATTCGCTCCCTGAAGTGTACTTTAGAAATTTAGGTAAACTGGATATTTTAACACGGTTCACCATCTCTTATGAAACCAGAAGAAGAGCAGCTCTCTTATGGAACGACGGAGAACTTGTAAAGATAAAACACCAATCTGCAGGAGAAAGGGAAGAAAAGAATGATGGAAATAGTTTCCTGAAAACTGTTTTTACATTATGTTTTGTTTGTTCCTGGTAAATAAATTGAAATCTTCTAAACATTAAAAAAAATCTAAACCACTAAATTCAATAATACAGGAATATAACTTTTTAAAAAAAATTTCTTTGGCTGCGCAGCATGTGGGATCTCAGCTCCCCAACTAGGGATTCAACCCATGTCTGCTGCATTGGAAGCACCAAATCTTAACCTCTGGACCATCAGGGAAGTCC
Source organism: Delphinus delphis (assembly GCF_949987515.2). NCBI lineage: Eukaryota > Metazoa > Chordata > Mammalia > Artiodactyla > Delphinidae > Delphinus > Delphinus delphis. The sequence continues at coordinate 27,431,814 of NC_082694.2, read as the reverse complement.
CAGGAATATAACTTAAAGGAGAAGTTATAAACCCCTTGGTTATATGAACTGGAGATTTTTAGTAAGAAGTCATGTATTTTAAATGACTTGGAGCTTTAAAGAAAGGAAGGAAGGAAGGAAGGAAGAAAAAAGAAAGAGGGAGTTCCTTAGTGGGCAGTGGATAAGACTCCAAGCTCCCAATGCAGGGGGTCCCGGGTTCGATCCCTGGTCAGGGGCCTAGATCTCACATGAATGCTGCAACTAAGAGTTCGCGTGCCACAACTCAGGAGCTGCAACTAAGGAGCCTGCCTGCTGCAACTAAGACCCAGCACAACCAAATAAATTAATTAATTAAAAATATATATATTAAAAAAATAAAAAGGAGGTGTGATTGAGAATTGCTTTTCTAACTTCACAGAATTTCTGTTTGTCTGTTTTTTTAATGTAGTATTCAAAAACACAGTGGCTTACTTTCGGAGGTTTCCTGGCTCTGCTGCCCTCCCTGACTTTTACCAAGACATTTCCCTTTATGCCTGTTTTTCCTCCCAAAAGTTTCTCTTCTGTGTGGGTCACATCCTGGAAAGGAGCTCTGGCTGCTCAGTTTGATGATGTAGAAGGGCTAGACTGCTCCATCCCTTTGGACTATTCTGGGCCCCTTGTCCTTACTCACGTTAGAGTTTGGTAAAATCTCTCCCAGTCAGCTGCTGTTCTCATATTGGCCCACAGTGCTTTCCAATGAATACCTGCTGGCATTTTGAAGGACTCCTGTCTTCATGTCCATCAGATGCTTGCTCCTGTCTGGCACTTCCTTTGGTGCAGATGCTGGGACCAGGCAGGTCTCTGTGGGTGGTGGTCTGACACACCCTCTTGTTTTGGGGTTTCTAGTTTCTCGATAAGTGTTACCCATGGGCACTTGGTTTTGGTTGATCTAGTTCCATGAGAAGGTTTGGTGAGATTCAAATGATGTGCAACTGCCTCCATCTTTCTGAAATTCTGCTCCATCATTTGCCATAATTACTTGAAATGTGGGTTTCTATAATTTTCAGTTTCCCGAAGCAGAGCCCCATTTACACTACCCTCGTTAGGACTCTGGGTCAGAAGAGGCTTTCTGAGTCTCCTCTGTCTGATGTCTCATGTGTGTATTTGCTCAGTCCATGTTTTGAATAGGAAGTTAAAACACAACAATCTAAAGGGCTCATGGGTTGGGGGACATTTGGCCACCATGAGAGGTGGAGTAAGCCTGTGGGCAGGGGGAGAGTCTGAAGGCAGGTCCTGGTCAGGAATGTGTATCTTTTCCTTCCCTCTCTTCCTTCTCTTTGATTGACTTTCCTAAGCATGTACAAAATGGAATCTCCAATCTGCCCTCCTCCCCAGCAAAAGACCTGGTCCATGCCCAGTTTTCTTCATCTCAGTTCATGGTAATATCATTTTTTCGGTTGCTCAGGCCAGAGACCTTCGAAATCACTTGACTCCTCTTCTTCCCTGCCAACGATGCATCAGCAAACTCTGACTGCCTTACCTTTGAATTGTATCTAGAACTTGTGCACTTCTAACCACTTTCCTCCATTTCCACATTAGTCCAAGCCCCCATCATTTCCTGCCCAGATTACTAGGATAGCCTCCCAACTCAGAAGCTTCCCAAACTTTCTAGATTTACAGAGCCTTTGGTGTCTCACCTCTAGGCTAAAAGCAATACTTAACAGTCCCATTTATTAACTAGTTGGGTGCCAATAATTAATAAGCATTTATGTTTGCAGTAGGCTGGATAACGACCACACAAAGAGATCAGATCCTAATTCCTCAAACCTATAAATATTACTACCTTATTTAGAAGAAGGATCTTTGCATATGTGATCAAATTAAGGATCTTGAGATGGGGAGGTTATCCTGGATTATCAGGGTGAGCCCTAAATGTAATCATATGCATCTTACAAAATGGAGGCAGAAAGAGATTTGATAGAGACAGAAGAGGGAAAGGCAAAGTGACCATGGAAGCAAAGACTGGAGTGTTGCAGCCACCAGCCAAGCAATGCCAGCAACCACCAGAGGCTGGCAGAAGCAAGGAACGAAAACTCCCTCAAGAGACTCTGAAGGGAGTGTAAATCCTACTGACACCTTAATTTTGTCCCAGTGGTATTGATTTCAGACTTCTGGCCTCCAGAACTGTGAAAAAATAAATTTCTGCTTTTTTTTTATTCTATATATTTTAATGAATTTAGTCACAGAAATTACTCAGTTGCTGACAATTGCTACAAATGCACCTAAAGCCCCTTTATTTATAGCAATTTAACTAGGACAAAACATAAGTAGAAATACATCAGGAAAGTATCATTTCACATTGTTTGACTGAATACACAGCACTTTGAAAATTGAAGAGTATGGCTCTGTTCAATGTCACCTTAAACGTGTGTGAATAAATACCTTATAGTATATCTGTAATTTATTATTTTCACTTGTGTTCCACACTTGTACCTTATTAGATTTCTGTCACCCTCAAAGAATGCAACAGAATATTAGGAAGAGGCAGTTCCAAACTCATAATAAATTTTTTAAAAGAAATTGAAATGGTCCCTTGCTTAATTTATACTATGAAATACAAGTGAATTTTCAAAGGCAGTGGAAAACTTAATGCAGGAAAAATATGAAGAATACTCCAAGTTTTGACTTTGAAAATGTTTGGGTAATGTAAAATATAAAATGATTCACAAACAATACCTTAACTTTATTGTACCATACATCATGTAGTGCATGCTGTATTTATCAAAGCATATTTAATTTTGAACTGAAGCTTAGCATTTCATTATTTTTCTGTACTGTACAGTGAATAATACTGATAAACTTCTGCTTTTTAAAGCCACCAGTTGTGGTGACTTGTTAGAGCAGCCACAGGAAAAATGCCCCATTTGCACAATGATACAATGCTCCAACAACTAGGTAGACGTTTGAAAAATAATACATGTGAATTAAAAGGAAAATATTTTTATTTCACTCTGAAATAACCACAATTACTTGCTAATGGAATGTGGGGGACTGTTGGGCACTGTACAACATCTCAAACCTTAGAATTAAATTGGGTGCTGCCAGACTCATTTCCTGCTCCACACTGATCTTCAATTAGTACTTGACTTTTGTTACAACTACTGCCCAAAATCCCAGGTTCACAATCATATGACAGCATTGAAAGGAATATAGCACAACCTAATGCTGAAACTGTGAACTATCTACCAGCTAGAAGCTCACGTGGTATCTAACAGATGTCAAATATTGCTGTGAATCCTTCAAAAATTTTAAATATCCTGCTATAGGCTGGTGAATTTATGTGGTGTCCTGGGGGGCGCCCCAGTGTACCTTGTGAACCACAGTCCTGACTGGCTTTCCTATTCCCACCCTTGCCTGCCTAAAATTTGTCAACACAGCCACTGTAATGATCCTTTCAAAACATTAGTCAGATCCTGTCCTTCTTCTGCTTGAACCCTCCCATGGCTTCTCATTTTTCTCAGTGTCAAAGCCAAGGTCCCTGCAATGGCCTATGTGGCCCTACCTATATCGGGGGTCAACAAATAAACAGCCAGACAGTAAAAATGTTAGTCTCTGTGAGCCAGATTGTTTTTGTCTCAACTATTCAACTCTGCATTGGTAGCATGAAAGCAGCCATAGAAAATATGTAAATGAATGGGCATGGCTGTGTTCCAATAAAACTTCATTTGCAAAGACAAGTAGTTTGCTGAGCCCTGATGTACATGATCTATTGCTATGTTCCCTGTCACTCATTCCACTCCCATCATGCTCAGCCCTTGCTGGTCCTTAAGTACATCAGAGAGCTCCTGGCTCAGGGCCTTTGTACTTGCTGTTCCCTGCCTGCTGTTACCTCCAAGTCTTTACTCAAATCTTTCCAATGAGGGTTTATCTGACTACACTATCTGAAATTACAACTGTCCCCCTGCACTTCTCCTTTCCTTCAATCTGATTCCCTTTACAGAGCCCACTTCTCCCATGGTATTTAGAATCTTCTAATATACTATGTAATTACTTATTTATCACATAATTGCTTGTAATCCATCATTCCCTCACCCATCGCTAGAATATAAGATCCTTGAGGGCAGGGTTGTGTTTCTTTTTGTCTGCTTTGTTGGCTAATATATGCCCAGTGCCTTGAACAGTGTTTGGCACAAAGTAGGTACTCAATAAATAGTTGTTGATTGAATAAATGAATGAATAAATGAATGTTTTTCAAGGAGTATAAATACAGCAGTATGCAATTCTTTATCTTGCGATCAAAGTTATAGTGTTGGTCATATGGCAATATTTTTGTAAATAAATATGTAAACCAAATATAAAATGATAAAATCCCTCAACCCAAACTGTACAACTCAAATAGTCCTAAAGTTTCTTTTCTCATTTAACTCTTGTTGAAATTTTCAACCTTGAGAATGGCACTCTTACTTAAAACAAAAGGCTCTCAGCTATCAGGAATAAATCGTATAACTCACAGCTAACTAGCAGGTAACAAAGGAAGAAAATACGTCTAAAATAAAATTGACTGCTTATGCACAAATTTAAGCATTAATTGTAATAATACACACACATTTAAAACCTTTACAAGCATACATTAAAAACTCATTTTCCTGGGACTTCCCTGGTGGTCCACTGGTTAAGAATCTGCCTTCCAAATGAAAACAAAAAAGAAGCTGCCTTCCAATGCAGGGGACACAGGCTTGATCCCTGGTCGGGGAACTAAGATCCCACATGCTGCGGGGCAACTAAACCCGTGCCTCAGCTACTGAGCCCACATGCTCTGGAGCCGATGCATCACAATTAGAGAAGCCTGCGCACCACAACGAAGACCAGGGCAGCCAATAAATAAATAAATAAACAAACATTGTGCTTGCATGATATATCTTTAAAAAACAAAACAAAACCTCATTTTCCCAGCTAGATATTTTTCTTGGTGACAGGAGACACTATTCTTCAAAACAAACTACAGGTGGAGCCCCAAACCTCAGATTCACCTCAATGTTACTAGTTTTACTGTAGCCTTCTCAAGGAACAACTTCTTCATGAGGTAATTCCAACTCCAACTGAAAAGGAACATAATTTCCATGCATTCATAATATACACATGTGTCATACATATATTTTTGTCCCCATTGCTTTTCACAGTGACCCTTAGAGATTAAACACTCATTTTCAATACAATTTTATTGGCATTGTGACATTAAAAAGTTAGTGTTATGTCCTTTGCTAGGCAAAAAACAGTTGTCTAATATCTCAGGCCAACAATTTTGTGTAGAAAGTAACATAAACAAACTGAAATTTTCAGAAGGAGCTTTCTTTTCCCTGATTTAGAAACCCTGGTAAGTTTAGCCAGGTTTTCAGATCAGCAGTCCCTCTTTGAATGTTGGATTTATGTGGGTGTGATAGAGGGGCTATCTGGCAGGAAAATCCTACTCAAAATCAAAATAGTAGTTCTTTCATAAGATTCAAAATTTTAAGTTAATAAGACAATGAGGCAGAAGATCTTTTTTATTATAGCAACTATTTTTAGAGTTTAAAGAAATTGTGGGTATTCTTCTGGACAGCAGTAGGACAAAGCAATTCAATTACTGGGTAATACAATCAGACTCCAAAGCAAACGGGTTTCTATTTCAGTTTTAAAGCATTTAGTACTTGTTAAGCACACCCATTTATGAAATAGTATGTGTAGATAAATAGAAAAGTACTTGCCAATTTTGCAGAGGTCAAAAGCAAGCAAATTCACTGATATTATATAGTGGTCAAGAACAAATGTATATTGATATAATATTTCTAGACAATCTTAAATATTAAACTTTGTTCTTTAGTCTACTAATATTTTTTAAAATTTATAAAGCTGAATACTATACATTGGAGCAGGGACAAATTCAAAGGTAATATTTAACAAAATTCAGACTAGAAATTGAAACAGCTTTAAATATTAAAACATTTAATGAATATTATGATGACCAAGAACTAATATTGCTAAACTAAAACAAATGTGCACCTGCTTCTTATGTGATGGTAACCCCATGAACAGAATCAGTTAATCCATGAAAACATACAGAGAAATTTCTAGTAACAAGCTGATGAAGTCTTTTCTTAATGAAGATTTGAAAGGCTTTCAGTTTGAAAAGGTAATAGTTGTAGAAGATATGCTTTTCAAATTTACGGGTAAAATTTTGTTGTAATATATGCTAAAAAAAAATTAATGATTTAACCAGTATTCAAAAAAGAAAGTGAGGGGCTAAAGTGGTGTGCTAAAGTCTACAAAATGAAATTTACTTTTAGATCCTACTAGTGGAAACCACTAGAATGCTTGCTCCCCAAATACTCTTCCTCTGGAAACCTTGCCACTAACAAGGATGGACCCTAACAGCCAATGAGTCTAATGTGACCTACCTCTCTGGCCACAAAGATTTAAAACAGAACTGGACATTGAGTTTCTGAATGTGGCAATGAACAAAATTACGGTGAAATCAAGAGCTGAGACTTGAGTAATTTCTAAAAAAATAAGGGAATGGAAATTTAGAGAAAGTAAATTTCCACATAGAGAAGACCCGAGGATATGTATTTAGCAATAAAAATAAAAGTAAAAACACAGCTCATCTCCTGGTTTTCCAATGACTTAGTAGTATATATAGGGCATTGATAGACTGGTGGGATAGTGTTCAACACCCAATCAATTCTGATAAACCTCATACAGTTTTCTCCAGAGAACTGGGACAAGGTAGCTTTTTAGGACTGACATAATCATTTAACATACCTCACAAATGTGAAGGACATGAAGGCATGGGGTAAACATGAAAGTTGCCAGTCTAATTCCAATAAATGTATGATTTATGTAATAGATTTTATCTGATTCCATACTTTCTAAGCTTTTCTAAGGGATGTTGTATTACAACTTGTGTAGCCTTTCACATGGTGGAATGCATCGGTGGTTAGTGCAGACATTTTAGGTTAGCGCAGACGTTTACTGTGTCCGCGCTAACCTAAAAATAAAAGCTGGCTTGGTCGTTGGGTCCTTTAACTATTTGTTTCCCCTTTCTTCCCCGTTGGTTTTGTTTTACCAATGTGGCCGCCGACCCGCTCTCTCCTCATTGGTGGGTTTTTCCGCAGGTGGCAGCTCTAGCCCCGCCCACCAGTCGCCGCCCCTTGCCCTAAGTTCTTGAGAATTAACCGATAGACCAGAGGGAGGGGGCGGGGTGGGCGCCGGATGTGACGTTTCCGGAAGCGCCGAGTGTCGACCGCGGGGACAGGTGGGGAAGGGTACCGGGAGTATGGTGGGGCCGGGCTGCTGAGCGTGGTCGGACTCTGGCGGGGAGCGGCCACCGTGAGTGTGGGGCCTGCAGCCTTCTCCTCCCCGCGACCCCTGCCCGGCCTGCCGCGCGCGAGGCCCCTGACGGCTCTGGTTCCCAGCCGGGCCCAGCGCGTCCCCTCCTACCGCACGCGAAAGACCCGAAAACCTTTGCTGATTTTTGCCGGGTGTTGACAACTTGGGCTTGAGTGCCTTCGAGAAGGGGGCGTCACGCAGTTGTCAGGAGGTCCCTCTCCACTGTATATGCCTCCTTCGCTCGTTCCTGCTACTTCCTTTCGCCTCCTCCTCATCTTTCCCCCTCGGTTCTTTACGCCACCTTCCCCCCTTATTTACGGATACTGCATCTCCTCCCTGGAGTGTTGCTCAGCTTGTAGCTCTGGGCACCACTTCCTGGCCTCGGGAGGGGGTTCCATTCTCTACCAAAAGATCCTCTACCAAGAGGGACTGAAGAGCAACAAGCTTGCTCTGCTTCAGTTAGCTTTGATGGGCTTGGCCCTGAGTTTAGTAATTAGACAACTTGGGGAGGTTTTAGATTTGCTAGTAGCTTTCTGAGCCCCTAAAAAAGCTCCCACAGGAGATGGAATACCTCTACATCCCTGGTAGTCCCCACAACTTTTGTACTATTAGGGTGTTTGAGAAGAAGGTCGGTGGAGGAAGTGTGACCTAGAGATAGAATTGGCCCGGAGAAGACCATCTCTGAGGGAGGGGTTGGAATGGAAAACAAAAGCAGTGGATAGACAAATGAAACTGAAATGTCAGGATTTCTGGGCAGATAAGAATCCCGACTGAAGCAAAAGATCTCTGTTGGGAATGAGTAAGGTTTAAGATTAAAATGAGGCCAGTTGACACAGAGCCTTGAATTCCAAAATCTGCTGTAGCTTGTATATTCTGCAGCATGCTGGTTAGGATGTGCTGTAATTCAGTATGTATCCAATTACCAGAATCTTTTTGGAAATGATAGTAGAGTGGTATCTGATTGGAAGTTGGAGTCTGATTCTAACAGCAACAATATCAAGAAAGATTATAGAATGACTGCAATCTGAGACCCAAGGAGGGAAAACTTTCAGGGTTTTTTGTTGGTTTGTTTTTTGCATTTCAAGTTACCTTTGTGTCCTTTTGTTATTCAGAGAGTACTTAGTCTTTGAAGATAGATTTGAATAAATTGTTTTCTAGGTCTAAATTCCTTGCCCTGAAATGGTGAATGATGTTGTAGGTTGACTGGAATAGTGGTTTCATGAGCAGAGTTGGGATAATGAACATTCATTCCCACACCATGTCCTCTAACTAACCGTGTGCTCAAGTCAGTTACCCTCAGGTTAAATGATCAGCTTGAAGTCAGTTATCATCATGAAAGTTCATTGAGTATACTCTGCCAGGTACTGGAGTGGATGGAAGTGGGTAGCTGGGAGGAGAGATAATGGAAAAAATATAAGATACTGGCCCTCTTTTTGTGATGCCAAGGGCAGGGCTACCTAATGACATGGAATGATTAGCATTAAGAGAGAATTGAAACGCTAGTGGCTCATTATAGTTATACTCTTTGTACCACCTAATTACGGTGCAGGGATTATGGGTTTTTGAATCTGCCAATCCTTTCGTCCTTGTGATATGGGCTTCCTTGAGGGTCTCAGGCTTCTTGTGGGAAAGAGACCTTATTTGATATGAGCTACAGCATGTGGTATGTTTCTTTTAATTTCTTTGTAAGGTAGAGGTTTGTGGGAAAAACACAGTGTACTAGGCTGTGCTCGGCTAATGGGGGCCTTGGTGTTGATGCCATCTTTTTTTTTTTTTTTTTTATGTTTCAGAACTTCTTGGTCCTGATGTCTGACCGTGGAGATGTGAGCCTCCCACCCGAAGACCGGGTGAGGGCTCTCTCCCAAATGGGTAGCGCAGTGGAGATAAACGAAGACATTCCACCCCGTCGGTACTTCCGCTCTGGAATGGAGATTATCCGAATGGCATCTATTTACTCTGAGGAAGGCAACATTGAACATGCATTCATCCTCTATAACAAGTATATCACGTAAGACGCCTCCAGTTTCCTTTTTCTTTTCCGGTGACTGATGCCTCACTCATTCTGTCCTTGTGCTCGTTTATTTCAGCTCAGAATTGCTAAAACTAGAGAACTTTACAGCATCATTATCATTAATCATTTTTGCTAGCAGCTCCTACATATTGGCTGTCCTTGACATTCAAAGACATGAGTACTGAAAGTGTTATTTTCATGACTCAGTAATTTCATGAGTAAGAGACCTAGCTCTTTGGCTTGTGCCCACATGGCCCAGCTGTTAGACAAGAGAGTTGGTGTTTAAACTATACATGTTTTGTATTGATGAATGTTTTTCGCTGTCCTCTCTCTATTAAGACAGCCAATCAGAGAATTATTGTTGAAGTTTAACAGAGCCCAAATTCCTCACCTCTGCTTATTTTGTAGCAAATTGAATGACTCAGGAAAAAGTTTTTTTCTTACCCTTTATCATAAGCATAAAAATCATCAAATAAATAGTGATCACCTACAGTTTGTATAGCTCGTCATAAGACCTTTCCCTTGAGTTGCTTAGCCTCTTGCAGCAGAAATTAAAGATTTCAGTTCAGTTAACAGGAACAATTGCTAAAGCCCCAGTGATATTGGAAAAGATGTCTAATTTAGGAAGGGAATAATGTTAAAGGGTCTCATTTATAATTTCTAGTTTTGTTCTTTCATGATACCAGGATCTTAAAATAATAATAATTACAGTGTATTTGTATGGCTCTTAAATAGTTTGTAAAGTATTTCACCTGCATTATTTCACTTGATCTTCACAGTTCTGCATACATTGAGTAAGGCACATCATCCTCCCATTCTGCATAGGAGGAAACACCCTCCGGATTTAGTGGTAGGCTTTGTTCCACAGTTTGGAGTGACAAAACCTGGATTTTCTTAACTTTTAATTCAGGATTCATTCTACAACATAGGTCCTGTTCTTTTTGTTTTCTTTTTGGTAATGTTTAATAAATTGAAGGTAGTCTTTTGAGATCATAGTCTTGAGCCACACTAATTTTTGGTTATTTTTTATTGTTTTTGAATAGGTAACATGTATGTGTAGTACAGAATTCAGAAGGCACAAAAGGGTGTATATTTAAAAACTAAATCTCCCTACCACTCCTCTTTTCCCCCAAACCTTTAGCTCCCCTCCCCAGAGACAATCACTCTTATTAGTTTCTTTTTTTTTTTTCTTTTGCGGTACGCGGGCCTCTCACTGTTTTGGCCTCTCCAGTTGCGGAGCACAGGCTCCGGACGCGCAGGCTCAGCGGCCATGGCTCACAGGCCCAGCTGCTCAGCGGCATGTGGGATCTTCCTGGACGGGGGCATGAACCCTTGTCCCCTGCATTGGCAGACGGACTCTCAACCACTGCGCCACCAGGGAAGCCCCTTATTAGTTTCTTATATGTTCTTCCAGAGATGATGTATGCCTATCAATTATATGATATTAAGTTTTTGATCACATGCTACTCTAAAGCAGAGTGTGTCACCTTTGGTGTTAATGACATTTGGGGTTGAATAATTCTTTGTTGTGGGGAGTGTTCTGTGCATTGTAGTGTGTTTAGCAGCATCTTTGGTCTCTCTGCTCGCTAGATGCCAGTAGAACCCTTTACCCCCTAGTTGTGACAACCCAAAATGTCTCCAGATATAAACTAATGCTTTTTAAGAGGCAAAACTGACCCAGTTGAGAACCAGTACTCTAAAGAAGAGTAGGTGTGAGAGTGGATTGCCTAGAATTCATATTGTAAATTTAGAATGGAGAAAAGGGACTGCTATTGTTTTCTTGTTAGGTTTAGAGATAGTGTCTGTTTCCTCAGAGATCTTGCATCCATCCATACCATAATGTCCTGTTATGTGGCCTCAATGTTGATAAAGTTTCGTAGAAGTATAATTATATTTCTGCCTCTCTTTGCTTTCATGGTTTTTCACTCCTAGGCGCAATGGGCACAAAATTTATTTTCCTGAGAAGTTTCTTGCTATTGTCCCACTCTTCATATACTCTGCTGCTGGTAGAATTAGTATTCTTGTATATTTCCAGTATTCTTGTAGGTAGTTCTCTCAGAATGAGGGGCACAATTCTTTTGGGAAATCGTAGTTGAGAAAGTTCAGTAGAATCATGGAATCACTCTACCAGGTATTTTCTGAAGGGCCCTCTGGGTCTTGTTGTCCCACATAGAAAGTGCTTTGAGGGTGAGGACCGTATTCATTCAAGAAATATATATTACATATACCTACTATCTACTTGACACTGCAGTAGGTCCTGAATACGTAGTAAGTAAACTGGCCCCTGCCCTTATTCTTCTTATGGGAGAAGACAGTATACAGGTAAGCAAATAAATATACAGTTCACAAAATGCGGAAAATGCTGTGGAAGCAACAGAGAGTGCTGGGACAGGGAATAACCAAGGTTATCTAATTAAATAGAGTAACATCTGTCTGAGAAGGTAAGATTTAAACTGAGACTTGAAGGATGCCATAGAGTTGGTCATTCCAAAAGCATAAAGCAGAGCATTTAAAACAGATACAGCTGTGTATTCAGAAGCTCTCAGGTAGGGAAGACCTTAGTGTGTTCTGAGGATTGAAAGATCATTGTGTTTGGAGTGTAGCAAGTGAAGAGGGAGAATGACTGCAGATGAAGTTGGAGAGGCAGGCGGGGCCAAATCACGCAGAATCTTATAGGCCAGTGAGGAGTTTACATTTTATCTTGAGAGCAATAGAAAGCCATTGAAAAGTTTTAAGTGAGGTTGTGACCTAATCTTACTTATATTTTAAAAATTAAATTTTGCCTGCTATGTGGTAACTGGTGGAGGGAGTGTCAAGAGAGAGGCTGGTAGGTTGAAGGAACATGGTGGACTGGAAAGGAGCAGACGGATTTGGTATTCTGGAGATAGAGTCCATGGAACTTACTGATAATTTGGGAAAGAAGATGGCATCAAGATTGACCTCAGTTTCTGCCTTGAGTAACTTAGGATTTGCTGGTCCATTTATTGAGATGGGGAGAGTGGTGTTGAAAAGGGGTTGGGTAATGGGAAGATTCAAGGGTTCAGGCCTGATTTTTTGACCTGTTAAGGTGTAAAGTTTAAGTTACCTGTGAGATATCCAAGTAGAGATGTCCAGTAGGAGGTTGGATGTAGCAGTCTGAACTCAGAGGAGAGTTCTGGGTTGGAGATACAAGCCCAGGAGTACTCAACATATAGTTGGTTCTGAAGCCATGAAAACTGCTGAGAGCTTGTAGTGCAGTGGTTCTTAATCTGGGGTCCAGGAACCCACAGGGATTCATTGATAAAATTCAGGGTCCATGAACTTGGTCGGAAGAAACTTTTCTTGTTTTTACTAACCTCTAACTGAAATTTAGCACTTCCTTTAATTTTGAATATAGGCGTCAAACCACAGTATTATTAATATTTGTAGTTTTGTCACCAGTAGAAATCAAGATATTTTTATATTAAATTATGATTGTTGCTGGTATCTCAAAATAACATTTATACTTATCACTACTTCAGAATTACAGTACAGAGTTATTAAACCCACAACTACATCCTGTTTTTTAATGTATTAACAATGCATTAATAAGTAAGCACATATCACAATTTTTTAATATTTTGAAAACTGCATTACAGTAGAATTGGGCTTTTTGTAATGTTTCATAATTTATATTATATCTTTAAAAAATTATTCTGAGAAGGGTCCATAGGCTTCATTAGATGCCAGAAGGATCCATGGCGTATTAAAGTATCAAGAAACCTTTCCTCGAAGGAAGGTTTGAGAGGTAGGAGGAAATCTAGGAAATCCATCACTTTGTCATGGGAGCCAAAAGAGGTCAGTATTTGCAGGACAGTGGCCAGCTGTGTCAGATGGGCAAGATTTGGGTTTGATGTCATGACGTGGTCAGTAATCTTGGTAAGCAATTTCACTGGAAGGATTAAAGATTGGAGTGGGTTGAAAGGTGAATGGACAGTAAGAGAGTAGAGACTGTGAGTATAGTCCAGAGATCAGAGAACTTTTCCTGTAAAAGGGCCAGATAGTAATTTTTTTTTATCATCTTTATTGGAGTATAATTGCTTTACAATGTTTTGTTAGTTTCTGCTGTATAACAAGGTGAATCAGCTATACATATATTCCCATATCCCCTCCCTCTTGCATCTCCCTCCCATTCTCCTTATCCCACCCCTCTACACCTAGAGAAAACACCGAGCTGATCTCCAACTGCTTCCCACTAGCTATCTGTTTTACGTTTGGTAGTGTATATATGTCCATGCCACTCTCTCACTTTGTCCCAGCTTACCCTTCCGCCTCCCCGTGTCCTCAAGTCCATTCTTTACGTCTACATAGAGACTAACCCTTGGGACCAGAAAGTAGTGGTCTATTTAGTGGACACATCGCTGCCAGACACAGATGTCTGGATTCATGATTTTATGTCAGAGTATCTGGTAGAGCTTTCAAAAGTCAATTAATCACTGCTTCTGAGACCTTGACAACTGATTCAGATTTTTTAAGCAATAACAAAATGTAGTAGGCTTTAAAAAAAAAAAATCTTACCTCTGCTACATAGGTCTGACTGCTGTGAGGGATTGAAAAGAATATGCCTATGTTTGATGAAAGATATTTAACAAGTATTGTTTTAACAGAGTTGACTTTTCAAAGAGAACTGCACTTGAATTATTACTATAATATTAGAATAAAAATGTTTATCAATAAAAAAATACTTCAAGCTTTTTTATTTGTGTCCTGCCCCTATTTCTTCAGAAACTTTTTTTTTTTTTTAGATTCCATATATATGTGTTAGCATACGGTATTTGTTTTTCTCTTTCTGACTTACCTCACTCTGTATGACAGACTCTCAGTCCATCCACCTCACTACAAATAACTCAATTTCTTTTCTTTTTATGGCGAGTAATATTCCATTGTATATATGTGCCACATCTTCTTTATCCATTCATCTGTCGATGTACACTTAGGTTGCTTCCACGTCCTGGCTATTGTAAATAGAGCTGCAGTGAACATTGTGGTACATGACTCTTTTTGAATTATGGTTTTCTCAGGGTATATGCCCAGTGGTGGGATTGCTGGGTCATGTGGTAATTCTATCTGTAGTTTTTTAAGGAACCTCCATACTGTTCTCTATAGTGGCTGTATCAATTTACATTCCCACCAACAGTGCAAAAGGGTTCCCTTTTCTCCACACCCTCTCCGGCATTTATTGTTTGTAGGTTTTTTGATGATGGCCATTCTGCCTGGTGTGAGGTGATACCTCACTGTAGTTTTGATTTGCAGTTCTCTAATTATTAGTGATGTTGAGCATCCTTTCATGTGTTTGCTGGCAATCTGTATATCTTCTTTGGAGAAATGTCTATTTAGGTCTTCTGCCCATTTTTGGATTGGGTGGTTTGTTTTTTTGATACTGAGCTGCATGAGCTGCTTGTATATGTTTGAGATTAATCCTTTGTCAGTTGTTTTGTTTGCAAATATTTTCTCCCATTCTGAGGGTTGTCTTTTGGTCTTGTTTATGGTTTCCTTTGCTGTGCAAAAGCTTTTAAGCTTCATTAGGTCCCATTTGTTTATTTTTGTTTCTATTTCCATTTCTCTAGGAGGTGGGTCATAAAGGATCTTGCTGTGATTTATGTCATAGCGTGTTCTGCATGTGTTTTCCTCTAAGAGTTTGATAGTGTCTGGCCTTACATTTAGGTCTTTAATCCATTTTGAGTTTATTTTTGTGTATAGTGTTAGGGAGTGTTCTAATTTCATTCTTTTACATGTATCTGTCCAGTTTTCCCAGCACCACTTATTGAAGAGGCTGTCTTTTCTCCATTGTATATTCTTGCCTCCTTTATCAAAAATAAGGTGACCATATGTGCATGGGTTTATCTCTGGGCTTTCTATCCTGTTCCATTGATCTATATTTCTGTTTTTGTGCCGGTACCATACTGTCTTGATTAGTGTAGCTTTGGAGTATAGTCTGAAGTCAGGGAGCCTGATTCCTCCAGCTCCGTTTTTCTTTCTCAAGATTGCTTTGGCTATTTGGGGTCTTTTGTGTTTCCATACAAATTGTGAAATTTTTTGTTCTAGTTCTGTGAAAAATGCCAGTGGTAGTTTGATAGGGATTCCATTGAATCTGTAGATTGCTTTGGGTAGTATAGTCATTTTCACAAGGTTGATTCTTCCAATCCAAGAACATGGTATATCTCTCTATCTCTTTGTATCATCTTTAATTTCCTTCATCAGTGTCTTATAGTTTTCTGCATACATGTCTTTTGTCTCCTTCGTAGGTTTATTCCTAGGTATTTTATTCTTTTTGTTGCAATGGTAAATGGGAGTGTTTCCTTAATCTCTCTTTCAGATGTTTCATCACTAGTGTATAGGAATGCCAGAGATTTCTGTTCATTAATTTTCTATCCTGCTACTTTACCAAATTCATTGATTAGCTCTAGTAGTTTTCTGGTAGCGTCTTTAGGATTGTCTATGTATAGTATCCTGTCATCTGCCAACAGTGACAGTTTTACTTCTTCTTTTCCTATTTGGATTCCTTTTATTTCTTTTTCTTCTCTGATTGCTGTTGCTAAAACTTCCAAAAGTATGTTGAATAATAGTGGTGAGAGTGGGCAACCTTGTCTTGTTCCTGATCCTAGTGGAAATGGTTTCAGTTTTTTCACAATTGAGAATGATGTTGGCTGTGGGTTTGTCATATATGGCCTTTATTATGTTGAGGTACGTTCCCTCTATGCCTACTTTCTGGAGAGTTTTTATCATGAATGGGTGTTGAATTTTGTCAGAAGTTTTTTCTGCATCTATTGAGATGATCATATGGTTTTTCTCCTTCAGTTTGTTAATATGGTGTATCACATTGATTGATTCGCATATATTGAAGAATCCTTGCATCCTGGGATAAACCCCACTTGATCGTGGTGTTTGATCCTTTTACTGTGCTGTTGGATTCTGTTTGCTAGTATCCTGTTGAGGATTTTTGCATTTATGTTCATCAGTGATATTGGCCTGTAGTTTTCTTTTTTTGTGACGTCTTTGTCTGGTTTTGGTATCTTGGTAATGGTGGCCTCGTAGAATGAATTTGGGAGTGTTCCTCCCTGTTTTATATTTTGGAAGAGTTTGGGAAGGATAGGTGTTAGCTCTTCTCTAAATGTTTGATAGAATTCGCCTGTGAAACCATCTGGTCCTGGGCTTTTGTTTGTTGGAAGATTTTTAATCACAGTTTCAATTTCAGTGTGTGATTGGTCTGTTTATATTTTCTATTTGTTCCTGGTTCAGTCTCAGAAGGTTGTGCATTTCTTAGAATTTGTCCATTTCTTCCAGGTTGTCCATTTTATTGGCATATAGTTGCTTCTGGTAATCTCTCATGGTCCTTTGTATTTCTGCAGTGTCAGTTGTTACTTCTCCTTTTTCATTTCTAATTCTATTGATTTGAGTCTTTTTCCCTTTTTTTCTTGATGAGTCTGGCTAATGGTTTATCAATTTTGTTTATCTTCTCAAAGAACCAGCTTTTAGTTTTATTGATCTTTGCTATTGTTTCCTTCATTTCTTTTTTATTTATTTCTGATCTGATCTTTATGATTTCTTTCCTTCTGCTAACTTTGGGGTTTTTTTGTTCTTCTTTCTTTAATTGCTTTAGGTGTAAGGTTAGGTTGTTTATTTGAGGTTTTTCTTGTTTCTTGAGGTAGGATTGTATTGCTATAAACTTCCCTCTTAGAACTGCTTTTGCTGCATACCACTGGTTTTGGGTCATCGTGTTTTCATTGTCATTTGTTTCTAGGTATTTTTTGATTTCCTCTTTGATTTCTTCAGTGATCTCTTGGTTTTTAGTAGTGTATTGTTTACCCTCCATATGTTTGTATTTTTTACAGTTTTTTCCTGTAATTAATATCTAGTCTCACAGCATTGTGGTCAGAAGAGATACCTGATATGGTTTCGATTTTCTTAAATTTACCAAGGCTTGATTTGTAACCCAATATATGATGTATCCTGGAGAATGTTCCATTAGCACTTGAGAAGAAAGTGTATTCTACTGTTTTTGGATGGAATGTCCTATAAATATCAGTTAAGTCCATCTTGTTTGATATATCGTTTAAAGCTTGTGTTTCCTTATTTATTTACATTTTGGATGATCTGTCCATTGGTAAAAGTGAGGTGTTAAAGTCCCCTACTGTTATTGTGTTACTGTCGATTTTCCCCTTTTATGGCTGTTAGCCTTTGCCTTACGTTCTGAGGTGCTCCTATGTTGGGTTCATAAATACTTACAATTGTTATATCTTCTCTTTGGATTGATCCCTTGATCATTATGTAGCGTTCTTCTTTGTCTCTTGTAATAGTCTTTATTTTAAAGTCTATTTTGTCTGATATGAGAATTGCTACTCCAGCTTTCTTTTGATTGCCATTTGCATGGAATATCTTTTTCCTCACTTTCAGTCTGTATGTGTCCCTAGGTCTGAAGTGGGTCTCTTGTAGACAGTATATATACGGGTCTTGTTTTTGTGTCCATTTAGCCAGTCTATGTCTTTTGGTTGGAGATTTTTTTTTTTTTCTCCTTCAACAAGTATTTATTGACCATATATGTGACAGGTCACTTGGGATATTACAATGAACGAAACGAAGTCTTAACTCTCATGGAGCTTTTATTCTAGTGTTGAAGACAGATAATAAAAATATATTTTTCAAGTGTTTTTAAGTGCTATGAAGCAAAGAAGGGAGCAGAGTGACTGAGAGGTTCTGTTCAATATAGGGCAGCCAGAGAAGGTGACAATTGCTCTGTTAATATTAACAGTATTAATCAATATTGTGCAATAAAATTATCAACTATTAAGCACTTTTTTTGGTGCCTGCAAGAATAAAGATAACAATATTTGAGTACTTCTAGTTCAAGGCATTATTTAACTTACCCTTACAATAAATCTGAGGTCGGTATTATTATTATTTCTAATTTACAGTAGGCAAAAGTGAGCCTTAGAGAGGCTCTTTCAGTTATCTGTTGCTGTGTAACAAAGCATCTCAAAGTTACCGACCTAAAACAACAACTTATTTGCTCATAATTCTGAAATTTGGTCAGGGCTTGATGGGGCCAGCACATCGGCTCACATAGATGGCTTGACTGGAGCTGAAGGATGCACTTCCAAGGTGGCCTCATAAATATGGTTGGCAAATTGGTGCTGTAAACTGGAAGCTTAGCTGGGACCACTGGCAAGGGGCTTCACTTATCTTCCACATGGCCTCTCCAAATAGCAAGGTTGGGCCTCTCACAGCATGGTGGTCTCAGTGTACTTAGACTTATTAAATGGCCACTAACTTCTTAAATGGGCACCCTAGGGCCAAATGTGGGAGCTACCAGGCCTTCTTAATACCTGGGCTCAGAAGTCTCAGAATGTTTTTCTTGCCATATTCCATTAGTTAAAGGTCACAGAGCCAGCCTAGATTAAAGAGGAGGGACTACTCAGGGTCATGAATGCCAGGAGGCTTGGTTCACTGGGGGCTACCAATGTAATTGAATACTACAGTTTGCCCTTTGGTCTCTAATGATTTATGTTCCTCCTACACGTACAATTATACTCACATATCCCACTACTTCCAAAAGTCTTGTTCCACTTTTACATTGGCTCAAAATCTAGGATCTACCTGTAATCTTAGCTCATGGTACTAAGCACCTCCCTGTATGTTTAGGCCAGAATCACTCATTCTCCTTAATTCCTCTCACTTTCTCCTTGCACTTCAACCAAGCAACCTATATCATTGACTTTACTTCCTAAATATCTCCCTAATCCCTAATCCTAACCCTAATCAGTTCACTTCCTTCCTTTTCCACCTCCTCAATTCTAAGCTACCATAATTGCTACCTGGGCTACGGTGAAACTGGCAGTTGTCTCCGTCATTCTCTCTTGCTCTTCCTTAATTCAGTGATTCTCAATGAGGGTTGATTTTGCCCCTTGGGGACATTTGGCAATGTCTGGAGACTTTGGTTGTCTGAACTCCATGTGTGGATACGTCTAGCGTGGAGATGCCAAGGATGCTGCTAAACATCCTATAATGTATAGGACAGCCCCCCACACAAAGAATTACCCATCGCAAAGTGTCAATAGTGCTGAGATTGAAAAACCCTGCAATCTTTTCTTCACCAAGTATCCAAAGGTCTTTTTCAAATGTAATCATGTCAACACTCAGCTGAAAAATCTTTGCAAGTCTTCCTACTGATTTTAGGTTAAGAATGTGAACCCCTTTCTTTCTGGTGCATAGGGTCCTCTATAGGGTAGCTCCTACCGGGCTCTTTAGCCTCAGCTTGTGCACTCATCTCTTTGCTTTCTGTGCTCTAGCCACTTGGGCCTTCCTTCAGTCCTATACATATTGCATCTCACTATGGGACCTTACTCACGCTCTGTCAGAATGCTCTCCCTCCTAACACCCCCCATCCTGACCCTAATTCTAACTGTAACAGAAGAACGAGTGCAGGTGTTGGGGGGAGCTGGCATCTGGGAGAGATTCAGAGGCTCCATATTGATGATTCTGGAGTGCTGAGTGAGGCCACTAAATATACCTCTCTGCTCTCCACTCATTATACAGAATCTTTTTAAAAAGGCATGATGGGACCCAGTGGGGAGGCTTGCAGCTGAATGGAGCAGTGAGGTGGGAGCCTGGCATTGCTGCCCTGAGAGGTGCACTGAGCAGTGCAGGCCCTGGTGGCTCCCAGGCTTCTGGTGCTCCCTACATGGGAATACAGTGATCCTGTCAGAAGCAGAGACTCCCAGGATCTTTGTTAACATTACCTGGCCTTTGGTTGGAGAATTTAGTCCACTTACATTTAAGGTAGTTATTGATATGTATGTTCCTGTTACCATTTTATTAATTGTTTTGAGTTTGTTATTGTAGGTCTTTTCCTTCTTTTGTGTTTCCTGCCTAGAGAAGTTCCTTTAGCATTTGTTGTAAAGCTGGTTTGGTAGTGCTGAATTCTCTTAACTTTTGCTTGTCTGTAAAGGTTTTAATTTGTCCTTCGAATCTGAATGAGATCCTTGCTGGGTACAGTAATCTTGGTTGTAAGTTTTTCCCTTTCATCACTTTAAATATGTCCTGCCACTCCCTTCTGGCTTGCAGAGATTCTGCTGAAAGATCAGCTGTTAACCTTATAGGGATTTCCTTGTATGTTATTTGTAGCTTTTCCCTTGCTGCTTTTAATATTTTTTCTTGTTATTTAATTTTTGATAGTTTGATTAATATGTGTCTTGGCATGTTTCTCCTTGGATTTATCCTGAATGGGACTCTCTGTGCTTCCTGGACTTGATTGCCTATTTCCTTTCCCATATTAGGGAAGTTTTCAATATAATATATATATATATGTATAATCTGTATAATCTGTATATATATATATGTATAATCTGTATATATATGTATAATCTGTATAATATGTGTATATATATATATATATATGTATAATCTCTTCAAATATTTTCTCAGTTCCTTTCTTTTTCTCTTCTTCTTCTGGGACCCCTATAATTCGAACGTTGGTGTGTTTAACGTTGTCCCAGGTGTCTCTGAGACTGTCCTCAATTCTTTTCATTCTTTTTTCTCTATTCTGCTCTGTGGTAGTTATTTCCACTATTTTATCTTCCAGGTCACTTATCCGTTCTCCTGTCTCAGTTATTCTGCTATTGATTCCTTCTAGAGAATTTTAAATTTCATTTATTGTGTTGTTCATCATTGTTTGTTTGCTCTTTAGTTCTTCTAGGTCCTTGTTAAACATTTCTTGTATTTTCTCCATTCTATTTCCAAGATTTTGGATCATCTTTACTATCATTACTTTGAATTCTTTTTCAGGTAGACTGCTTATTTCCTCTTCATTTGTTTGGTCTGGTGGGTTTTTGCCATGCTTCTTCAGCTGTGTGTTTCTCTTTCTTTTCATTTTGCCTAACTTACTGTGTTTGGGGGTCTCCTTTTTGCAGGCTGCAGGTTTGTAGTTCCCACTGTTTTTGGTGTCTGCCCCCAGTGGGTAATGTTGGTTCAGTGGGTTGTGTAGGCTTCCTGGTGAAGGGGACTGGTGCCTGTGTTCTGGTGGATAGGGCTGGATCTTGTCTTTCTGGTGGGCAGGACTGTGTCCGGTGGTGTGTTTTGGGGTGTCTGTGGCCTTATTATGATTTTAGGCAGCCTCTCTGCTAATGGGTGGGGTTGTGTTCCTGTCTTGCTAGTTGTTTGGCATGGGGTGTCCAGAACTGGAGCTTGCTGGTCATTGAGTGGAGCTGGGTCTTAGCGTTGAGATGGAGATCTCTGGGAGAGCTCTCGCTGATTGATATTACATGGGGCAGGGAGGTCTCTGGTAGTCCAATGTCCTGAACTCAGCCCTCCCACTTAAGAGGCTCAGGTCTGACACCCGGCTGGAGCACCAAGACCCTGTCAGCCACACGGCTCAGAAGAAAAGGGAGAAAAATAAAATTAAATTAAATTTAAAAAAGTTATTAAAATAAAAAATAATTTTAAAAATATTATTAAAGTAAAAAATTATAATAAGTAATAAAAAAAGAGAGCAACCAAACCAATAAACAAATCCACCAATGATAACAAGCATTAAAAACTGTACTAAGATAAACATAAAAATCAGAAACTAGTCTGTTCCATGCAGCAAACCCCAAAGTCTACAGTTGCTCCCAAAGTCCACGACCTCAGTTTTAGGATGATTTGTTGTCTATTCAGGTATTCCACAGATGCAGGGTACATCAAGTTGATTGTGGAGATTTAATCTGCTGCTCCTGAGGCTACATGGAGAAATTTCCCTTTCCCTTTGTTCACACAGCTCCCGGGGTTCAGCTTTGGATTTGGCCCTGCCTGTGCGTGTAGGTTGCCAGAGGGTGTCTGTTCTTCACCCAGACAGGAGGGGGTTAAAGGAGCGGCTGATTAGGGGGCTCTGGCTCACTCAGGCTAGGGGGATGGAGGGGTACGGAATGCAGGGCGAGCCTATGGTGGCAGAGGCTGGCGTGTGTTCTCCTGGGGAAGTTGTCACTGGATCACGGGACCCCGGCTGATTAGGGGGCTCTGGCTCACTCAGGCTAGGGGGATGGAGGTGTACGGAATGCAGGGCGAGCCTATGGTGGCAGAGGCTGGCGTGTGTTCTCCTGGGGAAGTTGTCACTGGATCACGGGACCCTGGCAGTGGCGGGCTGCAGAAGCTCCAGGGAGGGGAGGTGTGGATAGTGACCTGTGCTTGCACACAGGCTTTTTGGTGGCTGCAGCAGCAGCCTTAGCGTCTCATGCCCGTCTCTGGGGTCCGCGCTGATAGCGGCGGCTCGCACCCATCTCTGGAGCTCGTTTAGGCGGTGCTCTGAATCCCCTCTCCTCGCACACCCCGAAACAATGGTCTCTTGCCTCTTAGTTCCAGACTCTTTCCCAGACCCCCTCCCAGCTAGCTGTGGCGCACTAACCCCTTCAGGCTGTGTTCACGCCGCCAACCCCAGTCCTCTCCCTGGGATCCGACCTCCGAAGCCTGAAGCCTGAAGCCTGAGCCTCAGCTCCCCGCCCCCGCCCGCCCCGGCGGGTGAGCAGACAAGCCTCTCAGGCTGGGGAGTGCTGGTCGGCACCGATCCTCTGTGCGGGAATCTCTCCGCTTTGCCCTCCGCACCCCGGTGGCTGCGCTCTCCTCCGCAGCTCCGAAGCTTCCCTCCTCCGCAGCGCCGAAGCTTCCCCCCTCCGCCACCCGCAGTCTCCGCCCGCAAAGGGGCTTCCTAGTGTGGGGAAACCTTTCCCCCTTCACGGCTCCCTCCCACTGGTGCACCTCCCATCCCTCTTCTTTTGTCTCTGTTTTTTCTTTTTTCTTTTGCCCTACCCAGGTACGTGGGGAGTTTTGCCTTTTGGGAAGTCTGAGGTCTTCTGCCAGCGTTCAGTAGGTGTTCTGTAGGAGTTGTTCCACAGGTAGATGTATTTTTGATGTACTTGTGGGGAGGAAGGTGATCTGCCATCTTGAAGGTCCTCCCTGTCAGTAGCTTTTCAGTCAGCGATACTTCGTTTTCTTTTCCTTCGTGCTTAATCTAGTTTCATTTGCTCACAGGGTGTCCCGTGCAGAGGTCTTGACCCCAGCACTTCAGACCAGAGTTCGTAGGGCAAAGTGGCTGCACCCAACACCAGTAAATATTTTTGGCTTTGCAGGCAATTTGATCTCTGTTGCAACTTCTGCTTTGTAGTGTGAAAGCAAGCCATTGATAATACACAAATGAATGGGTGCCGCTGTGTTCCAATGAAACTTTATTTATAAAAACAGATGGCCAGCTAGATTTGACCCGCTAGCCGTAGTTTGCCAAGCCCTGGCATAGACAGCTCTTTGGAGAAGTTGGGCAGGAAGTAAAGTGGAAAACTGAGGAAGTAATTGAAAGGGACAAGGAGTACATGAATGTGCGTGTGTACATGTACGTGTGTGTGTGCGTGCGTGTGTGTGTGTGTGTGTTTTAAGATCGAAGATTCTAGAGCATACTTTTTGCTGATGGAAAGGATACTGTGGAGAAGGAGAGGCTAACGGTACAGAAAAGAGAGTTTCAGTGTAGAAATAAACTCTTATATAGGCAAGAGGGAGTAGGATTAATGGTACACGGATGCTTAAGAAGTTGTTTTTTTTCTGTGATTTGGTGTTACTTTGAGTGATATGAGTATCAGTGTTAACAACAAGACCGATACGGGGAGTCTGTTCCTGTATGTGGTGTTCTGCTTATAGGACCATTTAACATGATGAACTAGGCCTAGAGGAGAGTTGAGTGAGAGGAGGGTAGAATGTATTACTTAACTTGTTAGATTTGGGGTTTAATTTGGGACTTTGTTGGATTGGCTAGACCTGGATCAATAAATGTAGCTACCTTCATTTTTCCTGCAGATATCTTCAAGGCCCTAACTGATTCTGTGAACTGACAAGCCCTAGGAGTTGCAAAAAAACTAGCTCAGTATTCTTGGTCAGTTTTTCTACCGCAGTTTACTTGGTATATTCCTGTCAGTTAACAACGGCTCACTTTGGCAGTTATTACACTGAGGAGAGAGGAGGGAAGAGGGTAGGCCTCTACCTCACCACTCTTCTGCCTCCCCCCCACTATTGAGTCATTGTTCTAGACCTTTTGCATACTTTAGCTCAGGATTTTAAAGGCATGTTTGTTCTTTTCCCTTGAGCAGTTCAGGCGTCTTAATTATCTCAAGCACATTTTCCCCCTCAGAGGTTTCCCCTACTGTAGGAATGCTTTGCCTTTTGCAGACCCCAGTATAGAAGAAGGATCTTCAACATATTAAATCAGTGCATATTTTCATGGTGAGCACAGACAGTAATCCAGGCGGTGGATTCTTTCGCAGCTTTTTATGGTCATCGACTAGGCTGCATAGAAGAGAGTTACAGAGGACTTAGGATATTCCTGTCTGCTGTGTGAGCCCCCTACAACACAGACCTGCTTTCTGAAAATGGCCTGTCACCTGTGTTGAAAATGTTTACCACCAGGATTGGGGCTTATGGACTGAAGAGGGTTTTCATTTGTGCTCATGCTCACTTTGCTGACTAACTTTTAAGATTGGAAGAAATTAGAGCCCTTAATACATCCATGTTATAGAATTTCTGCTTGACTTTTTAAATTATTTTTACACAAAAGTAATATTTGTTCCTGATTAAAACAAATTTTTTTCAAACCATACAGCAATGGAAATATTAAAGTGAAAAGAAAATTCCCATCCACCAGAGGTAATCACTGTTATGTTTCTTGTGTGTTTATGTGTTTGTTAAGAAAATATGCCCATGCAAACACATGGGCTCATGTCTTTATCCTTTTTTCTTAAAGCCTGAATGAGATCATACAATATACTATTTTCTACAATTTGCTTTCTTAACAGTCATATCTTTCTGCATCAGGACACATTGATCCAGCATCTCATTCTGCCTTAGGGCTGTTTCTTCTGCCTGGAACAGTCTTATCCCAGATATTGTCATGGCTTACTCTTCCAGTCCTTACTTAACTGGTACCTTCTCAGTGATGCCTTCCTTAGCTGCCCTATCTAAAAGCTCAATCCCTTCTCTGTCACTTCTATTCCCCTTCCCTATTAGTGACTTTTTCCTAGCACTGATTATCTATAATACTTTTTATTTTATCTTATTGTCTGTTCCCCCACTGTAATGTACACTCTCTGGTGGGGAGGAATTTGTGACTGTGACATTCACTGCCAAATTGCCAGCCTTTATAATAATTCCTGACCCCACAGTAGATTCTCAGTAAATATTTGTTGAAGGAAAGAGTGAATGGTTATGTTGTTTTTCCACATTTGGGTACACCATAATTTATTAAATAATCCCCTACTGATGGTCATTTAGGTTTTCAGGTTGCCCTACTTTTATGAACAATGCTGTATTGAACAGTTTTATACATATATTTTTGTATTATTAGAGGATAAATTCATAGAGGTGGAGTTGTGAGTTTAAAGGATATACATTTTTTTTTTTTTTTTTTTTTTTTTTTTGCGGTACGCGGGCCTCTCACTGCTGCGGCCCCTCCTGCTGTGGAGCACAGGCCCCAGACGCGCAGGCTCCGCAGTACGTGGGATCCTCCCGGACCAGGGCACGAACCCACGTCCCCCGCATCAGCAGGCGGACTCTCAACCACTGCGCCACCAGGGAAGCCCTAGGATATACACATTTTAAATTTTGAATACTTGGTCTCCCACTCCCCTTCCTCTCCTAAGGAAAAAGGTATTATCAAATTACAGTCCTGCTAAGAGTGTGTAAGGATACCCATTTCTCTATGCCCTTGCCTACACTGATTGTAATCAACTTTTAAGCCTTTGCCAATCTGATAGATGAAAATGATATCTCATCTTAATTTGAATTTCTTTCATATGTAAGTAGAGTACCATTTTATATAATTATTTACCTTTTTATTTACTTTTCTGTGTACCTCTTTTTTTCTATTGTTCCATTAGTTTGTTTTGCTTGTGTTTCGCCAACGCATCTTTGTTTGCTTTGGTACATTTCCTGTCTGTAGGCTGCAACCAGATATAACCCAGAGAACAGTATACATCTGGGCCACAGCTATTCTCTGCCTAGAAAATTTCTAACCCTGGTGTTAACATCTTCATCTCTTCTTCTTGCTCACGTTTTTATTTATTAGTAAAAGCAATCATATAAACATATAGCAGATGTTGGCTATGTGCTAGGCACTGTGCTCAGCATTTTCTTTATTTTTAAAAATCTATTTTAATGTCATAGCAGCCCTATCAGGTAGTACTAGTTTGTCTCTGTATATATAATTTATATAGAGAGAGAAACTGAGGGATAGTGCTGGAGATCACACAGCTAGTAAGTGCTTAAAGCCAGGATTTGAACCTAAGCAGGGTGGCTCCAGAGCCTGCCCTCCTAACCACCAAGCTCTGTTGCCTCCAGTGTGGGCAGTGGGTTATGCTGCCCATTCTGTTTTCAGGAGATGCTTCTGCCCATATGTCCCTATTCAGAAAATTGACTACAGTTACTGAAACAAGAGAAAGGTATTCATGTTCAGGTCTGGGAGTTTTATAAGTTAGTTTTCATTACATGGTTCAAAACCAAAATAATAAAATGAAAGGTATATAGTGAAAATTTTCACTCCCACTCTTGTCACATCTACTCTATTTCCCCTGTTCTCTATTTTTGCTAGTTTCTGTATATACTTCCTGTGTTACTTTATATACTTATAAACAAAATAAATGAATATATATACATGCACACAGGCATACCTTGTTTTATTGCACTTTACAGATACTGCATTTTTTACAAATTGAAGGTTTGTGGCAACCCTGCATTGTCAGATGATTCTTAGCATTTTTTAGCAATAAAATATTTTAAATTAAAGTGTATATGTTTTTAGACCTAATGCTATTGTACACTTAATAGAGTACACTGTAGTGTAAACATAACTTTTTTATGTACTGAGAAATGAGAAAACTTATGTGGTTCATTTTATTGCAACATTTGCTTTATTGCAGTAGTCTGGAACCAAACCCACAATATCTCTGAGGTGTACCTATATATAATTTTCCCCTTTCTTACATATAAGGTAGCATGTTATATATACTTTTTTGCACTTTGTTTTTTCACTCAGCTCATCCAAAGGTTTTAAGACAATTTATTCATCAGATATTTTTTCAGTGCCTCTTTATACAAGGCACTGTGCTGGCTTTAGAGGAATATACAAAGAAGCATGAAACAGAAATCTCTGGCCTCAGGGACTTTACAGTTCTTCAGGCTGAGAGCATAAATAAAAATAAAGTGTGGTGTTTATATGACATGTTACTTTCTTGACTGATTGAGGCTTCAATACATAGCACACTTAGCCTGCTGAAGGTAGTGAACGTGTACCTTGGTCTTTCGAGTTACTGAATAATAGGTCTCTTGAGCACAAGATCTATGCCTTATTTATCCTAATATCCTCTTCAGGACTTTATGGTTGAAAAATGAATCTGTGCTTGTTTTAAGTATAGACTTCAAGGAAACTTTTAATTCATTTTTCATGAACCCAAAGGACAATTTTTAGAATTGTTTTGATTTTGGAATTCATCCCTGCCTGAGGGGTCTTATGAAATTGGATTGAAATGAAATTTTCATGTGCCTAATTAGAACAGAAGGAGGATGGTTCATCTATAGACGGTGTGTTTTGGTGGGGATCTTCTTTTCCCTTTACTGAGTTTTCCTCCTTTGTTTCCTCCTACCCATGGGCAGAAAGTGAAAAAGAGTCAGTTAATCCCAACTACATAACAGTGTTTTGTGGCTGTGGGCAAGCTACCCTCAGTTTATTTGTTTTGGGTCTCAGCTTGTGTTTATTACAACGTAATTCTATTGAAAGACATCTTTGTTCAGAACCCCTCCAACAGTTCTGGACATTCCAGGAGCCATGAGGAGGCAGTACGATATAGTGGTTGAAAGAGTAGACTCTGGAACCGGCCTGCTGGCATTGAATTCTGAACCCTCCGTTTTGGCTATGACAAGTTACTGAACTTCTATTATTTTCACCGTCCCCAAGTAGACATCATAAATGTTAGAGGTCTATGAATTGATTCAGTTTATTTTTCCCACTGAGCTTTACAGCCAAGGACAAGAACTGAAAGAGGAAATCTAGCACTTAATGTTTCTCTAAGCACTTCTCATCAGAGATCATAATACACGTTACACATGGAACATGCACATATTACACACATATAACACATGAACTGTCTAAGCATCTCAGTGCTTAATCTGGTGCAAGGAATATTCTTCTTTGATGGAACATGAATCCCAAAGAAGAAAAGCCAGCATCAAAGGTCACACAGAGTTAGAAGTAGTAATAGAATGTGGGTTTTCTCTTAGCCTCCTGTCCTTGGCTGCCAAACTGTTCTCTGAAGAATGATTTGTGAGAGGCCTTTTCCTTTGGAAGCCTGTTACTGTCACAAGAAGAAAAGAATCTCTTTGGAGGTGTATTTTGGGGCGCAGGATAGGCTTTCCTCCCCATCGTTTTTGTTGTAGGAGTCTGGTGCTGCTGCACATCTGATTTGGGAGAAGAGGGAAACACTCTGTTGCTCTTTACAGGGCTAGAGATGAGTGGGGAACATGGCCTGTCAGGGTGTTCCTGTTATCCCTGCATGCCTGGAAACCCATCAAGTAGTCTCTGCAGGGTAAGGGAGTTGCATTGCTTCAGAGTCTTTTGGACATTTGGACATCTTCTTTGCATCACAGTCAATCTGATCTGTTCCCTTAGGCTCTTTATTGAGAAACTACCAAAGCATCGAGATTACAAATCGGCTGTCATTCCTGAAAAGAAAGACACAGTAAAGGTGGGTCTTCACTTTAACTGTTGCCCATCTAAAAGCTTCAGAGAAGCACAAACTAACTCCAAAATATAAGTAGCAGTATCTGCATCTGAGCATCATATCCTGCAAATAGGAGATAAGACCATTTCACTAGATCAGTTACGAAATATCTGGTATGGTAGGAGGTATTTTAAATTAAATTATTTAAATTTAAATTATTATTTAAATGTTTTTAGAAACATTGTTGCCATTGCCAACTTGACTTCAGTCTTTTTACTTCTCTACTTAATTAGCGGGCAATTGTTCTAACTCCCAGTTTTTGATTTTGTGTCTCAGAAATTAAAGGAGATTGCATTTCCCAAAGCAGAAGAGCTGAAAGCAGAACTGTTAAAACGATATACCAAAGAATATATAGACTATAATGAAGAAAAAGTGAGTATGTAATAGCAAAAAAAAAAAAAAAGGAAATTATTTTGGTTTCTTAGGCTGTGACCTAGGATTCTAATAGATATTTCAACAGATCTTGTGATTTTAATGTGATATTTTACTTTATTGGCAAAGACCAGAAACTCAAAAAAGGTGTTTAGGCTGAGGGTTCTAATACAGATTTAGCCTGTTTATCTAAGAGGATGACTTGAGGGACAGAATATCTATTGCTTGTCTGCTATGTCTAGAGCTAGAACCTAAGAACAATGAAAATCGCACTAAAGTATAAGGTTTTTAGATCAGAGAATTTGGGATATTTGATACACATTTGATTATATCCAACATAGGATATACCTGTTTATAATAATTGGGGGTTTTTTTCAAGCTATTTTCAAATGATTCTTGTTAGGAAGAGTCAGTTAAAACACATGAGAAGCTCTGAGACAGTGTCATTGGTCTGTGTCAGGTGAGAACACACACTGCAAGCACTTGCACATTCTTTTGTACACTCTACTGAATTCTGTTCTGGACTCTGATGTTGAAAATTAGCAGAGAGGTGAACAGCTATGTATTTCTACGGTACCCTTAGAGTACCTTAGTGAAATGAGTGAAAATGAGTGAAAACCTTCATGAAGGAGATTATTCCTTGATGTTTCTTAGTAGTTTAAAATGTCACTCTATATTGGACCAATCACCAGAAAAATTTCAGAGGCTTCATTCAGGGTCAAAATTCAACAGAGACCCCCAACATGGCAGTTGTAAGTTTAGATTTGGTTCTGTTTCACAGCCTTACTTGGGATACAGAATGTATACATGGCACACCAGAGGCTAAAATTGTATGATACAGATTATGAGGTGCAGACAGTAAGTTGCCTTGAGATTTTGGTAAAGAAGAAAATGCATTAGTTAAAGTCATTGGGAAAGGGTACCAAGAGGATCAGGACTTTAACTGTTTTTGAAGAATAGGTGTATGGTAGTTAGATAGACAGGAGCAGCAGCTGTTCCATGGGTGTAGAGGTACTAAGGGAAACATGAATTCTGTGTTGGGAACTCACGCTAGAGCAGAAGTACATTTGGGGCAATCTCCCTGCTGAAAAGCCTTGTCCTTCTAAGATGTGAAGTCACTTGAGTATAAAGTGTTAGCCTAACTCGTATTCATTCTTTGTAGAAGAAGGAAGAGGAAGAATTTGCCCGAAACGTAGCCATCCAGCAAGAGCTGGAAAAGGAAAGACAGAGGGTGGCACAACAGAAGCAGCAACAGTTGGAGCAGGAACAGTTCCATGCCTTTGAGGAGATGATCCGGAACCAGGAACTAGAAAAAGAACGACTGAAAATTGTACAGGAGTTTGGGAAGGTGGACCCTGGCCTGGACGGCCCACTGGTACCTGACTTAGAGAAGCCCTCCCTAGATGTGTTCCCCACGGCACCTGTTATATACACACAGCCTTCGGACTGTAATACAACTGTAAGGCCTGCCAAGCCACCTGTAGTGGATAGATCCTTGAAACCTGGAGCATTGAGCAACTCAGAAGGTAGTGAATTCATTTGCTTCCGTACTCTTCTATCTCAGCTGCAACCAAACAGGGTGTCATTGCAGGAGATTCAGCTACAACTACCTCCATGATACCACTCATTAGGCTCTGGTCACAGAAATCCATTTGATTAGTATTACCATACTGTGTTCTATCACAGCTATATTATAAAGTGGACTTTGCTTAAGACATATAGTTTACCTGGGCCAGGTCGATTTTCTGAAGAGCTAATAACATCCTTGAAAGTCAGACCCTCAGCTTTTAAGGGTTATACAGAGATTTGAAATGTTCAGTGAACTAGAGACCACTGTTGACCTTTTGTAAAGGAAATTTGAGATTTATAGTACCACTTTACAGTTCAACCACTGACCTTTAAATAATAAAAAAGAGCTACTGACTTGTGCTTGCCCTGCAAATGTTCCTAATTGGTAAGGAGTTTAGTCAAGGTAAGTATTGTATGTAGTCAGTGATAATTCAGTCTAGCCATAAAAAACTGTTGAGTCTTTCCTCCTCTCACCAATGTATGGCTATCTGAGAAAATAACAATAGTGGCAAAATGATGAGTATGCCTTGATTAATAGAATAGATCTTTTTGTTAGGAATTGTCTTTCAAGTAGTCATGTAAGGAGTTCAGCTTTGCAGAAGATCCACTTAAAAGCACAAGGTAAGAGTGGGCAAGGGGTACTGGACTCTTGAAGCCTGGCCTTCAGGTTTCTCCCCATGTACTAGGCAGGATTGTCTCTCACTATTATTCCTGAATAGCTCAGAAACTTCTTTTAAGCAGTAGTTTACCTTTGTGTTAACTTGAATGATTAAAGCCTCTTTTCTTTTCTTGAAATAACATACTCCCAATGGCTGTAGCAAGAGGTTGGAGAAAAGACTTTACAGCCCTTTTTCTTCTGCCATAAGGATGAGATCCCCATGCGCTACCTACAGTTGCGGGACCCCAGTGATTTAGCATTGCTCTCCCAGGGCTGCCAACTCTGAGGTCTGCTTGGGGAGGCTGTGCCCCATGATCTCAGACATTTCTTCTTTCTCCATTACAGCTCCTACAATCGATGGACTGCGCCACGTGGTGGTGCCTGGGAAGCTCTGCCCACGGTTTCTCCAGTTGGCCAGTGCCAACACTGCCCGGGGAGTAGAGACATGTGGAATTCTCTGTGGAAAACTGGTAAAAGACAAATGCTTTCCTGAGCTGAGACTGTTTCTTCCCCCTTGGCCTCCTCTGACTCTCAGAGAAGATACCCAGGGTCAGTTACTCTTTGTGCCAATCCTTCTGCCAAAGAGCCATGGGCAGCATAATGCAATGTCACCTTGATTTTAGTGACCCTGTATTTGATTGATTTTCAAAGTCCCTTGAACTGAACTGATTATTTTAATGCCAGTGGTAAGAAATACCTAATTCTAAACTTGGTAGGAAGATCCTGTGTATTAGCTTTTGAACACCGACTTTATGGCAGGACCTGGGAATATGAAATATGTAAGGCACGGAGCATGTGTCCGCAAAAAGTACCCCAGCACTTTGGAGAGATGGGAGATATACACCAAAAGATAGATAGTATGTTGACTAGTATGTACAATAAAGGCACTAGGAATTATGAGGAAAGAAGGATCATTAAATGGAGGTACTTAAAGAATCCATTACTAACTGCTGAATAAATAAACACCTAAGGTGGAATAGACTTCAACTGAGCTTTAAAGGATGGGAAGGGCTTAGGGAAATAGTAAAAGGAAACTACTCTAGACATGAACAAAGGAAGAGAAATGGTACTATACCCAGAGCTTCTTAAGAATCATGAGTAGACCTGTTTGGCTGCAGCAGGAAATTCCCACAGGGCTGTGGGCATCTGTGGCTTTGCAGAGGGCCCCAAACAATGTACTTGGGCAGTCAGGGTTGTGAACATGACTGACATAAGGGACTCACCTCACTTAGAAGACTCATGCTGGGGGGAAGGGCCTTCGCTTGTATAGATGTTTAACTTTCCACTGCTGTGACAGAGTGGGGTTGCCTAAGTGCCAGGGAATTGTGATGAGCTGTTTTCTCATTTGACAGATGAGGAATGAATTTACCATTACCCATGTCCTCATCCCCAAGCAAAGTGCTGGGTCTGATTATTGCAACACCGAGAATGAAGAAGAGCTTTTCCTCATACAGGATCAGCAGGGTCTCATCACACTGGGCTGGATTCACGTAAGCAATTCCGAGCTCTCCAGGGGTTCGTCTCCTCTTCTCACATGATATTATAAACACACTGCTTATTTTTGGCTTGGAGCAGAGTGAATTGTATCCAGACTATTTAGATGGTTGTACTTCCCTCTGTTGGATGCAGACTTGACTTCCCTAGCATACGTAACTGCTTGCACCACAGTATTGATTTCCGGGCATTACTTAGGGCTTTTTAACTTAAAATTTTTTAATGGAAATGAACCTGTTTCCCTAAAGTCCCAATTCCCCTGTGAGCGTGAACAGTGATAGGATGCTAGCCTAGAGTATATGTGGACCTTGACGGTAGAGGCTATGCCTTACTTCGTACAAATGATGTTCCTGAAAGGTATATAAATCAAAATATTTTAAATGAGCCAAGGAAGTTAATTCAGATGCCCCCATTTGGTCTTTCTTAAAGCAGCCTATACCTTTACATAAATCAGAAGGGCCACGAATATAGGAGATTTTCAAGTGTCTGCATGTCTTAACAGTCTTCTGGTAATATTCAGGTAAAATATAATTCCATCCCTAAAGATTACTTCTTAATTTTTCTTTCTATTACTTTTCAACCCCTCATTCTCATAGACCAAGCTGTTTTCCATATTGTGTGACAGGGTTACATAAAAACAAGGCAGCTCATTTCTGGATTTGGGAAGATTGCACACACTTGTATGTTAGAATTTGGGAAATACTGACCTGTGAGGCAGTCAGTGTGCCTCTGTCCTTTCATAAATATTTGCCTTTTATTGTGTATCCCCCATTATCTTACATGGGGAGTAGAAAACTTGTACCTTATCCGCCAGGGGATACAAATTTGAGTAAGATACGATTTTAGTCTCATAAAGGAGACTGACATATAGACAAGTCATAACTCTTCATGTGAGGCAGAATGTGCCAAGTGCCTCAAGAGGTGCAAACAGCCCTGTGGAATTCAGAGGAGGGAAGGATCACACCTGGGGTGATTTTCTAGAATTTTGACGAGGTGAGCCAAGGGAGAGTTCCATATGGAGGGGACAACACTGGAATAGGCAGACTGTGATCCTGCAGCTTTGAGTGGTCCAGTTTTCTGGGGCTTATGGTTCATATCAGGAAACAGTTGTAGGTAAGCTTTCACATGATACTTTAGGAGCAGTGTTCTGGAGGGTTTTGGGTGGACAGGCAGGATAGTTCTGCTTTTTAGTGAGGAGGTTGAAGCAGGGAGATCATTTAAGAGGTTAATGTGATGATAAAGTCTAATAATGATGAGAGCTACGGTGATAGCAGTGCATTTGGGAAGGAAGAGATAAATGTAGGATTTCAGAGGATGTGGGGAATGAGTAAGAGAGGATGATGAGTAAGTGATGACTTAGAGATTTCAGGCCTGACTCATGGGGGTGGCAATGATTAATCATCTCATAAGCAGAAACAGAGGCTCCAGCAGGAGAGCTTACTTGGAAGTGGGGCAAATGGTGTCTTCCGTTGTGAGTATTTGACATTATATTGGTGGAGGTAATTATCAGGCAGTTGGAACTTGGGAACACGGTCTAGGTGGGAAAGAGAACCGGGAGACCTCTGCATACAGCTGACCTTGGAAGCCTTGGAACTGGAGGAGGGTGGAGAACAGGAAGAGATTCACTGGCAGCTTGAAGGACAGGCCACTTAGGGGAGCGTAGGGAGTAGTCAGTCATGAAGCGAGATGTCAGAGAAAGGTGAGGGGAGTGTTAAGGCGCAGATGCCAAAGGAGGAGGAACATCTTAAGAAGAAGCTTCAGGATGTTAACTATGTCACATGCTGCAGAGAGATGAAGACTTGTATGAGCCCTTTGGATTTGATGAGGTCATTGATGACCTCAATTTAGTGGGTTTTATGCAGATTAAAAAGGTTTAAGAAGTAATGGATATTGAGGTTGTGGTGATAGTGAAATATATACTGATTTTTTGAAGAGCTTAGCACTGACTAAAGGAAAGGAAAGAGATGGAATGGTGGCTTAAGGAATAGCCAGGTTGAGAGAGTTTGCTTGATTTATGGTTTAGTGTGAAAATGTGTTCTGTTTTTATTTTGTTTTTTTTTAAACCTTTATATTTGAAATGTGTATAAGAAAGTACATAAAATAAACGTGCACTTTAATGAATCATTAAACAAACATCTGTGCGCATACATTACCTAGGTCAAGAAATAGAGCGTCGCCAGAAGCACACTCCCACCTCCATGTCCTGCCCAGTTACCCTTCCTCTCTGGTATAGATAGTCCCTCACTTGACATTTCTGGAAATTCTTTGCTTTTCTTTATAGCTTTACCACCTAAGTGTGTATCCCTAAACCCAATAGTTTAGTTTTGCCTGGTTTTGAACTTTATATAAATAGAATTGTATAATATGTATTTTTTTGTACTTGGCTTCTTTTGCTCAATTTTCTTTTTTTTTTTTTTTTTTTTTTTTGCGGTACGCGAACCTCTCACTGTTGTGGCCTCTCCCGTTCTGGAGTACAGGCTCCGGATGCGCAGGCTCAGCAGCCGTGGCTCACGGGCCCAGCCACTCCACGGCATGTGGGATCTTCCCAGACCGGGGCATGAACCCGTGTCCCCTGCATCGGCAGGCGGACTCTCAACCACTACACCACCAGGGAAGCCCTTTTACTCAGTTTTTAAGGTTCATCTGCATTCTTGTGTATAGTTGTCTGAACATTTTTTTTAAAAAATATATTTATTTATTTATTTATTTATTTTTGGCTGCGTTGGGTCTTCGTTGCTGAGCGCAGGCTTTCTCTAGTTGCAGCGAGCAGGGGCTACTCTTTGTTGCAGTGCATGGTCTTATTGCACTGGCTTCTCTTGTTGCAGAGCATGGGCTCTAGGTGTGCAGGCTCAGTAGTTGTGGCACACAGGCGGGCTTAGTTGCTCCGCGGCATGTGGGATCTTCCTGGACCAGGGCTCAAACCCGTGTCGCCTGCATTGGCGGGCGGATTCTTAACTACTGTGCCACCAGGGAAGTCCCTGAACATGTTTTTAAGCCCAGTGAGCTGGTGGAGTATAGTGGAGCCTGTGCAGCAGATGTCAGAGGTCAGGAGAGACAAGGTAATGGAAGATAGGAAAGTATTAAATCAGAAGTACAAAAAGGGAGTCATCTTCATATGGGGGAGAAAACAC
Organism: Delphinus delphis; assembly: GCF_949987515.2. NCBI lineage: Eukaryota > Metazoa > Chordata > Mammalia > Artiodactyla > Delphinidae > Delphinus > Delphinus delphis. The sequence continues at coordinate 27,395,460 of NC_082694.2, read as the reverse complement.
TCACTCCTCTGAGACAGAAGTGAAGGAAGAAAGAAAGATACCGAGAGATTTTTGAGGTTATAATTGGAGGGGTTGAGGGAACTCATTTTAGGTGATCTTGCTATCAACAAGGTTGAAGTCTAGATCCACTGCTTAGCAGGAGGAGACAGATAAGTTTAAAAACTGGAGAAGATGGGGAAAGTTTGGAATAATTTCTGTTTAGACTTCAGGTAGATCTTAGCCACAAATGAGTAAAAGGATTTTTAATATCAGTGGGGGCCTAGCTAGGAAGAAATTTAGAGCCTAAATTGATAGTATTCCAGCTTTTTTTCCCCATGATATTTCTGTAGCATTCCTTCCTAACTTGGGATTGAAGGCAAACAAAAGCAGACCATAACGTTTGCTCAGATCTTAAAATTGGCAAGAGGAGAAGGCAAAAGGTCAGTTCTTCCTTCTGTACCTTGCCAGCTATATAAATCAGGTTCCCTGGTCAAAAACTTTGTATGGTCATGTTTATCACCAACTATTGTGTAACCCCCAACTCAGTATTCAAGGCACTCCTTCACCTTGTCTTACCTGGCATTGCTCTCCTGTGGCTGCCCTACTCATCCAGGCACCCAGGCTACCCTGGGCATTCACTCTCCTCACTTATTTCTGCTCCTTTAGTGTATTGTTTTCTCTTCATAAAAATGCCTGCCTCTGTCACCAGCATGGTGGACACAGTGAGCGTAACTGTTTTTTCAAGAAACTTGACTGTAAAGGGAAGGAGAGAAGGTACAGTAGTTAGTGGGGAGCGGAGGCTCAAACAAGATTTTTTGGTTTAGTTTAACAATTATTTATTGATCCCCTGCTATGTATCTGTATATCATCTTTCTAGCTAACCCAACTTTAGATTGGAGGCCTTCATCAGCTTGTGTAGGTCTTATTTGTTCTCAGTTAAAATTTCAGGCTGTAACCATGGGCTGTAGGGTGTTGGCACAGGCTGTTTGTCCCTAACAGTCTATAGGATCATATTCGTATTAGGTAGAAACTGTTTCTCCCTTGTGGTCATGAAAGTTCTTTCCTTCCCCATGCAGACCTGTGTGTAGATTTACTGTCAGCACTCAGCTAACATGTTCCTGTATTGCAGACCTCTTCCACAATGAGCTGGTCACAGCATTCTATGCAGTTGTGCTTCTCAGATGAGGCTGCACATAAGAATCATTTAATGAGCTTTAAAGAAAAAAATTTCCTTCTCAGGATGGATATTTCCAGGGTGGGGTGCAGGAGCCTGTGCTTTTGACAAGTTCCTCAGAAGCTTCATTTTTTGCACAACAGGGTTGAAAACACTGGTCAAGGGCACATATTTCTTTTCTGTGCTTTTCTGTCAGTAAAGATTGGTGGTCTTTTTGAGTCATATTGGGTCTTTCTTTTTCCATCCTTGTTATCTCACACCCCCTCTGAGATGAACGTAAGTCATTATATGGTCCATTTGTGTACAAAGAGTGTGATCAATGAAACATTAAATAACTGTGGGATTCCAGTGGTTAGGACTCAGTGCTTTCACTGCTGTGGCCTAGGTTCAATACCTGGTTGGGGAACTAAGATGCCACAAGCCACGAGGCGTGGCCAAAACAAAAACCATTAAGTAACTGAAAACAGATGAGATAAACAATGTAATTTAGATGGTGCTTTAACTGATTACCCTCAAAATTCAATATCTTGGTCTTTTTCTCAAATAAGACAGGGTCCTTTGTGTGATTTAACTACCCTTCTGAAATCCCAGTAACCCTCTGCCTCTCATATCCTTGAAAGATATGCTTTAACCACAGGACAGCTTTTGCTACTTTTGCCTATAGAGCCCCAGACTCATGCTTGACCTTTTAACCCCTCCATCAGGAAGAAGAATCATTCATCTAACTGTGCTTTGTTAAGTCCTTGACTTCTACTAGGTTGTTGTATTGGGCAGCATGTACTGTCTGATCCAGTATGGGAGACGCCATTGTGTTGAGAGAGCTTGTGAGTAGCCAGATAAGTCTTGATGGTCAATTAGAAATTGAGTCTCTTCACATACTCATGTTACACTATACTCGTTTACAGTGCTGGGAAGGAGGTTCATTACTTATTATGAACTTCAGGCATATTCCTCATGGCTGCTAATGGCTTTGTACGTAAGGAGATCGTAGCAAGTTATTGAGAATTACTTGGCTCTACCTTCCTTCATGGGCCAGGCTTGACTGTGTATTCTCGCTGAAGGGGTCCCTGCCTTTTTTTCTCTTCTCAGACTCATCCCACGCAGACCGCCTTCCTCTCCAGTGTTGACTTACACACTCACTGCTCCTACCAGATGATGTTGCCAGAGTCGATAGCCATTGTTTGTTCCCCCAAGTTCCAGGAGTAAGTACATAGGGTGTGGTTCAGGGTTTTGCAAGGAGATAGCCGGGGAAAAGCCTCAGAGGAAACATTCTCCATTCTTAAGACCTTGTTCTCTATAAAATATATAGATTGTGGTATTGATTGGCTTTTTAAAAAGGCTTCCTTTTAAGTCCTATATCCTGATAAACCTACTCTAACTTGTTTACAAAAGTATCCAAGCAACAACCTAGATGCTTTTATAAGAAAAGGACATAAAAAATTTGAAGTGTTTGACTTGAAGCAGTAGGAATTTCAAGAGATTGATATCAGAATAGAAAATTTCAAAATCCAACAGATTATCTCCAAAAGTTACTTTTTCATTCTAAATCCTGTTATTTACTATGAATTCTCCCAGTAAAAGTAGCGTAGTGGCGGTGATGAGTCATTCTCTAACTGATTCATTCACCAGAGAAGAGACCTATGAGCCAGCATACTTTTGAGGCTGTCTCAAAGTGAGCTCTTCACTGCTCTGTGTGTGTGTTTGTGTGTGTGTGTGTGTGATTGAGGGGACACCTTTGCTTGATTCTAGATCTGCTTTTTCTTATTTCAGAACTGGATTCTTTAGACTAACTGACCACGGACTAGAGGAGATTTCTTCCTGTCGCCAGAAAGGATTTCATCCACACAGCAAGGATCCACCTCTCTTCTGTGTATGTATCTATGTAGAAGAAATCGGAGCTGTGCTTTAACCAGGCAGGACAGTAAGAGCTGATGAGGCACATTGTCCTTTGTGACACACATAGAAGATCAGCCTTGTCACTTATTTTTCCAAATCTTCCTAATAAAAACATACATGGGAAGCGGTGTGGGATAGGAAGGAGTTTGAGTCTTAGCTCTGCTACTTAAGGACTGTGTGTCTTTGATCAAGTTACTTAACCTTCCTGGGCCTCAGCTTTCTCATCTGTAAATGAAGATGATAATAATAATAATACGTACTTGAATAGGGTTATTGACAGGATTAAATGAAGTGATGCACAGAAAGTACCAAGTGCAGTAGCTTGCTTATTAAATGTTAGGTTTTTTCCTTCATCATCATCAGTTGCTAAGCCTGCACTTCAATAAGAGATTTGAATTCAAAAGAAAAAGCCACTTAAGTATATTTAATTGTGGAATATTGCTTTTAATTTGATTTTAGATAACAGGGATTTTTATGACCTTATTAGAAAGTTTTTTTCCCCAAGTGGTATTCCGTGAGTAAAAAGTTTCAGTTGCTGATAAGTATGTTTCAATTTTTCCCCTCAAATCTAATGTGATAGTATTGCTTCACTCCATGCTGGCCATGGAGTATTATTATTTCTTTTGGGTTTCCTGAAAAGTGACCAATATGGAAAAGGGAGTCAGACCCTTGTCACATAAAAGAAACTGGGGGTGTTTAGGAGAGAACCCCAGGGAGCATCTGAGAACTGACTATAAGTGTTAGAAGAATTGTTGTATAAAAAGGTATTGGGTGTGACTCCCAGAACTAAAACTTAAGACCCTGTGGGATGACAGTTTTCAGCTGAGTATGAGAAAGAACTTTCTGACAGACTTGTTCACAAATAGGTTAGCCTGCCTTGGAATATAATAAATGTCTAGGTACCAGGATGTTGAAACAGAGGCTATACAATCCCCCAGAAATGCCTAGGCTTTCAGTTAGGATGAACCCTTATGCATGCCAAGAGGGAGTATTCCCCATGTGAGAGTAGGTGTACTTTATTATCTGGTTGACATAATAACCCAAAAAACTGCAATGAATTCAGCAGTTATTTAAAATAAATGTATATTTTACGAATGACTCTAGAATATACATACATTTGAAAAATAAATGAAGGTATATGGGCCCACATTGATTCAGGCTACAGCCTATTGATTCTGGGTTGGTGGAAGTAATAATTCCCAGACCCCTTACCATAACAGCCATTTAAGTAGCAGTCTGGCTGCCAGCCTGGGAACCACTAGCCAGAATAAGCATTGTAAATAGGAGTTTTGTTTGTTTGGGTTTTTCTTAAACATATATATTTATATATCATGACAATATACAAAAGATATAAGAAGTTAGGCAGTGAGCTGCTTATTGTAAATAGCTTTTAAACTTGCTTTTCAAAGATAAGAAAACACACAGGAAGTTAAGTAAAAGATATCTTCCATGACTTCAACAAGTAAGGAGTTTTAAAGATGACTTTTCAGAATTTTCCAGGACTTTCCCTTTCTTTCTTTTTCCCTGTTGCAGAGCTGCAGCCACGTGACTGTTGTGGACAGAGCAGTGACCATCACAGACCTTCGATGAGAGTTTGACTCAGACACTTCCCAAGAACTATAAAACCATATCGGTGTACTGGTAGCCCCTTAATTTAAACTTTCCAGAAAGCTCTGGAAGCTTTTTAAAACAGAATAGAACGTATCACCTGGGGGAGAACTGATTTTCTATTTCTGGTTTGAAAAGAAATAATTGAATATGTTTTTTAGGCACATCTGGAAAATAGCATGATCATGCTAAAGCAACTTTTCAGTCTGCCTGTAACTAAAAAATTAAGTTGAAAATATGTTGTAATGAACACTTATATACCCTTTGTTCTAGATTCACCAATTGTTAACATTTTTTCCCCTCTCAGAGATCCTTCTAATTTCTCGGCCAACTTGTTTATTGTTTACCTTTGGACTAATTAAGGGCATCTATGCAGAAATTTGGAAGCCATTTAGAAAATCTTTGGGTTTTTCTGTGGTTTATGGCAATATTAATGAAGCTTATCATAAGGCTGAGGGAGAGCTTGCTGTGTTTGACCAGATGGTGAGGCCCAAGAACCCTGAAGAATGATTTTGTCAGGAGTTATTGTTATTTAACAAATATTTAGGGATATTTTTTCTTCTACAATAAAATAACAACTATATATTTTTTTGTGCTCTAGAATGATCTGTTGGATCAAGCATTGTCTAGAGAGGTTAACTAAATGGTCTGGTTATTTGGGGAAAGGTGAGGGGAGAATGGAATTTGAGATGTACCAACATTGAAGGTATGTCCCAGTTCACTTTTAATTGTTCAGTCTTTTCTCTCTGCCTTTTGCCATCTTCCAGGACTGTGAAGTCATCTCTGTTCTTTTGGTGCTATCTCAAGTCGGTCATCCCATTCACTTCCTCCTTATGCCCTAAAAGCTTTCAGCTGAGGATAATAGAGCCTTTGTTTGGAGTACCAGGTTACACTCCAAATAAATGATTATATTCCCATGCCACCCCACCCTGCTGGTTTTATTGTGTTGGCTCTTCCTTTCTGACTTAGGCAACATCTAGGAAGATGTTTGAAGCTGCAGTTGATTCTGTATTTTTTCTATGAGCTGAGCCTAGTGTTATAAGGTGGCCCAGAAATTAATGGTATTGTTTGTGTCCTCTCTGGTCAGGGCAGGAGAGTAAATGCCTTGGATAGGAGAATGATTTCTTTTTGTATCAAAATTCTGTGGTAAAGAAAATTTGCAAATGTATGAAGTTTTGCTTCATCTTAAAATTTTGTGTCCCGAATATATTCAGTCTTTATTGCTTAGGTTAGCAGCCCTTGAACTTTTCCCCCAAAAGCCAAGTGTCTATATTCTTGTTTTTCTCATAAGTTCTTAACTCCAAAGATACTAGAAGTTCTTTGTTCTGCAGTTTCAGAGTAGGTGGGAATGTGGAGGTAGGTGGGTCTGGGCAAGGGAAAGAGAACCTCTCTGGTCACTGCCCTCCTTTCCTGCCGTAGCCCCAGCGGCAGCCTGGACTGCTCCCTTTGCCCTTAACAGTCCTACAATTGCCTGGCCCTGCACTTTCCAGGAAATTCACCCCTTCTTTCCATTCTCAAGGCTGCTGCTTAGTTTAGGATCTTATTACCCCTTACTTGAACTATTGCAATAGACTTTTTACCAGGTCTCTTTGTTTTTAGTGTTTCTTGACTCCAGTCTTTTCTGCCCAGTACAGTCAGGAGAAGTTTCCCGCATTACAGCCATCCTCATGTTTCCTCACTTGCTCAAAAACCTACAATAGCTTTCCACTGCTTAAAATCTAAATTTAGCCCTTATTCCAAACCTTCTACATATGGCCACATAAAGCTCTTACCCCTGACTACACATTCAAACACCTGGGGAGCTTTTTAAAAAATACTGATACTCACACTCCACCACCCCCCAACCAGTGAAATCCAAATCTCTGGAGAGGGACCCCAGACATTGTTTGTTTCTGTTTTTGTCTTTTAAGCTGCTAGGATTCTCAAGTGCAGCCAGGGTTGAAAACCACTGTATTAGTCATTTATACTGGGGAGTTTTGAACTGATTCATCAGTCTCTGCACATCATAGATATTCAGAAAATGTTTGTTGAACCAAAGTGAACTGTATCATAGATTGCAACCACATTGATCATTTACTGTTTACCAGATCGCCACATTTTCTTGCCTCCACACCTGTGCAGAAGAAATCTCAGTAAATGGATGGGTGCAGGAAATCAGTCTGCAGTTGTCCTCTTCAGACCTGCTACAGTCTAGCCACGAAAGTGGTACTTTGCACAGGCCAGCTTTAGTGTCTCACTTCACCCTACATCTGTGGAAGAGACATGCTATCAAGCCAGCTCACAAGGAAGCAGGGAGACTGGATAGGGCAGTGAGAGAAAAGGAGCCAGAACTGTAGGGAAAGGAGGAAAGGAATATTGTGAATAAAAGGAAGTCAGACCACAAAACCTGAGGAAAGAAGCTTGTATTGAAAGGGTAAAAACTACTTGATAAAGAGACTGACTTCTGGGCTCCTGAAAGCCTTTCCACTCTCCCAAGCCACACAAGTGCGATACTTACTGGTCTGGACTGAGTGGAGAGAGAGAAGCAGTATCTGATTGCATCCCAGCTGGCCTCAGAGGCACAGACCCTCCAAAGTGCCGTGGGCCAGGTGCAGAGACGCTGGTGAAGACTCTGCTGGGGGTCAGGGCAGGCCTGGGTTTTTTCAGCTGATTACTTCCACGTACTCCTAATTGAATACCACCAAAGAGGAAGAAAAAAACCACTTAAGCCTTATAATGCTCTCTTGGGTGCCAGACACCTTAAAAGCCATGGTGGGAAGCATTCACTAGTGGGGGGGATCATTCCCTAGTGTCATGGTGGATACTTGTTGTTTGAGAAGCAAGGGTTTCCACTTCCATTTGGCACCCCAGAGTTTAAAATCATAATGCCTATCCCCTTTGACTTTGGTCATCTCTGGGTTTCAGTTACCCCAGTGGAAGGAGCTTTTCATGTGGGGGTTGACAGGACTGGAGACCGCTAGGAGCAAAGCCTCAATGACATGAGGGCCCAGTGAATCCTGTGACTTTGGTCTGCTTCAAGTGGATTTTGAGAACAGTTTTCAGATCAGACCAGATGTTGTTCCCTAGAAAACAGTCCAGTTTGTATTGTGCCTCCCAGCCCCTCCCCACTATATCTCAGTATATTAACCCCACCTGGGTTTGGAGACCAGTTTGTTCAAGGATCTTTCAAGTGCGTGAGCCCGGAGTGGAACTTCAGAGGCAAGACTTCTTTCTTTTTGTGAGGAGCTTTGCTTGAGGCACTGAGAAGGCCTGTTTGGAACACTGGAGCATTATCCTCTTGAGAGGAAGTGCCAGGCTGAACATTAAAGACTTTGCTTCTAGGCTCAACTGTTCATTCACCAGGAAGTCACTGAACTTCCCAAACTTCTTTAAAATTCTGTGAAGTGGGATCAGTCTAATATACCTACCTCGAATGAGGATAGAATGAACTCCATATGCAACTATGAGAGTTGTAAAGATGCTATTCAATATAAAGATTTAAACTACTTGTTATTTGTATCTCTGCAAGTGTTAGAGTTGAGGTGCCGTTACTTCTACCTGCGAGACCTCTACCTCCTCCAGCTTCCAGCTAGAGGACTCCTCAGATAGATTCACATTCTTTATCACTAACAGAGCCTCAGCTCCAAATATCTTTTCTGGTCTGCCCTGATGTTCTGAACTGGAAAACTGAGAACCTCAAGAATCAGAAGAAACATTCCAAATTTCTACTCATTTCCCTTAAGACCCAGAGCAGAGCCAGGACCTAAAGAGATTGCACCGTATCTTTTAACCCTTGGTTCCATCCCACTCTTGTTTGAACCTCCCACTTTTGTTGTTCCAACTATTTCTTGAGGTGAAAGAATTGGAAGAGAACTTTGATCCTCTTCACAGAAGTCTTTATTCTTTAGTCCAGGGTTGAATTTTTTGTTAACCTTTGCCTACTTGGGGTTAGAAGTGGGCCTTACTCTTACAGGATAAGCCCCGCATCATTCATTGTGCCTGTTGGATCCAGAATCCAGCCCTGTCGCACTGAATAACCATGGACTTTTGTGTCCTTTGGTGATTAAACCTGCTTCCCTGAGGGCTTGGTTCAAGTTCTACCATCAGTGTCTTCTTGAACTGATAAATTCACTCAGGGCTTCCTTCTTTGAGCTCCAGTGGCACTTGTGGCCTGTTTCCCACAATTTGGTATGTGTTTTTTTGCTGTTTTGCAGTGTTTTCTTATTGTTTTATGTGAGTCAGGTCACTGAACTGTCATGTAACCTCATGTCATGTAAGGATAGGACCATGTTTGCTTTCTAGCACTGTGTTGAGTGCCTTTCGGTCAGCACAGTACTTCCTTACTTTCTTTTGCTGAGCCCTTCCTTGAAATAATGTCCGTGGTGTTGAGCCGTGTGTTAGAAAGCCAGGTGGACTTGTGCCCTAACCTCCGCCTTTGGGAAGCCATCTTACTGCCTTGACTCAGACATTGTATCCTGAACCTGTGCCGCCACCCCAGTGTCACCTTGTGCCAAAGGTCTGAATACAAGCAAGAGCTCTCAGAAGAGGGAGCCAGCATTTAAGCTCCTCTTCCAGCTGCCAGGACAGATGACTGTGCTACCCAGCGGGGTGGGCGGGGGAAGATGTGCCTGGACTAAAGTCTGAAAGGCGGAGGTCAGAGACGTAGGAGGAAACCAAGAGACAGTGGTGACAAAGTCACTACTATCTCGTCACAGAAACCAAGGAAAGCAACAGTTTAAAAAAGGGGGAGGTGAGTGGTACCAAATGGCTCAGGAGAGGTTTTCTGGGCTAAGGACCAAGATGAGTCCATGGGATCTAGCAGTTAGCAGAGGTCTTCCCTGACAACCCCATCTAAAACACCTCCACCCCGGGACTTCCCTGGTAGTCCAGTGGTTAAGAATCCACCTTCCAATGCAGGAGACACGGGTTCAATCCCTGGTCGGGGAACTAATATCCCACATGCCGCAGGGCCGCTAAGCCTGTGCACCGTAACTACTCAGCCCATGCGGTCAGGAGCCCATGGACCGCAACTAGAGAGAAGCCCGCGCGCCACAACAGAAGATCCCACATGCCTCAGTGAAGATCCCGCATGCCACAACTAAGACCTGATTCAGCCAAATTAAAAAAAAAAAAAAACTATCTAAAACCAAAACCAAAAAAACCGTCTCCACCCCATCATTCTACCGCATCTTCTTTACTGTCTGCATACTGTCATTAGCTAAAATCATCCTGTTTATTTCTAGCATATATATATACATATATATATATAGAGAGAGAGAGAGAGAGAGAGAATACTCTGTGAAAACAGCAACTTTTGTCCTGTTCACTCTTGTATTCTCAGCTCCCAGAACAGTGCCTGACCATAAGATAGGAATAAATGCACAGACTTATCCAAAGTCACCAGCTAATAAGTGGGACAGCTTTGGTTTTTTAAGGAACAGAGCAATAAATATGCACACAGTTTGAATAATAATTTTAAAGATTTAAAATTTAATTTAAAACTTAACAAATTTAATTTATTTTAATTAAGTAAATTAAAGTTAATTTGTTTAACCTTTTATGATTATAGAAGGTTACCTCTTAGAAGGTAAAAGAAGAAAAGCATATGAGAAAATAAAAACTACATATGTAGCCATTTGTCTTTATTTAGAGATGAGTGATAATGCAGTATCACAAATTGAAACTTCTGAACTTTCTACAAATTATACAGAGAAGGAAATTTAGAACCTTAAATGCTTTAATATTTAATAAGAAAGAATCAAAAGGTATGAAATAAGCATTTGACTCAAATTAGGAAAAAGAATAACAAAATATGCTAAGAAAGCCAGGAGGAAGGAAAGGATAGCAGATATTGCTGAATTTATAAATAGGAATCTTGGTAGATAAATTCACAATGTTATTCTTTGAAAAAATAAAGTAAACAAAGAGGAAAAAATATATATACAAAATTAGAAGTGAACAAAGGGATACAACGAATGCATATTTTAAGAAAGTCCTATTATAACTAAGGTAATGAATTTGCATCTCAATGAAATTGTTAAGAAACAGATCTCCAGAACTTTTTCATCTTGCAAAGCTGGAACTCTGTACCCATTAAACCACAACTTTCCTTTTTCCCCTCCCCCGAGCCCCTGGCAACCACCCTTCTGTTTTCTGTCTCAATGAATTTGCCTTCTTTAGATACCTTATATAAGTGGAATCATACAGTATTTGTCTTTTTTGTGACTGGCTTATTTTACTCAGCATAATGTCCTCAAGGCTCATCCATGTTGTAGCATGTGTCAAAATTTCCTTCCTTTTTAAGGCTGAATATTCCATTGTATGTATATACCACATTTTGTTTATCCACTCATCTGTCAGATGACACTTGGGTTGCCTCTACTTCTTAGCTAATGTGAACAGTGCTTCTGTGAACATGGGTATATAAATATCTCTTGCTGTTTTTAACTGCTGCAGAGCATAGGAAAATAAAAAAACAAGCATATTTCATTTTTGTGAACACAACCTAATAAATCATATACACATATATTTCACATCAACCTCAACAATACAGATGCAAATTTCCTAAATAAAAGCATTAATAAATTCATCAATATAGTGAAGGAATAATGTATCATAACTGCCAGCATTTGTTGTGCATCCCCATTTAGAACTTGTACATGACCCCCCAGCTAGTAAGTGGTGGGCTAGGATGGCAGCCCAGGTCTGCCCAACCCTAGAGCCCATGATGTATTTGATGAGTTTGTTGAGAAGGTAACGTTGGCCCCACAAAAGAAGTCTACTAATATAATACCTCACAGAAGAAGGTCAAAAGAAAATAAAGACCCAAGACTCTTTCATAGATAATAATAAAGTATTTGACATGAGAATCAACATTTATTCTTTATTTTTCAAACTCCCCTAGTAAATTAGGAAAGAAAGAAGCTTTGTTAACATGATAAAATATATCCTCTGAAACAACACCCAGCATCATTCTTAATAAAGAAATAATGTTAGGGACAAGACAAACCCTTTCTAACTACTGTTATCTAACAGTGTTCTGAAAGGATAATCTAGCCAATGTACTGAAGCAGAATAAAGAGTATACCGGAAAAGAGACACAGTTTTTGGCTGCAAACTAAGTATCTACCTAACAACCTAAGGATAGGGCTTCCCTGGTGGCGCAGTGGTTGAGAGTCCACCTGCCGATGCAGGGGACACGGGTTCGTGCCCCAGTCCGGGAAGATCCCACATGCCGCGGAGCGGCTGGGCCCATGAGCCATGGCCGCTGAGCCTGCACATCCGGAGGCTGTGCTCTGCAACGGGAGAGGCCACGGCAGTAACCTAAGGATAATCAATCATTAAAAATGGTTAGGCCTAATAAGAGCAGCAAAATTGTCCACTAAAAGATATATATATATATATATATATATATATATAAAACTTCTTTGTAGCTTTCTAGTACAGGCAATAGCCAGTTGTGATTGGGAAAAAAAAATTCTCATTCACCCTGGCAACCAAAACTATGAAATACCTTGGAACAAAATTAGCAGAAAATCTTCAGGACTTACATAAAACTAAGCTGTACAGAGGGACATGAAGAAAATAAATGGAAAGACATATTCTATATTCCGTGAAGGGAAGATTTAATGCTTTAAAGATGTTAATTCTTTAATTAAACCATAAATTTAAATGAAAGTCTACAAAAATTTTATTTTTTAACTTGAAAAGATTATTCTAAAATTAATCTGGAATTGGGACTTCCCTGGTGGCACAGTGGTTAAGAATCCACCTTCCTGGGCTTCCCTGGTGGCGCAGTGGTTGAGAGTCCGCCCGCCGATGCAGGGGACACGGGTTCGTGCCCCGGTCCGGGAAGATCCCACATGCCGCGGAGCGGCTGGGCCCGTGAGCCATGGCCGCTGAGCCTGCGCATCCGGAGCCTGTGCTCCGCAACGGGAGAGGCCACAACAGTGAGAGGCCCGCGTACCACAAAAAAAAAAAAAAAAAAAGAATCCACCTTCCAATGCAGGGGATGTGGGATTGATCCCTGGTCAGGGAACTAGATCCCATGTGCATGCTGCAACTAAGAGTTTGCATGCCACAACTAAGGAGTCTGTGAGCCGCAACTAAGGAGCCTGGCTGCTGCAACTAAGATCTAGGGCAACCAAAATAAATAAATAAAAATAAATAAATGATTTTAAAAATAAAATTAATCTGGAGTAAGTGAAATAACCATTTTTCAAAATTGAAAGATGAAGAGTGTTGGGGGAAATTTTATTACCAGGTAATTCTTATAATAAACTTATAAGTTAAAGTAATAGCATACTGGTGGAAGAATAGGTTAAGAATTAGCAAACTTTATTGTTCAAGGAGATAAGACAATGCTGTAGATGGCATGGACCGTATCTTGATGGAATTTGGTGTTGGTATGATGCCAGTGGCTTTTTTCAAGGCAAAGTGAGGTGAAGAGAGGAGACAGAGGGGTAGAGAAGCTAACTACAGGGAATGAATGAGAAATAGCTAAGAATAGTCTTACTTTCTTTAGTCTAGGTGATGTTTTCACTTCTTTCACCCAGTAATAACCCATTACTATTTGTCCAACACAAGTAACTTCCTATATTCTCACTCAGGCCTAGGAAGAAGAACAGAAATAACCCGTGGGCCACTGTGGGAGTTCTTTTTTGGAGTTGCCGAAGGCCACAGAACTGCAAATGAGTGGTGTCAGACTTCCCAACCCACACTCAACCACGGTGCGGTACTGCCTTCCTAAAATATGTATAGATATATGCATTCATTAAAACTATGGGAAAGAAATACACCAAAATATTAATAGTAGTTTTCTGTAGGTGATAGAATTATGGCATGATTGCTCTCTTTTTTTCCCTCCATACTTTTTTGAGTTTTCCAAATATTCTACAGAGAACATGAATCATTTTTATATTGGACAGAAAGGACAATGCCTACTATTTTCAGAAACCAAAGCTCCACTGCCCCTTCAATGTGAGAATCAAGCCAAGACCTTATTCTTGGACGGCATCAGTGAAAGGGCCTTAGGAATGCTCTTGGGCACAGCAGCAGAGGCATGTCATATATGGAAACCTTCCATGAGGGTGACCTCACCACTGGAACCCATTCAAAATAAACCTTGCTGCAAGGGCTAGCAGCAGAGATCTTTGGACAAAACCTGGAGGATGGAAAGCTAAGAAAGAATTGACCTAAAGAAGACAACCTCCGGGCTTTGTCCTGAAGAACTCCTGTGCATCCATCTGGGCTTACTGGCAGATCTCCCCTGTGCTCAGTTCCTAAGGAAGGATTACTTTACCTCACCTCGCCCTCCTCCAAAAACGAACTCCCACAGAGGCCCAAGGGTTATTTCTGTTTTTTTTTTTCCTGGGCCTGAGTGAGAATATAGGATGTTATTTGTGCTGGACAAATAGTAATGGATTATTGATGGGTGAAAGAAATGGAAACCTCACCTAAACTAAAGGAAGTAAGACTATTCTTAGATATTCCTCAGTCATTCCCTGTAGTTAGCTTCCCTACCTCTCTGTCTCCTCTCTTCATCTCCCTTTGCCTTAAAAAAAGCCAATAGCAACATACCAAAGCACAATTCCATTAAGATATGGTTCATGCCATTATAGCATTGACCCCTTTGCCACCTTGAACAGCTCTTAACACCCCTGCCTACCATGCTTAAACATCTGTGTCTAGAACTTCTTTCACCCAGCTTAGTCTTCTATACCTTTCCATTGGCTTAGGAGTTTTAAGTTATTTTTAATTGAACCATAGTAGACTCAGGATAAGTTCACACAAATATTTTACTTCCCAGTCCCAGTGTTGCTCTGCAAGCACAAGGCCTCTGATATGGCCCTAGGAGCTTCAACGTGGCCTAGGAAGAGACCATATAATGAGAACAGAATCCTGTGTTGGTTTGAATTCTTTTCATTGTGCTTACAGAAAACTCAATTCAAACTGGTGTTCAGGCATAGCTGAATCCAGTGCCCATTATCATCAAGGCTCATTTTGTGTTCTTCTCTTAGCTCTTACATACTCAATATATGTTCATTTAATTACATTTTTCCAATATGGTACTTTTGACAGCTATAGGTTTATAACCTATTGTCTTGGTAAATCCAGCAGGAAAAAGAGAATTTCTATGTCCAACAGTTCCAACAAGTCCTGGCATTGAGTCGTTGGGTCATGACTTTGGTCATGACTTCATCCTTGGACCAATCACTGTGGCCAAGGGGATGGAATGCTCTGATTGACCAGGCCTGTGTTGTATATTTATACCCCATCTGAACTATATGCACTAGGAGTGGGAGAACATTCATTCTCCAAAGAAAAATCTTGATGGCATTAAAGGGAGGAATGGATGTTGGGCAGGCAAAAGCAACAGATATCTACAATAAGTGCCTAGAAGAAAAAGCTAGGGCACCATCACCACTGTGGGCACAATGACCCAAAGTGAGCAAGCTAATAAAACGCAAATGAAAACACCAAGTGCTGTTGGCTTTAGATAACAGCAGCTGGACTATGGGGTAGTAACCCTTTCACTTCCCAAAAGGTGGGTCACACATCCAGACCATGGGTCATTTATTTAATTTGCATTTATTGAACACCTACTGTGTGCAGAGCCCTCTTTAAAATACACAGGAAGTAAATGTTATACTCTCTGTCTTCAGGGAGAAAATAACGGAATAAGATAAACTATACTCCCATGAATTAGCACAAGACCAATTTCTTCGTATCGATTCGTACACAGAATGAACACCAAATCTGTTCGTGATTACTGAGGGAACCCAAGTTAAGGAGAAATGAATGTTTTCATCTTAATTTATTTATACTCTTAATTTATTTATACTCTACTTAGGTAATTTAATTTATACTCTGTAATTTTTTTGTATTCCACTTTTAATTCTCTCAACAAATATTAACTGTATACCTACTAAGTGCCAAGCCCCATGCTAGAGTCTGGATACCTAGTAGAAACGTTTTCCAGGATATGTAAAATACTACAAAGAGAAAATAAATTGAATGTAGAGGCAAAGGTATATAGAATACAAGGATACAACAAAGCAGATTCAGTAATAGAGCAAAAAAGTAAACCATGATCACTTCCATTCCCACCATGGATAGGCCACATGATATGTGATGTCATGAATAATATAAACATTTGTATAATAAAGCCAAACAGCACATAGAGGGTTATGTATTTCCATATAAAAGATGGCATCTCACTACAGCACAATATGTAGTAAAAGTAATTCTACTGGAATGCAGGGAGTGGGGGCAGGCCGTATAGTTCAGCTCAGATACCTAACTTCTGTAAATCTGGTTTAACCTAGGGATGTATTTTGTAATATCTGAGAGCTCGGGTGGACTGCATGGATTTTAAACAACTCCAAGTTTCTCTTTGGTGACATTTTAATAAATATTTAGTGACAGTGAACTTGGAATTGTAATCTTTGGCAAGTACCTGGAGTTTAGCTGCCATTCTTTTTTTTTTTTTTTTTTTTTGCGGTACGCGGGCCTCTCACTGTTGTGGCCTCTCCTGGAGCACAGGCTCCGGACGCGCAGGGTCAACGGCCATGGCTCACGGGCCCAGCCGTTCCGCGGCATGTGGGATCCTCCCGGACCGGGGCACGAACCCGTGTCCCCTGCACCGGCAGGCAGACTCTCAACCACTGCGCCACCAGGGAAGCCCCCATAACTGCTGTTCTTTATTGGCAGCTAAGTAAGATCCAAGGCTGTTGACTTTCAAACTTTTTTTTTAACACAGCTCACCAAGGTGGAGTAAGAGAGCCCACGGGCCCACTTAGTACATTGATTCCCACTTTACAGCAGAAAAGGTACTTGCAGTAACCGCAAAGGGATTTTGTACAGCAAATTTGGGGAATCAAATTTTGAACAATATGGTTGTCTCCTCATTTATGAACTTGGGAATAACATGGGACTACCTACCTAGGTAATAATTTTGATCTGTAGCCCTTTTCTGTCCATAGTTTACTAATAAAGACTGTTTTGTATACAGACCATTCCTTTTCCAAAAAAATATATAAAGCCATATCATCAGAATAAAAAAGGGTATCTCCATTTCTTTTTTTTATAGCAAGGGGCTATGCAACTAACTCATCCAAAGATACTATCAGGTTTTTTTGTTTTTTTTTTTAATGAGTGGAAAAGTACTGGTGTCAGAACTCAGCCTGGATCAGCCCTCAGGAAATTCCCCCCATTCTGGCCCATGAACTTCCTAGGTGTTATTCAGCGTTTCGTCCCACACGAACTCGCTTTCCAGGGTAACCACTCAAAAAACTCTTCTGGAGTCTGCCCTTGTTGCCAGATTCCATTCTCACCACAAGATATTATTGAAGTAAAATATATGTTTTCGTTTTATTGAGATATAATTGACGTATGGCACAATATAAGTTTAAGGTGTATAACATAATGATTTGACTTATGTACGTGAAAAGATGACCACAGTAGGTTTAGTGAACATCCGTCATCTCATATAGGCAGATGAAATAACTCACTTGGGAGAGTGTTAGACTGAAGAAATAGAAAAAATTCTTTTCCTTGTCATGAGAATTCTTAGGAGTTACTTTGGAGAGTTGTTACTCTTAACAGCTTTCATTTATAACATAGAACAGTGTTAATTATCTTTATTATGTTGTACATTACTTCTGCAGTACTTATTTATCTTATAACTGGAAGTCTGTACCTTCTGATCACTTTCATTCGATTCCCCCCCTCCCCACCCTCTGGTAACCTCAAATCTAATCTCTTTTTCTATGAGTCTGTTCATTTGTTTACTTTTGAAGAATAAGCGACCTATAACAGTTCCTGGTATACAACATAGTGATTCGATATTTCTATACATTTCAAAATGATCACCATGATAAGTCTAGTTATCATCTGGCACCATACAAAGATATTAAATAATTATTGACTATATTTCCCACATTGTACATTTCATACCTTGACTCACTTATTTTGTAACTGAAAGTTTGTACCTCTACCTTCCCTCACCTATTTTTCTCCTCCCCTTCAAAGTAAAATATTTTAAGACAGTGAAAAAATGTATCCTAAACCTTAACTTTTGTGAAGTCCTGAGTGGTCTCTTACTATTTTGATTTTTCACAACTTTTTCATTTGACTTGTTAAAGGTTATTTTGGCTACCCAAGAACATTTTGAAAATTAAGGCTGATTCTAAGTTATTTGCATTATGTTATGGGAGAACCTCACTTTCAGAACACTACTAGTTCTCAGCTAATACCAAATTGCAAATATATCTTTTCCCTCAGCGCTAGGGGAGGACGTAATGCTGCAGTTAAGAGCCAGCTCCAAAGCTAAACTGACCTGGGGTGGATTCCTGGCTCCCTCACTGGCTGACTGTGTCACTTCAATAAGTGCCTTACCCTCCCCAGCTTCAAAGTCCTCAACTCTCTAAAATGTGGAAAATACCACATTTAGATAAGGGAATGCATACAGTTTGTAGCACATAGACCCAAGTCAATAAGTAGCAGCTATCAATAATAGTAATAATAATAATAATAAGGCCCAAGGCCAGTAGTTTGCTCCAAATCACACTTTGCGGGCTCTCGTCTTTCAGAGGAGCATCCTTGCCTTTCTAGAGAGATGGACAGAGGATCCTAACAGCTCAGGCTCAGCTGAGTCCCTATACGCTGAGGCCTTTCCCAGGGAAACCAGAGCACTTAATCACAAAATGAAGGTGGGGGGGGCGTGCCTTTCATTAAAAGCCACCCTTCTGTGGGCAGGCCTGAAGTGTCAGATAAAGCTTTACCTTTAGATGACTATCCAGCAGGGCTTCCCTGGTGGCGCAGTGGTTAAGAATCTGCCTGCCAATGCAGGGGACACGGGTTCGAGCCCTGGTCCGGGAAGACATAACCGCGGAGCAACTAAGCCCGTGCGCCACAACTACTAAAGCCTGTACGCCTAGAGCCTGAGCTCTGCAACAAGAGAAGCCACTGCAACGAGAAGCCCGCGCACCGCAACGAAGAAGAGTAGCCCCTGCTCACTGCAACTAGAGAAAGCCTGCGCACAGCAACGAAGACCCAACACAACCAAAAATAATACATAAAAATATAAATAAATTTATATAAAAAAAAAAAAGAACCATCCAGCAGGGAGGCTACCAACCCTACTTTTAAAGCCCTCTAGTCCCCCTTCCCCCATCCCTCCCCTCTAGCTTCTCCGGTCTCCCAGGCTGAAAATAGCCACCTGGGGCACTACATCACAAAGGCTTGCCAGAAAGGATGCAGGCAGGAATGGGGGAGGGAACTGCCTGATAATAAGTAAGGGAGGGAACGGGGATCCTGGGACACCTTCCAGGTCAGCCCAAGACCCAGGACTCCTAGAAAGAGGAAAGGGGTGTGATGGACATTTCGAGCTCCTCCAGAGTTGGGGTCATCCCTGAGGGCAGGCAGGAAAAGGGCATGTGTCTTTTTAGTTAGCTGGCTGATAGGTTTCAGAGTTCTTCCTTTGGCTGTCACTTCTCCATTTAGCACTGACTGTCCAAGTGCTGGCTATCTCATAGCGACCACACGTGGGGTTTTTGGTATATTCTGTGCAAACAGTGCCCCCCACCTAAACTGCACACTTCCTTGATATGGGAAATCTGGTCTAGTTCAAACGCTTTTACCCTCCCTTAGCCCCACTCTAGGGATATACCCTCCAGGGGTGCACCCACAGACTTGCTCTTGGCTTAGATATTGGCAAGAAGGCTGAAGCCCACCCACCTTCCCTGTGCCCACTGGACCTGTGAGGACACCCCAAATGGGGTTGTCCAGTCTGCTCCACAGACTTCCCCACTGTCTGCCCTGTCTCATTGCCTTCCTCCAAACCCCTTCAGGTGGGCTCAGGGCAGATCAATACAGCCTCTGCACTGGCAGACACCCAAAAGGAGAATGAGAACTATTGCACCTGGATCTTCCAAAGGTCCTCTTGGAATCCCCACTCACTTGGCAGGGGTTACTTATTAGCAAGCCCTCCCCTCCCCACAGAGAAAGGAGAAAATTCCCTCTCACCATAACACTGCTCTCCTTCCAAGGCTGAGGGCTCCAACTGGGAAGACTCAGTCTCCTTCTCTCTCTAGCTTTCTCACATAGGTGTCTGGGGACTCCAAGTGGGGGGCAGGGACGCTGCTCCCAGAAAGTAGGGGGTTAAGCTGCCCCTCAGTAAGCCTTGGGGAAGGCATTAGGCTCCGTTTTTTGGCCATCTCCTATAGCTTGTTGTTTGAGTTGGGGCCATAGCAACGATTCAGGGAAACAAAAATGTTCACTCAACATTCTGTACACAGATAAGAGTTAATCCTGTTGTTCAGATCCTCTAAATCCTTCCTGATTTTTTTGCCTCCTTGTCCTATCAGTTACTGAGAATTTTCTCAGTGTTAAAAATCTATCAACGTGATTGCAAATTTGTGTCTTTCTCTTTTTTGTTTGGTCAGTTTTTGCCCTTGCTGTGTGTGTGTGTGTGTGTGTGTTAGGTGCATATAAATGTGGAATTGCTATATCCTCTGGTGGACTGACTCTTTTTTATTATAAAACATTTCTTTATCTTTAGGACTGTTCCTTGCCTTAAAACCTTTGATGTTAGTACAACTTTCTTTTGATTAGTGCTGCTTTCAGTTTTACTGAATCCTTGCATTTAAGGCGTATCTCTTATAAGCAGTGTTGATTATTGTTGATTTAATATCATCAAATATGCAGTCCAAAAAAAATTTTTTTTTTCGGTACACGGGCCTCTCACTGCCGTGGCCTCTCCCGTTGCGGAGCACAGGCTTCGGGCACGCAGGCTCAGCGGCCATGGCTCACGGGCCTCGCCGCTCCGCGGCATGTGGGATCTTCCCGGACCGGGGCACGAACCCTTGTCCCCTGCATCGGCGGGCGGACTCTCAACCACTGCGCCAACAGGGAAGCCCCAAAATTTTTTTATCTTTATTTTATTTATTTATTTTTGGCTGCATTGGGTCTTTGTTGCTGCATGTGAGCTTTCTCTGGTGGCAGCAAAGGGGGACTACTCTTCATTGCAGTGTGCAGCCTTCTCATTGCAGTGGCTTCTCGTTGCAGAGCTCGGGCTCTAGGCACCCGGGCTTCAGTAGTTGTGGCTCGCAGGCTTAGTTGCTCCCCGGCATGTGGGATCTTCCCTAACCACGGCTCGAACCTGTGTCCCCTGCATTGGCAGGCGTATTCTTAACCACTGCGCCACCAGGGAAATCCCCACCCAATTGCTTTTAAATTGTTCTCTTTATCTTAATATTCCACACCCCACCTCCACCACCACCCTGCATACCATGGTTCCACTATGATGTGTCTAGGAATGATTTTCTTTGTATTTATCCTACTTGGGATACACAGTACTTCTTGAATCTGTAGCTTAATGTATTTCACCTGTGTTGTTGGAAATTTCTTGTCCATTATTTTTCAAATATTCTTCTTGTCTCATTCTTTCCTCTCCTTCTAGGACTGCAATTACACATGTTAAACCTTTTCACCATATTCCAAATTTCTCTTTTTTGTATTTTTCCAAAATAGAGATCATCTGTGATCTGTTTCTATTGTTTGCTTTTTCTGTTTCAGTCTTACTTCCTGGTATTCCTGATAATTTTTCAATTGAATGCCAGATACTGTGGACAAATATTTGTACAGGCTCTTTAATAGTATTATCTTCCTCTAAAGAGAATTTACTCTAAATTTTCACAGGTAGTTAGAAATCACCTTATTCCAATCTGGAATTGAACTTATTTATTTATTTATTTATTGCGGTACGTGGGCCTCTCACGGTTGTGGTCTCTTCCGTTGCGGAGCACAGGCTCTGGACATGCAGGCTCAGCGGCCATGGCTCACGGGCCCAGCTGCTCCACGGCATGTGGGATCTTCCCAGACTGGGGCACGAACCCGTGTCCCCTGCATTGGCAGGCGGACTCTCAACCACTGGGCCACCAGGGAAGCTCTGGAATTGAACTTATTTTAAGCTGGGTTCAGTCTTTGTGAGGCCTGGTCTATTTCTGGCTTGCCCTTATTCTCTAGAGCATAGTTTTTTTATGGGACAGTATTAGTTAGGGTTGTCCAAAGAAATAGAACCAAAAAGAGAGAGAGAGAGAGAGAGAGAGAGAGAGAGAGAGCGCATACAGCCAGCAGGCTGCAGATCCAGGGAAGAATTGCAGTTTGAGTCCAAAGGTGGTCTGCTGACAGAATTTCTTCTTCCAGGAAGATCAGTCTTCTTCTATTAAGGTCATCTACTGATTGGATGAAACCCACCCACATTGTGGAGGATAATCTGCATTACCCAAAATCTACTAATTTAAATGTTAATCTCATCTAAAATATACCTTCACGGAAATACCTCAATTAATATTTGACCAATTATCTGGGTACTGTGGCCTAGCCTAGTTAATACATAAAGTTAACCATCACAGGTCCCAGTGGAAAGCCTGGAGCGTTTGACAGTGCCCCTCCTCCACAGTGGGCTCTGAA
This sequence comes from Delphinus delphis, assembly GCF_949987515.2. Taxonomy (NCBI): domain Eukaryota; kingdom Metazoa; phylum Chordata; class Mammalia; order Artiodactyla; family Delphinidae; genus Delphinus; species Delphinus delphis. The sequence continues at coordinate 27,373,349 of NC_082694.2, read as the reverse complement.
CTCCAGTGTTTTTCTCCCTAGCCTCATAAGTCTGCCAAAAGTACTGATAAGCTTCCCATTCTCTCAGTTACTGCTTCTTGCTCAACTTCTTGGTCTCTGCCCTATGCTGCTTAAACACTGAAAGATGTCTCAAGAGGAAAATGGCATAGAATATCAAGTTCACCAGAATGAGTTTTCTCTCTCCAGAAACCTGGCCTCTTATGTCCTATTTTGGTAGTTGGCTGGTGCCTTCAAACAGGTGTTTTCAGGTTTTATCCTAGGGGGAGGATCATTGAGATGCTGAGAATACATTTTACTAAATCCAACTCCCAATTAATAACTCTTAATAAACGTTTGGTGGAACAATACTTCCATAATATGTAAAATAATGCATATTATATTGAATTCTATTTAATGGGGAAATGCTAGATCATGATCCTCAATGACACATTGGGAACATGCTTCAGTATTACCTGTGTAATTAACAGAACACAGTTGCCTGGGTGCCACCTCAGATTTAATGAATTAGAACTTGTGAGGGTTGTAGGGATGGTTAAGAACACTGAGCTAGAGGCATTCTCATTAAAGACAAGGATGCCAGTTGTAAGAGCAACACATTAAACATTGTTCTGAAAGTTCTAAATAGTGTAATAAAAATAAGAAACTAAATAAAATGTAGAAATATTGGTTTAAATAAATACGATTTTCAGATGATATGCTATCTACTCAAAAAAAAAAACCCATCAAACTAATGAGATAGTTTAGCAAGATGACTAGATATGTGTGTATAATAATATATTATATATGTATATAATAAAATGCAAGTTTCCTATATGTCAGTAATCAGATAGAAAATATAACAAAAATGTTAATATAGTAGCATCAAAAAACATAAAAACCTAGTTTGAAAAACAGAACTGTGCAAGGTCTATATGAGGAAAACCTTGAGATGTTATTAAGGGACATAAAGAAAGTTTTGAATAAATGGAAATACATACAATTATGTAAAGGTATAAATGTTTTCTAAATTAATATGTAGGGAATTCCCTGGTGGTCCATTGGTTAGGGCGTCAGGCTTCATGCTTCCACAGCAGGGGGCATGGGTTCAATCCAATCCCTTGTCGGGGAATTAAGATCCCACATGCTGTGCAGCCAAAAATACATAAATACGTTAATTAATTAATTAATATGTAAATTCAATATAACCAATTAGGATCTCAACTCTTTCAGGGGATATGGTGAGAGAATTTCACAAAATGACTTTAAAGTTTTTCTGGAGAATAAATAAGCAATAATAACAGAGAAATATTTGAAAGAGAATAACAGTGCAATATTTACTTCAGCAGATATTAAAACCTAGAGCTATATTTAAAATGCTGAGATACTGATGCAGAAATGGGCAAATAAAGGAAGACAGTAGAATATAGAAAGAGAGAATATTTTAAATCATGGAGATGGTGTTGACTAGTTTATAAATGATGTTGCCTAGTTAACAAAATGCTGGTAATAGCTTTGAAGGAAGAGAGAAGACAGGGGAGTTTGATCCCTATCTCTTGTTTACATTAGAATAGATTTCAGCTGGATTAAATAAAGATTTCAATATAATAATGAAATAATGAAAGTGCCAGAATAAAATGTAGGTGAATATATAATTATGAGTAGAGGAATTTTTTTAAACGTAGCCCCAAGATACATACCATGAAGGATAAACAGATATTATTACATCAAAAGTTAAAGCTTTATCAGAGTAGCGTCTACCTTGGGAGGATTATCAACTGGGAGAGGTTACATGGAAACCTGATGTGGGTAATGATTATACGGGTATAAAGACTCACTGAGCACTTAAAATTTGTGTACTTTTCTAAATGTATGTTATCCTTCAATTTAAAAACACTTTAAGTAAAACTTCCTTTTTTAAAAAGATACCATGAAAATAATTTTAAAAGAAACGACAAACTAGGAATAACTATTTGTAACATTCACGGCATACAAAATGTTAATTAATATCTTAAGTATATAAAGAATTATTATAAATCAATAAGAAACAATTAGGCACGCTAATAAAAATGCAAAAAAAAACTCACAGGCAATTTACAAAAGAAGAAATACAAATTGACAATAAACAAGAAAATATGTATAACTCACTAATAACCAAATAAATGCAAATTTAAACCCAGTACAGCACTATTTTTCACCTATTAGATTGTGAAGGTTAAAAGGTTTGATGCTCCACACTGAAGAAAGAGGCAACAGCTATCCATAAAACAGTCCTCTCACCAAAAATATTAAAACCCACGCAGGCTACACAGGGATGCTCCCACATAAAAATAGCCCTCCAAGACCACAGGAGATAATTGTTTCTCCTAAACTCAGAATAAGAGAAATATAAGCAAAATGAAGAAGTAGAGGAACCACTCCCAATTAAAAAATCAAGAGAATTCCCTGAAAGAATAAAAAATGAAACAGACCTCTTCAGTCTAATAGACATGAGTTCAAAAAGGAGATAATAAAAATACTGAAGGAATTAAGAAAAGCTATTGACAGAAATGCAGATTCCTGTAAAAAAAGGAACTAGAAACTGTAAAGAGGAGCCAAAAAAAGTAGAAAACTCATTTGCCAAGACAAAACCTGAGCTAAAGGCAATAAATAGCAGATTGAATAATGCAGAAGAATGAATAAGTGATCTGGAAGATAGAATTATGGAAATCAACCAATCAGAACACAAAGACAAAAGAAAAAAATGAAAACAGTCTAAGAGACCTATGGGATAATGTAAAGTGTGACAAACTATGCATAATAGGGATCCCAAAAGGAGAACAAAGAGGAAAGGGATCAAAAATGTATTTGAAGGAATTATGGCTGAAAACTTCCCAAACCTAAAGAAGGAAACAGATATTCAGGTACAGGAAGCACAGAGGGTCCCAAACAAGATGAACCTAAACAGACCTACCAAGATATATTATAATTAAAATGGCCAAAGTTAAAGAGAGGATTCTAAAGGCTGCAAGAGAAAAACAAAGAGTTAATTACAGGGGAACCCCCATAAAGCTATCAGCTGATTTCGCTACAGAAATGTGGCAGATCAGAAGGGAGTGGCAAGGTATATTCAAAGTCCTGAAAGGGAAAAATCTACAACCTAGGATACTCTACCCAGCAAGATTATCATTTAGAATAGAAGGAGAGATAAAGAATTTCTAAGACAAGCAAAAACTAAAAGAATACAGCAATACTAAACCTATCATAAAAGAAGTAATGAAAAGTCTTCTAGAGGGGTGGGATAGGGAGGGTGGGAGGGAGGCTCAAGGGGGAGGGGATATGGGGACATGTGTATGCATATGACTGATTCGCTTTGTTGTGCAACAGAAACTAACACAGTATAGTGAAGCAATTATACTCCAATAAAGATCTATTTAAAAAAATAGAAAACAATCAAGAGTCTATAGGTTAGAGAATATCACAATTGGAAAGTTAATCACTTAAATAAGCCAGTATACAGATTAAAAAAATATATAAGATAAATTTTTGTGAAAGCAATAACCAAAATGAATAGCAAAAGGATAAACATGAAAATGTAAAAGAGGACATCAAAATCATAAAATGTAAGGGATGACAGTAAGAAAATGTAGATGATTTTTTTTTTTTAGAATGTGTTTGAGCCTATATGACTATCAGTCTAAATCAAGTAGATATAGTAGTGGGTTAACATACTTGAAAAACAAGGTAACCACAAATCAAAAACACAATAGATTCACAAAAACCAAAAAGAAGAGAACGCAAGCATAATACAAAAGAAAATCATCAAACCAAAACCAAATCAAACCAAACCAAAAGGAAAAACAGAAAGATAACGAAAGGAGCAAAGAAGAAATAAAAAATCAACTGGAAAACAAGGTTTAAAATGACAATAAATACATATCTATCAATAATTACCTTAAATGTCAATGGACTAAATACTCCAATCAAAAGACACAGAGTGGCAGATTGGATTAAAAAACAAGAGCCTACAGTATGCTGCCTACAAGAAACCCACTTTAGGGCAAAGGACACACATAGATTGAAAGTGGGGGGATGGAAAAAGATATTTCATGCAAGTGGAAATGACAAGGAAGCAGAGGTCACAATACTCATATCAGACAAAACAGACTTTAAAACAAAGGCCATAAAAAGATTTAAAAAAAAGAGAGCTCCAAACCAAGATCTAACAGGACTCAAGAATTCTAATGAATTCAGGTATAACTCTAAAGTGGTGAAGGAGGTTTCAGGCATAGTTTGATTAAACTATCCCTTAAACACATCCAACTCCCCTTGCTGTGAAACAATGATTATCTGGCAACTTCTGATAGTCTGGATCAAGGGTTGGTTGGCAAACTGTTTCTTAAAGGGCCAGATAGTAAATATTCTAGGCTTGCAGGCCACTTGGTCTCTGTCACAGCCAATCAACTCTACTGTTGTAGCACAAAGCAGCCAGAGACAGTGCATAAACATGGGAATGGCAGAATTCCAAGAAGACGTTATTTGCAAAAACAGGTGGCCAGCCTGAGGGCTGTAGTTTGCCAACCTGTGGTCTAGATGGGGAACAATATTCCTTTCATTTTAAAGAGAATTTGGGTTTATCAACAATATCAACAGTAGTTTATACTTATTACCAAGTAATACATAGAACAGAACATCAATCACCCAACTGCTAATGTGATCAGTGAACCAGTCAATTCAGTGTGAGTAGACAGAATTCTGGATTTTGATCCTCACAGCACCTACAAGAGGCCCAAGGTGGGCAGCCAGTATACCTCCCTATCTGAGATCCTATGGCTACAACCGAGTAGATGTAAGAATGAGCTCTAAGAACCCAGAAGTCACCATATTGGCACCACTAAAAAAATGGCAGTTTGGAATAAAAATTGAGGGAATGTCCGTCAGTACAAAATCATCCCAACAATCAGTAAAATCCTCTAATGGGTGGTGACAAAAATTCAATAACATGTTTGTAGAAGAAAGATATCAAGTATAAGAAGTGGCAAACCAAATTCTGGTCCCCAAAGAGGCCTTAATACTAATTCTAGAAACTAATGATTAAAATAAAATGGTGAAATAAAATGTGAGGGCATTAGTATAATTTGTCCCTCAGTTTAATGAAAGGTATGGAAGGTATTGATAGTCACAAGAGGGTAACTGCAAGCTAACTCCCAAAGTGCAGTTAAGAATCATAACATTAATTAGATCAGCCATCTACAGAAATGATACAAACCAAGAAATGTATGGTATCAGTTTTAGGAATAATCCAAATCTAACCCAGGTTATCTAGACAGTGAGTGGGACATAGTTTTCTTTTTTTTTTTTTAAACATCTTTATTGGAGTATAATTGCTTTACAATGGTGTGTTAGTTTCTGCTTCATAACAAAGTGAATCAGCTATACATATACATATATCCTCATATCTCCTCCCTCTTGCATCTCTCTCCCACCCTCCCTATCCCACCCCTCTAGGTGGTCACAAAGCACCAAGCTGCTCTCCCTGTGCTATGTGGCTGCTTCCCACCAGCTATTTATTTTACATTTGGTAGTGTATATATGTACATGCCACTATCTCACTTCGTCTCAGCTTACCCTTACCCCTCCCCGTGTCCTCAAGTCCATTCTCTACGTCTGCGTCTTTATTCCTGTCCTGCCTCTAGGTTCTTCAGAACCTTTTTATTTATTTATTTACTTTAGATTCCATATATATGTGTTAACATACGGTATTTGTTTTTCTCTTTCTGACTTACTTCACTCTGTATGACAGACTCTAGGTCCATCCACCTCACTGCAAATAACTCAATTTCGTTTCTTTTTATGGCTGACTAACATTCCATTGTATATATGTGCCACATCTTCTTTATCCATTCATCTGTCGATGGACACTTAGGTTGCTCCCATGTGCTGGCTATTGTAAATAGAGCTGCAATGAACATTGTGGTACATGACTCTTTTTGAATTATGGTTTTCTCAGGGTGTAGGACATAGTTCTTGATGAAATCAATGGTAGAGCCTGATAAAATGACCTGATTAGGTGAGAGCCCTGATATGGTAAGAGTGCAGCTTCCACTTACTTGCTACAGAACACTTACTACATGCCAGAAGCTTTACACACATGATTTCATTTATTCCTCCCAATAGTCATATGAAGAAATATTATTTATGGATGAGAAAATTAAAGCTTAGAGATGTTAACTTGCCTAAAGTTAATAGTAGGGGGCAGAGCTGTAATTCAAACCCAGACCAGGACTCTACAACTAATTGTGTTTTCAAGCGGATCATCTGTAGAACTCTATTCTGCAAAATGTTCGATGGGCAAATCAGTTGGGAAATTCTGAGTGTTTACTGTACTCTAGGACTTCTCTGAGCCTTTACTATAAATTTAAAGACCAGGGAAAATAGCAACAGGATTGACTGGCCTTTCTAGACCATCTCTTTACTTGTCCTTCCTCTTTCTAACTGTACAAAGTGAATAATTAACAGAAAATAATACTTCCAGATTGTGGACTAGATATGGTAGGAGTATGTAATTAGGGTGCTCAAAAATGCTTAGATTTGTGACTCAGTATTTAAAAATGAATATTTATATGTAAAAACAAAAGTAAAGATAGGGTTTTTTAAAAATTAAACTTAAAGAAGTACATTGGCTGAACTTGCCTGGTGGTGCGGTGGCTAAGATTCCACCTGCAGGGGACACGGGTTCGAGCCCTGGCCCGGGAAGATCCCACATGCCATGGAGCAACTAAGTCCGTGTGCCACAGCTACTGAGCCTGCGCTCTAGAGCCCGCAAGCCACAATTACTAAGCCTGTGTGCCACAACTACTGAGCCCGTGTGCCACAACTACTGAAACCTGCACGCCTAGAGCCTGTGCTCTGCAACAAGAGAAGCCACCGCAATGAGAAGCCCACATACCACAACAAAGAGTAGCCCCCACTCGCCACAACTAGAGAAAGCCCACGCTCAGTGACGAAGAACCAACACAGCCAAAAATAAATAAATAAATAAATAAATTAATTAATTAAAAAAAAGAAATACATTGGATAATAATTACAGTAAAGAGTATGCTCTAAGAATAGGAGTAAAAGCTGTTTGGCTTCCCTTGGTGGTTTGGCTCATTGAAGCTCTTAGCTGTAAACAAGCAGAAGATGATGCAATCTCTGACATAATTTAAACTGGGTAAAGCATTTAAAAAAAAAAAAAGGTTTGATGCACTCTAGTTAGGTTCCAGGAAAATAAGCACTCTCATACCTTAGTGGGAGAATAAATTGCAATGACTTTCTGGAGGTCTGGCTTAGCAAAATTATTTCTAATTAAAATGTGTATTCTAGGGACTTCCCTGGTGGTCCAGTGGTTAAGACTCCACTCCCAATGTGGGGGCCCGGGTTCAATCACTGGTCGGGTAACTAAATCCTGCATGCCACAACTAAAAGAGTTGCAGGCATGCTGCAACTAAGACCCAGTACAACCAAATAAATAAATATATATATATATATATATATTTTTACAATTATGATTTTTAATATGTTTCATCTTTAGTTTATTATCTTATTTTTTTGTAACTATTTGTGTTTTCTTTTTTTTAATTAATTAATTTATTTATTTATGGCTGTGTTGGGTCTTCGTTTCTGTGCGAGGGCTTTCTCTAGGGCTTTCTCTAGGGCTTTCTCTAGTTGTGGCCACTCTAGTGGGGGCCACTCTTCATCGCGGTGTGCGGGCCTCTCACTATCGCGGCCTCTCTTGTTGCAGAGCACAGGCTCCAGACGCGCAGGCTCAGCAACCGTGGCCCACGGGCCCAGTTGCTCCACAGCATGTGGGATCCACCCAGACCAGGGCTCGAACCTGTGTCCCTTCCTTGGCAGGCAGACTCTCAACCACAGTGCCACCAGGGAAGCCCATATACATTTTTAAATGTGTATTCTACTTAACCAAGAAATTTCTCCTTTTGGAATGATCTAAGGATATAATCCCATAGGTACCCACACATAAGTAAAAGCATATTCATCACAGTATTGTTTATAATAGTGACAAAGTGGAAACTACTTATTACAGTCAATCAGTAAAGGTTAGTTTGATAAATACATTGAAATATATGCAGCTAATAAAGTGGATAATGATGAAAATCTATGTTTATGGACACAGAAAAAATAAGAAATTCCAAGACATTTTGTTAAGTGATTAAAAGTGGGATTTATTTATTTCTTCATTTAACAGATGTTTCTTGAGGGCCCACATGTGTCAGGCCCTCCTGTAGTCATGGGGGATACAGCAATGAGCAAAAAAGCAAAGAACTTGTTGCCTTTCTAGAGTTGATATTCTAGTGGCAAATGAAAGATAATAAAAAGTGAAATAAATTATGCAGCATATAAAGCAGTGTGTACAGTACTATAAATGTGTATTTGTATTGAAAAATATCTGTTCATAATGGTTGTCTGGATGGTGGGGATTTTTATCTTCCATTTCATACATTTTCTTTTTTTTTCTTGAAATGTTTTGAACTCCTTTTAAAGCAGAAGACATCAATGAATTTCTATTTTGACAAAACATAAAAAGACAAAATTTTATTTTAAAGAGTGTCTGGATAAATGAGATATGCTGTTTCCTTCCTTCAGTGAAATTGAAACATCAACAACTGTGAAATGGGAGAAATTTTTTGACATTATAAATAAGTGCTCACCTCAATACATAAGGCAAATACTAACAGCCATAAAAGGGAAAACCGACAGTAACACATTCATAGTAGGGGACTTTAACACCCCACTTTCACCAATGGACAGATCATCCAAAATGAAAATAAATAAGGAAACACAAGCTTTAAATGATACATTAAACAAGATGGACTTAATTGATATTTATAGGACATTCCATCAAAAACAACAGAATACACATTTATCTCAAGTGCTCACGGAACATTCCCCAGGATAGTTCATATCTTGGGTCACAAATAAAGCCATGGTAAATTTAAGAAAATTGAAATTGTATCAAGTATCTTTTCCGACCACAATGCTATGAGACTAGATATCAATTACAGGAAAAGATCTCTACAAAATACAAACACATGGAGGCTAAATAATACACTACTTAATAACGAAGTGATCACTGAAGAAATTAAAGAGGAAATAAAAAGATACCTAGAAACAAATGACAATGGAGACACGACAACCCAAAACCTATGGAATGCAGCAAAAGCAGTTCTAAGAGGGAAGTTTATAGCAATACAATCGTACCTTAAGAAACAGGAAACATCTCGAATAAACAACCTAACCTTGCACCTAAAGCAATTAGAGAAAGAAGAACAAGAAGAACCCCAAAGTTAGCAGAAGGAAAGAAATCATAAAGATCAGATCAGAAATAAATGAAAAAGAAATGAAGGATAGCAAAGATCAATAAAACTAAAGCTGGTTCTTTGAGAAGATAAACCAAATTGATAAACCATTAGCCAGACTCATCAAGAAAAAAAGGGAGAAGACTCAAATCATAGAATTAGAAATGAAAAAGGAGAAGTAACAACTGACACTGCAGAAACACAAAGGATCATGAGAGATTACTACAAGCAACTCTATGCCAATAAAATGGACAATCTGGAAGAAATGGACAAATTCTTAGAAATGCACAACCTGACAAGACTGAATCAGGAAAAAATAGAAAATATGAACAGACCAATCACAAGCACTGAAATTGAAACTGTGATTAAAAATCTTCCAACAGCCGTGCTGATAGCGCTGTCGAAAACATGGTGAACGTTCCTAAAACCCGCCGGACTGTCTGTAAGAAGTGTGGCAAGCACCAACCCCACAAAGTGACACAGTACAAGAAGGGAAAGGATTCTCTGTATGCCCAGGGAAAGCGGCGTTATGACAGAAAGAAGAGTGGCTATGGTGGGCGGACTAAGCCGATTTTCCGGAAAAAGGCTAAAACTACAAAGAAGATTGTGCTGAGGCTTGAATGTGTTGAACCTAACTGCAGATTTAAGAAAATGCTGGCAATTAAGAGATGCAAGCATTTTGAGCTGGGAGGAGATAAGAAGAGAAAGGGCCAAGTGATCCAGTTCTGAGCTTCATATTTTGTTTTGTTATGAAGGCAATAAACATTTGAGATTGTTAAAAAAAAAAAATCTTCCAACAAACAAAAGCCCAGGACCAGATGGCTTCACAGGCGAATTCTATCAAACATTTAGAGAAGAGCTAACACCTATCCTTCTCAAACTCTTCCAAAATATAGCAGAGGGAGGAACACTCCCAAACTCATTCTACGAGGCCACCATCACCCTGATATCAAAACCAGACAAGGATGTCACAAAGAAAGAAAACTACAGGCCAATATCACTGATGAACATAGATGCAAAAATCCTCAACAAAATACTAGCAAACAGAATCCAACAGCACATTAAACGGATCATACACCATGATCAAGTGGGGTTTATTCCAGGAATGCAAGGATTCTTCAATATACGCAAATCAATCTACGTGACACACCATATTAATAAACTGAAGGAGAAAAACCATGTGATCATCTCAATAGATGCAGAGAAAGCTTTCGACAAAATTCAACACCTATTTATGATAAAAACCCTCCAGAAAGTAGGCATAGGGGGAACTTTCCTCCACATAATAAAGGCCATATATGACAAACCCACAGCCAACATCGTCCACGATGGTGAAAAGCTGAAAGCATTTCCTCTAAGATCAGGAACATGACAAGGTTGCCCACTCTCACCCCTCTTATTCAACATAGTTTTGGAAGTTTTAGCCACAGCAATCAAAGAAGGAAAAGAAATAAAAGCAATCCAAATCGGAAAAGAAGAAGTAAAGCTGTCACTGTTTGCAGATGACATGATACTATACATAGAGAATCCTAAAGATGCGACCAGAAAACTACTAGAGCTAATCAATGAATTTGGTAAAGTATCAGGATAGAAAATTAATGAACAGAAATCTCTGGCATTCCTATACACTAATGATGAAAAATCTGAAAGTGAAATCAAGAAAACACTCCCGTTTACCATTGCAACAAAAAGAATAAAATATCTAGGAATAAATCTACCTAAGGAGACAAAAGACCTGTATGCAGAAAATTATAAGACACTGATGAAAGAAATTAAAGGTGATACAAATAGATGGACAGATATACCATGCTCTTGGGTTGGAAGAATCAACATTGTGAAAATGACTCTACTACCCAAAGCAATCTACAGATTCAATGCAATCCCTATCAAACTATCACTGGCATTTTTCACAGAACTAGAACAAAAAAATTTCACAATTTGTATGGAAACACAAAAGACTCCGAATGGCCAAAGTAATCTTGAGAATGAAAAATGGAACTGGAGGATTCAGGCTCCCTGACTTCAGACTATACTTCAAGGCTACAGTAATCAAGACACTATGGTACTGGCACAAAAACAGAAAGATAGATCAATGGAACAGGATAGAAAGCCCAGACATAAACCCACATACATATGGTCACCTTATCTTTGATAAAGGAGGCAGGAATGTACAGTGGAGAAAGGACAGCCTCTTCAATAAGTGGTGCTGGGAAAACTGGACAGGTACATGTAAAAGTATGAGATTAGATCACTCCCTAACACCAAACACAAAAATAGGCTCAAAATGGATTAAAGACCTAAATGTAAGGCCAGAAACTATCAAACTCTTAGAGGAAAACATAGGCAGAACATTCTGTGACATAAATCACAGCAAGATCCTTTTTGATCCACCTCCTATAGAAATGGAAATAAAAACAAAAATAAACAAATGGGACCTAATGTAAATTCAAAGCTTTTGCATAGCAAAGGAAACCACAAACAAGACCAAAAGACAACCCTCAGAATGGGAGAAAATATTTGCAAATGATGCAACTGACAAAGGATTAATCTTCAAAACATACAAGCAACTCATGCAGCCTAATATCGAAAGAACAAACAACCCAATCCAAAAATGGGCTGAAGACCTAAATAGACATTTCTCCAAAGAAGATATACAGATTGCCAACAAACACATGAAAGAATGCTCAGCATCATTAATCATTAGAGAAATGCAAATCAAAACTACAATGAGATATCATCTCACACCAGTCAGAATGGCCATCAACAAAAAATCTAGAAACAATAAATGCTGGAGAGGGTGTGGAGAAAAGGGGACACTCTTGCACTGCTGGTGGGAATGTGAATTGGTACAGCCACTATGGAGAACAGTTTGGAGGTTCCTTAAAAAACTACAAATAGAACTACCATATGACCCAGCAATCCCACTACTGGGCATATACCCTGAGAAAACCATAATTCAAAAAGAGTCATGTACCAAAATGTTCATTGCAGCTCTATTTACAATAGCCTGGAGATGGAAACAACCTAAGTGTCCATCATCGGATGAATGGATAAAGAAGATGTGGCACATATATACAATGGAATATTACTCAGCCATACAAAGAAACGAAATTGAGCTATTTGTAATGAGGTGGATGGACCTAGAGTCTGTCATGCAGAGTGAAGTAAGTCAGAAAGAGAAAGACAAATACTGTATGCTATCACATATATATGGAATCTAAGAAAAAAAAAAAGGTCATGAAGAAGCTAGGGGTAAGATGGGAATAAAGACACAGACCTACTAGAGCATGGACTTGAGGACATGGAGAGCGGGAAGGGTAAGCTGTGACAAAGCGAGAGAGTGGCATGGACATATATACACTACCAAACGTAAAATAGATAGCTAGGGGGAAGCAGCCGCATAGCACAGGGAGATCAGCTCGGTGCTTTTTGACCACCTAGAGGGGTGGGATAGGGAGTGTGGGAGGGAGGGAGACGCAAGAGGGAAGAGATATGGGAACATATGTATATGTATAACTGATTCACTTTGTTATAAAGCAGAAACTAACATACCATTGTAAAGTAATTATACTCCAATAAAGATGTAAAAAATAAATAAATAAAATCAAAAAAAAATAATAAGTGCTCAAATGTAAATCGAAACCACAATGATGCAGAGCAGTAGGAACTCTCATTCATTGCTGGTGAGAATGCAAAATGGTACAGCCACTTTGGAAGGCAGTTTGAAGTTTCTTACGAAACTAAACATACTCTCACCATATGATCCAGAAATCACACTCCTGGGATCTACTCAAATGAGTTGAAAATGTTATGTACACACAAAAACCTGCTCGAGGATGTTTAGAGCAGCTTTATTCATAATTAACAAAACTTGGAAGCATCAAGATGTCCTTCAGTAGGTGAATGGATAAATAAACTGTGGTACATCCAGAGCAAAGAATATTATTCACTACTAAAAAGAAAGCAGGGGCTTCCCTGGTGGCACAGTGGTTCAGAATCCGCCTGCCAGTGCAGGGGACATGGGTTTGATCCCTGGTCCGGGAAGATCCCACATGCCGCGGAGCACCTAAGCCCGTGTGCCACAACTACTAAGCCTGCACTCTAGAGCCCGTGAGCCACAACTACTGAGCCCATGTGCCACAACTGCTGAAGCCCACGTGCCTAGAGCCTGTGCTTCACAACAAGAGAAGCCACCGCAATGAGAAGCCTGCACACCGCAGCAAAGAGTAGACCCCGCTCGACGCAACTAGAGAAAAGCCCGTGCGCAGCAGTGAAGACCCAATGCAGCCAAAAATTAATTAATTAATTAATTTAAAAAAAGAAGAAATCAGCTATCAAACCATAAAAAGACATGAAGGAACCTTAAATGCATGTGACTAAGTGAAAGAAGCCAGTTTTAAAAGGTTACATACTATACAATGTAAACTATATGACATTCTGGAAAAGGCAAAACTATGGGGGCAATAAAAAGATCAGTGATTGGCAGGGTTTGGAGAGTGGGGAGGGATGAGTAAGTGGAGCACAGAGGATTTTTAGGACAATGATTCTGTCCTGTATGATACTATAATGATGGATACACGACATTATATATTTTCTAAACTTAGAGAACGTACGACACCAAAAGTGAACTCTAATGTAAACTTGGGGGTTAATGATATGTCATTGTATCAATAGGTTCATCAGTTTTAACACGTGTGCCACTCTAGTTGGGAGTGTGCTAGCGGGGAAAGCTATGCATGAGTAGTTGTAGGGGATATACGGAACCCTCTGTACATTCTGCTCAATTTTTCTGTAAACCTAAACTACTCTAAAAAATAAAGTCTGGGGCTTCCCTGGTGGCGCAGTGGTTGAGAGTCTGCCTGCCGGTGCAGGGGACACCGGTTCATGTCCCAGTCTGGGGGGATCCCACATGCCGGGGAGCAGCTGGGCCTGTGAGCCATGGCCACTGAGCCTGCGCGTCCGGAGCCTGTGCTCCGCAACGGGAGGGTCCACAGCAGTGAGAGGCCCGCGTACCGGAAAATAAAAATAAATAAAAATAAATAAAGTCTGTTTAGTTTAAAAAACACACACACAATGATATGCCACTTCACATCCATTAGGACGGCAACTATCAAAAAGTGTTGGTGAAGGAAGTGGAGAAATTGGAACACTTGTGAGCAGTTGGTGGGAATATAAAATGGCGCAGCCGCTGTGGAAAACGGTGTGGCAGTTCCTGAAAAAGTTAAAAATGGAATTACCATGTGGTCCAGCAATTTCACTTCTGAGTATATACCCAAAAGAATTGAAAGCAGGGTCTTGAAGAGGTGTTCGTACATGCATGTTTATGGCAGCATTATTCACAGTAGCCAAGAAGTGGAAAAAACCCAACTGTCTTTCAACGGATGAATGGATATACAAAATGTGGTACATACATACAATGGAATATTACTCAGCCTTTAAAAGAAAGGACATTCTGACATGTGCTACACCATGGATGAACCTTGAGGACATTATGCTAAGTGAAATAAGCCAGTCACAAAAAGACATATACTGTATGATTCCAATTATATGAGGTACCCAGGATTGTCAAATCCAGACAGAAAGCAGAATGGTGGCTGTAAAGAGGAATAGGGAGTTGTAGTTTAATGGGTACAGAGTTTCAGTTCTGCAAGATGAAATCGTTCTGAAGATTGCACACAAAGTGAATATACTTATTAATACTGAAATGAACACTTAAAATTGTTAAGATGGTAAATTTTATGTTATGTGTATTTTACCACAATTAAAAATAAAATAGAAAATAAAAGAACTAAAGATGTTATGAAACACAGACACCAAAAAGGGAAAACATTTGATTAAACTCCAATAAGGCAAATGCTACCGGACAAAACCAAAAGGCAAATAAATGTTAAACTGGCAGGAAAATAATTGCAACCCTTGTGATAAACAAAAGGTTAATGGTATCACTAATGAAATATACCAAGAACTCTTAAAACTCAAGAAGATAAAGGCAAAACATCCAATAGAAAAATAGATAAAGACATGAACCAGCCATTCTCAGAGAAGGACCCCACCCCAAAAAGGTTTAATAACTGCCAAACATGTTCATTCTCATGAGTTATCAAATAATTTAGAATTTTAATTTTAGAACAAGAAGATGCTAAATTTCTCCTTTTGGATTAGGAAATGTTTAAAAGATGGCTAATTACCACATGGTTCTTTTGGGCACAAAGAGAGCCAGAGAAGCAAAGATGCTCAGTTGACCAACTGTCCACCAAAACAAACATCTTAAGATCCAAACACCTGTTTCCACATTTTCCTTTAAAAAAAACAAACAAACAAACCATTGAATGAATTTCTTTTATAATCGGGAAGAAAAAACTAAACCAATTCTTATGTGGTGAGTCACATGAAAATTAGCATGTTTCCAAAGGTAATAAACAAATGTAATGGACCAAAAAAAAACCATTGACACTCAGGGTCTGAAAGAGTATGAAGAAGGAAATGTTCTCATACACTATTGGCAAGAGTGTAAACTAGTACAACCTTTTTGGAGGACAGTTTGGCCATTTCCATCAATATTTCAAATGTTCGTGCTTGATCAGACAATTCCACTTTGGAAAGTTACCATGTAGATATACTCACACACACACAGAAGGGCACAATTTATAAAGTTTTATTAACTGCAGCAATGTTTGCATAAGTGAAAAATTGGAAATGACTCAAGAGCCCATCAATAGAATATTGGTTAAAAATTTTATGTTAAAAAATATATATTATGGTATATCCCTACTATGGAAAACTATGTTAGGGTTTAAAAAATTATATGAACTGATTTGGACAGCCATCCAAGAGTATTATTAAGAGAACATGGGAAGTTTCAGAACAGTTGTAAAAACATATGTTATAACATAATCCTGTTTTTATAAAATAATATAAAAATTAGTTCAAAAAATCTAGGAAAAATCTGAAAGAATACACATCATACTGAAAGCATGTCTGAGCCATCTCTGACTCAGGTCTGTATGAAATTGTTGGAAACGATACACAATTTTGTATTCTTTGAATTTTTTGCATTATTTTTGAAACCAGGAGAAAAAATAAAGAAATAACTGTTTAAGGGTGGGATTCCTCATACTATAAAAAACTGAGTACCTCTGGCACCTGGTTTAACCTCTGGTCTCCTCCACCTCTTTTCTCTCTATCAAAGTCAAGGCAGACTCCACCTCCCTAAGCATTTCCTAAGGGCTTCAGTTTATTCAGATAGCCTTCCTCTGTGATCTCTGGACTGTTTGGACCCTGAACCACAACCAGTTCCCTTTGATTATAGGCTCTTTATTGTTTATAAGCGGATTGTGCCAACCAAGGTGTGAACATTCACCCTGGCCACAGTGCAGAATGATTAGAAGAGAATGGAGTCTCCCAAGGAGGGAGACTAGCGGGTAGCACACGACCTGGGCACTGGCTCTTAGCTGCCCCGCCCAGTCAGGACTGACAGCACTGTGTCCCTGCTGGACATTTCCCACCTCATCTGTTGCCCTGCATGCCCCTCACCATCCACAGCGAGGGCTTTTTTAGGGACCAGAAAGACTCAGGGAAGCTTCCCAGGGGGCCTGGAATTTAGACTTGGTACTGAGCACTGAGGCCAATGGTCAAAAGATTAGTAAGTATACCTCATGATGGCTACGGTGTCCCTTCTCTACAGGGGCAGTCACAAGCCTCCATGAAAAGCCTTCCCTACTTCTTTCCTCTGGGTTCTCTAAGCAGTGGCCGCTCCTTACCCATACCTTTGCCTGCCTCAGTCCTTAGTTAATGGGCAAGACAGACCTACACCGAGCCATTGTGTCATGACACCCAAGCCCACTGAGAACTCCATGCAGTGTCTCCAAAGTGGGTGCAATTGAGCCTGGTCTGGTGCAAGCCCAGGACAGCTAAAAGCCGAAGGGAAATGCCATCCATACCTGGGAAAGCAATCCCATGTGCCCTCCTCACCTGTTTCCCCTCACACAAGCTTCTAACCCCTGGCCTGAGTCACCTGGGGGCCCAGGACAGCGTAAGCAGGTATTCAATTCTTCTGGTGAAGGGTAGGTAGGGTAGGTATCCTGGACACCTGGGTGGGAGGGGAGAGGTTTGTAAAACACAGACGGCTGAGTCCTACCCCCAGGGTTTCTGATTCAGCCCATCTGGGTGAAACCTAAGGATCTGCATTTCTAACACGTTCCAGATCATGCAGTCGCTGCCTTCCAGTTGGCCTGGGGACCATACTTTGGGAACTGCTGGGTTTGAAGATGGGGTGGAGTCAGGAAGACCAGTCAGGAAGCTGTGCTGGACAGGACCAGAGCCAGAAGCAGAGCAGGGCCAGCAGGGATAGCAGGGAGGATGCAGAGCATTTCTGAGGGGAGGGGCACCAGAAAGGTGTCCAGGTCGGTGTGGGCATGAGCGAGAGCAAGGGGTCTAGACAACTCAGGTTTCTAGCTTGAAGGACCGAGGGGAAGGACTCTGAAGTAGGGAACCCAGGAGGCACAGCAGCATCGAGGGTAGGGGACGAGGATTCTGTTTTGGAGGGTCATCTGGGTGGGGATGTCCAATAAGCAATCCGTAATTTTAGTCTGGATCAGGCAGGAGGCATTGGGACTGTGGGAATGTGGAGGTGAGAGTAATTGCCATAGAGCTGGTAGCGGCTAGCTTGGGAAATGAAGCAGCTACTCAGGAAGAGGACATGAGAAGAAGAGCAGGAACCTCAGGACTGTGGACAAGCCTACAAGCTTGCGAGTCTTATTAGGTGTGCCTCCACACTGAAGCAGCTACCTTGGGCTGTATTCCCAATGTTCAGGGACTGGCAGAGGGAATCCAGGAAGGAAAGGAGAAAGGAAGGAGACAATGAGGTTCCAGGGGAGGCTTCCGCTTTCCTGGGTCCCCAGGTGACTCAGCCCAGGGGTTAGGAGCTCGCGGTGGGTGGGGGCAGCAGGTGAGGAGGGCACGCAGGATTGCTTTCCCAGGTATGGATGGCTTTTCCCTTTGGCTTTTAGCTGTCCTGGGCTTGCACCAGACCAGGCACAATTGTATCCATTTTGGGGACACTGCCAAGGGGTGGCGGGCATCAGGGCCTGAGTAGGGAGGTGTGGAGGGAGGAGGCCCACTGCCATTCTTGGTATGGTTCTCTCTCCAGGAACAGAGCTCCATCTGGCCTCACTCTGGGCAGCTTATAAGGCCTGGTGTGAGTTTTGTTTATGCAAGTGCAGCATAAAAGGAACAAATCTGCCAGCACCGAGGCTGCTGCCTCTCGAGTCCTTTTGCATACATTTTTCAAATGATAATTCACTCTACCCAACCCCCTTCCCACCCCCCCACAAGGCCGATTTATTGAAAAAAGCACCTTATATGGTAATACTGCTAACACACCGTCAGCTGGCCTTTTTAGGGACTCTGCTTAAAGAAGATCCGCCTCTGGGGTTTTATATTGCTCTGGTATTTATGCCAAAGACACACCAGCCCTCAGTCACTGGGAGAAGGACCTCTCATACACTCGGTGAGTACTGTACAGCTTCTGCCGTCTCTGTCTTTCTGGGGCTGCCGGACCCCTGGGTGCAGGAGGCGCCTCCAGATTGGCCTGGCTTCTGTGACGCTGGCCCAGGTCACACGTCAAGACCCTCGGTGTGCAACTCTGCCTACAAGCACACTGCTGCCTGCCAGGAAAAGGTATTTCTGGCCATGGGGCATCCTGGGGCAGGAACAGCCTGGAACGGGACTCCCTGCCCTCCTATCTGGGTGGTGGGTGGGATGTGTCACCTGCGGTCTCTGCTCTCACTGCTCATCAGAGCCAGCGCAGATCTACACCCATGAGGTATGCTTTGTCGTGGCTCAGAATGTCTGGGAGGCTGTTTTAGGGGAACAGACGCTTTTCAGAGAAATGACTTCTGCTCGGGACATTTAAATCCAAACCAGTTATGGCCCCTGTGTCTGTGTCTACTGGGGATGGGTGAGTATTTTCTTCAGACCCCCACGGGTCTCTCTGATTCATACTTGGCTAAGCGTTTTCTCACCCTTGAAAGCTCCAGGGTCATTGGAGGATGCAAAAGGTGGAGTGGAGTGGAGTAAGTGTCCTGGGGCATCATGAGGTTTTAGGGCTGGAAGGAAGTGGAACCATCTAATTCGTTCTCTGATGAGGACACTGAGACCTTAGAGAAGTTAAGCAACTTGTACAAAAGACCCACACCTGGCTGTGAAACCACCCATCAATGCCATCATCTTCCCCCAACGACACACACACAGACACAAGAGCATAAATAATTAAGAGGAAAATAGACAAAGGGGCTGTGTCCGCTTTTGCAAACAGAGTCTGCTAACATCTCTTTACAGCTGAGGCTGGCTGGGGTAGTGATGCAGGCCTTGGAGGCAGACTCCCCAGCTACCAAAGTTACCTCAATTTCCTCACCTGTAAACTGGGTGTAATGGTAATAATACCTATCTGGCAGTGCTGTTGTGAGGATTAAATGAGATAATATATGTATACAGTGCTCAGGTCAACACTATCAGGGCCTGGCCCTGAGTGCTCTAACTTTAAAAATCACCTGGACAACTTGTTAAAACACAGATTGCTTTGTTGCCTCCCACCCCAGATTTTGACTCAGTAGACTGGGGTGGGGCCTGATAATTTCCATTCCTGATAAACTTCAGGGGATGCTGAGGCTGCTGGTCTGGGACCACACTTTGCATAGGGAAGCTGTAGCACTTGCTTTTATTATTTGAATGGGTTTAGACCTTGAGGTTAGCCCTTGGGCTGTAGCAAGACAGAGATTCCTGTGACAGAGATGCATGGGCACTAGAGAAACTCTAATGAGCAGAGATTCTACATGTTACGCCTGGGAAACCAAGATGGGCAGAATGATATCATGACCTTGAAGCTAGATTTCTTTCTTCCTTCCCTTTGTTCATTCTGACAACATTTATTGAGCACTTGTTATGTACCAGGCACTGTCTCTGCTCCTTAGGGACAGTGTAGGGGCTTCTGCAATCACTGGGAGAGATAGATGAGAACCATGGAGAAGATAAATATATGAAAGGGGTAAAGCACAGGAGGAGTCCCTCACCCAGCCCAGAAGTTATCAGGGAAGGCTTTCTGGAGGAAGGGGTACCTGAGCTGGGTCCTGAAGTAGGGGTAGTTCCAGGACAGAGGGAGCATGGTCTTTGGGACTTTTTAAGGAGCTCAACTCCACTGAATATAGATTTCAAGGCAGGAAGCAGGGAAAGCTAAGGTCAGAGGGCCAGGCAGGGCCAGATTACTAGGGATTGGGCAATGGGGCACAACAGAAGGATGATAGCAAGAGGTCTGCCCTCTAAAGGGACTGCTCGGGCAGCTGTGAGGGGAGTGGACTGGGCAGGGCAAGAGTGCTACAGCAGTGCAGTGGCCCCAAGTTGGTGGCTGGAGCTGCATGGAGGCAGAAATAAGAGGGCCTGGGGATTGGTTGGGAGGGAGGAGGAAGCAGTCAGGGTGTTGGGCTTGGGTTCCATCCCGGGTGGGTGGTGCAGATCTCTGAGGGGCCATTCCAGTCAAAGGACGGTGATGAGGACAGCAGTCTCAGAGGTGGAGTTGAGGTACCAGGGCATGGGGTGTAGATGCCCCATGGGCTCTGGAGCTCAGGAGAGGGGTTGGGACTAGAGCTGAGCAGGGGGAGAGAGTGAGTGGCCGAGGTAAAAGCCAAAAGAGCAGTTCCAAACGGCAGATTCCTGAGGATCAGAAATATTGCTAGCCGGAAGCCATTTGTTTTTGCTCTTTGCAGTACACGGGCCTCTCACTGCCGCGGCCTCCCTCGCCGCGGAGCACAGGCTCCGGACGCGCAGGCCCAGCGGCCACGGCCCACGGGCCCAGCCGGTCCGCGGCATGTGGGATCTTCCCGGACCGGGGCACGAACCTGCGCCCCCCGCATCGGCAGGCGGACTCCCAACCACTGCGCCACCAGGGAAGCCCCAGAAGCCATTTTTAATTTAATTAGTGTATATTAACCAAGTCGAGATACCCCGAAGTTAATAAGATGTGCTGCTAGAATTTTCCACCATAGGAGTGTTTCTTGTGAAGTCATTGTATGGATATATGTGTTTGCAGATTATAATAGGCAGCACTTACTTGTCATTTGAAGCCCTCACTCCAAGATGTTTCCCCAACTAATATTTGAAATCTCACTATCTGAGAGGCCCTCCTTTTAGGACTCAGACTTTCCCCTAAAATGAAAACGTCCTTGGGAGCTGGCATAAATTCAACCTTCCCTTCAATAATCGTTGATTGGTGAAGTGGATCAATTCATCTCCTTCCGGTATGGTAGGCTTCATCCGGGGGGCAAGCTCTAATGGAGAAGAGTAAGAGAGATCATAAGAATTATTATTTTTGCAGCCCTTTACAAAAGGGGCTGGCAAACTTTTTCTGTAGAGGGCAAGATAGTAAATATTTTAGACTTTGTGAGTCTAAAGGTCTCTGTCACAGCTACTCAACTCTGCCATTGTACCGGAGCAGCCATGGACAGTATGTAGTGAATGGGTGTGGCTGCGTTCCAATAGAACTTTATTTATTATTTGATTTTCATATAATTTTCTTGGGTCATAGAATCTTATTCTTTGGCTTTTTTGCAACCATTAAAAAATGTCAAAACCATTCTTAGTTCGCGGACCTCACAAAAACAGGCGTTGGTTTGCTGACCCTGATTTAAATTGATTTCCAATTTATAAAGCACTTCATTTCCATTATTTCATTTGATCCATTATCGTGGGAAACGAATGTCACCATTTCCATTTTACAGTTGAGGAAACTGGAGGCCAAAGAGGGAGCCATGGGACTTCGCCATGGGAAGGGGTGCCCAGAGGGAGGAGAGCAAAGAAGGAAGGGCAGGAGAGAACTCTGAAGCGAAACCCTTCTCCTTCAGAGTGAGGGTAGGGGGCTCTCATCTTGTCCTCATGTTTGCTTGGGGGTGGCCAGGGGGATGCGTGGGTGAGCAAATTCTTTGTGCTCATTATGTCTTTGGATTTTGGCCACTTTTCAGAGAGGAGCGGGGAGCTGTGTTTCTAACTCTGTGAAATCCTCAATGAAGCCCAGATGTAGTACGTGCTGAAAGAGCCAGAACAGTGCACTCGGCTTTCTGCGAGTGCAAAGTGGTGTGACCCAGGAAACCACAGTGACGTTGGCTCTGGTTCAGTTGACACGCTCAAGTCTAGCCACAAATTACCAGCAAGTGGCTGAGTGAAGTTTAGAATTTCCCCTGGCAGAGACATTCCAGGAGAGCCTGGCTCCAGGGCCCAAGTCTTCTCCCCGGGCAGCACAGCACAGGCCACGCCAAGCTCCACTCCAGGCCAGCTGTCTCAGCTGCTGGGAAACAAAGTCCAACGTTCTTTCTTACTATGGGTGGGGAACTTCAAGGGGAGACAAAAGGGTTCACTGAAAAGCCAGACAGGCTTGAACTATAAGTCACAAGAGAGAGGGGACCCCAGAGGGAGACAGTCACAGAGGTGCAGCTTTGCCTCTTGGCCACCTTCTAGCTTTCGAGGTTGTTTTCTCCTCAAGGTGGACCACCTGCTAGAACAAGGAAACACAACTCTTTGTGACCAGCTTGTGAAGAAGACTGTCCCTGTGTGGTTCTAAATCACGCCCACATGACCGAGCAGCCCTGAGACTGGCCTGTGGGGACTCGAGCTCAGCTTGCAGGGACAGGGGCAGAGCAGATTGTCAGGGGAAGGCCAGGAAGGTGGTGGGATCGCCATCCAACATACACTGAGCACCTACTACGTGCTAAACACCGATGCAGGGGCTGTAAACATAAATCTAGACCTAGGCATGGCATAGGAGGGGCTCAGAGGCTCAGAGAGAGAAAAGAACACAGGCCCTTTTGTTTTAGGGCTTTTGCTGCCAACGGTGCTAGAGAGACAGAGAGGCAGAAGCAAAAACACCAAACATGGAGAAGTTGTGAGGGTTTCACTGAGGTGGTGGGGAAGGTGCAAGCCCAGGCTTCGAAGCCTGTCCTGGGCTGAGGCCAGCCCTGCCTCTCCCAGTGAGGAGCCGGAGAGCTAAGTCCTTTCACTTCTCTGAGACTTGGTTTCCTTATCTGTAAAATGGAACTAAAAATATCTTCCCTCAGGGCTTTTGTGAGGATTAAATAGATAATGTATGTGAAAGGCTCCCAATTTTTAAAAATTAAAAATACATTTTTACCAAAAATGGAAGCACAGAACATGTTGTGTTTCACCTAACAGAGCAGCTTGCACTTTTCCCAGGATATTAAATATTCTGCTCTCTCTGTCGTAAGGTTTCTGGAACCTAGTTTAGAAACCATTTTATTTATTACTCAATAACTTTTTTTCGCATTAAAGTTGGCCAAATCTTTGCACTCACCCATGAGTGTTTCCCAAGGATAAATTCCTAGAAGTGTCTTTGTGGAGTTAAAAGATATGTACACTTCTAAGGCTTTTGATAAGTAGTTTTGAATTCCCCTTTAGAAAAGTAGTACAGTTTGCCCTGTCAGCCGTGAACGGGGGCCCACCTTCCCACAGCTCTGCTGGCAAGGGTGGCCCTAAGAACCGGACACAGCGCTCTGGCCGAAGGTGGGGCTAGCTTTTATCATGGCTCCAGGACACTGCAGACTGTCGACAAGACCCCAGGTCCTGCTCACAGAGGCTGAACGAGAGCTTTCACAGTTTGGTTATCTAGACTCACATCCGCACCCTCATATTTATCCTATTAAATTTAATCTTAGTGGACTCAGTTCATTTTCTCTGCTTTTTGAGATCTTTCGGATTTCGATTCTTCCAGCCAACGTGTGTGTTTTATCTGGACATTTGATCAGCATGTACTCTATATTTTCATCCAACTCATTTATAAACATGTCACATGAGAAAGGATCAAGAGTGGAGCTCTGAGGCATATCATTGCCTCCAGGTTGACAGTGACGTATCAATTAACACCTTTCAGCGACAATAACTCAGGCAGCTGTAAATATGCCTAACTGATTTATTGTTCAGCCCACATGGCTTTATCAATAGGGATATCACGGGAGAATTTGTCAGATGCCAAGATCAAGTGAAGCTCAATGTCTCCCGCCTTCTCCTGCATTTCCAGCCGGGGGTCCTGTAGAAAAAGGGAGGCTGGCAGTCTGCCAACACTTGTTCTTGGTAAACCCTAATCAATTTCAAGAAATCACTGCTTCTGTTTTTTAATTTAGTTATTTTTATTTTATTTAGTTTTGGCTGTATTGGGTCATCGTTGCGGTGTGCGGGCTTCTCGTTGTGATGGCTTCGCTTACTGAGGAGCACGGGCTCTAGTCGCACGGGCTTCAGTAGTTGTGGCTCGCGGGTTCTAGAGCGCAGGCTCAGTAGTTGCGGCGCACGGGCTTAGTTGCTCCACCGCATGTGGGATCTTCCCAGACCAGGGATTGAACCTGTGTCCCCTGCATTGGCAGGTGGATTCTTCTTTTCTTTAATTTTTTTAGTTATCATATTCCAACTTTATTGTCATCAATAAAATACCAATTAATATTTTTTTTCTTTTCTAGACAAATACTCCCATATAGCCTACTAACTTCAACACAGGACACCTCTAGCACAACAAGAGTCTATCCTATTTGAACAAAATTCCTGGGATTCACTTTCCTTAGTAAAATTCACTGTTTTTATGTTATGGCTAGTCTAACTCCAATATCCCACTACCACCACCTCCCCCCGCCACCCCCAAAGCCTTTGAAAACAACAGAAGGGGGAAAAAATGTTTTAAAATTCTAAAATTTTATATTCTATTTCCCTCTGAATTGCTTGGAAGAAGCTTACTTTTTTTTTGAATTTTATTTTATTTATTTTTTATACAGCAGGTTCTTATTAGTCATCAATTTTATACCCATCAGTGTATACATGTCAATCCCAATAGCCCAATTCATCACTCCATCCCCACCCCCCCACCCCCGCCACTTTCCCCCCTTGGTGTCCACATGTTTGTTCTCTACATCTGTGTCTCTATTTCTGGGCAGGCAGATTCTTAACCACTGCGCCACCAGGGAAGCCCACTGCTTCTTTAATAGTGCTTTCTTTAATAACACCTTCTGGAAACCTGCCTAATTTGCATATCAAGATTATCTGAGGTTTTAGATATCTGCCTTCTTTCCCTTTTTGAATATTGGAACAACATTTGCCATCTCCATCTCCTGACATCTCTCCATTTCTCCATTGGTCTAACATGGCAGAAGGTTAAGGATCTTCCCTGCAATCCAGAAACTGTTCAGACAAGAGACAACATTGTTTTGAACAACTAAGTACTTTCCTTCAATCTCCACCTCATCTCAGACCAGTGTCCTCTCACCAGTGTTTGTTCTACCTTTGTTATTCTGAAAATCCTTCTCCTTGACATCCATTGATTCATTCACTCATTCATCTGGGTAAAAAAAGGTTTAAGAGCCCACCCTGTGCCAGACATTGTGCTAGGCTTACAGAAGAATCGCTGGAGAACAGGACAGGCCCAGCTCCTGCCTTTACAGAGCTACAGATGAGCCCAGATGTGCAGAGTTGATCATTGCTGGGACAAGTTCAAGGTGCTGTGGGGCAAAGACGAAGGGCCACTAACTGAGACCGGTGGGCCAGAGAGACTGAAAATGCAGTGTTGATGCAGAGGCCTGACAGGGGATGGGAGTCAGTAGCAAATAGGTTGGGGGAAGGGTGTTCCAGACCCTGTGTCTAAAGGGCCAGAAGGGAGACAAGATGACATATTCAGAGAATGGAAAGGAACTCCACATAGCCAGAGTGAGAAGGCCAAGGGGGGGTCAGGGGGGAGATAAGCCTGGAGACATAGGCAGGGGCCAGACCCTGTTGGGCCTTGTAGGCCAAGGGCGAGAACTGGGACTTTATCACTTTGAACATGGGTGATCGTGAGGATCAGCAAGGACAAGCAGAGCTGGATTCAAGAAGTCACAGTGGGCCTGTCCCCTAGTGTGCACGCTGCTTTGAATATAACAGGCAAGGGCTTCCTTTTAGCCTGCAAACTGTGTGAATAAGCTTCTGCTCAGTCTCTAGGTAGCCTTTCTGACCTCCCGTTCTCAGGCTGTGATTCTGTCTCCTCTTTGCTTTGGTCATGGTATTTGCTGTCCTCCTTCCACGTAAGGGTGTTGGAGGACCAGCATCCCAGGTGTCTAGGGCAGCTCTCTTCTTCCCCTCCTGCCGCTCGTTCCAAATGAAGCTTGGTGGGCTGTCCTCTGCAGCCACCTTCTCTCTCCATGCCTCTCTTCTCTGGACTCCCACCTCCCCCGGAGCTGGGACCCTCCCCACTTCCACTCTGCCCCACTGAGGGGCTTCTCAGGCTGGAAGGCAATCCACACACCATCTCCTGAGCTGCCATTGCTTCTCTTGCTTCACCAAGTGCCAAGAATTTGTCAGGTGTGGTCTTTTTACACTGCCCCTCACCCAAAGAAAGAAAACCTGCAACAGATATTAGAAAAATTCATTCCCTCATCACTTTGCAGTCGTCCCAATTCAGATATCAACATTGGAGGAAGGACTTCTCTGTTTTTCTCCATCTGAAGCAACAGAGACAGTGAGTCCCATCACGAATTCTCTCACTTTCCTCTCTCCTCTCAGGTTGCCCTGTCCTCCTCAAGGGGCTCCTACCCTTAGGATTGTACATTTTCACCTGTATCTTTTTTTCCTTAATGATATGTATGATTGATTTTAATTATAAACTATACATGGATACAGTCTCCTTGTTAACAATTAAAACATTACAGCACTTCTCCTCTCAGTCCCCTTCCCACTTCCAGGTAACCACTATGATCAGTCTTAGACTTTTTTTTTCCAGAACTTTTTGCTATGTGTTCACATCCACACAAAAAGAAAATTACGGAAAATGCACAATATTGTTTTGTGCTCTTAAAAGAACTCATAAATGGTTTTATGCTGGACATTCTATTCTGCAACTTGCTTTGTTCACTCAGCAGAATGGTTTCGAAATCTATCCACATTAGTCGACGTCGATCTGCCTGGCCCTTCTCTTAACCTCAGTACAGTATCCCACAAGGAACTTTTGGATAGTACCAGATTGTGTGTTGGTGTGTTTCTCTGATTAAAGAGTGCCAGTGTTCCCACAACTTTGCCAACACCTATAATAAAACTTTGAATCTTAACAATACGATGGGTGAAAATGGTCTTATTTCATTTGCATTTCCTGATAGCTAGTGAGGCGGAACATCTTTTCATGTAATTGTTGGGTGTTTGCATTTCATTTTGTCAATTATCTATTCATAGTCTTTTTATTTTTCTCTTTTGGGCTATTTACTTCTTTCTTATTGATTTGTAGGAGTTCTTTTATATAGCAAATAGTAACCCTTAATTATGTTTACTGCAAATTTTTTCAATTCCTTTTCTAAACTTCAAGTCTTTAGAGATTCTTTCCATTGGATTAATGCTTTGTAGTCATTTCAGGTCTTCGAGAGGCAGGTGGATTAATTTGCTAGGGCTGCCATAATAAAGTACCACAGATTGGCTTAAACAAGGGAAATTTATTTTTTCACAGTTCTGGAGGTTAGAAGTCTGAAGTCAAGATATCAGCAGGGCTGGTTTCTCCTGAGGCCTCTCAACTTGGCTTGTAGATGATTTGTCTTCTTGCTGTGTCTTCACATGATCTTCCCTCTGTGTGTGTCTGTGTTCCAATTTCCTCTTATAAAGATACCTGTTCTATTGAATTAGGCATACCTGACACCAGTCATATTGGATTAATGACCTCATTTTACTTTAATTACCCCTTTAAAGGCCTTATCCCCAAATACAGTCACACTCTGAGGTACTAGGGTTAGGACTTCAACATAGAAATTGGGGAGTAAACAGTTCAGCCCAAAACAGTAGGGTAGAGGGAAGAAGCCCAAATGCCAGAGAGTAAGGGGCCAGGCCCATACCTTCCCTCCTGGAACTAGGTCCTGGTTGCCGATGGGGTCAGGCCCCAAGACAGCCAAGAATACTGTCTCCAACGTGATTTTGACAAGTGGCCAATTACCTCTCTTCTCCCCAGTTCCCTAGGTGCTCTAGCCCCTGGTTCACTCGGCCAGACTCACCATGTGTGAAGAGGAGACCACTGCGCTCGTGTGTGACAATGGCTCTGGCCTGTGCAAGGCTGGCTTTGCAGGAGATGACGCCCCCCGGGCTGTCTTTCCTTCCATTGTGGGTCGTCCTCGCCACCAGGTATATGTTCATCTGGACCCAAGGCTTTGAGTTAGTAGGAGGACGCACTGCACTGTGGAGTCTATGCTGAGCTGCACGCGTGTGTGCGTGTGTGTGTGTGCTAAGTAAGGTAAGGTAAGAGGAAGACGTGTATGGATTGGCCCTGTTCTCTCAGAAAATGACATTGTTTTAGGACAGAGAAGAGAGACAAGAAATCCTCTGCCTTCCCTCCTGCCATCTCCACATTCATTGGTATCTGCCTCACCCTGTCTCCTTCAGTCCGGTTTCCAGGGGAAGAAGGACATTTTCCCTATCTTTAACCTTCTTCAGAGACCCTCCAATACCTGAATTCCTCTAAGTGGAGCTCTCGGCCAATTCTGTTCTCCTTCCTT
This sequence comes from Delphinus delphis, assembly GCF_949987515.2. Classification (NCBI taxonomy): domain Eukaryota; kingdom Metazoa; phylum Chordata; class Mammalia; order Artiodactyla; family Delphinidae; genus Delphinus; species Delphinus delphis. Next base: position 27,344,497 of record NC_082694.2, on the reverse strand, counting down.
CTCTTTTGCATTGCAGGGTGTAATGGTGGGAATGGGCCAGAAAGACAGCTACGTGGGGGATGAGGCTCAGAGCAAGCGAGGGATCCTAACTCTCAAATACCCCATTGAACACGGCATCATCACCAACTGGGATGACATGGAGAAGGTATTGGTGGACACCCCCTTTAGTGTGCTCATTTTAACATCATCAAGACCCACCCTCTGCCCTGTCAACTCTTCCTCTGCAATGTTTCTCACATCCTTCTTTCCTTCCTGTCCATCCCCCTGGGCATTCCCCAGCCTCAGCTGCCAACATCTCTCACTAGACGATTCCAATGGCTTCCTGACTGATTTCTTTGTCTCCTGCCTCACTCACCTAATTCATTCTCTGCACTTCTGCAAAGCTTGTCTTTCTAAAAACAGACCAGATCATGTCACTCATCTCCTCAGACTCTTCACTAACCAACAGTAGGTTCCTAACTCACTGTCTGGCGTTTGAGGACCTGGTCCCGCCTAAGTCCCAGCTTTATCCTTTCCAGCTTTCACTCCAGCGCAGTGCTTATCCTTCTTTAAAATGCGTTGCTGCTTCCAGAAAGGCAAATAGCTTTCTCCCCTTTATTTTCCGTCATGACCTCAGATAGGTGCATTTATGCTATATTAGTATGATGCTTCTCTAGTGAAAAATTTAAATAGGAATCTCTACCGGTTTCTAGAAGCTTTTTTCATGTCAGAAGATGTTGAGGGGTCGCCTTCCCTGGCAGCCCAGTGGTTAGGACTCCACACTTCTGCTGCAGGGGACGGGAGTTCGATCCCTGGTCTGGGAACTAAGGTCCCGCGTGCCACGTGCCCCCCCCAAAAAAGATCAAACTCTCACTAGATACCTAGGAAATATTAATATCAGGAACAAACCACCTGTAAATGATAAATGAAAATAAAATACTTTAAAAAAAGAAGACGTGGGGGGTAATTTTTTTTTTTTTTTTGCGGTACATGGGCCTCTCACTGTTGTGGCCTCTCCCGTTGCAGAGCACAGGCTCCGGACGTGCAGGCTCAGCAGCCATGGCTCACGGGTCTAGCCGCTCTGCGGCATGCGGGATCCTCCTGGACCGGGGCACAAACCTGTGTCCCCTGCATCGGCAGGCGGATTCCCAACCACTGTGCCACCAGGGAAGCCCGGGGGGTAATTTTTAAATGGTAGTTTGTGTTCCACAAAATCACGTGCAAAATGCTAATAGAGCCTTTCTAATATTCTTTTTTTAATTGAAGTATAGTGGCTGTACAATATTTCGAATATTCTTTTGATAAATTCCACTGACAGTTGTCTGAGAATTCTTGTTTCTGCAATGACTGTCTTTTGAAATGTAATAGAGGGCTTATTGAGCAGACTGCAACTGGGAATAAAGAAAGCTGATTTGAAATCTGTAGTACACATATACTTTTCTCTAAACCCTAGATTCAATTTCTCTAAACCCTAGATTCAGTCACTCTGAATGTGACATAAATAGATAAAAATACAATAGCTCTTGCTTCACTCCGTGGGATGGTTAAGAGCACAGACACTGGAGTCAGTGGCAGGGAGATCTAGGAGCAAATCCCTCCCTCTAAGCCTCAACTTCCTTATTTGTGGAAATAAAAATACTTTCTTCATTAGGTTGCTTTGGAGGTTGAACTAGGCAAATATTTAGTATAATCCCAAGGCATGGAACATACTTAATGCTCCATACGTGGCACATATTATTATATTTCTAATGATATCTAATTTGAAAACATAATAGACAAAATATTTTATTCACAGTAGTAATATGAACTCTTTAAAGAAACCCCTAAAATATATTCTGTGCCTTAAAAGAAAAACTGAATAGGATAAAGCTGTCAAATCTTCTCAAATTAATTTATAGGCTCATTGCCATTCTAACAAAAATCTCACAATTTTAAAAATTGTATATATTTAAGGTATACAACTTGATGATTTGATATGTGTATACATTATGTAATAGTCACCATATTCAAGCTAATTAACATATCTACTACCTCACATAGTTTGTGTTTTTTTTTTTTTCCCTTGCAGTGAGAACATTTAGGATTTACCCTCTTAGCAAATTTCAAGTATACAGGACAGCATTGCTATCTTTAGTCACCATGCTAATATATTAAGTTAGATCTCCAGAATTTACTCATCCCACATAATTGACACTTCGTATGCCTTGACTAAGATAGCCTCTCTTTTCCCTTCCCCCAGCTCCTAGTAGCTACCGTTTTACTCTCTGCTTCTATGAGTTTGGCTAGAAATATCACGAACTTTAATTATGCAAGATCATAAAGTGTGGAAAAATAAATAAGACAAAATTTATGAGAATAAAATGAATAAGAAAAACTATGAGAGGAGACTTGCTATATCCAAATAGTAAAATATAATATAAAGTTATAAAAATTAAAACAATTTGGTACCAATACAGAGGTAAAAAAGAAATACATGGTAAATGAAACTTCCAAGACCAGAGGGTAGAGAAGGATTCAATAATTCAATGAATTATTCTGTGACAACCAATTCATTATTTGGGGCATAGGGAATCTGTTTATGGCCATTACGTCATACAATTTCATCAAACACATATCAATTGAATATGAAAGTTAAATATAAAAATTCAAATGATAAAAAATACAGTATAGTAAGTGTGAGTATTTATCAAATTTCTGGTGAAAGAAGAGAAAAAGAATGACAAATGTAAGGGCTTCCCTGGTGGCGCAGTGGTTGAGAGTCCGCCTGCTGATGCAGGGGACACGGGTTCGTGCCCAGGTCTGGGAAGATCCCACATGCCGTGGAGTGGCTAGGCCCGTGAGCCATGGCCGCTGAGCCTGTGCCTCTGGAGTCTGTGCTCCACAACGGGAGAGGCCACAACAGTGAGAGGCCCGCGTACCGCAAAAAAAAAAAAAAAAAAAAAAAAAAATCCCAAGAATGACAAATGTGACTTCTTAAAAATCATAACTTCTAGTGTGTGAAAAACAAAACCAAATTTAAAAGGCAAACAACAAATTGCAAAAAATATTCACAAGTGCAAAAGAGGATTAATACAAACAACTAATGTAAATTGATAATTAAAAACACAGTCTCCACCAGACAAATAATCAAGGGACATGACCAGATAATTGGCCAAATAGAAATTATCAAAAGTTGAAAATCTGAAGAAGTTTAAACATATTTGAAAAATTATTTAAAAACTTATTTAAAAATTCAAAGTAAAACAACTAGGTATTAATTTTATCTATCAAATTATTTCATATTAAGAGTGAGAACACTGAATGCACTTAAGAGTGAAACAGGCAATTTCTATTCTGAAGTAAAGACAAACTTAGCCTCTTTGTGGGTGATAGAAACCAAAAAGTTTTCCAATTGCCATACTCTTTAGTTCAGTAATTCCATTCTTAGAATTTTTTTCTTTGGAAAACATCCTGAATAGAAAAAATAAAATGTAATATGTACAAAGATAGTTTTCACAAGATTATTTATAAACAAAAATCAAAGATACCATGAATAGTAATGTGATTAAATATATGATGATGATGGTATATGATGAAATGTTTTGTAAACATTAAAAAAATTTTAGTTCAATTTATTGAAAATAAATGTTTACTATGGAAAAGAAAATTATTTATGTTACATTAACTGAAAAGTGACAGGAAACAAAATTGAACATAGAAGTGTAAGAGTAGTAAATAATAAATAAATGAAAGCGTATGAAGTAAATAAATGGTAGTAGTAATAAAATTTAAAATACATAAAGATGAAAGATCAGGGAGAAGAAAAAAGCCAAAGTGTTAACTATTTATTATTAAGTAATGGAAATATGAGAAATTTTAATTTCTCTTAAAAATACTTTCCTAATTTAAAAATTGTCAACATCCTTAACTTTTAAAGCACTTTATAAAAGCTTCCGAAAATGAAGTAAGATGAAGTGCAGATGCTTGGGCCCAACACCCAAAGATTCTTTTTTTTTTTTTACATATTTATTGGAGTATAATTGCTTTACAATGGTGTGTTAGTTTCTGCTGTACACCAAACTGAAGCAGCTATAAATATACATATAGCCCCATATCCCCTCCCTTTTGAGTCTCCCTCCCACCCTCCCTATCTTACCCCTCTCGGTGGTCACAAAGCACCGAGCTGATCTCCCTGTGCTATGCGGCTGCTTCCCCCTAGCTATCTATTTTACATTTGGTAGTGTATATATGTCCATGCCACTCTCTCACTTCTTCCCAGCTTTCCCTTCCCACCCAAAGATTCTGACGTGTGAGCCTGGGATACAGCCTAGGAACCTGCACCTATAACAATTATCCCAAAGCATCCGGGGCCCACATTTGAGGAAATACTGACATCACATTATTAAGCCTAATTGCCATCTCCTTCATGTCTCCTGTGACACCTCTATAGCCCAGGGCCTCTGCTTGTGCCATTTGCTCTGCCTCAGATGCCCTGCTCAGTCTCTGGAGACCTTCCTTTGCTTTCAGGGCCTTCTCAAATCTCCTGGAAAACGAACTTCTCCTGCCTCTTCCTTCATTAAAATATGGACGTGTCTTGTATTTTGTCTTTTTGACTGCCTTTCTCCCTTCCAGACTTTGAAACTAAGATCACATTTAGCACCATCCTAGTACAAAGCCAGGGGTCCCTAAATACATGGGTACAATGGAATCAGAGGACCCTGTGCCTCACCTCTGAAGAAATCAAAGCCCTGTGTCCCTGCCACTCTTTGCCAAATTCCTCTGAAATAAAGCCTCCTGTTTGCTGTCCTGGATCACTAAAGAGGGAACAGTGCACAGCGGGAAGAAGTAACTTCCTCTAAATCAGTGATTCTCAACCAGGGCGATTTTGTCTCCCAGGGGCATTTGGCAATGTCTGGAGACATTTTTGCCCCTCACAGCTGGAGAAGTGCTACTGGCATCTAGTGGGTGGAACACGGAGATGCTGCTAAACTTCAGCCCCCCACAATAAAGAATTATTGAACTTAAAATGTCAAAGCGCTGAGGTTGAGAAACCCTGCTTTAAAGAACAGCCTGGTCAATAATAGACATTGACAGTTAATGCATATCTGTCAGGCTTCAGCAGGAGACAGTATACACTCAGCTGGGGTTCTGAAATTAATTTAAGGAAGGACTACTTACAGATGTGAGCAGGGTTAGGGAACCGGAAAGGGATGCAGAGGCGCTCAAGTACCAGCAACAGAGGGAAGCTCTTCCAGCTGGAAGGCTGAAGAGCAAGAGCAGCGTGACTAGAGCTCAGTGAGAGCTGGAGCCTGAGGAGGGGCTGCGCAACAGGAGTGTGCTCAGGGAGGCCACAGTGTTGCCGGAAAATCACCCTGCCCTTCTCCCCCCTCCCACTCTCCAACCTCTTGCTGGTATCTTCTCTCAGCCAAGCACAGCCAGAAGCCAGAGAGCTGCAGAGGGCCTTGTCCCTCAGGGCACAAAGCAGGGGAGACAAGGGAGAGGTGTAAATAGGAGCCAAGGTCAGACAGAAATAATCAACACACTAAGTATATTGGCCCCAGGTCTGAGTCCTGTCTGGGGCCTTATTGAGAGGGAATATAACCTCTAAAGAGCAATCAATTCCCATGGCTGGCAGGCCTCCAGATCCAGTCCATTCTGAGAACATTGTGCCATCCTCCCCCAGCATGGGCATGTCCATAGGAAGTCTCCAGCCACTGGGAGTCTGCTGGACTCATCTGAATTTTGTCCCAACCAGATCTGGCACCACTCCTTCTACAATGAGCTGCGGGTAGCACCTGAGGAGCACCCCACCTTGCTCACGGAGGCCCCGCTAAATCCCAAGGCCAACAGGGAGAAGATGACCCAGGTAAGAGGCCAGGAAGACTTGAGCACTGGCACAAGAACACAACATGGCTGCTTGGCCAGATTCTTTCTCCCATTCATGCATCAATGCAACAGATTTTTTTTTTTTAACATCTTTATTGGGGTATAATTGCTTTACAATGGTGTGTTAGTTTCTGCTTTATAACAAAGTGAATCAGTTATACATATACATATGTTCCCATATCTCTTCCCTCTTGCGTCTCTCTCCCTCCCACCCTCCCTATCCCACCCCTCCAGGTGGTCACAAAGCACCGAGTCGATATCCCTGTGCCACGTGGCTGCTTCCCACTAGCTATCTACCTTACGTTTGTTAGTGTGTATATGTCCATGACTCTCTCTCACCCTGTCACAGCTCATCCTTCCCCCTCCCCATATCCTCAAGTCCATTCTCCAGTAGGACTGTGTCTTTATTCCAGTCTTACCCCTAGGTTCTTCATGACATTTTTTTTCTTCTTAAATTCCATATATATGTGTTAGCATACGGTTTTTGTCTTTTTCTTTCTGACTTACTTCACTCTGTATGACAGACTGTAGGTCCATCCACCTCATTACAAATAGCTCAATTATGTTTCTTTTTATGGCTGAGTAATATTCCATTGTATATATGTGCCACATCTTCTTTATCCATTCATCCGATGATGGACACTTAGGTTGTTTCCATCTCCGGACTATTGTAAATAGAGCTACAATGAACATTTTGGTACATGACTCTTTTTGAATTATGGTTTTCTCAGGGTATATGCCCAGTAGTGGGATTGCTGGGTCATATGGTAGTTCTATTTGTAGTTTTTTAAGGAAACTCCATACTGTTCTCCATAGTGGCTGAACCAATTCACATTCCCACCAGCAGTGCAAGAGGGTTCCCTTTTCTCCACACCCTCTCCAGCATTTATTGTTTCTAGATTTTTTGATGATGGCCATTCTGACCAGTGTGAGATGATATCTCATTGTAGTTTTGATTTGCATTTCTCTAATGATTAATGATGTTGAGCATTCTTTCATGTGTTTGTTGGCAGTCTGTATATCTTCTTTGGAGAAATGTCTATTTAGGTCTTCTGCCCATTTTTGGATTGGGTTGTTTGTTTTTTTGTTATTGAGCTGCATGAGCTGCTTGTAAATTTTGGAGGTTAATCCTTTGTCAGTTGCTTCATTTGCAAATATTTTCTCCCATTCTGAGGGTTGTCTTTAGGTCTTGTTTATGGTTTCCTTTGCTGTGCAAAAGCTTTGAAGTTTCATTAGGTCCCATTTGTTTATTTTTGTTTTTATTTCCATTACTCTAGGAGGTGGGTCAGAAAGGATCTTGCTGTGATTTATGTCATAGAGTGTTCTGCCTATGTTTTCCTCTAAGAGTTTGATAGTTTCTGGCCTTACATTTAGGTCTTTAATCCATTTTGAGCTTATTTTTGTGTATGGTGTTCGGGAGTGATCTAATCTCATACTTTTACATGTATCTGTCCAGTTTTCCCAGCACCACTTATTGAAGAGGCTATCCTTTCTCCACTGTACATTCCTGCCACCTTTATCAAAGATAAGGTGTCCATATGTGCGTGGGTTTATCTCTGGGCTTTCTATTCTGTTCCATTGATCTCTCTTTCTTTTTTTGTGCCAGTACCATAGTGTCTTGATTACTGTAGCTTTGTAGTATAGTCTGAAGTCAGGGAGCCTGATTCCTCCAGCTCCTTTTTTCGTTCTCAAGATTGCTTTTGCTATTCGGGGTCTTTTGTGTTTCCATACAAATTGCAAAATTTTTTTTTTTTTTTGCAAAATTTTTTGTTCTAGTTCTGTGAAAAATGCCAGTGGTAGTTTGATAGGGAATGCACTGAATCTGTAGATTGCTTTGGGTAGTATAGTCATTTTCACAATGTTGATTCTTCCAACCCAAGAACATGGTATATCTCTCCATCTATTTGTATCATCTTTAATTTCTTTCATCAGTGTCTTATAATTTTCTGCTTACAGGTCTTTTGTCTCCTTAGGTAGGTTTATTCCTAGATATTTTATTCTTTTTGTTGCAATGGTAAATGGGAATGTTTTCTTGATTTCAATTTCAGATTTTTCATCATTAGTGTATAGGAATGCCAGAGATTTCTGTGAATTGATTTTGTACCCTGCTACTTTACCAAATTCTTTGATTAGCTCTAGTAGTTTTCTGGTAGCATCTTTAGTATTCTCTATGTATAGTATCATGTCATCTGCAAACAGTGACAGCTTTACTTCTTCTTTTCCGATTTGGATTCCTTTTATTTCCTTTTCTTCTCTGATTGCTGTGGCTAAAACTTCCAAAACTATGTTGAATAACAGTGGTGAGAGTGGCAACAGAATTTTTTTGAGAATTGCTCTGTTTGTAGTCCATGCCAGAACGTAAGGGAGGTGGGAGTGGGGTAAATAAGTACAGTTCCTACCCTTAATAATATTACAAACCATTTTTTGGACCAAGAGGTGCTGTGATTTCTGCCAGATAGTCTTCTATTCTGCATTGTTCTTTCAGATCATGTTTGAAACCTTCAATGTCCCTGCCATGTACGTTGCCATTCAAGCTGTGCTCTCCCTCTATGCTTCTGGCCGCACGACAGGTGAGTAGCCCTGTAACCCGTTCCCTTTCTGACTTGAGAGGGAGGAAGGGAAAGCTGGGCTCTTGCAGAGATTCCTGTTCAGAAGAATCAGTGGGACAGTCAAAGTCCAAGGAAAACCTTGGTTGGGGATAACAGAAGGGAAGCGCATGTAAAATGCAAATGCGAGAGTACCCAGTATAGCTGGAAAGAATTTACATGAACAAACCATGACTAGTACAACCTGCAAGGGCCATTTCCCTCACCAGTAGTTAGTCTGGGAGCTTGTACACTCTTTCCAACAATGCTAGAATGTTTCTGCTCATGAAGCAGCAATGGCAGAACCAATGATGTTGGATGTGTAAGTACGATGTGGCCTTGGTATAGAAAGGAGCTCAGGGAAACAGAGGGAACTTCAAAATAAAGTGATTTTTAATAGGGGCTTGACAGCTTGCATGAACATCTTTCTTTTTTTACATCTTTATTTGGGTATAATTGCTTTACAATGGTGTGTTAGTTTCTGCTTTATAACAAAGTGAATCAGTTATACATATACATATGTTCCCATATCTCTTCCCTCTTGCGTCTCCCTCCCTCCCACCCTCCCTATCCCACCCCTCCAGGTGGTCACAAAGCACTGAGCTGATCTCCCTGTGCTATGCGGCTGCTTCCCATTAGCTATCTACCTTACGTTTGGTAGTGTATATATGTCCATGCCTCTCTCTCACTTTGTCACAGCTTACCCTTCCCCCTCCCCATATCCTCAAGTCCATTCTCTAGTAGGTCTGTGTCTTTATTCCCATCTTACCCCTAGGTTCTTCATGACATTTTTTTTCTTAAATTCCATATATATGTGTTAGCATACAGTATTTGTCTTTCTCTTTCTGACTTACTTCACTCTGCATGACAGACTCTAGGTCTATTCACCTCATTACAAATAGCTCAATTTCGTTTCTTTTTATGGCTGAGTAATATTCCATTGTATATATGTGCCACATCTTCTTTATCCATTCATCCGATGATGGACACTTAGGTTGTTTCCATCTCTGGGCTATTGTAAATAGCGCTGCAATGAACATTTTGGTACATGACTCTTTTTGAATTATGGTTTTCTCAGGGTATATACCCAGTAGTGGGATTGCTGGGTCATATGGTAGTTCTATTTGTAGTTTTTTAAGGAACCTCCATACTGTTCTCCATAGTGGCTGAACCAATTCACATTCCCACCAGCAGTGCAAGAGGGTTCCCTTTTCTCCACACCCTCTCCAGCATTTATTGTTTCTAGATTTTTTGATGATGGCCATTCTGACCAGTGTGAGATGATATCTCATTGTAGTTTTGATTTGCATTTCTCTAATGATTAATGATGTTGAGCATTCTTTCATGTGTTTGTTGGCAGTCTGCATATCTTCTTTGCAGAAATGTCTATTTAGGTCTTCTGCCCATTTTTGGATTGGGTTGTTTGTTTTTTTGTTATTGAGCTGCATGAGCTGCTTGTAAATTTTGGAGATTAATCCTTTGTCAGTTGCTTCTGAACATCTTTCAAACATTCATTCATGTATTCATTGATTTGTCCATTTATTCATTCATTCAAATATTTTCCATTACTCCCTACCATGTGCCAAACACTACAGGCCATGGGCACACACTGTCAAACAAGACAGACCAGCCATTATGGAGCTAACAGCCTAGTGGAGGAGAGATAAAAGTAAAGGATAATTTCACTGCAGGTGATAAGGATGGTGATGGGGAAATATAGGTATATGCAGTTCTGTATCCCGTGCTTTGTGCTTGGTTTTATGCTGTGAACGTCATGTTCAGTGGCCACACGGTAGTCATTGTGTGATGGTTCCATGATTGATTGCTTGATTTTACCATTTCTCTATTGCAGGACCTTTAGGTTGTCTCCAATTTTTATTTTTTATTATAAAATATGTTGTGACCAACCTCCTTGTATAAGAGTAAGCTGCTGATCCCTGGATATTTATTTTGGATCTGGCTCTTACTGAATCATCTGATTAACTCTAGTCATTTCTCAGTTGGTTCTCTTAGGTCTTCTAAGTATACAACCACGTTATCTGCAAATAATGATGATTCTGTTCCCTTTTGATGATAGTACCTCTTATGTGTATTTTCTGTCATACTGCATTGGCTAGAGCATCCAGGACAATATTAAATAATAATAATATAGTAGCAATATTGTAGTGTTTCCCCATCAATTATGTGGCTGTTGGATCAGGAGAGATTTCTTATCACATTGAGAAAACTTATTTCCTTTCATGGTTTACTAAAAGTTTCATCAGTAAAGGATGTTATTTTTTTTCAAGCTGGTTTCTATAGTCCTTTTAGCACTACACATGTGTTAGTTTGATGCCTGAAGGATATGCACATTATCCAGTCTCACTAAAGAACGTGCAGCCTAGATGCCAATTGACGTGTGCATTTTTGTGAAAGTGTTTCAAAGAATATAAGAAGAGGAGACATTTTACTTGCCTTCTAGTCTCATTTGGGAAAACAAACCGACATACACAAAAATTGATGTACACAAAACATATGATTGATAATTCTCACCATGGGTGAATTTTCTAGCTGCTAAAGAAAAATATGGTAGTTGAAGATCTTTTGGTAACAGGTCCCAGAAAGAGACAGATGAAAGAAAATACTAAAGGTTTTCATAGGTCTTATCCTCTCTGTCCTTAGGCATTGTCCTGGATTCAGGGGACGGTGTCACCCACAATGTCCCGATCTACGAGGGCTATGCACTGCCCCATGCCATCATGCGCCTTGATCTGGCTGGCCGCGACCTCACAGACTACCTCATGAAGATCCTCACAGAGAGAGGCTATTCTTTTGTGACCACAGGTACCCAGCCTCTTTCTGGACTTGACTTGAGCTCAGAACCAAATCTGATCTAGGACCAGAAATTCTCATGACTAATGAGAAGTCAGTGGCCCTGTGTCCTCAAACTCTTTTAGGGTAAACAGGGAGGCCCTAGGCTGGGGCTGGGCCCCTAGACCAGACCAGATAGTCAGGGCAGCCTTATTTAAGGAGGAATGTTCCCAACCAAGACACCTTGGGGAGGGAGACAAGGCTTAGACCTACTCATCCTAAGAAGCGCTTGGCTTTTCCCTCTTTTAAGTGTGCTTTCACAGCACTCCTTCGCTCCCCAGGGACCTGCTACCTCTGTCCATGTCCACACCAGGATCAGAGCTAGTTTTTATTCGGCAGAATGTTGGTAAGAATCTGGTGGCACATTTCATTACCTAGGGGGTTTATGGTTTGTCTGAGGACAAATGGAATAAGTAAGGTCTGAATTTCTAAGGGAAAGTGGCCCCATGGGCAGGAAGAAGTTTTGGGTAGGAGTCTTCCTAGATTCTGTACACTCCCAGCATATAAGCCTCCATCTAGATGGGAAATGTGTCCTGAAAGGCCCTCAGGAAGGCCTGCAGCTTTGTCAGGGCTGAGTGATGAGAGCAAGACAAAAGCACATAAAAAGCTTTGCTTGGGAATCGAGATTTTGAACTTTCACTTTAGAAAGAGGAATGAAAACATTAACATTCATCTTGAGACTGAACCCAAAAGAGAAGGAAGAAGTTTTCATGGAGATCAAAATAGGACAAACAAACTAACAGAGCTGAGTATCTACTCTCCGTCATTTCTACTCTTTCTAGCCGAGCGAGAAATCGTGCGAGACATCAAGGAGAAGCTGTGCTATGTGGCCCTGGACTTTGAGAATGAGATGGCCACGGCAGCCTCCTCTTCCTCCCTGGAGAAGAGCTACGAGCTGCCAGATGGGCAGGTCATCACTATTGGCAATGAGCGCTTCCGCTGCCCCGAGACCCTCTTCCAACCCTCCTTCATTGGTGAGGCTCGGCCTGTCGTCCTGGCCAATTAGGAGGGCAGGGATGGAAAGAGAAACACCAGGAGTCACTCACACTGTTTATTGTTTATACTTAGCCTATATTTTTCCAGGAAGGACCAAAAATACATAAACAATACAACTAGATTAAAATCTAATTTTAAATATAAGGGTAAGGAAATCAAAATAAAGGAAAAGTGGGATGGGAATATAAACATGAAACTAAGAATAAGATTAAAACATAAAATATTTCTTGGATCCCTCAACATTTAAATCATGGGGTCTGAAACCTATAGCAGTAAACAGGGTGAGTTTGGGGATCAGACCTGGTTTTAAATCCTGATTCTGCTCGTTCAAGTGCTGTACCTTGGACATGTTACCTTCTTCAAAACTCAGTTTTCTTATCTATAAAGTGGAAATTATGATAGTACCTACTAGATAGGGTTGCCACAAGGATGAAATAAGATAATATTTAATACAAGGATAACTACTTTCTTGAGAAGAGAGAAAGAGAAGAGAAAGGCCTGTAAGCAAATGTTGACATATAGTGTAGTGGTAAATAGCAAACTGGACAAAGCGCTATAGGCCTAAGAAATCAAGGAAGGCTTCTCAGAGAAGGTGAATATTTGAATAGAACCTTGAAGAATGAGTGTCATTTTATGGTATCTGGGAATGGAAGGAGTGCAGAGTAGGGAATGGCGTGCAAGGCAAATGGAAAGGTATGTGCAAAGTGTGGAGGAGTGACAAGTCATATTCTATTTGGGACATGATGGGTGAGGTGTGTGTGTCTGTGTGTCTGTGTGTTTGCACACAGAGGAAACGAGAGAGCCACTGGACCACACAAAGAGCATGGGGGTTAATCATATCAGCAATTTAGAGCCCCTGGAAGTTTTTAGACAGCAGAGTAGCAAAGTCAGTATTTCACTTTAGGAAGATTCCTCTATCTACAGTGTGGAATTATATCACATGGAAAAAAGACTGGAGATGGGGGACCCCAGGTAAGTGGGCATGAGCTGGTATGGCAGGCAGGGCCTTTTACTCTGGAAGATCTTGGTTCCAGACTAAGGTAGCTAGATGTCAACCAATAGGCAAAGATGATATGATGGGTATATCCATACAATGGAATATTACTTGGCTATAACAGACTGTAACATGGATGGGCCTTGCAAACCTTATGCTACGTGAAAGGAGCCAGACACAAAAGAACAAATATTGTATGGTTCCATTTATATGAGATGTCCAGAATAGGCAAATCTATAGAGACAGAAAATAGATTAGTGGTTGCCTAAGGCTGGGGAAGGAGTGCAGGGGAAAATGGAGAGTGTCTGCTGATGGGCATGGAGTTTATTTGGGGAAGATTAAACATGTTCTAAAATTAGATTGTGGTGATGGTTGCACAACTCTGTGAATACACTAAAAACTAGTGAACTATACACTTTAAAGGGGTGAATATTATGGTACATGAATTATATCTCAATAAATCTGTGAAAAAAGTGATACAATGAAAGTATTCCTTTAGAAATATTCATCAGGGAACAGTGTGAAAGATCAGTCAGAACTGGGGGAAACTCAAGGCAGGGCGATGACCAGTTAGAGAGTCTGATCTTATAATCCATTAGGGAGGTGACTGAGGCGAACCAGGGTAGCTGCATCAACAGAAAGGTCACCTGAGGAGCTGTAGGTGTGACATGGTGGATGCTGACTAGCTACTGCGATCTCTACTAGGCATGGAGTCAGCTGGAATTCATGAAACAACCTACAATTCCATCATGAAGTGTGACATTGACATCCGCAAGGATTTATACGCCAACAATGTCCTCTCTGGGGGTACAACCATGTACCCCGGCATTGCTGACAGAATGCAGAAGGAGATCACAGCCCTGGCCCCCAGTACCATGAAGATCAAGGTGGGTCCTGCCCTGGCTCCCTCCATCCTGTTCTTTGTACAAAGACCTGTGTACTTGGGAGATGCTCCGAGTCGGGCTGCCAGGCTTACAGCTTGGTGGCCTCCTGGGTGCTCCATCATTCTGGCCCGAGACAGATTTCACCTTGGGGGATTATGTTCTTTGGGCCCTCATAAGCGGGAGACACATTTAGCCTGGGCTCTCAAACACAATTTCATGGACCCCATATGAGAAGGAGGTGAAAAAATTTGGAATGGAGAGAAGTTGAGGGGCTTGAGGAGGAAATGAGGAGGGAAAGAGGGAAAGAAAAGAAGGAGACAACGCCACACCATCTTTAAACTTTAAAAAGGACTTGGGTGGGGCTTCCCTGGTGGCGCAGTGGTTGAGAGTCCGCCTGCCGATTCAGGGGACGCAGGTTCGTGCCCCGGTCCGGGAAGATCCCACATGCCGCGGAGTGGCTGGGCCCGTGAGCCATGGCCGTTGAGCCTGCGCGTCCGGAGCCTGTGCTCCGCAGCGGGAGAGGCCACAACAGTGAGAGGCCCGTGTACCGCCAAAAAAAAAAAAAAAAAAAGGACTTGGGTGTCACCCCAGAGGAGGGTGAAAGTTCCAAAGAGAGAATGTTGGCTATAGGACAGGCTGCTGGTTCAAACTCACAGGAACATTCCTTGATTCCTGGACAGCCTCTGATGTGCTGTCTCATCTTGGTCACAGTCCTCCCACACAATGCTTCTCACTGCATAGGCCTCAACAGAACGGGAGCCCACCTGTCTTACCACTTCTCCCCAGCCTCTGGTCCCCAAGCAATCAGACAGACACTTTTAGGGCTTCTAGGAACTTTGCTACTACAGGATTAGAAAGAGTTAGGAGTAAAATAGAGATAACAGATAGGTTGAAAGTCACAATAAAGTTGGTCTCTGGGGAGTAGGCCTGATCTGAGGAAGTGTGTTCTCTATGTCAGTATTCTAAGAACCTTCTTCACAAAGGCTTTCCCCCTGCCTAGCAGATGGTGCTTGGCACAGGGAAGCAGAGCAGGCCACCAGAAAACAGGTGAGCAGCGGGCTCTTCTCACCCAGAGCCCATTGGAGCAGCCACGCTTACCGAGGTCTGCCGCATGGGGGGCAACGTGCCAGGCCTGGGGCAGCGGCTTTTTACTAGGACGACGTGTCAGGATACCACACCTGATTCTGATTCAGCAGGTCTGGGGTGCCCCCACCACTTACACTTACAAATGGACACCAATGATTTGATGCATATTCCAATTTATGAGCCACTGCCCTGAGTTCAATAACATTGCCGGCCTTCCAGGAGTTTAAGATCTGATCTGTAGACATGATCAATGGAAGAACAGCTTAAATAAGACCAGAGGAGGGGAAAGCACACTGCAGGCAGGGGAAACAGAGTGAGTAAGCAAAGATGGCCGGGGATGTGTGCAGGTACAAACACCCCAGCCATGTTGGACTAGGGGAGGTGAGGCAAGTTCCAGGATATGCAAGTGTGGAAGGATATGGAGTACGGTGGGAATGGGGCTGAGATTTAGGGCCTCCAGCCCAAGACAACCCAGAGTTTTCTCACAACTAGAACTGCCCAGCAGTAAAATCTGTTACCTGCTTAATGGCTGTGCCAGTCCCTGAGGTATCTGTCAAAGGAGCAATGGGGTGACTTTTGTCTGCCTGAATAAGATAACTTCTAAAGACCCTACTTATTTAGCTATTCCATGATCTCTGCAATTTAGGAAATATGTAGGGAGATTCTTAGGAGACAAAAAAATCTATTTCATGTCTGGTTTGTTCTAGCACTAAATTCTTAGTCCCTTCAGAAACAGGAATTAGTTGAAGAGTCATGGTCCTTTGAGATATACTTTTAGGTGGAGTTCAAAGTTGTCTGACATGACAACCAATTTCTAAAGGCCAAGCTCAGGAATCCCAGTGGCATGTATGAATTTGAGAACTTCTCAGATACAAGAGACTATTGAGTAGACTGGCTTAGACTCAGGGATGGAGGAATCCCAGCCCAAGCTGCCCACGCATCCAAACTCTAGGCAAGAACAGAACAGCACTCCCCTTACAGATGTTTGTATTGGTTAGCTATTGCTGGGTAACAGCAACTATGAAATTTCAGGGCACGTAATAGTAAGCATTTATTGCTCATGTATCTGCAGGTCAGCTGGGAGTCAGCTGATCTAGGTCAAGCTTGGCTAGATAGCTCTGCAGGCCCAGCCAACTCAGGTCAGGGGCACATCTCTCACTGTGGGGCCCAGGCTGAAGGTCCAGTAGCTCTTCAAGGGAAATTCTTCTCATGAAGATGGCAGAGACACAAGAGAGTGTGCCTACCTTCATGCCTGAAACACATTTCTAGCCCCTGTGTCAAGTCTGCTGACATCCCCCTGGCCAAAGCAAATACAGGGCCCAGCCCGAAGTCACAGGGTAGAACACTGAACTCTTCTCATGGAGGGGCAGGGGGATGGGGTGGGAGGAAGAGTGACAATCTGAGCAATAGTCTAATCTACCACAAGGTTTCTCCTGTTCCTCTCTGACCACAGAGGCTGTTCTTTTCCAGGACAGTCTGGCAGTGTGGTGAGATGATTCCTGGACCACCTTCCCTATTCCTTGGCGACCGATCATGATTCACCACATTTGCTCTTTGCAGATTATTGCTCCCCCAGAGCGGAAGTACTCAGTCTGGATCGGAGGCTCCATCCTGGCCTCTCTCTCCACCTTCCAGCAGATGTGGATCAGCAAGCCAGAGTATGATGAGGCAGGGCCCTCCATCGTCCACAGGAAGTGCTTCTAAAGTCAGAACAGATTCTCTGGGGGTCTCCTTGAGACTGCTCTGTTAACAATCATGAAACAGTAAAACCTACAAGCCTTACTTCTCTGTGTGGGACTCTTTATTTTCCTGGGCTGACTCTCACACACAATGCTAAAGGCTTTTCACACCTATTTCTAGTCCACACAATGACCCTGAGAGGTAGGTTCTATTATTACAGATGAGGAAATTGAGGCTTATAGAAGTTAACACCTTGCTGAAGATCACACAGAGCCAGGGTTGAAATCCAAGTGTATGTGATGCTAAAACCTAGTGCTTCTTCTGCTATACCACCTTATTTCCTTTATCTTGAACATTAGTAAGAATGAGGACTAGATGACTCTTGGAGGGAGGAGGGTTAAGAAACAAGGGCCTTGGGCTTCCCTGGTGGCGCAGTGGTTGAGAGTCCGCCTGCCGATGCAGGGGACACGGGTTCGTGCCCCGGTCCGGCAAGATCCTGCATACCGCGGAGCGGCTGGGCCCGTGAGCCATGGCCGCTGAGCCTGCGCGTCCGGAGCCTGTGCTCCGCGACGGGAGAGGCCGCGGCAGTGAGAGGCCCGCGTACCGCAAAAAAAAAAAAAAAAAATAGAAAAGAAAGAAAGAAACAAGGGCTTTCATAGATGTAAGTCCTTGTACTCAAGGGTGATACACTAGAGACTGTGAACAGAAAGGGAAACGCAGGGCTTATAAGCTGTAACATGTGAGTGGTTCAAACACAATGTTATTTAAACTTAGGTGAAGGATGGTCGTAGTGGGCTTAAAATCTCTATGAGGTCCTTTGTCATTGAGGACTAAGTTGTATTTTGTCCCAAAAGCTAATCAAGAAAGGAGCAGCATCCCAAGGAAGAATATTTTCTCTTCCTGCACTCCTGTTCCCCCTCTCTCTTCTCCTTTTCTCTCTGTCTCTGTCTCTCTCTCATTACTTGCTACCCACTCCCTGCCCTTGGTCAAGTCTGTTTAATTTCACAAGTATTTACTGAATTTTTGGCATCTGCAATTACTGGATGAGGCCAAATGGGATTTATGTACCCCACAAAGATGATTCCTGCCCATCAAGGTCACACTGCATAAAGGGGGAGACAGACACATACATATAAGACAATGATTTGAGGTGAAATAGAAGCCCTCACAAAATACTATGAGAAAATACGGGATAATAATAACAGCTAACATTGACTGAATGCTTATAATATGCCAGGCACTAGGTTAAGAGCTTCCATGGATTTTCTCATTTAATCCTCACCACAGCCCTATGAGGCAGGTACTAGTGTCATTCTCATTTTATAGCTAGTTCACTAGTTAACTAGATTTCCCAGCTAGTTATTGGCAGAACTAAGTCCTTACTTCTGCCTGGTGTGCCCTTTGCTCCTGCCACCTGGCCAGGTCCCATCCTTGATGCTCCTGAACAGAACCCACCTGGTCTTCCCAGACACACCCATTTGGAGACAGTGGAGCCCAGTGGAAGCACACAGACCTCAATGTCAGACATTCTTCCTCCACCATCCCTGCACTTGCCCTCTGGGGGTGCAGTAGAGAAGCGTATTTTCTTTTTCTTAATAAATGTATTTATTTACTTCTGGATGCATTGGATCTTCGTTGCTGCACGCGGGCTTTCTCTAGCTGCGGCGAGTGGGAGCTACTCTTCATTGCAGTGCGCGGGCTTCTCATCGTGGTGGCTTCTCTTGCTGCGGAGCACAGGCTCTAGGCGCACAGGCTTCAGTAGTTGTGGCACGCAGGTTCAGTAGTTGTGGTGCACAGGCTTAGTTGCTCCGCGGCATGTGGGATCTTCCCAGACCAGGGCTCGAACCTGTGTCCCCTGCACTGGCAGGCGGATTCTTAACCACTGCACCACAAGGGAAGCCCCAAGAAGCATACTTTCAAAAACCCCTAGAGGATTTATGTCTTGGGACAGGTTTCCCAGAAGCAGACCCTGAAATGAGGACTCACATGCAAGAGATTTATTAAGGAAGTGCTCTCGGTAGAAATCAGTGAGTAGAGTGGGAGAGGCAGGACAGAAAATGATGGCTTCTGCCTGGTCCCCTGAGAGCCCTGGAGTATAAACCTTACTGCAGGCAATGAGCCAGGCTTTCATGGTCACATATCAGTGATAAGTGAAGGTACTTCCTGCGGGACAGAAAGTCCCAGGATTTCCTCCTGTGCAGGAAAAATGTTCCAGTAGGTTGAGTGCAGTCCTGCAAAGAAGAGCCACAGGCACAGGCTATTGGGAGAGAAAGCACAGGGAAGAGGCGGTAGGATGCCCAGGCACAGAGATGCCGCTAGGGCAGTGTGGAGAGCTGACCCTCCCTGCTGTGGAGAGGCACGGCAGAATCTCCATGTGGGGAAAGAAGGGGAGGATGACCCGTCTTTCCCCTCCTTACCCCACCTGATCTTACCGCACTTCAATAAGTGCTGTCCTAGAATTCTGCAGGGGAAGTCAAGTTATATGCTAGTAGAGAGGAGAGCATGGATGGGTTACAGTGGCTTGAGGAGAGTGTAAATTCAATAGGAAGTCAACCAAATAGAAATAACATCCCAGGCACTGAGTAATGTTAGCATTACCTTACTTATTACGTAATACCTATTGGTTGGTAACGGTGTGGCAGGTGTGTTAAATGCTGCACGTGGATTACCTTTCTTAATCCTCACCTCTGGCTGTCTGAATCCAGAGCCCACACTCTTAACCATTCCCTATATGCCTCCTTTTATGATTAGGTCTATCAGTCAGAGTTCATTCAGGTGAGCAGAGCCACCATGCATATTACGGGGATAAGGGGGTTATTACAGGAATGAGGCTGCCCAAAAGTGGGACAAACTGGGGAAGTGAAGGTCTGAAGGGAGCTGTGGGATGATCAGAGAGGAGTCACTAGGCCTTGAGAACTTGCTGGGATCTATCTGTGGGCACATCTGTCTGTCACAGTGTCTGACAACAGAGATCTCCTCAGAGCAGCTGAGGCTCCCATTCTACTTTCCAAATCTCCACCAGGTCCTCTTTTGACCAACTCGAACTCAGAGCCCTGTCAGGAAGGAGATTCTGGAAGCGTACTTCCCAGCTTAACCAAACTGAGTTAGCACAATCCAGTACATTAGAATATTTTTGATGTAGATGAGAATATAACTGACCAGACACCAAGCTGCAGAAGAAAGTCAGGGTCACATTTGTGTATGTTTATCTCCTCATTTTTAATGGTTGCATAGCGTTTTGGTAACACGGATCAGTTTACTTGTCAGCAGCACTTCAGAGCTCTCTCTAAGGACTAAGCAGAGTGTCTAGTACATAGCAGAAGCTCAGCAAATATTGGATGAAGGAATGGATGCTGAAGGACTAAAGTCCCCGTGGGGCAACATCAACTCTTTACTCATAAACTCCAGCAGATATCCGACAATCCTGCAGGAGCAGGAAGTGACATTATTCCTCCAGGCAAGTGGGACATAATTCTGCTCACCAACATACCGCTGTTTTCCAGGAAGAACTGATCACCACCTTATTTTCTCCCTTGCTCCGGACAATTCCTTTAATCGCCCTCCTTCCTCGTGCACATTGGGGTGGGGCTCCAACACTCACATCTGTTTCTTGAAAACTTACCTTTTGGCCACAGCTGGGCCAATCAGAGTCTCTCTCCTGGAAACTTGGAATTAAGATCAAGAAAGATATTGAACTTTGATGCATGGTAAACATAATAAAACAAGCATAAAGAAATACAGAGGAGTAGAAGGATCATCAATAATAGTGGGATAACTAAAAGGCAAAAGACATTTTAGTTTCTTACTTTACACTATACATCCCCCAAATGTAAAAGCTTTTAGAAGCAAGGAACAGAGTGAGAGAAAATATTCACAAAGGACTCATATCCAGAATATACAAAGAACAATAACAGTAAGTAAAAGACAGATAGCCAATAGAAGAATGGGCACAGGACTTAAACAGGTCCTTCCCAAGAGAGGTTACTGAAATGGTTGATAAACATACGAAAAAATGTTCCATTTCATTGATCATCAGGAAAATGCAGATTAAAACTGCAAGTCACCATTATACAGCAGAATGAATAAAATGAAGAAAGCTGACGGTACCAATTGTTGGCAAGAATGTGGAACAACCAGAGCTCTCACGCACTGACGGTGGCACTGCCTATTGGTACAGTCAAACACTGTGGAACTGCATACTCTTTGGGAATGTCTACTGAAGCCCAGCATACGTCAATTCCACTTGTAGGCATATGCCCAAGAGAAATGTGTACTTAACTTTACCAAAGACATATTCAAGAATATTCGTAGCGGGACTTCCCTGGTGGCACAGTGGTTAAGAATCCGCCTGCCAATGCAGGGGACGCGGGTTTGAGCCTTGGTCCGGGAAGATCCCACATGCCGCGGAGAAATTAAGCCCGTGCACTGCAACTACTGAGCCTGCTCTCTAGAGCCAGTGAGCCACAGCTACTGAGCCCACGCACCACAACTACTGAAGCCCACGCACCTGGAGCCCATGCTCCACAACAAAGAGAAGCCACCACAATGAGAAGCCTGCACCCCGCAACAAAGAGTAGCCCCCACTTGCCGCAAATAGAGAAAGCCCGCACACAAAAACAAAGACCCAACACAGCCAAAACCAACCAAACAAATAAATAAATTTATATAAAAGAAAAAAGAATATTCATAGCAATGGTATCTATAATAGCTTTAATCTAGAAACTCTCAAATGTCCGTCAAGAGTAGAATGGATAAGGGGACTTCCCTCATGGTCGAGTGGTTAAGACTCCATGCTCCCAACGCAGGGGGCCCGGGTTTGATCCCTGGTCAGGGAACTATATCGCACATGCTGCAACTAGAAGATCCCGCACATCACGACGAAGAGCCCGCATGCCGCAACTAAGACCCAGCACAGCCAAATAAATAAATAAATTTTTTTTAAAAAAAGAAAAGAGTAGAATGAATAAAACACATTGTGGTATAACAACATAGTGGAATACCATACAGCAGTGAGAATGAATGAACTACAACTACATATATAACATACATAAATCTCACAGATGTTATGTTGAATGAAAGAAGTACTTACTACATGATTTCAGTTATGTAAAGAACAGGCAAAACTAATGTCTACTGTTAGAAGTCAGGTTATTGGTTACCTTTGGGGGTAGTAACTGGTAGGGGAAATGGATTCTGGGGATGCTGGTAATGCTGTTTCTTGATCCGAATCTGGGTAGTAGAGTGCGCTCAGTTTGTGAAAATTGCACTAAACTGTACACTTACAATACATGCTCTTTTCTTCACTATATATTGTACTTCACTGTAAAAATTTTTTTAAATGACTTTTAGGTGCTCTAACTTTTAGGAACAGATTAGTTTCCTGTCTGCACCTAAACCTGCCAACAACTTCCATATTTACCCTTCACAGTGACCCTGAGGGCAATGAAGGCAAGGGAAACCATAAGGGTGCAGACAGCCTCTCAAACTTTTTTCGATGGATATTCTCCCAAGTCAGAGTTTACATAGATAAAGAAATGTAAGTAGTATTTCTACAGAGAGGTGGATGCAGGGGAGGGAGTGGGGGATGGGACAGACTTTAGCTGCTCCAATATCCTTTAGCGCTCCACCCAGCTTATCCTAAATTTGCAATCTATTTTTTAATAGATTGTGCTTAATACGATATACAAATGTCACTTCAGCCATCCCATATAAACAACAATATAGGAAAAAGGTCCTGTGCCTGCTCTGCAAACAGTTACCCTGAGACAGGAAGGAAGGGGGCAGGGCACAGTCATTAAAAGAATGGCACAACCATTAAGAAGAATAGGATACCACAAAAGCCGATTAGACCCTACTAGGCCCAAGATGGCAGAAGAGTTGACTTCCAGTAGACCTAGAGACTCATTACACACTCACTGTAATACATTAGCAGGTTAAATGACACCCACAGGTGCCATGACAGTTCCAAGGCCAACCAAAAAAGGCACAAAAGTGGCTGGTGCCCCAATTCCTGGAAATCCCCACCCCTTCTCCAAGATGTTAAAATATTCCTCTCACTTGTTAGCCTATGAAATTACCCAGCCCTTAAAAACTAACCACCCCCGCACCTCTGGTGCTCTTGCCTTCTGAGATAGCCCACGCTCTACGGAGTGGGTATCTCCCTAAATAAACCTTTCACTTTACTATATCTCGCTCTTGAATTCTTTCCAGCGAGAAATCAAGGACCCTCACTTGGCAGCCTGTCCCAGGGACTCACCCGAGACCTGGGATATGACCATCCTCTTGTGCCCCATTTTTTCCTACAACAGTCCCAGCCACCAGCCCCTCCCCAAACCTTCTGGCAATCAGATTGGTTTCCTAAAAACTCCCATGTCTAAGAGTGCTGCCCGAATGCCGGATTGCCTGTTAACTCCTGGTTTGACTCTTGTGGAAGTCAAGCGGGGAAGGTGGACGCACCCACTGACTATATTTCATAAATCCTTAGTTCTGAAGTCATTATGACCATGGAGTGTGGCAGGAAAAAGCCAGTCTGGCAGCAGCTCAGAATTGTCCCTGTCCCTCTGCAGAACACAATTCTCCACCAACAGCTAGACTCCAGTTCTATACACCAGCAAATCTCTCTCTACCCTTGCTCTTCTCAAGCTTTTACAAACCCTATTCTGAATCCCCACCAGCCGCCCCGCCCCCCTCCTCACCCCGCCATGGTTCAACCCCAAGAACCCAATCTATCTGGTTTAAATGAGTTCCACACATAGTCCCTAAGCCTCCACCCTCTTTATTCTTACGGAATTTTTGGCTACTATGCAAATAGATTGAGTGAACTTTATTCAAGAGGCAAAATAAGAGGTGGGGGTGTAATTGACAAACTAATTTGTTAATTTATTCAATAAGGTGCCAGCATTGTGGTGCAAGTTACAGGGAATGGGAAAAAGTTAATTTGTGTAAATCATCAGATTGCATCATTTTCCTACTTAAAACTGTCCAATTTTTTTCCCCATGTTAGAATAAGAGCCAGACAACAAACACTTGGGGAAAAAAACTCGTTTAAAATTACCATTATTTTTATTTGTCTTTAGTTATGAAATTTATTCTAAAGCGATACAAAAATGCAAAGGTGATGGAATTCTTGACTTATGTGTCGTTTTAAACGTAGTTTGTCCAGTGGGCAGAAACGGAGGGGGCGAACCTCACAGTACCAACTCCAATTGTCATTAAACTCTCCCGTAACCCCACATTAGGAGTCTTCCTTTTTGCAACTCTTTATTACAAACATCGCGAGAACAGAGTAGTCCCTTTGGCCCCTCCCCTCAAGCCAACTCAACCCACCCACTTCTCCCCTGACGTCAGCGGCGCGCCGGAGCGCGTGAACACCGTGGGAGGAAGTGCTCTCGGCGGAAGTGATCGCTTCGTGAATCATCGGTGGGATGATCGCCGGCCGGCTCTATCTAAGGCTGCTGCGAGCATCCTCCAAGTCCATGGCTAAGCGCCCACTCGAGGGTGTGCCCCCCTCCAGGGGTCTACACGCGGGGCGCGGGCCCAGAAGGCTCTCCATCGAAGGCAACATTGGTAAGGGCCGGAAAGTAGCTGCCAAGCCTCGGCCTCCGCAGAGCAGGTGCCTGAGAGGTTGGGAAAGGGGGCCTGGAACCCCCTCCCTCTCGAGCAGATGCGGCCAGACTGCTTGTTCTGAGCTGCCAAACCTTTCGCCTCTCAAGGTGCGCTGTGGGCCTTTGCCAGTTGGATTTTTCAGACGTCAGGCCTCAGTACTCTCCCACAGGGACAGGTTTATTGAGGCATAAAAGCCACGCAGTCCGTAGATAGGACAAGAGCTAGCTTGTTTTGGTAGAGAAAAATGGAAGCGACAAGGAGCAGGGTGCAATTTCTTTGTTCTCCTAAGGTAAGGTTGCCAGATTTAGGGGAGAAAAAGAGGATGCCCATTTAAAATAGCAGTTCCGATAACGAATAATATTTTAGTGTGTGTCCTATGCAATATTTGGAACATACACTAAAACAAAAAAACCTAAAATTCAAATTTAAGTGGGTGTCCTTATTTTATCTGGCAACCCTACCCTAAGAGAGTTCCTAAACTCCAGTCATTCAGATACCACTTTCACTATTTTTGCCATGTCTCTTTGCTGTTCCCACTATAATTTCTTAGCATTTTTCTTAGAAGCAGCTCACTTTTTAAACTTAAAAACGTGTGTTAAATTAAAAATAACTGTTATAAGAGAGAATAGAAGTCCAGTACCTTAAATAAAAATAATTTTAAAATAAAAACATTTCAGTGTTACTAAATGTTTCTAATGTTACTAAATTCTTACTTGAGGCTTTTACCTGCTAAAGTGCTGAGCCCTAAAAAGGGATTAGCAAGTGTTAAGTATTGAAGACATTCTAGCAGCAAACTGAGAATTTCTCAGTTTACAAATTAAACATATAGCCCTTTGAACAACTTCCATATTCCAGCACTGTTCCTGGCACTGAGGATGCAGCAGTGAACAGAACAAATAAAAGTCTCTGCTCTCAGGGAACCCTAGTAGAGAGAGACAGACTATAAACAATATAAAGTAAGCAAAGTAAACAGTATGTTAGATAATGAGTGTGATGGAGAAAATTCAGGGATGAGGGATTGAGGGAAGTTGCAGTTTTAAATTGAATGATCAAGACAGGCCTCACTGAAAAAGTGACATTTGAGCAAAAACCTGAAGAAGGTGAAGGAGTGAACCATGTGGATAATGGGGAGAAGAATCTTCCAGGCAAAGGGAAGACCAAGTGTAAAGGCCCTGAGGTGGGAAGCGTGTTCAGGGAACAGGCGGAAAGTCGTTGTGGCTGGAGTGGAGTGTGCAAGGGGGAAGGTGGGGGCAGATGAGGTCAGTTGGTAAGAGGTGGCTAGATTGTATAGACTGTATAGTCCATTATGGATTTTTACTCTGGTTGAGATGGGAAACTGTTGGAAGGTTTGAGCAGTCAAGTGACATGATATGACATAGATTATAAAAAGATCACTCTGGCTGATATGTTGAAAATAGAAGGTGTCAGGAAGTTGTTGCAATGATGAGTTATGATGTGTTGGACCAGGATGGTAACAGTGGAGGTGGTGAGGAGTGATTAGATTCTACTTTCATTTAAGGTAGGGTACACTGGATTTGGTAACAGGAGGATGTGGAGTATAAGATAAAGAGGGGTCAGTGATAACTC
This sequence comes from Delphinus delphis, assembly GCF_949987515.2. Classification (NCBI taxonomy): domain Eukaryota; kingdom Metazoa; phylum Chordata; class Mammalia; order Artiodactyla; family Delphinidae; genus Delphinus; species Delphinus delphis. Next base: position 27,318,386 of record NC_082694.2, on the reverse strand, counting down.
TAATCATTTTGGCCTGAGCAACTTGAAAGACAAGAGTTCCAGTTTTCTTAGATGGAGAAGTGTGGGAAGAACAGCCTGGGGGAAGAGGGTCAAGTTTTTGGTTTTAGGCATGTTAGGTTTTTATATGCTTACTAGATATGTAAGTAGGATTGTTGAATAGTCAGTTGGATATATGAGTCCAGAGTTGAGAGTCTCCCTGGACTGGAGTTATACATGTAGGTGGTATTTAAAGCCAGGAGCCTGTGTGTGTTGATGAAAAGGACCACGTCCTGGGCACGCAAATATTAGAGAGATTGAAGCAATAGGAAGGAACCAGCAAAAGAGACTGAGAAGGAATGACCACTGAAATAGGAAAGCCAAAAGAATGATATGCTGGAAACCAAGCGAAGGTGTTCAGGGAAGGAATGATTGACTGTGTAATGCTGTTTAAGTAATGGAGCTCTTTGGTGAACTTGAGCAATTTATAGGAGTTGGGGGGGGGTGAAAGTCTGATTGCATAAGTTCCAGAAGAATGGGAGGTGAGGCATTGGAGACAGTGGGTTAAGACAACTATTTGCAAGTTTTCCTAGAAAGGGGAGACGTGGGGTGGTAGCTGAAATGGGAAGAGGGTTGAAAAGGTGGTTTTTTTCGTTTTTTTTTTTCTTTTTGTAAGAGGAATTAGATGATATTTATAAGCTGGTAGAGAGGGAAAAGATTGGTGAAACAGGAGAGAGGATAGACTTTCCAGAGTGATTTTAGTAAGCAAGAAGGAATGGAATTTCTTGCCCAAGTGGAGAGAGGTTGGCTTTACCTAGGAGCACAGTTTATCCCTAATAACGGGATGAATGGCAACATAAGTGATTACTGACTCTAGCAGGAGTGGCAGGAACTTGGTGAAGGTGTTCTGGTTGTGTCTGTTTTCTCGGTGAAATAAGAAGAAAGATCAGCCAAGAGTGAGTGTGAGGAGAGAGGAAAGACATGAAATAGTCTGGTGAGGGCTTCCCTGGTGGCGCAGTGGTTGAGAGTCCGCCTGCTGATGCAGGGGACATGGGTTCATGCCCCAGTCCGGGGGGATCCCACATGCCGCGGAGCGGCTGGGCCTGTGAGCCATGGCCACTGAGCCTGCACGTCCAGAGCCTGTGCTCCGCAACGGGAGAGGCCACAACAGTGAGAGGCCCGTGTACCGCAAAAAAAAAAAAACAAGTAGTCTGGTGAGTGAGCAGAAGAAATATAGAATTGCTGGGCGGCATTAAGGACCCATTTGGACTTAGTGGTCTTGAATTTAAAGTGAGACCAGTCACCACAGCTGTGTGTTTTTCTCCAGCCAAATCAGAAACATTGAAAGGAATGAGAAGGGCTGCCTGCCTCATGGTGTTATTTAAAGATGTTCTGTCCCGTACTTTGGGAAACATGCCCCTAAAGGAAGCTCTGTCCTCAGAGCCCAGAGAGGTACAGAGTATTTCACAAAGTAAGTGGTTTGGACAGACCATCAGGTGAGGTTTGAGCTGCCTCTCCCAATTTTCCTGACCTTTTCTTCTTCACCTTTCCAGATTTCTATGCATCCTTCTTGCGTTCTCATGCAGTCCTTTAAGGAACTCACAACTAAGTGGGAGGAGCAGACTTCTAAACATAATTTCTGTGCTGTGTGATGAGTGCTATGTTTGGACATGGAAACTCAGAATCTCTGGGGTAGGAATTCCTACCCTAGAGGAAAGAGTGTTCCAGGCACAGGAAGTAACACTTGCCAACGCAGAGCCTGAAGAAACATGCAGTTTTAATATCAGGCTTGTGCCTGAAGTTTAAAGGGCCTGTGAGAGGATAGCAGAACAAGAGTTTGGAAGGGTAGGATATGCCAGACGTTAAACAGCTAGGAGTTTCTCGTGTAGGCTGTGGGAGGATACCGAAGACTTAAGGCCAGTATGTGCCATGGCCACATTGATTTTTAAAAGGGAATTGGCTAGAATGAATAAATAAAAAGAAAGCTTCATAAAGCAGGCACTTTGTATGTCTCGTTTGCTATAGTACCCATTGTACCTTGCATCCAATTTGTTGAATGTATGAATAGGAATAGAGTTTGGAGTAGACAGACTAGGTTTTGTGGCTATTGTAGTCGTTGGAGGGAGGGAAGATGTAGGCCTGAACAGAGAGAATGGCGGAACAGAGAAGACATGATGGTTTGAGAAAGAGTTTGGAAGTGGGATTGACAGGACTTGGTGGCCACTTGGAGGTGAGGGATAAGGAGGTTTAATTTGGACAGTGACTCTGAAAACTGAGGATGGGAATAAAGGAAGAGGAAGTCTGGGGAGGTAAGAGTGATGCTTGGAGGAGGTGCCTCTGAGACAAACACAGATAGATGTTCTGAGGTAGATTAGGGTACGTGCCTGCAGTGAAGAGACAGATTGGAACTGAGATCTCAGCTATGGAAGTTGTTGACTTGTGGGGGTAGTTGTTGCAACCTTGGAAGTGAATGCAGTTGCCTAAAGAAAGTGTGACTGATGAGAAGTGGACTGGGGGACCTTAATCTGGCTCTTTCTAGTTTTATCTCCTATTATTCTCCATCACCCCACACACTGTGATGACTCTCCCTGGACAGAATGGGGCACCTCCTCCTCTGTGTGCTCACATAACATTTTGTACCCTCAACTGCTGCAAGCACTTGAGTTCTGTTGAGATTGTCTGCACCTTCAGTACCTTCCCTGGGTTAGCCACGTAGTGTCTTGTTCATCTTTGTGTCACCAGCACCTAACCCACACCTGGCCCATTGTACTCATTCAGTGTTTACCAGGTACTTGAATCCTGTGCTGTGATATCCATGTGGAAGTTAGTCATTGGTGTCCACAGAGGAAATACGGTAAACTGCTTTTACTATCAGATCAAATAGTTATCTTGTTCTCTAACCACAGGTGGCATCCCCCCAAATGAGAGTATCCATTCAGGAAACCTGAACAGGGGAAGGTGAACCCCTGTCCCAGCTGAAGTTAGATATGTTTATCATAGAGTTAGATATGCTTTTCTTGTAGTCCTGCTGCTCTACATCTTAATCTGATCCTGTGGATGCAGATGGCAGCATGTAAGGAAAATGGATCAGTGAAGTAGCAAGTAAGGGCATCTAGCCTGTGTTATGAGCCATATGCCATGTGTGATTAAGAGTCAAAAGCTTGGAACCTAGAATCCCTTAAAATCTGAAAAATAAAATACCTAGCCTATCTATTAAGTGTGTTCATCACTAAAGTGTATTATCGCCTTCCAAAGCCAGTTATTTTATGATTACAGACCTAAATTGAAGAAAGGATCGCCGCAGGAAATACTGTCAGTGAGTCAACTCAGACTAGTCTCACTTTGTTTTATTTTGTTTTTCTTTTTGTTTTTTTCATTTTGATTTTCAAAGACCCAACAGAGAAGAAACCTCACTTTTGCCATCCAGAGACTTGTATGTAAAGCAGTGGAGAGCTTCCCTAAATAACATATCCTCCAGCATTCAAAATTAGTGATTTAACATCACTAATGTCATCTTTTACTCTCATTAAGTATAAACATTTGGGCAAGAATTCTAGGGAAAAAAAAGACCTATTTAATCCAAACATTGTATCCAATATACAGTGTTTGGAATAAGTTGGATTCTCTGTTTCTGTGATTCACCTCATTCCATCCATCCATCTCCATTCTTAGCACCTGGCCGGATACTCAGGATGCAAAGGAAATAAGGTTAGTCCCTGTCTTCAGAAAGTGAGCTCCCAGTCTAGAGGGAGAGAGTGGTGAGTCAACAAATAATTACAGTGTGATGCCTCTGTAGACCAGAGCAGGCAGTAATTAACTCTGCCCAAGGATAAAGTGGAGCTGGAGAGAGTTCAAGGAGACCTCACTGAGAAGGTGACAGTGAAAGGATGAATCAGCTGGTGGGCAGAGGTGGTGAGGGCATTCCAGATCAGCAAGGGTCTCATGCTAAACGCAGAAGTTTGAGTTGTACTCTGGAAGCTGTGAGGAACTTTTTTTTTTAACAACAAATTTTTTTTTCTCATGAAAAGAAGATAAAAGTAATCAGGGCTGAAATATATCAAGTTTCATTTAAGTCAGCTGAGTGATTTTTTTTTCCCAGAATGCTTTTAGGCTCAGAGCCTGTTTGATCCTGGGTGCTTAGCCTTGATATAAGTTCCTTGAGGGCAGCACCTCAGCTCACTTCATCATTTTAGTTATAGTACCCACCATTAGTGGCTACTCTGTAAACATCTGTTGGTTGAATGAATGAATGCAGCATCAAATGTAGTTCCTGAAATAAAGGCTTTAAATTTTCTTTGGAAGAATTTTTTTGTTTAAAGATAGGCAGCTTTATATTTACTGCTTTTGTTTGCTTTTTGGTACAGGGTTTTACATCTTGTTCAGAAGAAAATGCCTGAAGATGATGGTATATTTAAAGAGGCTGCCATGAACTACAACTATATTAAATTTAAAATAATACATCATTTTGAGTGTTACATCAGATACTATTATCTTACTACTAGCTTTTAGTATAATGTAGCTATAACAGACATTGTAGTTTATAGAAAAATTTGTAGGAGAAAAGAACTATTATTTAGGAAGAGATGAATGTTAACAACAGAACTCTTTGATCCAGCCTGTGGAATGACGATCCTGGTGCTAATAAAAATCAACATGTTGATATAATGTACTCTAACAAAGTACCTCCCACCCTTTCTCAAGTCATGGCACACATAATAAAGTACAGTGATAGCCAAGGCCCTAAAGGAAGATTTAATGCTGCTTATGACATCTGATACCTCCCAAATTTCATGATATTAAAAAGTATATTGAAAGAGAACAGTTAAGCTGGGATCTAACTTAATTGTGATAAGTCTGAGATAATGATATCAAAAGAGGCTAGTGCTCAGCATAGAGACAGAGGGAGGCATTTGTCATTTGGCCCTGCCTGAAGAAGAGAGACTTTGGTGCATACAGATGTTCTGCTCATTAGGAGGAGGCCAGCGTAGCAGTGGAAAAGCAGAGAACGCCTTTCTTATGAGACCCCTGGGAATACTTTAAAACATTTGTCTTAAAAAAAATACAAAACTTCTTTTTTATATACATTTTATTTTTTTACTTTTTAATTATTTTAACATCTTTATTGGAGTATAATTGCTTTACAATGGTGTGTTAGTTTCTGCTTTATAACGAAGTGAATCAGTTATACATATACATATGTTCCCATATCTCTTCCCTCTTGCGTCTCCCTCCCTCCCACCCTCCCGATCCCACCCCTCTAGGTGGTCACAAAGCACTGAGCTGATCTCCCTGTGCTATGCGGCTGCTTCCCCCTAGCTATCTGTTTTACGTTTGGTAGTGTATATATGTCCATGCCACTCTCTCAGTTTGTCACAGCTTACCCTTCCCCCTCTCCATATCCTCAAGTCCATGCTCTAGTAGGTCTGTGTCTTTATTCCCGTCTTACCCCTAGGTTCTTCATGACCTTTTTTTTTTTTTCTTAGATTCCATATATATGTGTTAGCATATGGTATTTGTCTTTCTCTTTCTGACTTACTTCACTCTGTATGACAGACTCTTGGTCCATCCACCTCACTACAAATAACTCAATTTCATTTCTTTTTATGGCTGAGTAATATTCCATTGTATATATGTGCCACATCTTCTTTATGCATTCATCCAATGATGGACACTTAGGTTGTTTCCATCTCCGGGCTACTGTAAATAGAGCTGCAATGAACATTTTGGTACATGACTCTTTTTGAATTATGGTTTTCTCAGGGTATATGCCCAGTAGTGGGATTGCTGGGTCATATGGTAGTTCTATTTGTAGTTTTTTAAGGAACCTCCATACTGTTCTCCATAGTGGCTGAACCAATTCACATTCCCACCAGCAGTGCAAGAGGGTTCCCTTTTCTCCACACCCTCTCCAGCATTTATTGTTTCTAGATTTTTTGATGATGGCCATTCTGACTGGTGTGAGATGATATCTCATTGTAGTTTTGATTTGCATTTCTCTAATGGTTAATGATGTTGAGCATTCTTTCATGTGTTTGTTGGCAGTCTGTATATCTTCTTTGCAGAAATGTCTATTTAGGTCTTCTGCCCATTTTTGGATTGGGTTGTTTGGTTTTTTGTTATTGAGCTGCATGAGCTGCTTATAAATTTTGGAGGTTAATTCTTTGTCAGTTGCTTCATTTGCAAATATTTTCTCCCATTCTGAGGGTTGTCTTTTGGTCTTGTTTATGGTTTCCTTTGCTGTGCAAAAGCTTTGAAGTTTCATTAGGTCCCATTTGTTTATTTTTGTTTTTATTTCCATTTCTCTAGGAGGTGGGCCAAAAAGAATCTTGCTGTGATTTATGTCACAGAGTGTTCTGCCTATGTTTTCCTCTAAGAGTTTGATAGTTTCTGGCCTTACATTTAGGTCTTTAATCCATTTTGAGCTTATTTTTGTGTATGGTGTTAGGGAGTGATCTAGTCTCATACTTTTACATGTATCTGTCCAGTTTTCCCAGCACCACTTATTGAAGAGGCTGTCTTTTCTCCACTGTATATTCTTGCCTCCTTTATCAAAGATAAGGTGACCATATGTGCATGGGTTTATCTCTGGGCTTTCTATCCTGTTCCATTGATCTATATTTCTGTTTTACAAAACTTCTTAAAAGGAAGAAAAAAACTATTACAGTCAGGTATCATAGCTTTAAAAAAGTTATGTCTAGTTTTAATATAAATACATACTTTTGAATTATTTTTTAAAATAATTATTCCATATCTGTGGGTGGTGCCTGGCGCAGCTGAGTTCCCTTGGAATGCAGTTTTAAGAAATGCCGCCCTATGGAAAATTACCCAGGCTCTCCGAGCCCTACAGCATCATGGATGGCAAAGCTCCTAGGACCTTCCACCATGATTTACTGTCGTTCTTTGCTGAAACTCTGGCTTCTCATTGCTAAACTGGATTTCCAAAAGCTTTGAAATGGGGGATGGTGTGCAAGGTGGGGGTGTTGCCCTGGTGTGACTGTTTCTAATTGGAACTGTATATTTCCCATTACGTCTCATTTATTGGCATTCCGGGTTTTGTGTGTTTAAATGGCATAAGTCGGTTTCTCAGAGTACTGACTGCCCTTCTGATCTCAGAGGTGAAGTTCGTACGCCCTAACCCTCAGCGCCCTTCCTTTCCATCTGCAATCGTTCCTTGGGTAGTTGTTTTTAACTTTTAAAAAATTTAAGTAATTCTAACAACCATTCAACCCCACCCATCTCACAAATCAGTTACCTTCGTCTTTTCATATTAATTAAAATAATTTTTCAGCCCATAGCCAGAGACCATGTTTTAGGCTTAATCACCAACCTGCAATCTAAATATTGACTATCTGTGCCAAATATGTTAAAGTAGGGACTATTCAGGACAGGTAGGTATCTGATAATAAACAAATTCAACCAATTTGTATTTCCTGCAACTCTGTTGGGCACTCCATGACAAGCCCAAAAGGTTTTATTTAGTAGTCTGGGATGTGGTTTTGGAACCCATATTTTTAAAAAACCACCTCTGTTGATTGTGATCAGATTGTTCTAGATAGCAATCTCCAGTATAAGTCTGCCTCACGATCACTTGGGGCATGCTTTAAAAATGTGGATTCCTGTGATCCAACCTCAGAGATTCAGATCCTGTTAGGAAACCAAAATTGAGGCTCATGAAACAATCAAAACAATTAAATGCTAAATGTATCAGAGGCAGTTAATAAATATTGCTTGTTTGATTCAGCTGCCCAATGTGGTAGGAATTTGGTGTGAGCTGGAGATGTCCTGAACTTTGCGGAAGAGGTGGGCCTTATGCTTAGTGGGGGAAGGGATTTAGACACAGGCTGAGCAGAGCAGGGGAAGGCATTTGTTCACTGAAGTGTGGGAGGAGCAGAGGCTGAGCACATGTGCAAAGGCACACAGGAGTTGGGTGGAGGTGGGACTGAGAGATGAGTGTGACTGTACAAGATGTACAGATTTATGTGTTTGTTCTTTACCCTGTGTGTTCAGAGAGGAGTTGGAGTGGTGTGTAATAAATGTCAGATATTGGATGTGTGGGCTCTTCTGCTGAGATGTCTCTTTGCTCCTGATCAGTAACTATGAGTGGCTGATAGAATTGACTGGAAGGGTGCCTCCCCCTTCCTTCTCTTCCTTCCATTTGGGTTCCTCCTAAGGGTAGAACTCACTTGAGAAAGATCACCTCTCACAGGGGAGATTGAGCTCCAAGCACATTGTTATAGTTCATGTTTTGATTTTCAACAAATGTGGGTTTCGTAGGGAAGTGGAATTAATAATGTATTACTTGTTTTATTCATTCAGCTAGGTCATTAGTCTGGGCTTTGGTTCCTGCCCTGAAGGAACCCCATCTTCTACTTAGAGAAACAGAATTACAATGGCAGTCATGGAGTCTTACCCAGATTGCCAGGCCAAGCACAAAGGAGCTAATCCAACTTAGAGGCATCAGGGTCCTGAAAGCCTTCACACAGGAGGTGTATCTGAGCAGAATCTGAAGATTGAGTAGGAGTTGGCCAGGTGAGGAGAAAGCATATGCAAAGTCACATTTGCAGCAGACAGCATGGCATGATTAGAGTTGCAAAGAGTTTGGTCCGTTGGGAGCTCAGGATGCCTGAAGGGAAGTGAGGCAGAGAGGTCTATGCAGGGGCCAGATTTTGATGTGTTTTATAGGCCATGCTAAAGGGTTTGAATTTTGTTGTGAAGGCAATAGGGAGCTGCCAGAGGATTTTAAGCAGTGTTACTTTGTGTTCAGTGTGGCTGCAGTATGAATGATGGATTGAAGAGGGCAAGGCCAGAGTTGGAGAGGCAAGAAATGAAAGCCTGGTCTTGAGCAGGAGGTGGGAATAGAGAGAAAAGGACAGATGTGGAAATTTTAGAAGGCAGGTTCAAAAGCAGTTGGTGGCCACTTGAGGTTTGGCAGAGAAGGAAGAAGTCCTGACTGAGTGGATAGTGCTGTCTTACCCTGCGGTTGGGATATGGGAGAAAGCTCAGTTTGGTGGGGAAGATGATGAGTTCATTTATGGAATATATTGACTTTGAGTTGTTTCTAGGACATCCAAGTGGAAATGTCTGGAGGGCTCTTAGATAGTGAGTCTGGAATTCAGGAAGGTATGGGCTAGATGTTGGTGTAAATGGGAAAAGAGAACGTGAATGTTGTGGCACTAGGTTAATTTCATCTCCAAAATATTTCTCAATCACTGCTTTCTACCTCTTCTGCTCTCTCCTTGGTTGAAGCTACTGTTATCTTCTAACTGGTCTGCCTAATTCTACATCAGTGCAACAGCAGGTGGAGTGGTCTTTTAAAAATGAGCTGGTCTTTTAAAAATGACATGGTCATTTCCCTGCTTAAAACCCATCATCACTGATATCCCATTGCCCTTAGAATAGAATTCAAACTTTTTACCATGGTACAGGGCCCCCCATGTGACCTGGCCCTGGCCTGCCTACCAGCCTCTCCACACTCATTTTGAGCCATTCTTCTCCCTCGTTTGACCACACTGTCACTTCAGGGCCACAGATACCTCTTCTGTCTTCTTGTACGCCGTTTTTCTCTTTTCCCAACCTTTCCCCCACTCTTGGCCTGACCAGTCCTTGTCTTTCAGGTCTCACCTCAGGTAACATTTTTCAGAGGAACCTTCCTTGATCTCCTGAGCTACATTAGAGCCATCCTGCATTTTTCTTTCCTAGCACTTAATACAATTTGTTATTAGTTACTCATGTGTTTATTTGGTATCCGTCTCTCGTACAAGCTCTGTGAGGGCAAAATCCATCCTGTGTTTTGTTTACCATTGTACCTCCAGTGCCGGACAGTCTGAGCACATAATAGCACTCCCTGAATATTGGTTAGATTTGTTGAATGAATGAGGGTCATTGTCTTCATTTTCTATCTTGAAAAACTTGTAATTTTTATACTGTCACCGAATAAATAGGACTGTGCGATTCAAGCTTTACAACACATGTAGCTGATTTCATCTACTTTTGAGAGTCTATTCCATTTTTAACTGTTATTAAATACTCTTTTCCTCTGAGAGGTTGGGACATTAAAATTACAAATCAAATCTTAAGGGTATTTTTCCTCCCTGTTGCCTGCATTCATTATGGTGACTGGTTAGTCTGACAGTGATGTGGCTGCTGAGTTTTGAAATTGGAAAAACTGGTACTTGTTCCCTTGAGTTGGGCATTTGTGACAGAGTTTAATAGCAGCCTTCTCCTGCAACCCTGATTTGAGATGCATCCCAATACATGCTGTTTGCATTGCAGCTGTGGGAAAATCCACCTTTGTGAAGTTACTCACGAAAACTCACCCAGAGTGGCACGTAGCTACAGAACCTGTAGCAACATGGCAGAATGTCCAGGCTGCTGGCACCCAAAACGTAAGTTTTCAGTTGTGGTGGGTAGTTGGCAGGCATAGGTGAATAAACTAATTGTAATAATCTAATTTGCTCTGAGTAGGTGAAGTAGTCCAGTTGGAATCTCCTTTTTAAAATATCAGCACCTTCATTGCCTAAAGCGACCATGTACACCAGAGAGGATATGACTTGTTTGAATATGTTTAGTTTTGATTTTCTTGGTTTTTACATGTCTATATAAGTGACTGTCTCTGTTCTTTGTGGTTTCCCAAAGCATGTCCAGCCATCCTGGCTTTGAAGATTAATTTTGTCATTCCTACCTTTAAGTATATTACTGAAACTGACCATAAGGATTAGTAGTTAATTATAATGATTTTAACTTAATTGATGAAGTCTTAGAAATTGAAAGGGACCTTAGAGAGCATCTTGTCACATTTTGAGTCAATGCAGAAATAATAGCTAACGTTTATATAAAGTGCATACTATGTACAATGCTATCCCAAGCACTGTACATTCCATGTATGCCTCGTGGCTTAAGCCCTAGTGTCAGGTATGTTGCTTTGGGAGAGCACCAAACCACCAGCCACATCAGTGTGAGTAGGGAAGAACCAATCTGAACGTGAACACTAGAGGTAGCTGAGGGAGTAGCAGCACCATGCCTCAGTCTCCACAGACTCCTGCAGTCCTGGGAACATTCACTGAGTGCATCATTCTTGTTTTTACAACCTATTGTTAGAAAGTTCTTGTATGAGCCACTTTGCATACCTGTGACTCTGACTCATTGGTTCAAATTCTGCCTGTGAAGTCTTGTAACTTTTCCATATGGCAACCTTCGTACATTTCTAAGGCAAAGATTTGCCTGCTTTTTCTCCCCCTGAAGTCTTCTCTCTTTGAAACCAAATACCGTTTTCCTTCAGACTATTTCTCATGCTGAAGTAACTTTGTCTAGGAGATGTGCTCCAGTTTGTTAGTTTTCCACCTAGATTTTAGTAAGAGTGGTACTCAGAGCTGAACAGGACATTCTGGATGTAGTCTAAATGGTATAGAATATCATAGAACTTGTTCTGGGTGCCATTTATGTGTTATTCCAACTTAGGATTGTGTTACCTTTTTTGGCAGACAAATAAAATACTTATTGAGGATATTTGTTTTTTAAACTGTCTCCATATGTCTATATGTATATGTGTGCATGCGTGTGTGTATTTGTGAATTAACTTTTCCATTTAGAAAATAAATTATCTTTTTCTGAGTATGCCACAGGTCACCTGTTTTGGGGATTTAAAAAATATATCCACAAATGGTTTGATACTCTTTCCTTCAAGAAGTGGACCTTAATTCTCCCCTTGAGTGTGACCTGGACTTAGTGACTTGCTTCTAATGAATACAGTGTAGCAATTTAACAGTGTGTGACTTTATGGTAGGTCATAAAAGACATCGTATCTTCCATTTTGTTCTGTTTTGATCATTTGGCTCTGGTGTTGCCAGCTGCCATATAATGCAGCATACCTGTCTGTGAAGAGGCCCATGCAGCAAGGAGCTGAGTCCTCCTGCCAGCAGCCTTGTGAGTGAGTCTTGCAAGCAGATCCTTCAGTCCCCAGTCAGGTCATCAGATGACTGTAGCCTCAGCCAATGTCGTGACTGAAATCTCATGGAAAACCTTGAGGCAGAACCACCCAGCTAAGCTGTGTCCCAAATTCCTTTCCAACAGAAATGGATTTAATGAATGTTTTTTGTTTAAACCACTAAATTTTGTCAAAACTTAGATAACTATTACTCCCATAATCCCATTATCCAGTGGTAAAACAGTTAACATTTTTGTCCTTTTAGATTTCTATCTACAAAGGAGAAAATGTATATATTTATATACACTTATATAAATGTATAGAACATATATACATTTCCTCTTTTAAAACAAAAATTGTGATTGTCACTTGCATGTCACTTGATATCCAAGGTCTTCTTCCTTTTACCTTTACAAGGTAATGTCACTTTAATGGTTGCTGTATACTGCATAATATGGTGTACTATCATTTAGTTATTCAGTCTTTTATTTTGAATACTTAGTTTTCTAATTTCTCCCTATTATAAACAGTGTCACAATGATGAATATTTTTGTCGCTATATCTTTTTTCTTTTTAATAGCTAATTTTGAGGGTAATCTAGAACTGGAATTTGATGTCGAAAAACAACATGTTTTGTTGAGACTTGTTATATTTTATAAAATTTTCCTTCAGAAAAGTTGTACTATTTTTCTCATATTTTCAGCAACACTGGGTGTTATTTTTTTTTTCATCCTTTCTGATTTGAGAGGCAAGAAAATGAATGCTGTGTTATTTTATTTTACATTTCTTTGATTACCAGTGAATTGAACTTTTTAATGTTTATTGGCCATTTATTAGTATTCTTTAGTGAAATGCCTATTCAAACCTCTTGCTTTTTTTTTTTTTTCTCTATTGAGATCTGCAGGTTTTTGTAATGGCTTCATAAAAACTCGTATGTTAAATATCATAGACATCAATTACAGGAAAAAATCTATAAAAAATACAAACACGGGCTTCCCTGGTGGCGCAGTGGTTGAGAGTCTGCCTGGCGATGCAGGGGACGTGGGTTCTTGCCCCAGTCTGGAAGGATCCCACGTGCTGTGGAGCAGTTGGGCCCGTGAGCCATGGCTGCTGAGCCTGCGCATCCGGAGCCTGTGCTCTGCAACGGGAGAGGCCACAACAGTGAGAGGCCCGCGTACCGAAAAAAAAAAAAACACATGGGGGCTAAACAATACACTACTTAATAACCAAGAGATCACTGAAGAAATCAAAGAGGAAATTAAAAAATACGTAGAAACAGAAAACAACGAAAACACAACGACCCAAAACCAATGGGATGCAGCAAAAGCAGTTCTAAGAGGGAAGTTTATAGCAATACAATCCTACCCTAAGAAACAAGAAACATCTCAAATAAACAACCTAACCTTACACCTAAAGCAATTAGAGAAAGAAGAACAAAAAAACCCCAAAGTTAGCAGAAGGAAAGGAATCATAAAGATCAGATGAGAAATAAATGAAAAAGAAATGAAGGAAACGATAGCAAAGATCAATCAAACTAAAAGCTGGTTCTTTGAGAAGATAAACAAAATTGATAAACCATTAGCCAGACTCATCAAGAAAAAAAGGGAGAAGACTCAAATCAATAGAATTAGAAATGAAAAAGGAAAAGTAACAACTGACACTGCAGAAATACAAAAGGATCATGAGAGATAACTACAAGCAACTCTATGCCAATAAAATGGACAACCTGGAAGAAATGGACAAATTCTTAGAAATGCACAACCTGCTGAGACTGAACCAGGAAGAAATAGAAAATATGAACAGACCAATCACAAGCACTGAAATTAAAACTGATTAAAAATCTTCCAACAAACAAAAACCCAGGACCAGATGGCTTCACAGGCGAATTATATCAAACATTTAGAGAAGAGCTAACACCTATCCTTCTCAAACTCTTCCAAAATATAGCAGAGGGAGGAACACTCCCAAACTCATTCTACAAGGCCACCATCACCCTGATACCAAAACCAGACAAGGATGTCACAAAGAAAGAAAACTACAGGCCAATATCACTGATGAACATAGATGCAAAAATCCTCAACAAAATACTAGCAAACAGAATCCAACAGCACATTAAAAAGATCATACACCGTGATCAAGTGGGGTTTATCCCGGGAATGCAAGGATTCTTCAATATATGCAAATCAATCTACATGATACACCATATTAACAAATTGAAGGAGAAAAACCATATGATCATCTCAATAGATGCAGAGAAAGCTTTTGACAAAATTCAACACCCATTCATGATAAAAACCCTGCAGAAAGTAGGCATAGAGGGAACTTTCCTCAACATAATAAAGGTCATATATGACAAACCCACAGCCAACCTCATCCTCAGCGGTGAAAAACTGAAACCATTTCCACTAAGATCAGGAACAAGACAAGGTTGCCCACTCTCACCACTCTTATTCAACATAGTTTTGGAAGTATTAGCCACAGCAATCAGGGAAGAAAAAGAAATAAAAGGAATCCAAATGGGAAAAGAAGAAGTAAAGCTGTCATTGTTTGCAGGAGACATGATACTATACATAGAGAATCCTAAAGATGCTACCAGAAAACTACTAGAGCTAATCAATGAATTTGGTAAAGTAGCAGGATACAAAATTAATGCACAGAAATCTCTTGCGTTCCTATACACCAATGATGAAAAATCTGAAAGTGAAAGAAAGCACTTCCACTTACCATTGCAACAAAAAGAATAAAATATCTAGGAATAAACTTACCTAAGGAGACAAAAGACCTATATGCAGAAAATTATAAGACACTGATGAAAGAAATTAAAGATGATACAAATAGATGGAGAGATATACCGTGTTCTTGGATTGGAAGAATCAACATTGTGAAAATGACTCTACTACCCAAAGCAATCTACAGATTCAATGGAATCCCTATCAAACTACCAATGGCATTTTTCACAGAACTAGAACAAAAAATTTCACAATTTGTATGGAAACACAAAAGACCCCGAATAGCCAAAGCAATCTTGAGAAATAAAAGCGGGCCTGGAGGAATCAGGCTCCCTGACTTCAGACTATACTACAGAGCTACAGTAATCAAGACAGTATGGTACTGGCACAAAAACAGAAAGATAGATCAATGGAACAGGATAGAAAGCCCAGAGATTAACCCATGCACATATGGTCACCTTATTTTTGATAAAGGAGGCAAGAATATACAATGGAGAAAAGACAGCCTCTTCAGTAAGTGGTGCTGGGAAAATTGGACAGGTACATGTAAATGTATGAAATTAGAACACTCCCTAACACTATACATAAAAATAAACTCCAAATGTATTAAAGACCTAAATGTAAGGCCAGAAACTATCAAACTCTTAGAGGAAAACATAGGCAGAACACTATGACATAAATCACAGCAAGATCCTTTTTGACCCACCTCCTAGAGAAATAGAAATAAAAACAAAAATAAACAAATGGGACCTAATGAAACTTAAAAGCTTTTGCACAGCAAAGGAAACCATAAACAAGACCAAAAGACAACCCTCAGAATGGGAGAAAATATTTGCAAATAAAGCAACTGACAAAGGATTAATCTCCAAAATTTACAAGCAGCTCGTGCAGCTCAATATCAAAATAAAAAACAACCCAGTCCAAAAATGGGCAGAAGACCTAAATAGACATTTCTCCAAAGAAGATATACAGATTGCCAACAAACACATGAAAGAATGCTCAACATCATTAATCATTAGAGAAAGGCAAATCAAGACTACAATGAGATATCATCTCACCTGGTCAGAATAGGTATCATCAAAAAATCTACAAACAATAAATGCTGGAGAGGGTGTAGAGAAAGGGGAACCCTCTTGCACTGTTGGTGGGAATGTAAATTGATACAGCCACTATGGAGAACAGTCTGGAGGTTCCTTAAAAAACTAAAAATAGAACTACCATACGACCCAGCAATCCCGCTACTGGGCATATACCCTGAGAAAACCATAATTCAAAAAGAGTCATGTACCAAAATGTTCATTGCAGCTTTATTTACAATAGCCAGGACATGGAAGCAACCTAAGTGTCCATCAACAGATGAATGCATAAAGAAGATGTGGCACATATATACATATACAGTTTTTACTCAGCCATAAAAAGAAATGAAATTGAGTTATTTGTAGTGAGGTGGATGGACCTAGAGTCTGTCATACAGAGTGAAGTAAGTCAGAAACAGAAAAACAAATACCGTATGCTAACACATATATATGGAATCTAAAAAAAAAAAAAGATCATGAAGAACCTAGGAGCAAGACGGGAATAAAGACGCAGACCTACTAGAGAATGGACTTGAGGATATGGGGAGGGGGAAGAGTAAGCTGTGACAAAGTGAGAGAGTGTCATGGACATATATACACTACCAAATGTAAAATAGCTAGCTAGTGGGAAGCAGCCGCATAACACAGGGAGATCAGCTCTGTGCTTTGTGACCACCTAGAGGGGTGGGATAGGGAGAGTGGGAGGGAGGGAGGGAGACTCAAGAGGGAAGAGTTATGGGGATATATGTATATGTATAACTTTGTTATAAAGCAGAAACTAACACACCATTGTAAAGCAATTATCCTCCAATAAAGATGTTAAAAAATATATCTTAACTCTGTCATATATTGTCGATACTCTCACCAGTTTGTCATCTTTTCTTTCCTTTTCTGTATGATGTATTTTGCAATATAATGCTTTTAAGTTTTTATGTGGTCAAGTCTATTGTTTTCTTCTTAGTTACTGCCTTTGACGTGAAGGTTTAAAAAGACCTCTTACAAGCCAAGATTATAAAAACAGGCACTTGGTTTTTTTTCTCTTGCTTTTAAGGTTTTATTCTTTGTGTGACTTTAAAATCTACAGGAGTCTGATTTTCCCCAAGTTTTTATCTGAATCCCCAGTAATAGTCTTGTTTAGTTTATTCCTGAGTGATTATATATTTTGTTGTTATTGTGACTGGGATCTGTTTTCCCTTCATCTGTTTCAAACTGGTTATTGCTATTTGAAAGAAAAGCAGTTGATTGTTGTATGTCTTGTGTGACTTAATTCTCACATTAATTTTTTTTTTGCTTTATTTGCTTGAGATTTTAGAAAATAATAGTTTTCTCTAAATTCTAATCAGTTGTAAGAGTTTTCCAATATCCAAACCTCATTTCTGTTTTCTTTTGTTGGATAGAAGTTCCAGAACAATATTGAATAATAGCAGTGATGGTAGTCACTTTTATGTTTTCTGTGTTTAGCGAAAGTACCTCTAATGTATCATTGTTAAGATCTGTGCTTGTCATTCATTTCAATAGACCATGTGGAGGAGGTACTTCTATTACTAGGATATTAACTGTTTTTATCAGTAACAGATGTTGAGTTTTCATCAAAAGCCTTTTTTAGCACCTAGTGAGTTAACCGTGGGATTTTTCTTTCTTCCTTTTAGTTTTAGTCATAGATTGGGTAATGATGTCATCCTCACATTCCTAGAATAAACCCTTTTGGTCATGGTGTACTGTTGCATTAATTTGCTAATATGTTTGGAATTTTGTGTGTATTAAATTTAATTGGTATTATATTTATGTGTACAGTTTTTGACAGGTTTTACCATCAGGGTTATGAAAGTGAATTGGAAGCTTTGTATTATTTTTAGCATAGAAATTATCTATTCCTTGAAGGTATGACAGAAATCAGTTTTAAAATTACATGGATTCAGTGCTGTTTGGGGGGAATAGTTATTAGACAACTGTTTCTTCCTCAGTTATTATTCAGGGTTTTTAATCAGTTTTGATAATTTTGTTTTCTAGAAAATTGCCCTTTTATTGAGATTTTCAAATTTAATAATGTAAAATTATTACATGTATTCTTTTATACTTTAAATTCTTCTGTATCAAGAGTTTTTGTATCTTTTGTCTGATGTTGCTTATCTGTGTGAATATTTTGGGAGGAATAGGTTTGATAGATGATTGTCTATTTATTTGTCCTTTTTTAAAAGACCCAATTAATGGATTTTAATTTTTAATTCTATTGGGGCTTGCATTCTAATTCATTAATTTTTGCTTTTAAATTTATTTATTTCTCAGAATTTCTTTGCATTTTTAAAGCTCTTTAGTGTGAATGATTAATTTGTGTATTTTTCCCTTTTTTCTGCCTTAATAATAAAAGCATTTGCAACAGGAAATTTTTTTCATGGGATAAGCTTTGGCCCTGTCTTCTAGATTTTGACATATGAGAATTTAACTGAAATTTCTGAAGAGTTTGTAATTTTAATTTATTTTTTGCCTAAGATTTATTTTTAGTGTTTTGCATATTCTGAGTAGATTTTGTATGTTTATTATTTTGTTAATTCTGAGTTTATTTTGTTATGATCAATGTGGCTTATCCAGTTTCTCACTGAGGAAACTTACTGAGATTTTCTTCATTGACTATCTATGATCAATTTTGATAAGTGTGCCATGGACTTTTAAGAAGAATATGTATTATCTGTAAGGTATATGTAGTTTGATGTGACATATTTTATAAATTCCAAGATGTCATTGATTATAAGACATTATCAATTTAGTGACACTTCTAAGGAATAATTAAAATGTCTATTACGTTTAGTAAGCATTATAAGATGTATCCCAGTTTCAGATATGTGGGAAAAAATAATGATTAAGAGTCTTATCCTCCAAATTCTTATTCTGAGAGTCTACTGTTTTTATTAAATTCTGAGAGAAGTGTACTAAAGTGTTGTTCTTTTATTGTGTTTTGTCTGTTTCTCCTTGTAGTTTTAATTGACTTTATATTTTTGTATTTCAGTGCTTTATTATTCCATGTAAAAAGGTTCATGACTTTTTTGTGGCGTCTTTATTGCTTTACTAGTCTTGTAGAATTTAATGCTTTTTAAAAAAATTAATTAAATTAATTTATTTGGCATGTGGGCTCTTATTGGTGGCATGCGGTATCTAGTTCCATGACCAGGGATCGAACCCGGGCCCCCTGCATTGGGAACGTGGCGTCTTAACCACTGGACCACCAGGGAAGTCCCAGTGCTTTTTTTTTCTTAATACAGCTTTGCCACATCTGCATTCGTTTTATTTGCATCTACCTGGTGGATTTTGCTGCCCCTCTACTTTCAGCTAATGTATGTCATCTTGTTTTAGGCGTTTCACTTATGAACAGGATTTTTAGCTTTTACCCAATCTTAGGGTTTGCCTTTCCTGGGAATTTTTCTCTTTTATCATGATTATGTTTAATTTATTCCTGCCACCTTATTTTGTGCTTTCATCTCCTTTTTTTCCTTTTTGCTGTATTTGAATATTTCTTTCATTTATCTCCCCTTCATTCGTATGGAAATTTTACTATTTTTACTCTACTAGTGGAAACGTTTAAATTAAAAATATACATGTTTAAGACTCACAGATATAGAAAACAAACTTGTGGTTACCAAAGGAGAGAGGGAAGGGGGAGGAACAAATTAGGGATGTAGGATTAACAGGTATAAACTACCATGTATAAAATAGATGAGGCAACAAGGGTATACTGTACAGCACAGAGAATTATAGCCATTATCTTGTAATAAACTATAATGGAGTATAAATTGCAAAAATACAGAATCATTATGCTGTACACCTGAAACTAATATAACATTGTAAAACAACTATACTTCAATAAAATATATATATATATATAAATGTTTAAACCTATTTATCAATGTTAATGGGGTCTCTATGAAAGAAAAAAATAAATTTTACTACTTTTTTGTATTACTTTCTTCTTCAGACTCCATCCCCCAGGTATAGAAATCTATAGCTTTATAGATCCAGAATGTTTTTACGTAGTGACATTTCTCTCTCTCTCTCTGTCTTTTTTTTTTTTTTTTTCTGGCCATGCCACA
Source organism: Delphinus delphis (assembly GCF_949987515.2). Taxonomy (NCBI): domain Eukaryota; kingdom Metazoa; phylum Chordata; class Mammalia; order Artiodactyla; family Delphinidae; genus Delphinus; species Delphinus delphis. The sequence continues at coordinate 27,298,600 of NC_082694.2, read as the reverse complement.
AGGCTTGTGGGATCTTAGTTTCCTGACCAGGGGTTGAACCTGGATACCAGCAGTGAAAGTACCAAGTCCTACCAAGTCCACTGGACCACCAGGAAATTCCCTGAAATTTCTCTTTTAACTATAGAAATTGGCAGTAAACTTCTTCACCACATTCATAATAATTACTTTATACTTAACTGTTCTACTGGTCATTCACTGACCACTGTCTTCTTATTACTTCTTCCCATTTCTTAATTCTTTATTTTGATTCATTTTCCAATTGGTTGAAATATATTTTAGAGCATTTTTTTTTCAGAATGTGGTTGGTATAATTTCTGAGTGATTTCTTGTCTTAAAATGTCTTTAGTTTCTGTTGTAGGGAAGTGTTATATGGCTCTGATCTTTTTTTTTTAATAAGTAATTAATGTTTTCCCCCTCCTTAAGTTTTTGTTTTGTTTTGCTTTCATGAATTGTTGACATCTTGCTAGGTTAGGTCTGGGGGTGTGTGTGTGTGAAAGCTGTGTATGTAAATCTATATTAAATCCTTTCTGGTACTTAGTGAGTTTCTCTGGTGGAAAGTCTCACATCTTCAGAGATTTTCTTCAATTTTTTTCTTTGATTTTGGCTTCTTTTTCATCTGATCAGTTCCCCCTGACTATAGCTCCTAGTTGTAGCATGGTTTTAAACTTCCTTTCTGTTCTAAAATACCTAGAGATATGTCATGTTTCTACTAGACAGTGATTCTCAGTGATGGTGAAATTTGATGAGAAGGAGACCTTATGAGTAGTGGTCTTCCTCTGCTGATCTCTTTTTTTATTGGGCGTGGCATTTCACCATTCTATATTGGAATTTTATCTCATGAGAGGGAAAATCGTTTGCTTTGGTTAGGTAGCTTTGTCTGAGATATGGGTACTGTGAAGTTGCACATCATTTTAGCCTTTGTTTGAAAAGTTGTTTGATACAAAATTGTATTCACTGCTGTCAGGTAGGACACAAGTGACATTACATCTTAATGTATCTTTCCAGAGAAAAGAAAGAAAAAACAAAAAATACCCTACCACTATATAACAATGTATATTGTATCTCCTAAACTGTATTTCTTTTTATTTCTTTCATAATTTTCTGCTTTTTTTCTCTTAGTTTAGGGGAAATTTCTTGAGTTGATATTCTGTATGATATTCACTAGTTAGGTTTACTGCAGTTTACCGTCTGCTGGTTACTATCTTCATTGGGAGTTTTGTTTTGGCAATTGCGTTTTTCTCCTCTAAGAATGTTCTTTTCATATTGCTCCGTTTTGTTTGTTTTCTGACCACGCCACGCTGCATGTGGGATCTTAGTTCCCCAACCAGGGATCAAACCCATGCCCCCTGCAGTGGAAGTGCAGAGTCTTAACCACTGGACTGCCAGGAAAGTCAGTTGTTCCTCTTTTATGATAGCCTGTTCTCATCAACGTGGCAGTCTCAAGTCCCATTGAGATTTTTTTGTTTTCTCCTGTTTGTGGCAATAGCTCTGTCTCCTGAGAGGCTGCTTGTCCTGAACACACGGATGGGTCCACTCCTTTTGAATTGCTGGATATTTTTATATCCAGTGATTGTCCCTCTATTGTGTATATGTTTGAAGGGATATTTGCATACGTTCTGTAGCTGAAATAGGTTCTTTAGAAATTGTGTAGGCCTCTGTACAGTTTTTTATTCTGGAACAGGCTCCCTTTGGTAACCCAAAGCCTGCTGGTAGAATCCCCGCCCAGTCAACCTAGTGCATCTGCCATCGCAGTGCCCTACTCCACTCAGCAGGCTTCCCTGCAGTCTCAGAGCTATGCTGTAACCATGGGCTGCCTCCAGTCTCTAGTGACACCACCGGAGACTCAAGTAGATTCAAATTTGTCCTCCTGCTTCAACCTCCAGCTCTCGGCCAGGGGCCATTTGTGAGGCTGGTTTGTGTTTGTGGGTTGCAGAATTGAAAGCAGGGAAGTTGTTTTGTGATCCACTCTGCTCTACACACATACTCTGCTGAAGGCTTCCAAAGCATAGGACCCCTCTTTGGAATCCAGGGGTGATATTTAGCCAAACTGGACCACTTGTGGTTGTCTAACCTTTCCCCCCACCCCGTGTATTTTTGTCTCTACCTGAAATACTTTCTTCTTAATCCCCATTTCCATCTGTGGAGATTCTATGTATCATTTACTTCCCAGCTTAATGCCACTTTTTTCCAGAAACTTTCTCAGATTCCCTCCACCATACCGTGATCACCCCTTTGTTGTATGTTCTGCTTTATAGTCTAGCTCTCCATATCTTTGTCACCCCCTTTCCATATGCATTATGAGCTACTTGAGTTTGGGAACCATGTCTTGCTTGCCTTTATATGAAGAAATATTAGAATGAAGAAGTTAGAGGAAGCCAGGTTTGAGTCCCCATTCAACACTTACCATGAAACTTTGGACAAGTAAGTTCCTTAACCTTTCTGAGTGGATGTTCTCCTCAAGAAAATGGGCATAACAGTAGTACCTACCTCATGATGCTGTTTTGAAGATTAAATGAGATAACATAGCACAGTGAACATTGAGATAAATCTTAGTTTTGTTTCTGTACCCCTTACAGCACCTAGCTCACGTAGCATCTTATCCACACAGGCCTTCAGTTCATGGTGACTGAATGAACGCAGATCAGAGTGCTTTTCGCAAAACTCACTTTTGGGTTGAGTCAGTGGCAGAGCCCAGGAAAGAATCCGGGGTTCCTGAGTATCTTAGACACGTTCCCACCTGCACCTGCTGAGTAAGTGGGTCTTCACATGCCTTTCATAAAGTGTCTAGAGTCGAGGAGGAGGGATTTGTTTGTTTTTGTTTGTTCATTTGTTTGTTTAACAAACTGTAGCCTTGCTATAAGGGAGAGAGAACTCGGTTTGGTTGGTTGGATTTTCAAATAATCAGTTACTTTCTTGCCTGGGTTGAAGTTTTAGAAAGAAATAGCCACAAATGGAAGCTCAAAAGAGAAGCAACATAGTGTTACGGTGGAAACATCTGATTCCAAGTAGAGTTTCAGATGGTTGTTGATTGTTAAGTCCTCCTCCAACATGCTCCACAAACCCACCAATCAGCGAATGTGCTAATTCTATGGGTGGTTCTTCCTCTGCTGTTCTTTGGTATGCTGAAGGTGGCATGTCATCTCCCTCTGTCAGATTCTTGTCTAGTAAGGTAGGAAAATCTCTTCCTTGATTATGTAGCTTTGACTAAGCTGAGGGATGTGATTATATCTTTTTAGTGGAAGGAAACTTTTGTAATTGCATCTCTCATTGATTATTACACTTGTGGGCGGATGGGTAGAAGGGCGGTAAACACTGTGAAGTAAATATGCCTTCTAGGAAATTCTCCTCTTTCATAATTTACCTCTAGGCCTGCACTGCCCCCAGTCTTGGGAACTTGCTGGATATGATGTACCAGGAGCCAGCACGATGGTGCTACACATTCCAGACATTTTCTTTTATGAGCCGCCTGAAAGTACAGTTGGAGCCCTTCCCTGAGAAACTCTTAGAGGCCAAGCAGGCAGTACAGATCTTTGAGAGGTCTGTATACAGCGACAGGTAAGACCCTGAGCCCTCCAGCAGTCACAAGCTCTGTGCTTAGCGCTGCATGTTTTCTCCTCTTGCTCAGACTCTGCACTGCTCTTGTCATTGAAAATGATACTTGAAAAAATTGTCTTTTTAAAGACAACACTATACAGATTTGTTCAGACTTATAATTTCACAGTTACCATATATGTCAAGAAAGGAGACTGTGTTTTTCATAATCTGAATGCATTTAATTTCTCACATTGGCACTGATTATGTTTCCTTATTCTTTTCTAGCATAGAAGCAGGCGGGTAGCTACCTAGTATAACCATTACATGCTAAAAGGCACAGAATAGACACTTAAGTAGCAGCATATGTTCTAGGAAACCAAATGAATCAGTGGTTGGTTATCACCTGGGAGAAAAAAGCAGTCGGAATTAAAATGTGTTCCTAAAATGATAGGAGAAATAAATTTATCCTTTTTTTAAATTCTTCAAGAAAGGATTTCTGAGTAGAAATAGCAGACTTGTAAAATTGGCTTCTATCTTGGATTTAACCTTTTTTGACCCTTTGTTGTGTGGCAGGGCTTATTGTTGGCCAGAATCTGTAAGAGACATCCAATCTCTTACAGGTCAGACGAAGAGCATCATCCTGACCACCTGAGGGAGTGAGATGAGGAGTCACTTTTAATGAAAGCTCGCAGATAGCTTGGGAATTCAGCCCGTCTGTTCTAGAGGAGCTAGTCCATCTATGCTCTGGAATTCCTGGTTCTGCCACAAAACCAGTCTGTGACTTGTGTATAAGCCATTTGAAGATGAAGTGAGGGTGCCTTAATCTGGACATCACTGAGGGTTTTTTATCTGAAGGTTATGAATGACCTCTGTCAGTGTGAAATGGTGGCATGATGGTCTATCTTAAGCCCCTTGAGTTATCAAAATGGAAAATGTTGCATTTTTATTGTCCACTCACTTCTGAAAACACTAGATTGGTTACCCATTTAATTCCAAATTAGAAAAACTAGCTCTGCTCCTGAGTGCTCCCATAAAGCCTCCTGGAGGGAAAAAAATAAGAATACATTTGTAAATGTATTGTGATTTTTTTTTTTTAGACATTACTTAAAAATCATTCAAGATACATAAAACAAACCCTATAGACTAGGCATTCCTTCTCTGTGGACCCCAAGAGAGAGCCTACTCTTTATAAAAGCGAAACATATGAATTATAAATGGTTGGGCTATAGATTTTAGTTCTTTTTCAACTGTTGGATATCCTACTACCTATTTTCCTTTCCCCTCTCCCAAGCCATGCCTCTTGAATTAGGAAGATGCATTACATATTACTACCTGCTTGGAAACATTCACCATCTTTTTTTTTTTTGGCCTCGCTGTGCAGCATGTGGGATCTTAATTCCCTGACCAGGGATCGAACCCGTGTCCCCTGCAGTGGAAGCTCTGAGTCTTAACCACTGGACCGCCAGGGAAGTCCCTACCATCAGTCTTTTGATTTCCAGCCCTTTAGTGAGATAGACATGTGAGAGACCCCTTAGAAATAGAATACTTTGTTTAGAAGGTACAAAACCTTGGGACTTCCACTCCTTTAAACATTTATCCATTTATTCATTTGCTCAGCACAGATTTGTTGAATGCCGCCTATGTTTAGGCACTGGACAGCAGCAGTAAGCAGAGCAGACCCAGTCCTTGCCTTCACGGTGACCTTAGTCTAACAGGGAACTTTGAGACTGCACGTGTGCTTATGTGTGTTATATGTGTTCCAAAGGAGGAACATGGCTTGTTTGGGAGAGTGGATGACAGGGAGGGAGAAATCTAAATCTTTTCTGTTTGAGTTGAAAGAAAATAATAGCATGTGGTTTTAGAGCAGGGACCTTTATGCCTAGGTCCTTAAGCCGGTTCTTCCCTGCAGCCCCTGCATTCGGGCTGCAGGGTTCCCTCCCCTCAGCAGTCAGCACCACGGCCTTCTATGCCCTCTTGCCCCTTCACCACCAGCTCTGGAGAAATAAAGAAGTGCTCATCTTCAAAAAAGGCGAGGGCCCTTTTATAGGACTTATTAACAGATATTTACTTTCTCTTTATAAGATCTTAATTTCCATGTTACCTGTGAAGAAGCTGAAAACATTTTTCAGATACTGAATTAGAAATTCGCCTCTTTTCTTTGTTGCCTTCAGCTAGGCTTTAGCTAAGCCATTCCAGACTGGAAGAGTTGACTTCTGGAGCTCCCAAATTAGTGCCTTCATAGCCTAATGATGAAGTAGTTACAGTGACAGCTAAGGTGTCTTGAGTACTATGTGCCAGTCACTCTTGTAAGCACCTTGTAAGTATTACATACAGTCCTCACAACTCTGTGAGTTACGTTCAACTGTTACCTTTGTACAGAGGAAGAAGCAGGCTGAGAGTTTGATGTCTTGCCCCTGGTGACACAGCTAGTGAATTTTGAAGCCAGGCCAGACTCAGGAGTGTGACTCTGCAAGCCATTCTCTTATTGCAACACTCGCGGCCTTGCGGTGTATACTTCCCTGAGCCATTCATAGATAAGGATTCTGAATTTCATTTTCCCAGAAGTAGCCAGTTGCTGAGCGTTGCCTTAGAAACTGGAGTTCATTGTTCAGGATGTAAATTGTGTTTTGTATCAAGATGCCTGAGGTTTGAAAGCAGAACTGACCCTCCTGACATGATGGTTTCTAGTTAACTCTTATTTCCTATTCACCAGATCCTCCTTTAGTTATGGAAGTAAGCAAGGGGCAAAACTAGTTTGGTTTTTAGATTTAGCTTTCTTGTATCTGGATTAGAAGCTCAGAAGCGGAGGAAGCAAGAGCTTATATGTGCTTGCTTTGGAGGAGAGTCTGCTTTCTTGGTAATACTGCAGTTAGTAGGAAGTGCATTTACTGCTCCATAGGTGACACCGTTTAAATACAGTTCCTGCTCTACTTCTCAAGTAGGCAAAAAGTTGGCTCAGTAGCCTGGAGACTCAGAAGGCTTGAGTCCTTAAATTAAAAGTGGTGGGTGCTTTATACTAGATTGGCTTTTTGTTTGGGGGTTTACTTGCAGTAATAATAAGGAAATCTTAAAAGTTTGAGCTTACATGCAAGTTTGAGTTTACATGCACCATTTGCTATATGTTTTGACTGGTTTCCAGCAGGGAAAATTGTTAGCGACCAATGATATTCTCTTTCAGTGTTCCTTTTCTTCCAGTGGATTAATCCATCCAGAGAGCTGTGATTTTGGCCTCTGAAGTCTAAATTCTATTCTCATCTTAGTGTTGAGCAAGGAGGGAGAGACATAGGTGAAGAATTCAGATTTCTTAAAGATGGGTGAGGAACTAGAAAGGTTAAGTGTCAACTATACTTCAGTTAAAAAAGAAAAAGAAAAAAAAGATTGATGAGGAGCTAGAAAGGTTAAGTGGTTTGGACAGACATGGAACAAGTTGGTTATTGATTTTTTTTTTTTTTGCTTCTCTCTTTCTTTGGCCTTTCATTCCCTTTCCCATTCTCCTCCCCTCTCCCCATCCTACTTACATTTCCAATCAGGTATATCTTTGCAAAGACTCTTTTTGAAAATGGTTCCCTCAGTGACATCGAATGGCATATCTATCAGGACTGGCATTATTTTCTCCTGCAGGAGTTTGCCAGCCGGCTCAGATTACATGGCTTCATCTACCTCCAGGCTGCTCCCCAGGTAACACAGAATTTAAAGCCTTAGACTTTAGGGCCATATGAAACTTAAGAGGTGATGTTCTCTGAGCCCCTGATTTTCCAGTTGGAGAAGGTCAATTGTGGGTATTACCTGGAGCACGGAGAGCAATGGATGAGTAGCCTCCCATCCTAGCGTGAGCACCCACAGGCTTTCTGAAGCAGAGTGCTAAAGCCAATGCCTGTGCGTAGAAAGTGTCCTTCTTGCTGTAGCAACCACACAGAGAAAATTGGGCTTTATGTTTATCACCAGGGTCTGCAGGTTCGACCCTCTGATCAGCTAACCTGTAGCCAGTTGCCTCAGCTTTTCCTTCCCTCTAACTGGGTCATCAGAGTCTGTGATGGTCTTGGTGGTTTCCTGAATAGCATGTCAGGAGGAGGAAAAGTGTTTCCTCACCTCATCCTGATACCATCCTAATTTATAGTCTCCTTTTGAACCTTAAGGGTGCCACTGGTAAGGCAAGATGGACTGTGGAAGTTGCATCCCATGACCCTCTGACTTGGACCGTGGAGCCAGCCCAGCACACAGTAGGGTGATGTTATGGCAGCAGCACTGGAGTCTCTGGAGACAGCAGTGGTCCTTAGCTCTGCCAACGGGCAGTGACCGTGCGCAGGCCCTGGAAACCTTTCCCCAGAGGAGTCCTTGCCTGTCAAATCCAGTGTCTCAGGCTAGTGATTTCTAAGGGCTCTTCTGGAGTGGGAGTCAAGGCAGGGGTTATTTTTTGAGGGATGTGTTGTTCTCACCTTTTTAGACAAATATCTGACATACAGTCAAATGCCAGATATACCACATTATCTTTGGAGGGAAAGCTCCCTTCAGGCTAGAGGCCGTGCTCTTAGAGACAGGACTGAGTCTTGTGGAAGGGGGAAGGCTGAGAGCAGATTGACTGATCAGAAAATGGGTGGGAGAGCCCCAGTTGCACAGGCTCACAGGAGCCAGAGACGAGAGGACCGGATGGAAGGGCCTGACCAGTTTGAATGCCTTGGGTGTGACAGGGACCAGGTATTGGGGCTCTTTGTGTCAGGAGCTTCTGAAGATTGTGAGGCAGAAGCTAGATCATAGGAGGAAATAAAGAGATTACACGGAAGTAAATAGAGTCTCAGGTTTAAAGTGAAACTTAGCTAGAGATGCAGTGAAGCCAGAGGGCTGAGAACCTTCTGTGAAAATAATGAAGCTGAAAGTAGCTGCCTTGCGTATTTACGACTTCTTGCACAGTAGTCTTCATTGCCTGGGAGCAGGAATAGAAGAGGCCAATTATGAGGGTGACTGTACTGTAGGGGCAGGGATTGGTGTCAGTGATTAGTGGAAAAGGAGACCCCTGCCAAAAGGATGGTTTGAAGTAGCTGAGTGTAGGGTTCAGGGTGAGAGGAAAATCCTGGCCCCCAGGAGGGCTCATGGATGAGTAAGAGCATTGTGGACTTGAACTGAGTGAAGATTGTGGTTGGATTTTGAAGAGGTGACAGGTTTCCAGTAGGAGTTCATGGGATGGATAGTTGAAAGCAGAAGTAGATTGAGGGGCTAAGCATTAAGAGAAGAATTGAAAGTACTGACCTAGCCTTTTCCTGGTTCCTAACCTAACCTAACCTAACCTGCTGGGACACTGGGACCCAGCAAGGGAAGGAAGAACGTCTTCCTCACTTCTTTGTGTACTTGGAATGACTTTGTGAGAAGAGACAATGATGATGACAGTGGTGGTGGTGACTGTTATTTTTATGGTGTGGCTGATACATCTTTTTGGAGAGACGAATTGGGGTATTTCAGCTGGGGTAGAATAAGGGTTGAAGGATTACTGCAACTTGATGGTAGAAGAAAATTGCTTATTCATTTTGATATTGAATGGGGATTTTGGTGCTATTTTGATGGCATTAGAGCCAGGAACCAGGAATGTCGATATCCTTCCCCTGAAGTCACCACTGACCTCTTCTGTGAGACCCAAAGGGAACTATATCTAAGAGAGAGCAGAACAGAAGTGAAAACATCTCTGTGTAGAAAGCTGTGCAAGTGCTCAATCCCCTGGCAGATGCTACGTTTAGAGCTCGAGGGATGGGCTCAAGTAGGGCCTTTTGCTCCTTCCCACCTACTCTCCCCTAAATTGTAAAAAGCAAGCGAGCCAACAGTAAAAAATCAGAAGAGAAATGGCTGGGCCTCAGTGCCCCATGGAATCGGGAAGAGAGAGTGCAGCTGGCCAGTGTGCCTCCAAGAGCCAGGCCGTGTTTGCAGTCTGGACACAGCGTGCTGCAAAGGCCTGGGAACAAGTGGCACCTGGATGCTGGGCTTGAGAAGCACAGCGGCCAGACCCACTAGCAGTCACTGTCCAGTTGCTGTCTCTGACTTCAAGCAGTCCGAACAGCAGCTCTTCCGGCGGTGAGGATGCAGCGGGCAGGGGAATGAAGGGGCAGCTGCCATTTCCAGCTGCACTGTCTTTCCTATTCATATTCAGTATGTCCTCCCCATGAGGACTGAGGTAAAGAGGGACCAGACTAAAGCACTGTCTGCACAGGTTTTTTTTTTTTTAAAGAACTTGTTGTAACCATATCAGTAAAGCAACACTTATGCCAAATGCTCAAAATAGAAGTTTACCTAGGCTTCTGGAGGGAAGAAAAGTTTGCTCTATTAAGCAAATTAACAGTGCAAAGGGAAATGATAGCCCAGTTTAGCAGGCGAGACTTTAGCATCAATGTTTGCCTGCCAGCAATGAATGAATAATTATAGCTTTTATAAAAAGAATTGCTCTGCCCTGTGTATAATTGAAACCATAAAGCCACATTCTAAAAAATACGCATTTTCATTAATTCTGATAATATTTTTCTCTCAGGAAAACTAGGTAGCTTTGCTATATTTAGAAATCCTGAAGCTACCTTGCTGGCAGGAATGTGAATTGGTCAGCCTCTAAGGAGGCAGCTTGGCAGCCTGTACCAGCAGTGCACATACTTTTGACCTATTAATCATGCTCCTTGGAATTTACTCCATAAATATGCTCCCACATGGGCAAAATGGTTCATGTGCAAGGCAACATTGTTTACAATAGCAAGTTATTGTAAACAGCCCAGTAGTCATCAGTAGGGACCGGTTGAATAGATTATGCTCCATCCATGCACTGATCAATTCTGAAGTCATGAAAAAGAACTAGAAAGTACTATGCTGACATGTGACAATCTTCAAGACATATTGTTAAGTAAAGAAAAATAAGAACTAAGTGCGTGGTAGGAGACCTTTTATATGTATGGGTTTTTTTTTTAAAGGTGGGGTTAAGAATGTGAAATGCGTGAATCTCTCTGAAAGTATACAACAAGTCACTAACACCTGTCATCAGTGGGGTGGAGACTGGGTATCAGGAAGTCAGTGGTGTAAAGCTGTGTGATGGGCAGGCAGGGGAACAAGGGGAGACGTCTGGAAGCAGTCAGTGATGAGGATGCCAGTAGGGGCAGGATGACCGAAGGAGAAAGAGGAGGTTCAGAGCCAAGGAAAGCAGAAATGGAAAAGAGTCAAGTAGGAGCAAAAGGCCGATAGAGATAGTCTAGGTCAGAAATGAAAATGTTCAGTGAGTATGTGCAACAAATATTTATTGACCACCTGCTCTACCAGGCCCTGCGCTCAGCCCTGAACCAGACGGACTCTGGCCTGCCTCCTGGGTCTCCCCCAGTCACTGTGCCCTTAGAGCACCCTGTGCAGACCTCCCTCTGTCACCTGATACAGCTGAAATACCACTGGGGGTCTGTGTTTGTCCAGGGCCTAGCGTAGCACCTGGCTCGAAGAGTGGTGCTGAGTAAGCTGGTACCAGAGATAAAGGCAGAGCCCTGCCTCTTCCGGGAAGCGCCTCTGACTGCCTAAGCCCAACTGCTGCCTCCCTTATCTGACCGCCACACTTAAGATCCAAACCTCCCAGTTCAGCACTTGATTTGCTATTTTGTGTATGTCGTTTTACTTGTTATCTAACTAGATTATAGAATCCCTAGGACAAGGACTTCAACTAAGTTTAGAGCAGTTCTTAATTCAGGGGAAAGAGATGAAAAGGGGTAAGTGCTAAAAGTATTAACATGTTAGATCTGTGTTAATCAGTTTGAAAAGTTGGACATAAGATCATAAATGAAATGTGTTTATGATTTTCTTTCCTTAGAGGAAAGATGGGACAAGAGGGAAACAGCAAAGACTCTGCATCTTTAGGGCTATTGTACCCTACGTTTGGGGATAAAGTTTACATTTGGGAATAAAGTTTAAATGTTTGAAAGAGAGAAGTCCTAAATCAGTGAGTTAATCTACTTGTTCTTCCCAGGACAGATGACATTGAATAATAAAGCATTTGCCAGGGAGAGAGAGGAAGGAAGGCAATTCAGGCAAAGCAAACATTCAGAGCAAAAGTTTTGAGATGTGAAAGAGCTTGATCTGTACCGCAGTCAGGAGGCCAAATCTGGCTGAAGCCATGGGTCCAGGGGAGGAAGGAGCTAAGGAAGTTGAAAGTGGAGAGTTAGGAGGGGTGGCCAGACTCTGGAAATGGCCTTGTATGACCAGTAAAGGAGAAGCTGACATTCCCTGAGCCATTGTGCTTCAAACTTTCTGATCAGAGTGAAATTATGCACACTCTGGAAGGAGTGGAGGATGGAGAGTTCGTCTCAAGCCTCACTTTTTTTACTTCTTTACTTTTGACCTATGCAGAATTTGCATTGTGCCCCGGAGTGAGTGTTTGATATGATATGAAAGAGATGTTTCAAATTACTTACCCTTTGGTAAATATGATGTTCCTCATACTTCCTTGAATCCGGGCTGAAGACGATAAGGACCCTGTGAGGTATTTTAAGCAAGGAGAGTGATACCGTTACAGTCAACCCTCCATATCTACAGACACAGACCCCACTGATGTGGAGAGCCCACTGTCATTTCATACACATAAGGGACTTGAGCAGCCTTGGATATTTGTATCCTCAGGGGGTCCTGGAACCAACCCCCCCTTACCACAGATACCGAGGGACAACTGTATATTGCGATACTCTGGAAGGGTGGACTGAGCAGGAAAACTGGGAGGAAAGACAGCATTTGCCAGGAACTTGATGGGCTCCCTCTGTAAATCTTCACAGCAACCCGTGGGATTGATGAAGGGGGAGGAAATGGAAGCCCACAAAGCTTGCCCCGCTGCTGCCTGGTGAAGACGGGAATTTAACCCTGGACTTTGAGACTTTAGGGCCTGTGCTCTTTCCACATGCTTCACCGCTTCCGGGAGGCGGGGAGCCAGAAGGCGCTTGCTCGTAGTCCAGGTGAGAGATGATGAGGCCTGACCAGGGCAGAGGTGAGAGAGGCAAGGTGAGAGCCAGCTGAAGAGAGATTATAGAGAATTCGGTGACTTCCTGGATGTGGCTGGGAGGAGGAAAAAAAGGTTAATTCCAGGTTCCCAGGGTAGATGATGTTTGTTATTAACCTGTGATTGAATAAAAAAACAAGGCAGCAGAAGCAAAGTCTTAGTGCTAGTGCCCAGGATAGACATGGCAAGTGGGTCTGAGAGCACCCCAGCTTCTGTAACAGCTGAAATAACCAAAGAGCTCAGCAGATCCTGGGGATTGTCTTTCAGGTTTGTCTGAAGAGGCTACACCTGAGGGCCAGGGAAGAGGAGAAAGGAATTGAGTTGGCGTATCTTGAGCAGCTGCATGCTCAGCATGAAGCCTGGCTTGTCCGCAAAACAACCCCGTAAGTGGAGAAGAGAGCAGCAGTGGACAGAGGCCTGCCTTCCTGCAGCCAGTCATTAAAGTACAGGAAGTTCAACATGCAGCCCCTTAAGCAGGTTCAGAATGTGCTGGAAGTGGTTGGAATTGTCAAGCATTATCCAAATCAGAAATTTAATATTGGATATAATCTATATATTCCAGTAAACTTTTGATTAGATTCTGTTTCTCCAGCTCTTTTGTTTTTTGACATTCCCTGACTGACCGTGGTGATTGATTATGATGACATAGTTGGCTCAGGGTAAAGGGCTGAAAAACTGTAGAGAAATTGTCAATGTACTAAGTTGACATTCCTAGTTTCAGCCTTTCCTCCCTTCAGGCTTGGTGTGGTGTCCATTTAAAATGTTTGAGGCTCCGACCTTCAGTATCAGTCTCAAGACTAAAGAGGAATTTCAGCCTCATCTTCCCAGCCAACTTTATGGAATTCTTTTTCTAAACTACTGTTTACATGAAATTTCCTTAAGAAGGTATGTGACCTTAGATCTGTTCTGAATTATTAAGACTGGTGAGTATGTGAAACCTGCCATCTTTTTTCTGTTCCCTAAATGTTCATGCTTCTTATAGGCTCTGCTCTGAGGCTCTGCTGAACATTCCAGTGCTGGTATTGGATGTCAATGATGATTTTTCTGAAGAAGTAACCAAACAAGAAGCGCTCATGAAGAGGGTGGGGAAGACCTTAACTCCTGCTTTCTAGTAGATTTCCTTTTTTGCGCTTTTATTGCTTCAGACTTCAGTATGGGCCCTGTGCATTGTGCCTCACATTGCATTTCACACTCCAAAGCCTGTGGGGCCTTGTAGAAGTTAGTAACATAATCCCTGTTCTCTAATATTTTGGGCCAATAACTGTTAAATACTTGACTTGTAATATGTGCTTTCCAGCTGACTCCCTCCTCTAAGGTATTCTAGAACTAGGGAAATGAGACTTCTGGATTCTATCCAGCTCTGCCACTTGATACTGTAGGACCCTGGGCAGGTCACATTTCCTTTCCATACCTATTTTCCCTTCCTCACAAAAACTCATGGGCTTGGCTACATATGCATTATGGATGGACTATTGTGTAGTCTCCTGAAAATGTGAAATTAACTTTTGGTTTTTCTCTTTCCCACAGGTAAACACCTTTGTAAAGAATCTATAACCAGTACCAGGATGTTCTAGCTGTGATCTGGGCTGTCTGACTTTTTGAAGCCAGAAGAATACCAAGTCACCCACCTTCCCATCCCCACTCCAATCTCCTTTTACACCTAGAGTGCTCTGACACTCAGGGGTTAGGTTTCTATTACCCTTGGACCCTGCCTTTGTCTTCCTTTATATCTCAAGGACTTCTTAAATAAAGTCTACATTTTTGTGGATTTTGCTATCCAGTTGTTCATTTATTTCAGCGTGTGTCTACTGGTGCCTGCTCTGAGCTCCCCTCTAGACTGGCCATTTTCACGTGAGAAAAGTCTTTGCTTTTCTTCTTCTTGAATCCTTCACCAGCCAGACTTCCCTGTGTGTTCACTGGCTCCTTCTGACATGCCAGGGCGGGAACTGCTTCTAGGACCCCTAACCAAGCTCTGCCTTAGTCATGAAGAAGGGAAGTAAAGTGACTCAGGAGTGGGTGGATGCTCAAGTGTGAGTCCCCAGAGCCAGGAAATGGAGCCCAAACTCCAGGAAGCTCCTCTGTCTCTTCCCATCCAGCACTCTTGGTTTGGGGGATGGGGTGGGGATTTAGACCTTTGTCTTAGAGCTGAAGAACCTGGATGAAAGAAAGGGAGGGAAGGAGGGAGAGAACAAATCATGAGCCTAAAAGTTCAGCATCTGATATTTAGGGTTCGGTCATCCTGGCACTCTGGCCTGCTCCAAACACCTGACCCAGTGAGTTTCAGTTGACCTTAATGGAGTGAATCTGTCTATGCTGGAAAGAAAGAAAATAATTTTTTGTGCTGCACTTCAAGCTTCAAGGACAGTTTATTGTTAAGAGAGAAAAATACATGGCTCTAGAGAATGGAAGTGCTTCATTGAAAGAAGACTGCAGATCCACGATTCACCGGGATCGGAATTCCTGCTCTGAGCCCTTGACAGTTGCACAGGCCCGCAGGAAAATGAATGAGCTTGGGACCCAGAGTGTCCCAGGAGACAGAAACCTGGGTTTCCCTTCATGCTTGGGAAAACGAGTGTGAGACTGGTTTCTAACAACTGTGGGATGTTTTGAAATCGCACGGCATTTCTTTATCCTACTTTAAAAAAAATTTTTTTTTTAATTTAATTTTGGCTGCCTTGGGTCTTCATTGCTGTGCGCGGGGGCTACTCTTTGTTGTGGTGCGCGGACTTCTCCTTGTGGTGGCTTCTCTTGTTGCGGAGCACAGGCTGTAGGTGCGCGGGCTTCAGTAGTTGTGGCTCGCGGGCTCTCTAGAGCATGGACTCAGTAGTTACGGCGCACGGGCTCTAGAGAGCAGGCTAAGTAGTTGTGGCGCACGGGCTTAGTTGCTCCGCAGCATGTGGGATCTTCCCGGACCAGGGCTCGAACCCGTGTCCCCTGCATTGGCAGGTGGATTCTTAGCCACTGCACCACCAGGGAAGCCCCTATCCTGCTTAAGAAAATGTTAACAGCTTTACTGAGATGTAATTCACATACCATACAATTCACCCATTTAAAGTGTACAATTCAGTAGTTTTTAGTATAGTCATAGGGTCGTGCAACCATCGCCACAATCAGTTCTAGAATGTTTTCATCACCCTCAGAAGAAATGCCACACCAGCTGCTGTCACTCCCCCACAATCCCCACCCACATGCGCCCCGCCCTGGGCAATCACCAGTCTACTTTCTATCTCTACTGATTGGCCTATTCTGGACATTTCATATAAATGGAATCACATACTATGTGGCCTTTTGTGACTGGCTTCTTTCATTTTAAGGTTTTCAGGCTTCATCCAAGTTGTAACACGTATCAGTACTTCATTCCTTTTTATGACTAAATATTTCGTTTTGTGACTATACCACATTTTGTTTATCTATTCATCCATTGAGGCACATGTAGATTCCATTTTTTGACTATTAAGAATAACACTGCTATGAAAATTCATATACAGGTTTTTGTGTGGACGTATGTTTTCATTGCTCTTGGGTATATACCGAGGAACGGAATTATTGGGTCAAATGATAACTCCATGTTAACTGTTTGAGGAACTGCTAAACTTCCAGAATTCCATGTTACATTCCCTCCAGCAATGTATGAGTGTTCCACTTTCTCCACATCCTTGCCACCTATCATTTTGATTATAACCATCCTAATAGGAGGAGTGAAGGCGTATCTCATTGAGGCTTTGATTTACATTCCCTTAATGGCTAACTATGTTGAGCAAAACTTTTCATGTGCTTATTGGTCATTTGTATATCTTCTTTGGAAAAAAATGTCTACTCAAATCCTTTGTCCATTTTTTCCAATTCTGTTATTTGGCTTTTTATTGTTGAGTTGTAAGGGTATATATTCTGGATACAAGTCCTTATTATGTATATGATATACACATGTTTTCTCCCATTCTGTGGGTTGTATTTTCATTTTGATAGTGTCCTTTGAAGCACAAGAGTTTTTTATCTTGATGACATCAAATTTATTCTTGTCACTTATCTTGGCACCATGTCTAAGAAAGTTTTGAATAACCCAGGGTCACAAACATCTCCTGTGTTTTCTTCTGAGATTTGTATAGTTTTACCTCTTACATTAGGTCTGTGATACTTTTTTTGTCTTTTTTTTTGCGGTACGCGGGCCTCTCACTGTTGTGGGCTCTCCCGTTGCGGAGCACAGGTTCCAGACGCGCAGGCTCAGCGGCCATGGCTCACAGGCCCAGCCGCTCCACGGCATGTGGGATCTTCCCGGACCGGGGCACGAACCCGTGTCCCCTGCATCGGCAGGTGGACTCTCAACCGCTGCGCCACCAGGGAAGCTCTATGTGATCCATTTTGAGTTAATTTTTGTGTAGAGTGTAAGGAAGGGATTCAACGTCATTCTTTTGCATGTGTATATCCAGTTATTCCAACACCATTTGTAGAAAAGACATGTTGAAAATCTGTCCCACTTGTTCTTGTGTTTATTTGCTGCTTCAGGCTTTGGACAAGACCAGGGATGAACACAGGGTATTCGGTGTGTTTTGGAAACTCAATGGTTTTGGTCCTTTAGCTTTGAGGGGCCTGAATGTTTCATTCCCATTTAAGTTTCCAGGAACCACTAATGTAGAAATCACCTGTAAACCCAGAGTAAGAGCACTAGGCCCCCACCCTTCATTCATGTATTCAATCATCAACAAATATTTGACTCTCTGCCATATGCTAGGGACCAAGGAGATAACAGTGAACACAACAGAAGGCAGACCTTGTCCTCACCTCACAGAACTTGTCATCTAATGGAGAGGGTGATAGACACTGAACAAGTATTGCAGGTGTAGTGACTGTTTCAAAAGATGTACAGGTGTACCGTGGGGGCCTATAACAGGAAGAGCCAACATAATCTGGGATAGTCCCCTTGCAAAAGTGACATCTATTCTGAATTCTGAAGAATGAGTGGGGTATTTAGGCAGAGAAAAATGTTGTGTGCCAAGGCCTTCATGTGAGAATGAGGCATTAGGCCCAGACTGTCAAAACTTGATGAGGTTAATGAGCTTATCATTTAAGAATATCCTCCTCTCCACATTCTTCACTTAGTCTTCTAAAGTCTGAAAATCTACAAATTCAGCGTTTCTTTCCATTTGTAAACATTGCCTTTAGAATGTAACTGTTCTCTAAGATAGTCAAAGCCATCAACAGTCTCACCTGGGTGAAATAATTTGCCATTTTCCAAATTGGTAGCTGAGCTGGTCTGGCGAGAGAGAGTACATATTTAATGAGACGTAGTTTGGGGCTTTAAGGATGGGGGTGGAGGTAGGTCTGGGTGAAGTGTTTAAATATGGAGATTAGGTCTGCACTGGCAGGCCAGTCTGGGTGGGCTGTTCTCACTCTTGGATTAGACGGTCCCCCAGAGTCAAATAACTGGGATTAACACATTAAAACAGCTACATTTCTTTCCGGCTTACGATGTGGTAAAACCTGCTGTTCTAGAACCAGAATAATTACCTTAATGGGTTTATAACGTGGATTGAGGCTGTGAAAGTTCTCAAACTCTCAGGCTTTTAACATGAAAGGAGAAGGTGAAGTTTCAGGTGAAAGAGGCTGTTTTATATACAAATGCGAGAATCACTGGGAAAATGAAGCAATAAAATAACATGTATTTTAAAATTGAAAGACTAAGCTTCTTCAGCCCTCACTTTAAAGAGTAGGCAGTTTAAATCTCCGGACCACTTTCTCCTTTTTTTCTTATAAATTTTTTTATTTTAGTGTTTATTTATTTAGCTGTGCTGGGCATTAGTTGCGGCACACGGGATCTTCGTTGTGGCATGCGGGATCTTTAGTTGCGGAATGCGAACTCTTAGTTGCAGCATGTGAGATCTAGTTCCCAGACCAGGGATTGTACCCGGCCCCCTGCATTGGGAGCATGGAGTCTTAGCCACTGGACCACCAGGGAAGTCCCTACTTTCTCCTTCTTGGAACTCTTTCCTGTGTTGGTCTCTTCTGGCTTTTCCACTACTTGGTGTCTCCCTTTCTGTCTCCTTGGCTGACTCACCTTTGTTTCCTCTCCTCTAAAGTGTTGGTGTTGCCCCAGGCACCCTTGGCTCACTTCTGTCTTTACTCACTCCTCTTGTTTGTGGTCTTGTATTTGTTTTCTATTGTTGCCGTATCAAATTACCATAAAGGTGACTTAAAGCAGTACAGACTTATTATCTCACAGTTTTGTAAGTCAGAACTCTACCATGGGTCTCACTGGGTTAAAATCAAATTATCAACATGGCTGTGTTCCTTTCTGGGGGTTCTAGAGGAAAATTTGTTCCCTTACCTTTTTTGTCTTCTAGATGCTGCCCACATTCCTTGGCTTGTGGTCCCTTCCTCTTCAATGTTGCATCTCTGACTCTTTCATCATCACCTCTCTCTCTGACCACAGCCAGGAAAGGTTCTTTGCTTTTAAGGGCCCACTTGATTACATTGGGCTCATCTGGAGAATCCAGAATACTCTCCCATTTCAAGGTCTTTAGCCTTAACTACATCTGCAAAGTCCCTTTTGCTAGTAAAGTAACATTCACAGGTGCCAGGGATTAGGTTGTGGACTTTTTCTGGCGTGGGGCAAGCATTTTGCCTTGCACAAATCTCAAACACTGTCAAGGTGTGCACTATTAACATGGGGTGAGGACTTTTAAAAACTTGGAGATGTTATGGAAAATGTGGATCATTTGCAATAGCGTAGAGAACAGTACAGAGAACTTCCATATCCCTATTGCTCATGTCATAATCAATCAGCCTAAGATCACTGGGAACAGACCTGTATTTTGACAAAAATCAGATTTATTAACTCATTGAAATGAAGGAGACCACATACCAGAGAAGCTATGGGTGTCTCACCAAACAGGCAAAGAGAGAGTTATAGGACTTAGGGTAAGGATAGAATTTTGGTAAAATTTAAATGAAGCAATGTTTTGATAGGCTCAACGCAAAGCAGGAGTCAACATCTGGTCTGAACTGCACTAAGGAAAGGTTCATTTCCTTAGGAAGTGCAAAGTTAAGATAAACATGGAATGTTGTGCTCAGAAGCCCCTTATCTGAAACTCTGAACCTGGTTTGCAAATCAAGACTGCTTCCCTGGGAATTCCCTGGCAGTCCAGTGGTTAGGACTCCGCGCTTTCACTGCTGGGGGCATGGGTACGATTCCTGTTTGGGGAACTAAAATCCCGCAAGCCATGTGGTAAGGCCAAAAAAGAAAAGAAAAAAAAAAAAAAAAAACGACTGCTTCCCTGTGTCAAGGTGACTTAGATCCTCCTGGCAACAGAAGGGTGATTCATTTTTACTGATAAAATTTCAAACAGCAAAGTTTCTGATGGTCTATAATTTTAGAGAACAAGGTCTCCCAGTGAGTCGGAAAGCAGTAGTCACACAAAAAAGGGGGTGGTTATGATACTTTAGCTGCAGTGTGCCCTTAGGAGGAATATTGTTTCATAGTAACTTTGTAGCTAGCCTAACCTATGTCTGTCCTCCCAGCCTGACGAATGGCAGGGCAGCTTTTTCTTCCCCTGAACATGAGCTAATTTTTACTTTTTCACCCACTTCAGTTATCTACTCATAGCCAATTTTGTTTCATCTATAGCCTACCCACCATTCTCAGATGATTTTGAAGCAAATCACAGACAGGAAGATGACTTTTAAAGCTACAGCTATATTGACCTCTGGATGTCATTACCTGGGCATCCCTTATGCTCAGTGTGTACAAGACAGAGTTCTCAACCCCACCCCCACCTCAGCCAGCAAAATCCGTTTCTCCTGCTTCTCCATTTACCCAGTTGACTCACTAGAAGCTTTGGAGTCATCTTTGCCCCTCCAGCTCTCATTGTCCCCTCCTTTTTCACCAAAGTCTACCTTTTCATCTCTGAAATCTCTCAAATCTTCTCTGCACCTCACTTTGTTTCTCTAGTTGCAGGTGTAGTGGATATTGTGGTTGACTCGCCAGCATTCATTCACTCTACCTGCTGTGTCAGGGCGCTCACAGGGCTCCCTTCCCGGTATGGGCGGCCAAAGCCAGGAGTGGCTGGAACGCCCACTCACCGGCCAAGCCCCGGCCAAAGCCCGCCCATCACTATTACCACTAATCGTCTCTTTCCTGAGATGCCTCAAATAAACCATGAATTAAAGACCTGTGGTTGCTTTGCAAAAGAACAGCTTCAGGTCGGGTCTCAAGACCCACCCCTGCCACCAGATAGCTGCCCCTCAGCCCTTCCCGTGTGGAAGTATCCCAGCTGCCATGTTTTTATAACCTCACCTCCCACCACTCATTCCATAAACCCACAAGACTAACCTAGGTTCCAGAATACAACCTGTGTTTCCCGCATAACGCGATGCTTTTCTCTCCCTCCCTCTCACCTTTTCCCCACTCTTTTTTAACTGGAAGACCTACTTATTCTGCCAGTCCCAAGAGTGCTCCTCCTCTCTGTGTGAGGCTCTTCCCTCTCCCCTCACACAAGCATCCAGGCTTTGTGCCTTGGACCCTCTGCTTATTAAACTATGCATCAGGCCTGAATAAAGTTGTCTGGAGGTACCTCTCCCTCCTGGGCTTTGCCATCCTCAACGCAGACCATCTTAGTCACTTAGCACAGTGCCTGACATGTATCTATTTATTGATATTTAGTGAGTGACTAACAGAGACTTGCTAAATAAATGAATGTTGTAACCGGAGTCATGATCTGCCCTTTCTCAGGTCACTGGGTGTGAGAGCTCCATATCACAATCATCAATGTATGAATTACTTTCCAAATGTTAAGCACTTTGAGGATATGCAAGAAAATTATAGGTCCAGACCCCCCCCTCCTCCGCGTGTCATCAAAGGGAGCTGATTATTGACTGTCTACTGTGTGTGTGCCAGCCCCTCCCGAACACTGTATAAATGTTAATCAATCCTCTCAATAATCTTATGAAGGAAGTGTAATATTCCAGTTTTTATCAGTGAGGAAACTGCAGCTCAGAGAAGTTCAGTAACTCACACATGGTCTATCAGTAAGCGACGGAGCCAGGACTTAAACCCTGGTCCATCCTGACCCCCTGTAGAGCCTGTTCTCTTTCCACATCAAACTGACTTGTAAGGGAGACGAGTCTAGACTTTCAGAAAAGAGGGCAAGCACGTACTTCTTTGGCTGCCTGTCTGGGTTTACCAGCCTGCTTTTGTTGCCTGGGTAGGAAGACCTTCTAGCTTACCAGCACTGCTGGGTGGAGGCTCTCAGGTATATCTTTTTTTTTTTTTTTTTTTTTGCCACACCACGCAGCTTGCAGGATCTTAGTTCCCCAACCAGGGATTGAAACTGGGCCCTTGGCAGTGAAAGTGCAGAGTCCTAACCACTGGACCCCCAGAGAATTCCAGAGGAAGGAGTTTTTCTTTTTTTTGGCTCCCAGGTGTATCCTAAATATACCTTTGGCCCCCTGGGGCCCTGAGCAGGCCCTGCATCTTCAACGTGGTGAGCCCCTTCAGATGCTGGGCAGTGGGGTGTATTTGGAAGTTCGAAGGTTCTGGAATGCCTTTACAAGTGCCTTCCTATCCCAGTTCCTGGACCAACCTGTCCATTGGGGTCAGGTGGTTCTCCTAAAACACCTTTAATAATGTTAATATTCTCCTTTAAAAAGGTTGCTGTCTACATGCAGAGTGGTATCCTGGATTGGATCCTGGAATAGAAAAAAGATATTAGTGGAAAAACTAGTGAAATCCAACTCAAGTCTGGAGTTTGGGTAACAGTAATGTACCAATGTCAGCTTCTTAGTTTTAACAAATGTACCATATAATGTTAAGATGTTAGCACTAGGGAAAACTGGGTGAGGGATATATGGAAACTCTCTGTGCCATTTTTGAAACTTTTCTGTAAATCCAAAATTATTCCCAAATAAAAGTTCATTTTTCAAAAATGTCAGTGCCTCTTGCAAGATGATGACTAGGTTCCTTAACTGGGCTTTTGGGGTCCTCCAGCCTCATCTTCCCCTGCCCCTGTGAAAGAACCCTCTGTTCCAGCTCAACAGTCCTCTGAACTCGCTGTCTTCTGAACCAAGCAGTGCTCTCCTGGTCCCCACATTTACCCTAGCCTCACCCCTTGCTGGACTGATGACAGCCAAAGACTCCATCATGGTCCGAAACTGCAATGAGAAGCAAGTTCCTGTGAACGTGATGAAGCCCCAGGGTCCGTCATCTGCAAGGCCCAAAAGGGTCCACCACAGTTGTGGTGAGAATGTGACCCCCCTGCAACTGTTGCTGTCACAGAAAGTTCTCAGGGACCTGACTCTGGTAGGGATAGCTGACTCCTAGAATCTAGGCCATGTGCCCTTGACATGCCAAGTAGCTGCAAGGGAGTCTGGGAAAAACAGTATCTGAGTTCATCTTCACTGTGGGAGGTGGGCTCTACTGCCAACACAGTGGTCCTTCACACAGTGGGAGATGTTCACTACAGATGGATTTTCTAGAGCCAAAGTTTCCACGAGTCACCATCGGGCTCAGGTGACACTTGGGAAACTCCAGCTGGGTCTGGCCTGGAGGTTGCATGGTGCAGACCGTGCTCCTGTATTTGATTCACTAGGTCAGAGTCAGGGGGACTTCACCTCCTGAGAGTACCTGGGTTAAAACCCTGAAAGTGAGAAGGGCCCAAATTCACATCTTTGTGAGCAGCGATGGAAAAGGCAACACTGGGGAAGTGACCACCTGCTCTGAGGCAAGAAAGCACTGGGCATCTGCGAGAAGATCCAGCGTTCAATGTTCTCCTATCATTCCTGCAGCCACCGGGAGCGTCTGATTCCTCCTCTCACTCATCCCCAATATCCAGGCAATCATCTGAGGCTAGTAACAGCCCTCCTAATATGTCTCATATCTGTTTCATCAGCAAGCACCCTATTCAAGAAGCCTTTGCTGACTGCCTCGCCCCCACAGCTGGGTCAGGTGCCCGTCATTGTGTTCCTGTTGAGTGCCTTTGGCATATATCTTATTGTTGCACTTGCCACATAGCATGAAAACGATCTATTTCTTTGTCTCTTTATTAGACTCAGAATGAGTCTTATTCCTCTTTGTCTCTCCAGTGTCTGGCACATACGAGTGAGGAGCTCGATAAATACTAAACAAATGGAAAGAAGTAGGCTGAGCTTAAGAAGGGCCCCTTGGGGCTTCCCTGGTGGCACAGTGGTTGAGAATCTGCCTGCCAATGCAGAGGACAGGCGTTCGAGCCCTGGTCTGGGAAGATCCCACATGCCGCGGAACAACTAGGCCTGTGAGCCACAACTACTGAGCCTGCGCGTCTGGAGCCTGTGCTCTGCAACAAGAGAGGCCACGATAGTGAGAGGCCCACGCACCGCGATGAAGAGTGGCCCCTGCTTGCCACAACTAGAGAAAGCCCTCATACAGAAACGAAGACCCAACGCAGCCAAAAATAAATATAAATAAATAAATTTTTTTAAAAAAGAAAAAGAAGGGCCCCTTGGACTAAGCAATGAAACGTCCCCTACACCCTTACCCCTTATGCTCGCAGCTACATGCTACGTACTTGCCAAGTCCCAGGCCAGCTCCCAGCTAGGCTCTGAGCAGCTTATCTACCTCTGGACTAGATTATGTGATTGTGTGACCCGTAGAGTAAATGGCAGAAATAGAAGATGGGCAGTGAGCCCTTGGATTCTGCTGGCAGCGCCCCTGCCCCGGGTGAACCTGGAGCCACTGGGGACCATGAGTGCCCCTGGAGGAGGGAATTGCAGAAGAAAGCAGCAGCCCGGGGCTTGACTTGGTAAAACTGCATTAGCAGCTGTGGATTGCCCTCCTCAGACTTCTCTTACGCAAGAAAGAAACTCAAAGTGACTGTCGTTGGGGATTTTATCATTACGTACAGCTGTGGCTCTGAGGGTATTGCAACATTCTCTCTTGCCAGTTTGGGGCCCTGCTACAGGGCAGTTGTGTCAGATGGCTTGCAAATGGGGACCCCAGGGAATGTTACCTGGTACTAGGGACCACCTGAAGTTGACAGATGAGGAATGATAAAAGCATGTAGGGAGAAACTGTGTCACCTTGGGCAAGTCTTGATACCTTCGGTTTCTTGCATTGACAACAAAGATAATCTTCAAGGTCCTTACAGTCTTATGTTCAAAATATTTGCCCTATGAATGAAGAAGTCACATGGAAGGGATGGAAGGCTTGGGTTTGGTGTAAGACAAGCCTAGGTTCCAATCCTGGCTGCGCCACACTAGCCAGCGGTGCAACCCGGGCACTCTTAACCTCTCTGAGCTTCTACTCTTACCTCTGAAAGTGAAATAAACTCTGCACCTACTTTGCAAGGGTGTTCCAAGGATTAGAAATACTGGAGAGAAACTTCTGGGCACAGAAGTAGCTGATCAGAAACTGGAGCCAGCATGTCTGTGTGGGTGGAGCGGTGGTAAGAGTGGGAAAGTCCTTCACAGTCTGTCTCTGAGCTGAGCCTTGAAGGACGAGGTGAGGGGTGTGATGGCGGCAGAACGGCAAGGACGCGCAGGCAGTTGGGCAGCACGGGCCAAGGAAGGAAGAGACATGATGCGATGGTTACGAATGGATACAATGTGGTCCCAAATGGAGAGAGACAAAATGACCCTAAGTGTGACGCAGGACACATGGTAACAGGTGCTACTTCCGCCTACAGGAGCTTCATGGGTCACATGGCATTCGAGCTGGGCATTAAATGATAGCAGGATTTCCAGAGCTTTGGGGTAAACACCAAGAGCAAAGGCAGGGAGCTAAGAAAAAGTCCTGTGTGCCTAAGGCAGGGGAGGCCGTGACGTTAGAGGAGGGCGGCAGTGGACGAAGAAGGCTCGAAGGTTTGCAGTTGAGCGCTCGGAGCGGCCGAGACACGCCGGGCCGGCGCCGACCCAGCGCTCACAACGACTCGCTGACTCTACCTGCTTCTCCGCGGCGCCTCCACGCGGGTTGCGTCCGCGAGGCCAGAGCCAGAAGGCCGGGGTCTGGAAGGAGCCTCTGAATTCCCCGGGGCGCCCTGGCAAAGGGGCTGGCGCGGGACTTGTGCTCAGAAGGCGAAGTGCTGGGAGAGCAGGCGGGCATTCGCTGCAACTTCCTTCCCGCCTGGCTGCTGGCTGCGTGCCCTGAACTTGACCTCAGATGACCTCTGTGTTCCCTTCTTGGAAACGGTTCCATTGCCAGGAGCAGTTGAGCTCTGTCTTTGGCTTTTTTTTTCCTTCAGAGCAGGGATCTCGTCTCAGCTGAGACTGGTTCCTGCTGCCCCCCGAGTCTCCGCTCCTTCAGCAGCACCTTGCTTTCCCTCCACGGTCGCCAGCGGGATGCCTTCTGTTAACAACCTGCTCTCCTTGCTTCCTGTCCACCTTCATTGTTCTTAAGACTGATGGCTTTAAGAGTGTGAGATCACTGTATGGATAAAGAACAAGGGGAGAGGTGTGAAATCCCGCCCCCCCACCCCCGGCCCCGCGCCTCAGACACACAGCTAGTTAACAGCTGAGCAGAATCAACCCAGGAGTCTGACTCGCATGTCGATGCTCTCAGTCCTGGCTAGGAGCTGCTTAACTGTGTACCCTCAAATTCATCAGTGCCCAGAGCTGTGGACCTTGGCTCATTTGCAAGTCTTAACTTGGATTAATGTCAGTGTCTTGAAATTCTTGTGTGAAAAAGTGAATTATGTTTTGGGTATTGTCCTTGTTGACAATACCATGTTTGCATGTTTTGTGGATTGGGTTGGCATGAAAAATAATTCCAGAAATGCCTGGATTTGTCCAGTGTTGCTGATTAGTGTTGTCTTAGGAGACTAAATCCAGTATTAGCCCCAATAAGGGGAAGGAACTGCATCATTTTCTCCGTAGTCAAATGCACAAGGTGTACCCACAGCATACTTATCAAAAGAAAGAGACAGATTTCTGGTCAACATACAAGCTAGAAATTATTACTCCCAAACAGGCTGCTTTGTTCAAAGACTCTTCCACACTTACCTTTTGAGCCAGTATCTGGGTCCCAGTAGAGAACCAGGTTCTGTTCACCACTCAAGGCCCCAGGTGCTGTGCAGGGTGCTGGGAATACACTGGGTAGCAAGACAGACACACATGTGTACCTTACAAAGGACCTCTTCGCTTACAAAATAAAACGTCTAACCTAGGCTTGAATACCATCTAACTTGTCAGGTTTGTTTCTGAAAGATATTTCTGGCTGCTTTCTAAAATTAAGCTTCTCTTCAAAGGATGGAGAATGAATTCACCGATCGAAAATACTCAGAAAATAATGTAGCTTAGACAAAGGCAATCTCAAAAGAACAATTACTAAGACATTTTAAGCAATGGCCACATAATCTCCCAAGGAGATGATTTACATAAGAACATTTATTTAGAAGTAGACACTCTGGGGACTTCCCTGGTGGTCCAGTGGTTAAGACTCCACACTCTCAATGCAGGGGGCCTGAGTTCGATCCCTGGTCAGGGAACTAGATCCCGCGTGCCACAACTAATACCCAGCGCAGCCAAATAAATAAATATTTTTGTTGTTGTTTTTGTTTTTTTTTAAAAAAAGAAGAAGTAGACATTCTGGGGTGTTTGTGTAGCATGCAAAGGCACATTTTCATGAGAACAAAGTTTTGGCTTCCAGAGGCCAGACACCTTTCAAAGCAGGATGACCTAGTGGTCTGAACCAACTCAGATCTATCGGCTGCTGTCCACTGCCCATGAGCCCTCAGGCTAGGACTGCCCCAGGCATCTACATTTGACAGCACCTGCCTACAGTATCTCCGAATCAAATCAAATTACAAGACTGACACAGCTTAGAAACAAACCTGTTTATTTGCATGGGTTCCCAAGTTGCCAAGGATATTTCATTGATCAAAGACAATTGCTATCATCTAAGTTTCCAGGTTCTCAAAAACAGCACATTCAAGGCTTCCCTGGTGGCGCAGTGGTTGAGAGTCCGCCTGCTGATGCAGGGGACACGGCTTCGTGCCCCGGTCCGGGAAGATCCCACCTGCCGCGGAGCGGCTGGGCCCGTGAGCCATGGCCGCTGAGCCTGTGCGTCTGGAGCCTGTGCTCCACAACCGGAGAGGCCACAACAGTGAGAGGCCCGTGTACCGCAAAAAACCGCAGCGCATTCTGTATGCTTTCTATTTCACACAGCGCTTTCTCATTCATCCTCTCCTTGAAGCCACACCCCAAATCTTGCATTACATATTACCATTTTACAGATAGACTGACGTGCAGTTAAATGACTCACCTGAAGCACACAGCTAGAGAGGCCCCTTGGCGCTTGAAATCAGGTCCTGCAGTTCCTCCTCTGCCAGGCCACATGGCCTAGACTCCTGGGGAAACGTGTGATGGCTCGTGCAGACACATCCCAGCCTAGCTGCACATTATACCCCCACCCAAGAGTGCCTAGATATTGCCAAGGGCATAATGCCCTGGCCCCTGCTCAGCACGAATCTCCAAGGGTAGGGCCCAGGTAATGGCTTCTTTAAGTCCTTTAGGGTGGCTACAGTGTGCAAAGTCAAAACCATTCTGTTAATCATTATTACTTGGTTCCTGCTCTCTCGAGGACCTGCTTTAAGGCATAAATGTTCCACTTGCCTGTTTTCAAAAATAAGTTTCTATTTCTCAATTATAAGAATTATATCGATTTATTGTAGAAATTTTAGAAGAAAGGTATAAAGAACAAAAATCATCCACAGACCCATTATTAGTATTTTTATGTATTCCCTTCCAATCTTTGTGCATATTGACTTACAAATTCTTGATAATACAATATATACTGATTATTTTCTTTTGAATTCATATGGTAAATATTTTCCAATATTACCAAATATTTTTCAAAAGCACTATTTTAAGAACAGAAACATTTTTTTTTTTTTTGCGGTACGCGGGCCTCTCACTGTTGCGGCCTCTCCCGTTGCAGAGCACAGGCTCTGGACACGTAGGCTCAGCAGCCATGGCTCACGGGCCCAGCCGCTCCGTGGCATGCGGGATCCTCCCGGACCAGGGCACGAACCCGTATCCCATGCATCGGCAGGCGGACTCCCAACCACTGCGCCACCAGGGAAACCCTCAAAAGCACTATTTTAATATTAAGACATAAAAGATTTTTAAAGATATGGTCCACAACATTAATAGTGATTAACACTGGACTGCAGATTCTTTTCAGATTTTTCTTTTTGCTCATTTGTGTACTCATTTTTTTATAATTAACTTGTGTTTGTTTACTTTTTAAATTAATGAAATTATTATAATGGCTGCATCATGTTCTGCTGTGCTTACATCTTATGAATTAATCATTCTTTAATGTTGGACATTTAGGTTGTTTCCAATTTTGTTGTTATAAATAAGCCTTCCATGAAGACCCTTGTACCTTGATTTTTGTGCACCGCTCTCCTAGCAGTGAGATTATTGAGAGGGTATAAACATTTTGAAGGTATTGACAAGCATGTGAAATTGCTTGCCAAAAGGGTATGTGAGTTTATGGTCTCATCAGCGGCATATCTTGGCAAAGAAAACCGTTAATAGTATTTGCAAAACTGAGTACATTTGATCTTTGAACAACACGGGGGTTAGGGCACTGACACTCTGGGAAGTCCAAAATCCCGGTATAATGTAGTCAGCCCTGTGTAGCCTTGGTTGCTCTGTATCCCTAGTTCTGCATCCTCAGATTCGACCAACTGCAGGTGGTGTAATACTGTAGTATTTACTATTGAAAAAAATCCAGGTTCAGTGGACCCACGCAGTTCAGACCTGTATTATTCAAGAGTCAACTGTATTTTCATTTTGTGATCTGTCAGCTTGCTATGATTATGAATGAGGTTGGACTTTTTATATCTTTTTTGGTCATTTGTATTTGTGAGTGTTCACATTCTTTGCCTTTTTGTCCCCTTGTGGGTGACTTTTTTCTTACATAACACTTTTCCTTTTCATTTGTTTTGTAAATATTTCCCCTGAATTTATGATTTAAGTTGGGTTGTTGACATGCAGAAGGATTTAGTGATTTTATGCTTAGAAATACTTTTCCATTGCTTGATTAGGTAAATAGTTACCATTTTTCTTCTACAGGTCTCAATGAATAAATGCCTGCTTAAGTAAGAAAACTTTTTCTGGTTAAGCAGGATTTTAATGGTCTGAACTAAGAAACAGTCCATCTCCTATAAGAACCAGACTTGGAATTATCAAAACGACGATACTTTTATTGTATACGTTCCTTGAACTACCCCACTCGATACATGTAAAAAAACATGTTGGTAGTTCCCACCTTTGTAGGGAAAAACGTTTAAAAAGCAAACTAGATGACATAGTCTCTCACAAAAGACTGCCCACCCTCAAACTAACAAAAGCACATTTCCACTCTGTATTCAAAAACAGGGTGGGTCTTAGGATGGTACTACTGGGCCTCAGGTAGAAACTTCCTCTCAGGTCAACCCCTGCACCCCCTCCGCCCACCGCCCTGGCCCCATGCCTTGGGTACAAACTCTAATCCTGAGTAGGGTTGCTCTGGCATGTAATATATGGGACATATGGACACTAAAATATTATTTGTTGTTTCTCTGACTTTTGAATTTAACTGGATGCTCTGTATTTTTATTTGCTAAATCTGGCAACCTTAATCCTGAGGTTTTCTTTCAGTGTTGATGTTGGAGGCCACATCCCAGGAGTGCCCACAGACAACAGTAGATAGACCTGGCACCTCTGGCATACCACATGAAGGAATTTACCTGCCTTCCTCCAAAGAGGGCTCTCGCAGCCAAGAGGCCCCAGAGATATTTTCAAAAAAACCCTACTCACTGACTTCTACAGAGATCAGCATGTGCTTGTAAACCTGAGCTCTTCTCCAGGGCTCTCAGCGTGTGTGTGTGGGGTGCTTCTAGACTTCCTGTACTTCATTGTTCTTCTTCCTTCTTTTTCCAGCAGCTGTGAGGCTCCTCTTGAGCCTGTGGACCTGGGCAGGCCCTGTCGAGTGCTCACCACTGCTTCACTCAGGTGCCCTTAGCCCACACACATCCCTGTTTTTTGTTTTGTTTTGTTTTTTTATAAATTTATTTATTTATTTTTGGCTGCGTTGGGTCTTCGTTGCTGTGCGCAGGCTTTCTCTAGTTGCGGCGAGCGGGGGTTACTCTTCATTGCGGTGCGTGGGTTTCTCATTGCAGTGGCTTCTTTTGTTGCAGAGCATGGGCTCTAGGTGCGTGGGCTTCAGTAGCTGTGGTTCACAGGCCCTAGAGCGCAGGCTCAGTAGTTGTGGCACACAGGATTAGTTGCTCCGCGGCATGTGGGATCTTCCTGGACCAGGGCTTGAACCTGTGTCCCCTGCATTGGCAGGCAGATTCTTAACCACTGTGCCACCAGGGAAATCCCTATATCCCTGTTTGAACGGCCAATCTTTTTGTTCACTGTGGCCTCTTTCTGCCTGAACACCCATTTTCTGTCTTACAGGCTTTTGATTCACTATAAATAATTAGATTGTTTCCCAAAGGCTCAATGTTCAAATTCAAGTTTTACTGTGGTTTGAGATGGCTGAATATCAGGTGGATGTGGGTAATGGCCTAGTCATGCCACCATTAGGACCATCCTAGAAATTGGCGAGTAGACTGAGACATAACCTGATAATCCCCTCCCTGGTTTAGCAGATAAATAGTACAATGTTGGGAACACAGAATACCTCTCCAGGAACGAGGCTAGAGCGACCTTGAATGACTGGATCCATTAGTGCAGGTATTTCCAAGAACCTCTCTCCCAGGTCCATGGGGGACACCGGTGTCCTTTTTATCTCTAGCCTTCTTATCCCTAGCCCCTGTAGACTCCTAAAGCAGAGCTTCTCAATCTTTAGGGCACCTATGTATCACAATGGCTGAGTGGGAAGAAAGGGGTCTCTGGTAGGGGTTCTGAAGATTTGTCCCCCTGCACTGCACTGTTCCTGCAAATGGGACTTGACCCTCACCCATAAAAGGGTATGGGGAAGGGGAGCCTCAAGGATGATAGGGGTTGATATCAAGTTCAGGTCTCAGGTGGGACAAGTAGTCCCCTGCTCAGCAGGAGATGGGATGGAAACAACATACGGAAATAGGTTATTGAGACAAACTGGTTGAAGTTGAACCAATCTTTTAGGGAGGCTCAGCTCTTTCCATGAAGCCTTTGCACTCCTCTAACTGGATTCTCAGGATTTGTAGTTCAGGAATTTCACAATTTTTATTTTCACGTATTTTCTGTGGCTTCCTCCCCCTAACTCCCCACTTTTTTTCTTTTTTTAAAGTTCCTTTTAAAAATGATGACCTCGTTTGAGGATTTGATGTTGAAATTTAACCAAGAGGTAGATCTAGGATCTGAGTGCAGCCACTTTCCCCTCCTGAACCCCAGGCCCTTCTATGCGCTGCTTCCTGGGTCTCTCTGTGGGCCGGTCCCACAGGCGCCTCAAATGGAACATGTCCTTGCTGACCTCGTTTAGCAAACTGCTCCTCCTCTAGGCCCCTTGGTGCTACCATCCGCCCTGCTGCTCTTCCAGAAATCTCCTCCCCACCCCTCATCCAGTCAGCCCCTTCCTGTTATTTGATTCCCTAAATCTCTCCAATACGTACTTTTCTTTATCCCCACCACCACTGCCCTAAAGGAGGCCATCATTTTTTTCCCACCTGGGTTCCTGCAACAGCCTTCCAACTGGTTTCTCTGCCTCTGTTCCAAGACCCCAGACTGAAGCTGGCACTGGACAAGATATGGTCCCCATCCACTACACAGTGGATGGGACAGACTGACTCATTCTTATGATATGATTGGTGGGCCCAGTCTCGAGAGATCATCAAAGGCTTCCCAGGGTGTCACCTGGGTTTAGCCAGGAAGGATGAGTGGGAGTGAATGGCAAGAAGGCAGGAAATGCTTCTGCCACAGCTATGCTGTTTTAGTAGTTTCTTTACTAGGCAGGCCCCTAGTGACATATATACCGAGTCCCTTCCTTTTCTGGATTCTTTTTTAGTTTACACATTAATTTCTACTGAGTTTGCTCCACTGTCACTCTCCTCTCCCACCATGCTTCCCTCAACTCAGGTTTCTTTCTACTAATCTAAATCTCTGAACAGGCATAGTGGGAGGAATGACACCCATTAGAGTGGAAATCTCAAATATATGTCCCCAGGAGGGAGAAATGCTCTTGAAATGGGCAGAATTGATTGCATTAACACATGCCTCAAATACACACACACACACACATCCACCGCACACATATGCACACATACTATTCCCTGTGTATTAATTATTAGTGCTGTTAACCAAATATTTTTGCTTCTCCTTCCAGGCACATGGGAGCATTGCACCCATGGCATTCCCCTGCTCCCTTATGACTTGCTTTGGCCAATGAAGTCAGAACAAAAGTGATGTGTGTTACTTCCAGGTAAATGCTTTAAGAGTTAGTGCTCTATTGGCCCCACCCTCATTTCCTGCCTTCAGGGTTGAGGAGGCAACATGCTAGTTGCAGCAGCCTGAGTCCTTAAGTGGCTATGGAAAACAGAGCTCCTGTTGGTCCCCAGTAGACATATTTCATGATGGAGAAATAAAGTTTTGTCAAACCACTGAGACCTGGGGATTGCTTCTTACTCTAGCACAACTTAACTGATCCTGACTGATACACCCAGTCAAATCAAGGTTTGGGGGGCACCAAGGCCTTTATTCCTGTTGGGTATTCAGCATCTTGAGTCTCCGAGTCAATTGAAGCTCCCATCCTCCTGCCCGGCCCCCTTAGGCTGGAAGATTTCCAGGTTATTCAATCTCTTTCCCATTATGAAGGGGACACTTGCATGCTCCTTGTAAGTTATGTACCTATTTTATTGAACCTAAATTCAAACTGAAGTCACAGAAATAGCTATAAGACATGAAAGCATTTGCTGAGTTATCCAAAAGCATAATCTAGATACCCTACATGTGTCGCACTAACCAGGGCATGTCCAAAAGCAATGCACTAACGAATCTCCCTTTCACCAAAAGCAAAATGCCAGTTTCTTCCCCCAGAACAGCCCTGGCACTGGTAGGCTAATTTCAGAGGTCCTGGATTGAAGGCCTGATTCTGACACTTAGTAGTGAATGACCTTGGAAAAATTACCCCTCTGAGTCCCAGTTCCCCTATCTGCAAAACGGTTATAATAACAATAATAATTATGTCATAGAAAGAAAAGGAAAGTAACATTTGCACATTTGGTGTACAAGCCACTCTGCAGACAGAACTGGAAAGGGTGTGGAAGTGCTTTGCAAAGGGAAAGCTCTATGCAGATGTAAGGTGATAATATTTTTAACCAACACATGACCAAAGAAGAACACAACAAAAATCAAATGAACGTCCCAATGCCTTCAGTCTTTAACACGAAGCTCAAGTGTGGACATTGGAGTATATTTACGTTTCTGCAAAAGGTCCCGTAATACAAAGCTCATTCTTCAAATAGGACAAATTGCTTATTAGCTAAAGGGAAGGAGTGAAGCCAAGTGCCTCAGAGGAGGTCAGTCACGTTCAATCATTTGCAGGTTGGGCAAACACCCAGCAGTGGCGGCTCCACGCGGTGGCTTCCTGAAGAACCACACGCGCGCACATCCAATTACACTTCTTGTGTCCTTTGCCCAGTGCGGAATTAACTTCAGTTCATCAATGGAAGCCCTACTTATTCCCCAGCCCCACCTCCGTCCCCATCCAGCGAAACGCCCCCTGCCAATTCTGTAGCGCCTGCAGTCCCTCGGGCTCTTCCTTCTCGAGACGGGATTTCCCTTTCTAGTCCCTGAGGCAGCAGCGCAGCCAGGTCCTAACCTCACCGGAGCAATTGCCTAAAAGGCTCTGCCCTCGGCCACTGGGGGTGGGGCCCGCCAAGCCGATTTATAAAAGGAGCCTCCCGGGGTCTGCCTCCTCTAAGCGCCTCCGGCGTGATCTTGGCCGGCGCCTAGGTGCTGAACTTGCTTCTCGCCGGCTTCTCAAACTTGAGGGTGCAACGCCTGAAGGGCTTGTTAAAACAGAACGCTGGGCCCCACCCCCAGAGTTTCTGCTTGAGTAGGTTTAGGGTGGGGTCCGAGAGCTTGCATTTCTAACAAGTTCCCCAGGTGTTGGTGACGCTGCGGACCTGGGACCACACTTAGTGAACCACTCACTGCCTCTGGTTTCAGGCTGCTTTCAGATAGAGAGGCTCGCTCGCCACCTCCACGCCGGTCCCAGCTGTTCTCCTGCCCTGAGCGCTCCTCCAGTAGGGATAACCCGGCGGCACAGGAGGCTGCAGACCTAGGAAGGCAGGGCCTGAGGAGTTTGGAGTGCATTTTGAGGGCCCCTGAAGGGTTTGTGCAGGTAGGAAAGCAAGCAGGAATAAACCTTGGAAGCCTGTGGGTGCTTGGCGTTACTGGGATATTTCATTTATCAGGCTCTACTGACCTCGTGTCTGCATTGAACACGTATTGATTGGGTGCTTAGCTTTAGAGTTACAAAGGTGAAAAGACAGGGTCCCAGCCCTCCAAGGGCTCATAGTAACTGGGAGGGAAATGTGCAAATGATTACGATACTGATAAGATTTTCCTAGGGAGGCAGCGTCAAACTTCTGGGGAGGGAGAGTGTGTGGGACTCTGGAATCTGTCTGAAGAGCTGGAAGAGGTTTCATGGCATTTAAGCCGAGACCTGCAGGATGAATGGGAACTTGGCGGGTAGAAGGAGTAACTGGGAAGGGGTTGAAGTGGGAAGGGGTTTCCTTGGGTAGAAGGAATGAATGACAAGACTGCTGAAATACAAGGCTCCAGAGAGAGACTGACAGCACATCTCAGACCTGGGACTGGTTTTCCCTCCTACCTCTCTGGCCGCTCCTTCTGTCTCCTTTGCTGGCCCCTTGTCAGCTGCTGTTCCTCATGAGCTGGTGTTCGCCAGGGCTCTGGCCTGGCTGCCTTTTCTTCTCACTCTCCATGTCCACTCCTAGTGAGGTCCTCCACACCTGAGGCCTCACGAGCTGCTCCCTGTTGGGGCCCACAGCCCCAGCCTCACCTCCTCAGCTCCACACTCAGCTCCACGCAGATGTCCCCAGGCATCTTTCCTCCTGTACTCTGCCTTGGTGAATGGCACCAGCATCCATCTTGTTACCTAAGCCAGAGGATTTAGTAAAATGACCCTTTCATAGATAGCTGGTGAAGAGTAAACTGGCACAGCAAATTGCTGGTGCCATTCACCAAGACAGAAAACAGGAGGAAAGATGCCGGGCTCAAATTCTGAGTCTACAGTTCACTAGCTGAGTAACCTTGGGCAAATTACTTAATCTATTTCCTTATCTGTAAAGTGGGTTTAAAGGTAGTATGTACCTCACAGGGTTTTTATGTGGATTAAACAATAATTGTTACTTACTAAGCACTATGTTAAGTACTTTACTTGGATTCCTTTGGAGATGATGAGTACCTTGTCCAAGGTCACTCTGCTACCAAGTGGCAGAGCCAGGCCTGGAACCCACAGTTCCCTGACTCCTAAGCCACCCTCTTCATTGTCACACTATCTGGAGATTGTCTATCAAATAGGGAAATACTTGCAATATAATGTTAAGTAAAAAGTGGACAGCAAGCTGCATAACCAGTGTGAGTACAGCCATGTTATTATTTTAAAAAAGGAAATAATCTACAATAGAAAAGGCTAGAAGGAAATATAGCAAAAGGTTAAATGTTGTATTGGGGTTATTTTTGTCTTCTAATTTTCTATTGCCTGTTTTCTTTAATATAATTTTTGCTAAAAATAAAATACTTAAAACGTTAAACATTCATTACATAAAAAACAAAGTCCACAAACTGTTCTCATGTTTGACTGAAAATTGCACTCTATTGGTATCTCTTCTCAGTTCTAGTCTTACTTCCCTGAACAGAAATTCTTTCCTACTCTCAAAGGCCAGAGTAGGAAGTAGGTATTGCAGCCATGTTCACCGCCCTCCCACAGCTGACAACCTGGCCACTGGAGCAGGCTGTCAAAATCAGGCCTGTGGGGAGGGAAGTTCCAGACGGAACCCGGGCTTCTCCTACTGCCTAGGGCTTTCTGGACAGCGCTACTTGAGATCAATTACTTTTTTTTCTTCTTCTTTTAAATAACCGGCCGAATGCTCTTTTTCCAGTTTTGGCTGAGTTGTTAGCTTCATCCCGGTGGCGACGCCTGCCAGATACCTGGTTCCTTGAACACCGCCCAAACTGGTCAGGCCAGTCCGCCCGTGGTTGTTTCTGCCAGGACTTGCCCGTGTTTGGGTGTGTGGGGTGTGTGTGTGTGTGTGTGTGTGTGGGTGTGTGTGTGTGTGTGTGTGTGTGTGTGTGTGTGTGTGTGTGTGTTAGAGACCCACCCTTCTCCCCAGCAACCCAGGCAGGTGGAAGGAAGCTTCGGGGACCAGCCTGGCAGTCAGGCCCGATGGGTGGAGCTGAATTAATCTAACCTGGAATTTCAACTTGGCCTGAACAACAGGTGAGGGGAAAAAAAGCAGCAGAGAGAACCGGCAGTTTGGCAACTGGAAAATATTCTTACGCCTTGCCCCTTGGCTGGAAAATAGCCCGGGGTGACTTTTCAAAGTGTCTGCGCTGGGTTATAGGGCTCGGTTGCGCCACGGCCCCCTCGGTGGCTGTCCGAGCCCCTCCTGAACGCTGTCCTCCTCGGTTACCCTCCGCGACGCGCCCGTTTCCCCTCCTCTGGGAGGCAGGGCGGGGGTATCGGATTAGTCTTTGTTTTCGAAGCGAAAGAGCCGAGAGCGGCGCGGGGGAGGCTCGCGATGGTAGGGGCCCGGGGTCCGCCTGGGTAGGGCGCTCGGTCGTCACCCCCGCGAGGGTGCCTCCCGGCTGGCCCTCGGCCTCTTCTCGCGGGTATCCCCTCCTAGCCGGCCAGGCTGACTCGGTACGCAAACGCGCGATGTACCCCATTGTCCTGCCTCGGAATGAGCGAGCGAGCGGCTGCCAGGAGAGGGGGGTCAGTCGGGCCCGGAGCTCAGGACTCCCGGGGGCGCCGGGGCCGTCCCAGGCCGCTCGGCCCGCAGGGAGTGGCAGGAAGTGGGGACACCGAGGCCAGCTCCGCCGAGGGCCTAGACTGGGAGGTCCGCGTGCCCCACCCCGCGCCGCCCGCCGCGCCCGCCCGGGCTGCAGAAGCGCCGGAGGGCGGTGGCGGCCAACCGGAGGAGGGCGGCCGGGTCCCGGGAGGACCGACCGCTGGGGAGGGGAAGTACTGCAGGTGCAAAGGCGCGGCGTCCGGGCCGGGCCCTGCCCCCACCCGCTCGAGGACTGCCCGCGCCGTCCCCTCCCCCTCCGCGGAACTCCCCCTCGCGTAGCCCCGAGCCCGGCGGAGAGGGCGGCGGCGGGGCCGGCGGGGCTCGGCGGGGCCGCACGTGCGCGCCCTCCCGGGCGGGGGAGTCCCCGGGCGAGCACGTGCCGCGGCGCGCGGGGGGCGGGGAGTCCCGCGGACGCCTTCATTGCTGCTGCTGCTGCTGCCGCCGCGGCCGCCGCTGCCTCTTCCTTCCTCCTGCGCCGTCCCCTCCTCGGCCCGGGCGGGGGGCTCCGTGCGCCGAGCTCGGCCGGGCCAGGCGCTCCAGGAGGCGGGCGCCCCAGGCGGCGGCGGCGGCCGCGACGGTGGTGGCGGCGGCGCGGGCCGGGAAACTTTGCCCCTTTGTGCGCTCCGCCCCGGAGGCGGCGGGCAGGTCGGTGCAGTCGGTGCCTTTCCGGCTCCGGGGTGGGGGAGGGGAGGCGTGGGGGGGGGGCCCGGCCCGCGGGGGAGGGGACGGCCCGGGGGCCGGCCGGGGGGCCGCTACTTTGTTGCGGGAGACTAGGCGGGGGTGCTGTGGATCACAGTGTAGCGGAGCCGGGCGGGGGCGGCGGGGCGGGGCGGGGGCTGCGGAGCCGCCGGAGCCGAGCGGCCGAGGCCCCAGAACAAAGGAGCCCGAGAGGCTGCGCGCGCGCGCCGGGCCTGAGCCGGAGCGCGCCCCCCTCCTAGCGCCCCCTCGTCGGAGCGGGCCGCCCTCACGGGTCCGGCCGTCGGGCGGGGAGCGCGGCTGGGCGGCCGGCGCGGGCTACCCCGGGCGCGCCCCTCTCCAGGCCGCTTCCGTGCAGGGGGCGCCCGGGCAGCCCCGCCGAGTGAAGCTCTCTGCAAACTTTATTTTGAAAGCTGTGCTCCCTTGGGGAGGGCCTAGCGACCTCCAGTGAGGGGTGTGTGGGAATTTTGGCAAAACTCTCCCAAGCCCATGGGGGTGGGGCGGAGGACAACTTTCTTAGAAATCTCACCTTGACCACCCCATTAAATTCGCCGTCCAGGTTTCCTTACCACCTCGTCAGGCCCTAGGCCTTCTCCCTCAGGGAGCGGGTGCTAGTGTGCCCTGCCAGAGGTTCTGGGCAGAACTTCATGAGAGCAAGCCCATTCTCTTCCCCCATCTTCCCTTTTCCCAGAAGCAGGAAGAGGTAACATGTGAAAGTTGTCCCCGAGCCCCGAGTGATGCGCTTCCCCTTTCTGTCTCTTTTGCAGGCAGCGCTGCCTTCTCCATCATCCTGACCCGGGAGAAGAAATACAGGAGGAGAAACTCCTCACCCTGCCCTGCCCCCATCACACACCTACTGGCACACCTCATGCCTGGGTCCAGAGTGGGTGAGGGTGAAGAACCCACCCATCCAAGATGATCCCGTCTCTGGGGACTGCCGCTGGTGTCCTCCCCCAGATCCCGGGCCCCATCAGGTGGGAGAGTGGCCCCCAACTGAGTCCTATCAGACTGCTGCAGAGGAGGTGAAGAGGGGTTGAGAAGAGGCACCCATCCCGGAGCCTGGAGCTACTTGCCTTCACCCTGTAGATTTTGACTGCTTTAGGAGAGAAGGACCTGTTGGTGGCCTTTGGAGGCAGGAAGCTGGACTGTGGCTCTGTCCTAGCACCTATGCCCCCACCTCTGGCAGCGTCATGAGTCAGTTTCAGGTGCCCCTGGCAGTCCAGCCAGACCTGCCAGGCCTTTATGACTTCCCTCAGGGCCAGGTGATGGTAGGGGGCTTCCAGGGGCCTGGGCTCCCAATGGCTGGGAGTGAACCGCAACTCCGAGGGAGTGGAGATGGGCGGAAGAAAAGGAAACGGTGTGGTACTTGCGAGCCCTGCCGGCGGCTAGAAAACTGTGGGGCTTGCACCAGCTGTACCAACCGCCGCACACATCAGATCTGCAAACTGCGCAAGTGTGAGGTGCTGAAGAAAAAAGTGGGGCTTCTCAAGGAGGTAAGATGGATCTTGCGTGGCTGCCCTGACCCTTCTTGAGGGTGCTGTGTTCACAGGGGTCTTGCTAAAGCCAGTTAAGCCCGTTCTCCCGCTTTGATCCTCCTGGTCCAGCTTTGAGTGGGGCCATAAATAGGAGTGTTGCTGTCTTTGGAAGCTGCTTTAGGCTCCTTTGCCGGGCCGACAGTTGATGGGAGAGGAACCGGGTTGTAGAGGGCTCTGAGCTAGCAGTCTCATCTCTGATGTTTGCATTTGATGCAGGACAATGATATCCAGCTTTATCTCTAGAAGTTTCTTGTCCTGCTTGAAGCCTTAGATGTGTTTCAAGGTCACACCAATGCTTGGGTGATGTGGGGAGTGATGGTGTCAGGTAAGGGTTGGAGGCTGATGGGTTTGGAAATGAAAATTTGGAGTGACACGGTGTTTTTTATGCTTCCCTGATGGAGTGGGATGTTTCTTTCCCTAAATCTTTTTGGGTACCATCATTTTTGGGATGATACCTAAAAGTGTTTGGGAACTTAATGAGAAACCCATGATTTGGGTTCCCCTACTAAACAGTACTTCTTGAGGTCAAGGACCATTTATCTCTGTGTTCTCAGGGCCTGGCTCAGTTCCTTGGTGTGTAGTAAGCACTCAGATACTAATTGAATGAATGAATGATTGTTTTTGAGACACTGTCAACCCCAGGAAGGAGTACTTCCTTAATTATGAGCAGGGAGGCAGAGAGAGGGAAGGAGTTGGAATGAGAGCAGAGGAGGAAGTGGAGAGGCAGTGACCCTGCACTGGCCATCTTTCCTTTCCATTCTGGTGGTGGGCTGCCAGCATGAGGTTGGTAGCAGCTGTAACAGCGGAGAGTTGGCAGAGGTAGGGACGAGTGAAGTTGAGCAGCTTGGGAGGAGCAGTGTAGCGGCCGAGGTTGCTCCAGGCAGCGGAACTGGCGCTGGACAGAGACGGAGGCCTGCACAGTCTGTGGGACTCCCCCGCTCTGCCACTGATTTGTCCGAGGGCTCGGACAACTCAGGTCCCCTCTCTGGGTCTGTCTTCTGCCTGGGGAGATGCAGGGGTTGTGCTTGATGGCCTTTGAAGCCCTCTCTAGCTGGGCTGGAAACCGCTGTACTTCTGAGAGCCGGGGTACCTGTGGCTTCCATGGGCTGGCGGCTTGCACTCGGGATTTCCCTGACTGCTGAGTTCAGAGCTGTGCCGCCAGCTTGGTGGGGCTGTGGTCCCGTGGCTGGGAAGAAAGATCCAAGTGTTTTGGTCAGGAAAGTGGGTGTTGCTGGGATGTTTCTGCCCCTTCTCACCTTGTCTCGCCCACTCCCTGTGGAAGCTGCATATCACGGTCCAGGGACGGCGGACTGATGCTGTATTTCCCCGGTCTCAGGTTAAAGCAGACATCTGGATCACATCTGCAGCTCCCCAGCCCAGCCTGGGAGACCGTGTCCAGCTCCTTTATGTTGCTGGTGTTTGGGGGAGTTGGCATCCTGCTGGCCCAGTGCTCTGTGAGTCATTTCTGAAAGGGAGGTGGGATCAGGGGTAGGCTTCACTCCTGGGCATGAGATCTCGTGTTTTGGTATAAGTAGGACCTGCCTCGGCTACCTTGTGAAGCTTGATTCCTTTGCTTGCTTCCTGGTAGGATTTACCTCCTTCTCTTCCACCTTTCTCTCACTCCGTTCCTCTCAAACCCTGGGGGATGAAGCGGGCTCAGCTTTCTGGGCTGGAACACGTGGCTCTTGTGAACTGTGTTTAAGCTCTTCTTTCGGCAAAAATGAGGCATACCTGAGTGAAAGGGGCTGGGAGTGAAGCCAGGGGCCTGTCATCCTTGCGTGTAAGCTGCTGGCCTGGGCTTCCGGTGGTCGTGGTTAAGAGACCGGGGATCTGGCTTGGCTCAGGCTTAGAGACAACCCGGCGGAGAGATGTCTGCATCCCTGTGGACCTTGCCGTGGCCGGCTGCCCCTCTAGGCCCCCAGGGTCAGGAAAATGTGGCTGGTGTCCTGTGATCCCCCCTGGACAGAGGGTCCACGTGCTGATCTGTGCACCTGTGCTGTCCCATGACAGAGTTCTCCCAGTTTCTGGAGAAACAATGGAAAGGGGACAATGGAGTGAGCTTTGTCTTAAAGTTAACTTTCTTTGACTTAAAGAGCAGTACTTTGTTTTAAGGATAGATACTTTCTATTTCTTGATGTTTAAAAGTGTGCTTTTTTTTAATGAAATGGAGGTGTTGATAAAAATTAGATCTATTTTTTTTAAAGTCTTTACTTGGCAAAATACAAAATGGTAACTAGTGTCTGTCTCCACAATTTTTTTAAATTGGTCCTTGAAGGCTGAAACTGTGGGAACCACTGTCCAGGCTACACTGCATTTGACGAATGTATCTCTGGCAGAGTTGACAGGCCCGAGAGGCTGTGCCTGAGTGAGGGAGCCCAGGGAACCAGCCCAGCGTTTACAGCCCCCAGGGGACTGCTGAGACCTTCACTAGGTCTGAGCAGCCATGTAGCAGAGGGGACCTGTCCCAGGATTTGGGAGGTCAGCAAAGGAGGAGACCCGTAGAACTTTATTGTTTTTCAAGCTGTACATGCTGTTTATTATTTTACTTTTTTAAATTTTATTTATTTTTTTATACAGCAGGTTCTTATTAGTTATCCATTTTATACATGTTAGTGTATACATGTCAATCCCAATCTCCCAATTCATCCCCCCACCACCACCCACCCCCGTCCCAGCCACTTTCCCTCCTTGGTGTCCATGTGTCCGTACGTTTGTTCTCTACATCTGTGAGACCCATAGAACTTTAGAACTTGGCCCCTGCTCTTCAGGTGGGACAAGACACAGCATCCCAGGAGCCTCTTGGGAATCAGACCCTCTCTTTGCACCTGTGCTTCTCAGCGTCTCCTCTTCTGGGCACCTTTCTTTACTTCCATCCTGTCTCTACGTCCTCCAGCTTCCTTTGGGGCTTCTTCTGAGCTATCTGCTGACAGCTGCTTTGTGTCATCCTGTGAGGGGGGAACATTACCTTGACTATCTTGTCTTCCTTCCCTGCTCCTCAATTTTTTACCCAGTGCGGGTAGGTGGTGCAGCAGAGCCCATCTACTCAGAAAAGTTCAGCATTTTAGTAGTAGAGGCAGCTCCCAGGGCTGGTCCTGTCCACCACAGATGTAGGTGACTACTTACTTCTCTGGGCCCTAAAGAGAGGTAACACACCTGAAGGTGTTCATTCCTGTAACTGAGGTCTTCCTTCCTAGTTCCAGGGAGGATTGAGATCCTAGGCTGATGTCGGAGGCTATTTGACTTCCACATTCTTTTTACCTGAGTGGTGGCTTGTAGCACAGTGAAGACGGCTGATTAGAAAAGTAGGATTTGGTGAGTGTGAAGATACAGAACCCAAAGTAAGGGCTGTGCCGCTGACTCTCTTGAGCATTGGTTTTTTCATATGTCAGATGGGATAACCCTTCTTTGTGAGGATTAATTGAGATAAAATATGCAGAACGTCTAGCACATGGTAGGTAATCAGTGCACGGTGACAACACATTCCTAGAACATCTAGAAAAGAATTAATCTTTATGCATAAAAATTGTGTCTGTTAGTCTCTGAGCTTTAATTGTTTATTAAATGTTTGTTTCAAGACATCCCTGCTTGCTCATAGAACTGTGGGGCCAGGCAAAGGGAGGGAGACATTTGCCGGCCTCTTTGCTGGGGGAGGAGGCTGGACACCCAGGAGCAAGGAGCCGCTGTGGCCCAGGGCCTGACTGAAGAGTTGCTCATGGTGAGGGACGTAAATGTCTGATAAAAAGGGTAGGAGAAAACCCCTTTGTGAGAAAAACTTCCCTAGAAGTATGTATACATAAGGCTGGAAGCATGACCGAGAATGGGTGAGAAATGAAGGGAAATAGAAATATATATGGTGTGTCTAGCCCTCAGCCAGTTGAATTTAGTGGCTGAAACAAAGCTCTATGCCAGTTTTGAGACAGGATACCTTGGAATCGGGGATCTCTCAACAATATCAGAACCTGACCACTTCTTGCCTCACCTGCTAGTAGCTCTGGCTTCCTGAAGATGGAGGCTATGAGGAGGGATGCTGTCAGGCGGCACCAGTTCCCACCAG
Organism: Delphinus delphis; assembly: GCF_949987515.2. Taxonomy (NCBI): domain Eukaryota; kingdom Metazoa; phylum Chordata; class Mammalia; order Artiodactyla; family Delphinidae; genus Delphinus; species Delphinus delphis. The sequence continues at coordinate 27,254,821 of NC_082694.2, read as the reverse complement.
CAAAGGAAGAATTGATTGGTAAAGTAGAAGTGATGAGACTCTTTAGAGAAAGGGACCCCATCTCAGCATTTCTGAATCCAGTGAGAAGCTTGGGCAAGGAGAGGTGTTTACCATAGACTTTAGAAAATTGTTTTTCGGTTGTAAACAGTTTTAACCCCATGGCTACAGACTCTAAAAGGGAAGTTAGCTGGAGGGGTAAGATTGCTTTTGAAAAAGGAAATGCTGACTTAACTGTCCTAAATGGTGCCCTAAGGAGGAAGGTGGTGGGACTGGGGAAGATCTGAACCGTCCATGTGGCTGCTTGGGCTGCTGTCTATGAGTGCAGATAGTAAAAGACCGTGCTTTTTACATGGAAAGGGGTGTGCTTCAAGTGTAGTCTGACGCTTTAAGAGGGACATAAGAGAGTCCAGTGGCCAGAATGTGCTGAGGTGGTGGAAAATGCTCAAGACAATAAAAGGCTTTTATATATTCCCAGCAAGAGCATAGAAGGAAGAGACAGTCTTACAGCTTTGGAGCAGAACTAGTGACAGAGAGAGAGAAGCCACTAGATCCCTGTCATGCCAGGGAGTATAAACTGGGGAGAGACCACAGCATGTGTGGTTAGGAAAGGAGAGCCAGCTACCCTACCTGAATCTGAGTCATTCACTCCCTACTGCACACCTTCAGATATACTCATGGAATGATATCGTTATGGAATTCTGATGGTTGGAAGAGGGCCAAAAGACCAGAGACAGGCAGAAAGTTCCATTTTTCAAAGAGATTTTGGAAATTGTAAACCAATGTCAGTTTTTGACAGTTCTAGAGCAGATTTTTTAAAAGGTGGTTCGTGAGATTTAGAAAGACAGTGGTGAGCTTTGAGGGTCCCTGTGGTTCTTTACAAACAAACTCAGTCAAACCAATGGGCCTGGATTTCTGCAGATAAATGTTATTTCCTGCCAGCTTCGTGGACAGATCAGAGAACCAGTTTTTATTTAAAGTCATCCTGAAGAGGGCACAGGTATAACTACCTTGTTCAAACTTTTAATCAACCAGTGTGGATCAGGGATTCCATGTTGGGATCACCTGGATCCCACCCCCAGGGATTCTAGTTTGATTGGTCTTGGGTGGATCTCTACTGGGCTGGGGCTCCCCAGGTGTATCTAATGTGTAGTTACAGTGGAACTCCTCTGACACAGGTGAGAGCTGAATGATGGGCACCCACCTGGACTCTTTACTGCAAATTGCTCACCTGAGTCTTAGGGCACCCGAATGGTTTACAGCCATACTTCCTCCTTGCTAATCAGTGGCCCAGCAGCATCGCATCATCTGGGAGGTTGTTAGAAATGCAGAATCTCAGGCTTTACATCAGAATGACTGAATGAGAATCTGCACTTTAACCACATTCAGGTGATTTGTATGTCCATGAGAGTTTGCGGAGCTGGTCTATGGCATTTCTGTGAGTGGAGAAGGGGACAGAAGTAAGTCTTGATGAACAGAGGTAAAGAACTCCAATTGCAGGGACTTCCCTGGTGGTCCAGTGGTTAAGACTTAGCCTTCCGGTGCAGGGGGTGTGGGTTCGATCCCTGGTCGGGGAGCTAAGATCCCACATGCCTCGTGACCAAAAAATCAAACAGAAGCAATATTGTAACAAATTCAATAAAGACTTTAAAAATGGTCCATATCAAAAAAATCTTTAAAGAAAAAAGACGTAATGGGAATAAAAATTTGATATATTACACTTAAAAAAAAAGAACTCCAGTTGTCAACAAGGGTAAGGAGGGTGATCCAACCCATTTACCCTGTATGCCAGGGAGACAAGAACATCTTGAGATTTACTTCATGTTTATTCTTGTTTTTCTGGAGTCCATTTCTTTCTAGTCTAGTGAGTTATCAATAAAATAAGCCCTTTAAGAACTTGTGTGTGTATTCTGAGAACAGTTGGGAAAGGGTTCTCAGAAGACGTCTGCTGCTCAGCAGTCTGACTTGGAACATGGGAGCCCCACGAGAGAGTATTAGCTGGTGGTAGTTGTGAACAGGAGGAGCACACCCATAGAACCCGGGGTCTCATGGAAGGGTCTGGAGGCTTAGGAGCTGAAGGGATGTGTGCCCCCTCTTCCTAAGATATAGGTAGGAGCAGGTGTGATCAGTGGGTAGGTGGGTGGTGGCAGCGGTAGTAGTGGTGATGCAGATATTTAAGTTGAATGATAGAACAAGGGGTTAAGAAGATTGGGGGCAGTCTGGAACAATGGGCTTCAGCCAAACTCAATGGAATTTAATCAGGGTAAATCCAAAGCTCTGCACTTGTTTTTAAACAAAGAAAGAAATAGCAGGTAGGAATAGCTGAAACTCTGAAAGGTGTGTTGACAGCCTGTCTCTAGGAGCTCTGTCAGAGTAGTCACATGCAGGACAACTGAAGAAGATGAGTTGTTCAGCTCGGACATGAGTGGAGGAACGCAGGCTAAGACGAGTCCTGTGTGGAAGAGGGAGTCAGTTCCTTTGTGTAGGGGAATGTGTGGAACTTTTATTCGAGGGTAGAAGTTAGCAGGTAGACTGAATCCATGTTTGTTTGTTTGTTTGTTTAACATCTTTATTGGAGTATAATTGCTTTACAATGGTGTGTTAGCTTCTGCTGTACAACAAAGTGAATCAGCTATATGTATACATATATCCCCATATCCCCTCCCTGTTGCATCTCCCTTCCACCCTCCCTATCCCATCCCTCTAGGTCATCAGAAAGCACTGAGCTGATCTCCCTGAATCCATGTTTGAAAACAAGAATTTTCTAACATTTATAGCTGTTCCAAGACTGAAGAACCAGCCCTGTGCCTGCGTGGGTCTGCGTAGAGGCTGGATGTTCTGGCTGGGATGTTACAAGGACGTCCTCTGTCAGGCGGGGTCTTCCACACGTGGTGGTCTCTTGCTCAAACTGTGTAAAGTATAACATATTCCTTAGACAACTACATTGCAGAAGAAACATCGCTCTTAGGCCATAACGTTTTTGGTCAATTTCTAGACCTGATTGATCTCAGACCTGGGTTGGAATATGGTCTGTAAACTCTCTGAAAATTTCAGCCAAGTGTGTGAATGTGCAGGGGTATATTTTCTCAGGGGAGAGGGGCTGTGGTTTTCAGCAAATTCTCAAGAGTATTCATGACCTCCCAAATTTAAGAAGCATGCTCTACCTGAGCTGTCCAATATGATAGCCATTAGCCATGTGTGGCTACAAAAATTAAAATTAATGAAAATTAAATTCAGAAACTCAGGCACACTAGCTGCCTTTCAAGTGGTTTGTGTGTTCGATTTTTTATCAATATGAGTAGTTCTACTGGACATGGAGTTTCCCTGCGGGGTCTCTGAACCCTCACTGAAGACTGTTTCTGGGTTGGGGACATAGCTGTCCCAGTTGGTTATTCCTGGAAGGATATTCTGGGATAGGGTTCCTGTTCCCACCCCAAGGTAAGTGGTGAGGGGTATGGAGGGGGCAATGCTTTCCTGGGTTCTAAACAACCCACGGCAAAGCTTATTGCATTTTTTTTTTTTTTTTTAACTGAGCATGCTCTCTTTATTTATTGCTTCCCTTGAAGGCATGGGCCATGTTTTAATTATCTGCTGTGGGGAAAAACAATAGGAATGCGGTGTGGCTCCCCATCTGAAGGTGCTCTCTGAAGCTGCCTGGGGGAAAGTGGCTTCTCCCACCCTCACTGGTACCCAGCAGCCCCAGTGAACCTTGCCTGAGGGCTCTTACTCGGGCACATGCCCCACCCCAAGTCAGCAGTCACCTCTCTGCCTTGGGCCTCTCATCCTGGAGAAGGGAGTGTGGTGGCTGGGTGAGTTGAAAGACCACATCAGGGGTCTCGGGAGTTGTCACTGATTCCTCCTCCCCTTCCCATCACTTCTTTATCGTTCCCTTGTGGACTGAGGGCAGGATGCTCAGGAAGAGAGAAGGTGTTGGAGAGGAATACGACCCCTTTATCTACCTTGAGCCCTGCTGCACTTTGGCTGGGAGAGTCCTTTAGGGTTGCTTTGGGCCTCTGCCTGAGTGTGTCTGTGCAGGGCCCAGGCTGCTGGCACACCTGGAGTGGACACACCCCTCTGTGGCCTTGTCTCCTGTCATTTGCTTAAGAAATCTGATAACCTAAGTTTTTATTAGTCACTGAGGGAGGGGAAAAAAAAAAGCCGGCGCCCCAGTGTGGGGTAACTGGCCAGCCTTCCGGTGACCACGGGGGGTTGCTTGCTTGCTTCAGGTCGCACAAGCTCTGTTCCTGCGCTGCTGGCTCTGACCTGTACATGTTCTAACTCCCTTGTGCCCTGTCTCCCCACACCCAGCCAGGGAATTCGTGGACAGAATAATGCACCTCCCACTACTAGTAGAGCAGCAACTCTAAATGCTCCAAATGGAAAGGGAGTTGCATTAGGTAGAGTCATTTGGGAGCGTTTGCCAGAATGCACGTGTCCCATAGTCCTCCACCCCATTTAATTACTGCCAGAGGAAGCCTCAGGAAGGGGTGTGGAGATGCTGGGTCAAAAACAAGTAGCAAGGTACCGGACCATAGAGTCTGTTCCCTTCTGAGCCTTTCTTGTGGGAAGGACACTGGGTGGCTCTCTCTGGTCTCATTTTGTTCTGTCTTTTTCTTGATTTCTCTGCCCTTTAAGAGTAAGCTCTGGGTACCCCAGTTCCCTGGTTGATGCTGGGAATGATCCTGGAGCCCCAGAAGAGAGAGGGAATGGCATCCTCTCACCATGAGCCTGGGTCCTGTCTGGATGGTTGACGCTGCAGGATGCGGTGGGGGTGTTGGGAGCCAGTGAGAGGAGAAGAGCTGGTGCTAGGAGGATACGGAGGAGAGGCACCTTCCTGGAATGCTTCCTCAGTCCCAGGACCTCCAGTGTCCCCTGTGCCGGGGGAGGGCAGCTTCTCTCTCTGGCGTCGCTTAAGTTTCCAGAGACAGGACGTCATCTGCTTTGACTGGTAAACCTGCAAGTTGCCTTCCCAGCCTCCTTCAGCACATCTCGCCTGGGACTGGCTGTGTGCGAGGCGCTGCGCTGAGCCTGAGCCATCGGTAAAGGGGAAGCAGCATTTACTCTGTCCTTAATGAGCTCACAGTCTGGGGAGGGAGGCAAGCGTGGCAACAGACTATTAGTCTGGTAGGGCTACAAGGGAGGGATGCCTTGAGGGCAGAGACCAGCCTTAGTCACTGTTAGGTGAAGAGAGACCATCGTGGAAGGGAAGGGACCTGTTTTGAGAGTTTCAGCGTAGGGATATGTGAAAGATGAGGGGGGGTACTTCTAGGAGGAGGGAGGCATCTCCCCTGAAACTGAGCTGTGCAGAGATGCTACTCGAATGCTCACGGCTGGTGGCAGTGGTGTGGAAGGACGCGGACAGACCACAGGGCACCAGCTGAGGGTGTTCATGGGTCCTCAAGGTGGAAGGTAAGATGCTTTGTGTTAATTATTCTTGGTAGTCTTCCCCTGGGGCTGCCCCCAGGTTTCTAAACCACTCAGTATTCCTGTCTCAGCTTCTCAATGAAGGTTCTGTGTTATTTGCTTGGATCCTGGAACATTTGGTGGTCCAAGGCTATTGAATTTGGGGTGGGGAGACCGTGATGAGGTTCATAGAATATAAGACCTTCTTACAAGCATTTAGGATGGCTTGTGGGGTGTGGGCAGAGCCACAGCTGCTGCTTGTCAGCCTGGGGGGGTCTGGGTGCATTCTGTTTGTTGGTATGGAAATATGCAGGTGGAGTTGCTGGCTGGCTCTGCTTTCCCTCTGACATCACTGGGTGCCTGAGTTCAGTCTGGTTCTATTGCATCTCCAAGGAGGAGCACCTTTTCTTCCTTTGCTGCTGTTCTTTCACCTCCTTGTCTTTCTCCTCCCCGAGATTGCCGTTGATACAGACTTCCGCTGCCAAAGCTAATTGTGAGGCCTGATCTGTGAATGAAGGCAAAGGCAGTTCCCATGACAACTGCAAAGAGTTTGAAATATAGGGGATGATGTGTGTGTGATGGGCTGCAATTACTTGGGTGGAAATTGATGTGTGGACACCGGTGACTTCAAACATAGGTTCTGAAGGTGGAGAGGATGTTGGGTTTCTTTGGCAGATCCTTTGTGTGATGGAGAGGGAAGGGAAGGTCACAGATTTCCCCCACAGTCGATTCCAAGTGCCTTCAGTGTGTGGAATGCTGGGAAAACAAAACAAAACAAAAAAAACCCCGGGGCTTTGAAGAGGCACGACTCTAGCCATTCTGGTTGGAGAGGCAGGACACACAGAGACAGATAGCAGTACCAAGTGTCAAATGAGAAACATTGGAAGTGCTGTCAGCTGGCAGAGGTCTAGGGTAACCTGAGAAGGCTTCCTGGAGGAAGTGGGGCTTGAACTGAGCTTTGAAGTAAAGCCCTGTGGGGAGTGACCTCCTTTAGGACACAGGCATGGCAAGAGAGGAGAAGTTGTCATCTACCCCCTGCCAACTCTAGAAAAGGTAGGTTGATAAGAAAATCATAGAGCTACACAGAGCAGCACCAGCTGTATTGCTACGAGTGGCGGGGGAGGGGGGGAGGCGAGAGCCCTGCTCAGTCTCCCAATTTTTCAATCTGTAGAATGGGCATTAATAATTCCTGTCTCATTGGTTTGTTTTGAGGGTTAAATAAGATACAGTACATCATGGTCCAGTTATGGGGCTTGGCGTGGCGTTGCTGCTTGGTTGATCCTCCTATAAACCCCCCCAAATCTGTCTCTGGATGCATCCCCATTTCCTAGTCTTTATATATCTGTGTAGGTTCTGGCCTGTAGGTAACTGTGTTTCTGAGGTTCTCTGTGTTGGGGTATTTTGTGGGTTCTGAGAGTGAGTTAATCCATTCACCTCTCCCTAGTGGGGAGGGCTGTGGCCCCATTCCTCCTGCTGGGAGTGCAGTGGTGTCTAGGGGTCATGATGGAAGGTGGGGAGGGACCTCCAGCTCCTATGCAGAGGGGTCCCAGGCACCTCTGGGTTGGTCACTGTGAAGCCCCAAGTGTAGAAAGAGGGGCAGATAGGGGAGGGGGTCAGGTGTGAGGTGTGGAGAATGTCCCCGCTGGAGGCAGAGTGGCCCCAGCATGCGCCTCTGTGTCTCCTTGGAGCTGTAGCGTTCCAGGTGCTTCAGAAAAGGGCAGGAGGCCAGGGTGGGATAGAGATGGTTGCAGGTGCCCTGCCTTGGGGACCACGGGCTCTGCTAGGGTGTCTGCAGTCTGCGGGGGGTGAGGCGGGACCTGTGGTTCAAGCAGAGAGTCAGGGTGGCTCTTGCAGCCTTGTGAGGAAGACGTGTGTTGGCTGAACAAGGCTCGGCCTCGGCTATAGTTCAGATGGCAGGTCGTGCCCTCCCAGGAGAGCAAGTATTCCTCTGATCCCTGGGGACCTCAGAGAACAGGTCGACCAGGAGAGTGTCCTCTACGTCTCAGTGCCCAACCCCCTGCCTCCCCACCCTCCTTGTGTAGAAACTCAGCTCAGCACATTCCAGCTCTGTGCAGAGCCTAGTGAGTAGGGAAGACGGGGCCCCTGCCCACGTGGGGAAGACGGCCGTGTAAATAAATAACTGCACTTGGTAGTGACGGCTCTAGAGGAGGCCCCAGGAGGAGTGGGTGAAGCTCCTGAGGGCTAGATGAGCTGGGAAGGTAGCAGTGGCAGGTGACATTTGGATTAAGCCTTGTACCATATTAGCTTGCCAGGTGGGGGAGAGGGAAGGGAACCTAGGCAAGGAGCAGCATCGCCAAGTCTCTGAGGCATGAAAATATTACTGTTCTTAGACCCATAGCTTAAAGGGAAGTGGTCTGGTTCAAGAGACCCTATCCCTCTTTAAGTTTCCCTGAGGTTGGCTGGGAGAGAGGGCTTAAAGAACTGGAATGAGAAACACCTGGGTTGGAATTCTAGCTCACCACTCACCAGCTGTGTGTTGATGGTCAAGTAACAACATCTCTAAGCCCATTTTCCCATAAGGTTGTGTGTGGACAAGTCAAATGAGATGCTCCCACAGCATGGTTGGCAGAGGGCCTGGTACCTAGCAGGGGCTTGATAAACTGTGGCAGCCACAGCAGCAACGGTATTGATTGTTACTGTCCAAGCAGTGTTAGTTGCTCTTATCCAGCAGCAGACTGTATGAGGGTGGGTGGGGCAGGGGTTTTGGGGACTAGGATAAAGGAGGGACTTCACTTGGCCTGGCCAAGGTAAGAGCCAAGGGGTGCAGAAGCCCATGGCTCAGGACAGTGCTCCTTGCCCTGCCTTGTCACCTGCCTTCCTCCCTGCCCTGGGGAGGAGCCCAGTAGGGCTGCTCTTTGCCCCCAGAGGTGAGGCAGGTGTGGGTCCTGGTGCCTTCTGGAGTCTCCTCACCAGAGCCCAGCTTTGCTGTCTCTCATGAGGCAGCTCGTCCCATTCTGAGTACCCCCTTGGAGCTTCAGGGAGGGGGCAGTAATTGGGCAGGTGTGGTGGAGTTGGTAGCAGAGCACATCACTGAAATGAGCTCTCCCACATCCTAACTAGTCCTACAAGTCACATCTGTGAGTTGAAAAGTAGCACACAATGAACTCTCTCAGAAATTGAGTGGTAGCTAGCAGCACCTGCAGTGTGGCAGGCACTGTGTTGCATTTTTTTCACAGAATCCTCACACCTTTGTATGAGGTAGCTGCTTCTGTAAAATAGAACTGCAAAGTAGGCTAAGGGAGGTAAGGTACCACCACCAAGGTCCTGCAGCTAGATAGTGGAGCCAGGAAACTGAACCAGATACATGAGTACCAGAGACCATATAAGGGTCCCCCTCCTAGAAGACAGAAGCTCTGGGGTGTTCAGCTACAGGGAGGGGATGGGGTGAAGCACGATGTCTCCTGGGTTGCCTAGGAACTGCAGGGCTTTCCTCTCCCCATTCTGTTCTTTCTCCTTCAGTCTCCTGGGTGCTGCAGCCTTCAGAGGCTCAGAGTCTGGGCTGCCTCCCCTCCTCAGCCTTTCCAGGGGATGGGAAGCCCTGAAGTCTGGAGGCGCCTCCTCCTGTGGCCTTTCTAAAAGAGGAGGAAACATTGAGGGTGGTGGTGGTGGTGAGGCTGTCTGGAGGGGGTGGCCTATGTTCAGGCACTAGGGATGAGTATTCCTAGGGTGAGGTGGTGTTCGTGTGCAAGGGAGGGCAAGTCTGACTTGGTGAGGCTTTGAGCCACAGGCAATGTTGGCTTCAAGAGGAAATCTGCTGGAGGGAGGGAGGAGTAGGACTGCATAATGGTTGAGAGTCTGGTCTGTAGAGCCGGATAGACCTGCCTTGGAGTCCCAGTGCTGCTGTTTTCTAGCTGTGTCACCTTGGGTAAGTTACTTCACTTGTCTTGCCTTGTTTCCTCATCTGCAAAATGGGGTAAAGGTTCATACTGCCAAGGCTTTATTTTTTTCTTCTAAGATTGCAGGGGCTATTGCTTTTATAGCGCCTAGCACTGTCCTAGCTGCTGCTAGGATGAGGCAGTTTGCTGGTGTCCTAGGGCTAGAGAGTGGCCTGAGGGGGAAGCCTGCCAGCATCTGCTCGACCCCGACGCAGTCTGCCTTTGACCCTGTAGATGCAGAGGATGCCTCTGGGTATTACCTTCTGGTCCCCGACTCGGGAGTTGTTGAGGGTGTCCCGGGATTCCCCGCCTGTCGGGGAGCGGCGGCGGGCCTGGGCCACAGCCAGCTAGGCTCCGGCACCCTTGGCTGTGCCCCCGCCTCCCGGCTGGGCAGGTCCAACCCCCGGCGGCCCTGCCCCCGCTCGGCCGGCGGCGGGGATTGGCTGGCGAGCGCGCCGCCCCCTCCACACCAGCCTCGCCGGCGGCGGGGAGGGGAGCCAAGCCGGCAGCTGGCCGCCGCCGCCTCTGCAGTGCCTCCCTCCGTGCGCTCCGGCGGGGATAATGGGAGGCCCGCCGGCCGATGCACCAGAGGAGGCCGGCCGAGGTAGAGCGGGCAGGGCGGGGAGGGACGAGGCTAGACCGGACGCAGGAGGAGGGGCAGAGCCCTCCTGGATCTTGGGAGGGTGGAAAAAGGAGAAATGAAAACAAAAACACTCTGGAAGGCGAATGAGCCCTTCCACCGCGCGTCTGGGTGGCAGCTGGAGGCAGGAAGATGGTCCCTGCTATCCTTTCTTTCCGAGGCCCCGTGCCTCCCCTTCTCCCCCTTTCCCTGCAGCGGTGCTGGGGGTGCAGCAGAAGGACTTTGCTGCTTTCCTGGTGTCAGCCTGGCTCATCAGTCTCTCCGGCTTCTTTTGCAGGTGGAAATAAAGGCTGGTGAAGGAGCCGGGCCGTGGGGGCAAGGGGCTGCTGTCAAGGTACCTTGTGTGTGTGTGTGTGTGTGTGTGTGTGTGTGTGTGTGTGTGTGGTAGAGGTGAAGTGTTTGATGGGATTGGATAAAAATAAAGGGTCTCCTCTGGTGATCCCTTAATCTCCCACTGTGTGTGTAGCAGCAGCTGAGGGGGAGGGGCGGCGGGGGTGTGGGCGGCCAATGAATTCTCAGGCCTGTGTGGGTTTTGTTTGGATTCTTTTTGCTTTCTCAGCTGGATGGTTTGGGTGCAGTTGGGATTGGGTTTGTTGAACTGTTTTTTTTTTTTTTTTAAGACATGCAACCCACTCCCATCCTTGCCTCTGGAAATCTCTCGAGAATGTCCCTGCCACTGTTGGTTTGCATCCAATCTGCAGAAATCCCGGGGCGGGGGGTGGGGGGGGGTGGGGGAGAGGTTAAGGGGGAGGGGGAATTGTGCTCCTGAGTCTGAAGCTGATAGGGTGTCATTAGTCATGCTGCTGTCACCATGGAGATGGCTGGAGGAGAGGAGGTGGTGGGGGTGAGGATATTTTGGGTAGGGTGGGGGCTGATGCAACATCATGACTGGGAATCCTGCAGGCGGTCGACTGCTGTTACTCTGTGCAGCTTGGTGTCTGGGGGACTGGAAGGGAATGTTACCAGGTGCGTGGGAAGTGGAGAAGGGGGCACTGAGCTTCTCCGTGTGGTTGTCTCGGGGCCAGGGCTGGGGTATTTGGGGCAGGGCAGAGTCTGTGGAATATAAGCCATTACGAGGAAACACAGATGTTCCTCCCTGGTTGGCAAGGACCAGGATCAGTAGGTTTCCTTGGGCTTTGCCCTGTTTTCAGGGCTGGGGATCCGCCGTGAGTTTGGGATTACTCAGCAGTATCCTCTGCTGGCCCAGGGTGGAGAAAACAGAGCAAGAGGCAGCTCAGTGTGGCTGCCTCTCAAGTCAAGAGAAGAGAGGCTGGGGAAGGAGTGTAGGGACAGGTAGGCAAGGCAGGACTGGATGGGACTTCTAGGAGGAGGGAGCCCATTCCTGCCCCTGCCTCAGCTCTGTCTTCTCCTTCAGCCCCTGGAGCCTGTGAGGAGCTGGGGGAATCTGGTTGCTTGGGTAGCAGGTGGGTGAGCTGCTCATGTCCCCAGATGCTCTGAGATTTTTCTCCCTGGAAATCCTCCTCTGGCTTCCTGGGAAAACTGCGGGAAGCTCCCTGGAGGCGCTGGAAGTACCACCCTCACTGCCTGGGTGGGGACGCTGTCAGGGAGGGGCTCTGCCTTCCCAGAGGGGATGGGGGCTACTGGGTGAGGCTGCGGGGTGGATCAGGAGCTGGGGTGGTTCCCTGGCTTCCTCCCAAAGGAACTTACATCAAGAAAGTACTTGGGGGAGGGCAAGAAATTTGCTTCTGGGAGAAGGAGAAGGGCCAGGTGGCATTGGCTCTCCTGGGGAGCTGGGCAAGCCTTGATGAGGACGCTAGTAGTGGGTGACCACCTGGGACAAGACCGTGGTAGGCCCCTGAGGCAAGCAGAGGTGGTTGATACTGGCGATGCTGTGCGTGGGGAGGAGAGAGCTGTGAGCTCACTCCACACCCCTTCTCCGGTGAAACCCCCAGGTGTCACCTCCACTTCCGCCTCTGGCCGCCCACTGCTGTAATCACCTGTGTGCTGTTGAGGGCTGTGGACACGGAGATCATGGAGTACACCTGTTCTGCTCCCCACCCTGGGGAAAGCAGGACAAGGGGATGAGGACAGGTAGGCTCAGGGAAGGGGCAGCTCCCTCCCTCCTCTGTGTCTTTGGCCTTGTCAGCCAGAGCTTCTCTCTCTGCTGGGAGGAAGGACTGCTGGCAGGTTTGTTTACTCCGGAAAGCACCCCCTCCTGCCTAATGATGGCTTCTCTTCAGGTCTTTCCAAGTGTGTTCTCCTTTCCTCCCTGCCTGCATTCTGCTGTCCCTGCCGTCCTGATGGAAGCTCCCAGCTTAATACCACCACCCTTAGTGTTGTGGGCATGGAGCAGGGCTGCCTGGAAAAACAGAGGATGCCCTTCAAACATGTCTTCCTCCTTCCCCCTTCTCAGAGTGGGGCCTGAGCTGGTGGCATTTTTATTATTTATTTATTTTATAAAATGTATTTATTTTGGCTGCGTCAGGTCTTAGTTGTGGCACGCGGGATCTTCATTGTGGCACGTGGGATCTTTTGTTGCAGTGCACGGGCTCTCTAGTTGTGACGCGTAGGCCCTAGAGCTCACGGGCCCTAGAGCGCGGGCTTAGTTGCCCCGCAGCATGTGGGATCACAGTTCCTGCGTCCCCTGCATTGGAAGGTGGATTGCTAACCACTGGACCACCAGGGAAGTCCCGGGCAGCGTTTTTAAAGCTCTGAGGTGTTTGTGCTTGTTTTCATCGTTGTCTGTTGGAAAAGCCTAGCCTCCTCTTGGTCCAGGTTGCCACTGCCAGCAAGCACTTGGATCTGAGCCCCTGTTCCTGGTGCCACCTTCCCCCCAGATAGTTTTCTTAGGTGGCCAGTTGAGTGTGGTGTCCCACATACTCTGGTGGAGCAATTTTGCTAGATCCTCTTCCGTCAGGAGGTGGTGGTGTAGGAAGATGTGTGTGGCGTGTGAGCTCATTCAGATCAGGCAAAGACTCTGGGACACAGGACAAAGGGGTCTCCCAGTCTGTGTTCCCACAGGATGGGCACAGGATGGGTAAGCCCCCTGGGTGAAGGGTATCCAGCAACCAACGGGAATGTGCTCATCTACTGTGTGCTGAGTCCTGCCAGGGTTTCAAGAATATTCATGATGTAGGGTGTGCGTTATGCCTGTCACAGGCATAGAGTTGAGCTTGATGAACGCACGTGGTCATTTACTGTCTAGCGTGTTACATGTCTACTCACGATACCCCGAGGAACATGCCATAGCATACGCTGTTGCCACTGCCTCCCTCTTCGCAGCCTGGACAGGAGTGAGTGCCCAGTGCCGAGAGCACCAGGCTGCCCTGCTCTCGGGCTCCCACACTGCTCCCATACTCTGCCCCATGGGAACCCTCCACTGGCTGAGGATGTGTGGAAACTGTTTTGGAACTGTGCCCGGGATCTCTGCCTTCTGTCTCTCCTTTGGGCCACTGCTCCTTTTGTCAAGGATCTGTGATCCTCAACTTGCCACACACCGTGGGTCACTCCTACTAGTTCTTTCTCGCCTGCTCTTCCCACTCTCCAGCCCTCTGTGTGGGTCCAGCAGGAAGTCTTTTCTCTCTGAGGTATGTTTACAAGCAGTAGTGAACTTGGGGAGATATGGAAGCAGGTGAGCATATCAGACGATGGTAGGAAAGGAACCAACCAAGAGGATTTCAGAGTTGAGTTTGAGAGTGGAAAGAGAGGGCTTCACCATGCACAATAAGTGGTAGAGTTAGAGTCCCAGAGCTCAGCTCCACCTCCTTGGTGACCCCAGCCATTTTTTAATGTTGTGGGAGAGCGGGAAGACTTTGTAGTACAGGTAGGTGAGTGAGCCGAAGGGAGAGCCTTCCTGCCCACCACGGTGCAGGCCCTGGAGCTACCTGCAGGGGTCACTGTGATGGCTCCTTAGCCCCCTTGCTGGGCTGGCTGAGGAGGGACCTAGGTGCTGGGCTCCCTCCAGCTGTAGATGGACATTTCTGCTAGAAACCATCATTGTGGTCTTGCCAAGTCCCCTCCCATGCCCCCGAGGCTGTAGCAGATAGTTTGGCTGGCTGGGGATGGGGGCAGGGAGTATTGGGAGGCCTTGGTTTGGCTCAGCTTTTGGGTATCTTGTCTTTCCCACCCTGACCTCCTGGGCTTTTGGCCTCATTTTCTCTCCTACTCTGGCATCTGGCAGTCATCTGAGGACTCCCCCTCATTACCAGCCTGTCTGGAGCTTCTGAGGAGGAGATAGCTTCCTTATGGATTAGTTTAGGAAGCCTTTGGGCAAATAGAGATGGGGTGGCTGAGACAGTTAAAATCCACAGATTATCACGCTATCCAGAACTGTGATCCTCTTCCCATTCACTTTATCTCCCTTTCTTCCTCCCTTTGTCTTTCTGCATTTACTGAGTGTTTACCACGTTCCAGGTATAGTACTAGGTCCTGAAAAATAAGAGAAATTATGATTTGATGTTCACAATATCACTAGAAGTAAGAGACATCGACCAAGTTGCCTAAAACTGTAACACTGAGCGCGAAAACCATCACTGGCAGGTGTTGTCGTTGTTGTTTTTAAATACAGTAAATGCTTTTGATCTTTGTGCTGTGGTTGTGAACTGGCACGGGGCAGACCAAGCCTCTCACCCCCAGCCAGCCCTGCTCTTTACATCTGCTTTCATCGTCGACTTAGTGGACCTCCTAGGACTTTGAAGGAAGCATCAACATGCCAACCATATGTTCAATAAGTTAGTGTTTCCAGGATCTGGCGAGTACAGATTAGTGTAGTGGGGGTCAGAAATGGACCTGCTGAGACGATAGCTTAACTTTGTTTTGTTTTAATTTTTAAATTTTATTTTAATTTTTTTGGTTGCACTGGATCTTCGTGGCTCCGCGCGGGCTTTCTCTAGTTGAGGCGAGCGGGGGCTACTCTTGGTCGCGGTGCGTGGGCTTCTCATTGTGGGGGCTTCTCTTTGTTGCGGAGCACAGGCTCTAGGCGCACGGGCTTCAGTAGTTGTGGCTCGTGGGCTCCAGAGCGCAGGCTCAGTGGTTGTGGCGCACGGGCTTAGTTGCTCCGCGGCATGTGGGATCCTCCAGGACCAGGGATCGAACCCGTGTCCCCTGCATTGGCAGGCGGATTCTTAACCACTGCGCCACCAGGGAAGTCCTGATAGCTTAATTTTGAAAGGAAGGTGTTGGCTTTAGATGTGTTGGGTTTGAGATTCAGGAAAAGCTGGAAGAAAATACTGTACCTGGGCAGTTTACCTTGAACCTGAAATTGTCTTCTACTCATTTGAAGTGTGTGGGTCCTGGAGCCCTTACTGCTTTAAGGAGCGCCCATGAGGCCACTGGCTGGGAAGAGGAGGATGAGAAGTGCAGTTGTCCAGTTTCTTTTCCTGTCTAATCCCAACTCTCCTACTCTTGGGTTCTTTCATTAGCCATGCGGCAGTCCCTGGACTTTAGTCTCCTCTGTAAAATGAAGGGGTTGCCTCCAGAGTTAGTTTTTCTCAAACTAAAAGGGGGGAAGGACCTTTTTCCTAATTCCCAAAATATTGCAGACCAAAACAGGTCCTACTTTGTACAACTAGTTGGCAGCTCTAGCCACGTGTGGCTCCCCTCAGGAGTTCAGCACCATCTAGACCAATCTGTTAGCCATTGGATGAGATGGTCCAGCGAATGTATACTTGGACGGAGCAGCAGGTTCAACTTGCAGTGCTGGTTTCTAAAGGCTTATTCTTGGTTCCTGTGTTTATGTTGTGGTGAACTGGTGATAAACAGTTTATGGGCCATTCCCTGAACAGCATTACTTTAGAACTTTGCTTCTGGGAGAGCAGAGGGTCTCTGTTTTGACCCCTGTCTTCCGTAGTCTCAATATTGGGGACAGAGCCACCACTTGGAAGAGTAGAGACCTTGCTGCCCCCGAATTCTCTTGGAATACCTCAAAAGATTTTACTTGCATCTCAGCCTCTGTAGATAAGGATGCCTCCTGTCTGTCCTTTTATATCTGCAAGTCTCAGGTTCTCATGGTGGATCGTCAGAACCTGTGGGGCAGGACTGTGTGTGTGTGTGTGTGTGTGTGTGTGTTTGTGTGCTGCATGACTTAGAGGAAGAGAACAGTTAAGGCAGAGGCCAGGCTCCTGTAGCTGCCAGAGTGAACTTGGGCCCTGCCAGACACTAAAGTTCCATTGCCTTGGGCAGGGTACCTTGACTTCTGAGCTTTCTCCATTTGGTGGCTTGAACAAGTTCAGGCTGTGTGAAGAGGGTGCTGCCTGACTGTACCAGGCTGTGCTGGAGCCAGAGCCAGGAGACCGTGCCTTCCCAGTTGGGATCATTGTTGCCCTGTACCAGAACTCTAGTGGGGGAATACAGAAATGGATTTCCAGTGGAGTGCTGGAGGCTGTGCTCAAGAGATGCCTACCCTGTTTTCCCTGGCACTGCAGATTCCTTTCTCTTCTCCACCTGTGCTCTCCATCCTAACATGCTCTTCTCACAGCCTCAGCCCATCCCCATTCTCACCCCTCGTGCTTTGAGCTCAGCCCTAAGTAGACTGAGCAGAGAGAGGGCCTCCAAGAGCACTGCTTTGCAGGGCATGGGCAAAGGACTCCTTGTGTCAGAGTTATCTAGGAGCTTGTAAAAACGCTGCAGGGCTGCCAGGCCGAGAGAGCCATCTGTTGGGGTCACTCCTGTGGGTTCCAGTCACATAACTAGGTAGAATGGATGCAGGATGACTGGGTGTGGGAGCCCCAGAGGTGAGTGTTGGAACCTCTCAGCAGGTGGGTTGCGTGGCATCCCCTTTTCACTGCCCCTACCGCTTGTCCCTGAGTCAGGTCCTACCTGATGATTGAGCTATACACTGACCTCTGCCCTGTGGCCCTTTTTTCCACTGTTACTTCCCCTTGGTTCCTGTTTTCCAGCTGTGGGTTCCCAGTGGTGTCATTTGGACCCTGGGTAGTAGTTAGGGCTTAGTTCTGGGGTTATGTGGTTGGAGTGGTATATGCCTTGGGGCTGTATTGACAAGTGATCTGGAGCAGTCTGAACACCCAGCTGGGAGCCAGAGCCCAGGGTTCGGTGTCCAGCCCCTGGGAAGCCCCTCCCCCTTACTTTCCAGAGGCTGCCTCCTCCATGTGGGGGTCTCTGCTGAGGTCTGGGGAAGCGGCATGTGGAGGGAGACCTGGGCGGGTGGCAGGGCGCTTCAGCCCTAAATACTTGCTCCCCTCCACAGCCTCCACCAGGATGCGCAGGGGCCACGCTTCAGCTTGCCTCCAGAGTTGCCAGCGGCCGGGCCCTCTGGTTCAACTAGTTTAGTGCATCTTAGAATCGTCTGTGGAGCTTTTGAAAAAGAAAATATCAATGTCTAGGCCTCAGACCCAGAGAATCTGATGTAACTGGTCTGGGGTGGAGCCCAGGCCCCAGCATTTTTCACAGCTCCCTAGGTGACTTAAATGTACACTCAGGGTTGAGAGCCACTGCCCTCATTCATTTTGGCTTTCCCTGTGTCTCCTATATCCCTGGCTTGCCCTGGAATTTTTTTTCTCATCTATTGATAATTACAGTGAAAATCTTTCCAGATGCTGTATTTATTAAGACAATGAGACATGTCAGGCAAAATACTGGATTGAGTGTTCTGATCCATAAGTTCATATTAAAACCAGAATTTAAGAGGGAAATTCTGTAGCTGATGACAGAAACTCAGTGTTCTCCTCTCAGCTTTTAATTTTAAAAAACTTTTATTGAAGGATAGCATCCACACCATAAAAGCACATACTGTGTACAGCTTGGTGAGTTTTCACAAAGTAAGTACACCTGTGTAACCAGCACCTGGATCAAGAAATGAGTACCCTCACCCCATTGCCATTGTTCAGAATTTCTGAGGCATTTGGGCAAAGTAGGTGAAGCTATGCTTAGTATAGCAGTGTTTGCTTGCTTTGGGCCTGGAGGACTTCAGCTGGTCCTCTCTCAGGAACACCTTTACATGCCTGTGTGGGTGTTCCTGAAACTGAGTGGATTTCGAGGTGATAGGGCGCAAGGCAGAGGAGTCCTGCAAGCCCCTCCCTGGTGTTACCCTCTATTCTGTCTACCCTTTACTTCCTTTTCCACCTTGGCCTTTAGGCTTGCCAGTCCTCAATCTTGGCTAAATCCAAAAGTCTGTAACATCTTTTGGCTTTTTAATCTCTTTTTTGATTGTATAGATACTACATGTTCCTTGGAAAAATTAGAAAATAGAAATAAATAGAAGGGAAGAAATTTGTCCATAACTCACAACCTGTTTAACCATTTTTAACTGGAATATCCCTCTGCACTCGATTCTATGCACACTGGATGCTTGTTCCGTGTTCTTTATAAAATTGGAGTCATGCTGCATTATAGCCCACTTTTCCCTACATAATAACTCACTGCAGTGCTATCTGTTGAGCACTTACCATGTGTGTGTCTCATGGGGCAAAGTTTTCATAGTTCTCTCTCTCATAGTTCTCATGACAGCTCCAAGTCAGATGGTGGTAGCCCCACCTTTCAGATAAGAAAACTGAGATTCAGGACAGTAGTATGACCAAGGGCCCATGTTTCATAAGGGGGTGGAGCTGGAATCGAGGCCAGGGATGTCTTTTTAACATGGTTTGAAGATAAAAGATATTTCTCCTTCACCTACTGATAAGGTGAACTGTGTTAATACAACTCTTAATACTGAACTATCTTTGCATTCCTGGAATATACCATGGTTGGTAATGGGAATTTTTTTTTTTTTTTTTTTTTTTTTGCGGTACAAGGGCCTCTCACTGTTGTGGCCTCTCCCGTTGCGGAGCACAGGCTCCGGACGCGCAGGCTCAGTGGCCATGGCTCACGGGCCCAGCTGCTCCGCGGCATGTGGGATCTTCCCGGACCGGGGCACGAACCCGTGTCCCCTGCATCGGCAGGCGGACTCTCAACCACTGTGCCACCAGGGAAGCCCGGTAATGGGGAATTTTTTTAAACATGCTGTTTTGATTTGATTTATTAATGTGGGAGTTTAGCATCTATATTTGTGAGTGAGATTGATCTATAATTTTCATTTTGTGTTTTTATTGTCAGATGTTGGTATTAGAGTAATGGTAACTCCATATAATGCGTTGTGAAACTTTTATTCTTTCTTTGTGCTCTGGAACGGTTTAAATAGTCATTTTATTCCTTAAGGATTTGGGGAAAAAAAAAATCTGCTGGTGAAACTGTCTGAGCCTGGTACCTTTTTTGATGGATGGGTCTTTGCAGCTTTCAGATGTTTTTCCCCCTGTGACTGTTGGTACAAAACACTTACTTTGCCTTTTCCATGAGATCTGTTTTCAGACTTATTATTGATAGCATAATGCATATATGGTTATTGGTTTTCAGTTTCCTCAGTATCTGATTTTTTCACTTTCTTAATTTCTAATGTTGTATATTAATTTTGTCTCTTTTCCTTCCTTAGCTTTGCCAGTTTTATGTGATATAAAAGCAGATTTGTCAGTTGTGCTTTCTGTTTTCTAAAGCATTAATTTCTGCTTTCACCTTTATTAATTGTCTTTTTCTTAGGTTTATTTGGTGCGTACTTTTTCTTTCTTTAAAATATTTATTTATTTATTTATTTGGTTGCACTGGGTCTTAGTTGCGGCTCACCAGCTCCTTAGTTGCGGCATTTGGGCTCCTTAGTTGTGGCATGCTAACTCTTAGTTTCAGCATGCATGTGGTATCTAGTTCCCCGACAAGGGATCAAGCCCAGGCCCCCTGCATTGGGAGCAGAGAGTCTTATCCACTGTGCCACCAGGGAAGTCCCCAGTATGTGCTTTTTCTAGATTCTCAGTTGGATCCTCAGGACACTCTATTTTTTCTATCTTTGTCTGCTTTTTTCTTCTTTGATCACAAACACATTTAAAAATATGACTTTTTCTCTAAGTTATACTGTGGCCTCCTTCTCCAGGTTTTGATATTTTATGTCTGTTGGAGTTCTTGGGGAGATGCCGATGGCTTACCCAACCTGAAAATACCACGTCCTGATGTAGCCTGACTCCCTTCCTCCTAACACAGGCCTAGTAGAGAATCCCTGTATGTGGAAAAATGTCAAGGCCAGACAATGCAGTGCCTGCTTACTTTTGGGGGCTTTGTCTCCAAACCCCTAGGAAGGGACCTAGTAATAGCTTACCAGCTTAGCAGACAGGACCTGTGGAAAACTTTTTTTTTAAACCCAACAAGCAAAATCAATTTGAATTACTAGGACCAGAGCATATCCTAAGCCCAAATTGAAGTTTTAGTAGTATTTAGAAAAGCCTCACACATTAGCACCGGAGAAAATGAAGCTAGAAGCTAAGGATAGAGAGAAAGAAACATTTGACCTAGAGCTCATGGCCCAGCTGAGCTGGCCTAGGCTGCAGGTTCAAGTCTTGCTCCCTGTTCTTTCATGCACCTCTAGAAGCTATGGCCCAGTTGGTGTCCTTGAGGCTGTGAATAATGTCCTAAGATGGAGAGGACAGTAGAAGACAAGTGAGGGATCCATAGTGCTAGAAGAAACAGGGTGGGCATTGATCTCCTCCTGTGCTCCGCTGAAAATCCGTTTCTGTGTTCCCTCCTAGAACTCGGAGTGCTGGCAACAATGGTTCCAATTAGGAAGGCAGAGTCTCCCCTCTCTGGGTGCAGCAGGGCCTGGTGTGGTGTGGGGAGGCCTCTGTAGCCAGCCTGAACTTGTTCAAGCCAGCAGAGAAGGACTTGGCCCAGGGGTCACACTAAGGGAAGACAGTGCAGCACCTTGCTGGGTAGAGTTTCTCACCCTTTATCTTGACTCCCTAGAGGACACTAAAGGCCAGGGGGAGGGTATGGGCAGGGGACAGAGAAGGGATGAACTTCGAGTTCAACCTAGAGACCGATGACAAAATTATTTTTATTCTTTCATTTTCTATTTTTCTCCAAAGTGGAAAAGAAATTTTGGGACTTTAAATAAAAGTAGTACAAGCCCATTTAAAGAAATAAAATAATATCAAAGTATGTAAACTGAAAACTGAAAATCCGTTTATCTTCTCCATCCCAGTATAATCTCTATTAACAATCCAAAATGAGTACATGACCCCAAAATGAGCACATGAACGTAATGCCTTTCCTGCAGTAATGTGTTCATACCATACCTTTTTTGGGGTAATCTTTTTTTTTTTTTTTAAAATACAGTATGTTTTATTTGTTTTTAAAATGTTTATTGGAGGATAGTTGATTTAAAATGTTAGTTTCTGCTGTACAGCAAAGTGAATCAGTTATACATATACATATCGGGCAATCTTTTATTTGCTCGTAATATGTTGAGGCTATCTTTCAGTGTTGGTACACTTATCTTAGCCTTCTAAATGGCTGTGGAGTCTTTCATTTTATGGGTTAATTGTAATTGTTTCCTTATTGATGGACACTTATAGTTACAATTTCTTGCAATTATAAATGATGCAGTAGTTTACATATTTGTACATATATTTGGGGGTTCTTTGTTCAGGTGTTTGTATAGGGCAAAATCATATGAATGGAGTTTTAATTGACACCACCAAATTACCCTCCAAAAGGTAATTTGATAATATCTATCAAATTTGCTCTCCTACTAACACTGAATGAGGAATTACCAGTTTTTAATTTTTGCCAATTTGGTAGGTGAAAAAAGATATATCATATTAGTGTATTTAATTAGTGAACTTGAGAATGTTTTATGTATTTATTTATTTTGGCTGCACTGTGCGGCTTGCGGGATCTTAGTTCCCTGACCAGGGATTGAACCCAGGCCACCACAGTGAAAGTGCTGAGTCTTAACCACTGGACCACCAGGGAATTCCTGAGAGTGTTTTAAATGTTAACCATTTTGCACTTATTCTGTGTATTACCTGTTATGTCCATTACCTACTTTAAATTAGATTGTCTTTTTATTGATCCATTAAAGTTCTTAATATATTATCAGCATTAACCTCTATTATATTTTGAAAAAAAATTTGGCTTCTCATTTGTCTTTCACTGTGTCTGTCAAATGGAATTTGATTTTTGTACAATTGGAATTCATCAGTATTTTGACATCCAAGTTTTTACTTTTTTTTAGAAGAGAACCATGCAACTCTTTGTTTTTTAAGTTAATTAATTAATTTTTGTCTGCGGTGGGTCTTCATTGCTGTCCGTGGGCTTTTTCTAGTTGCTGGCGAGCAGGGGCTACTCTTCGTTGCGGTGTGCGGGCTTCTCATTGCGGGGGCTTCTCTTGTTGTGGAGCACGGGCTTTAGGCGAGCGGGCTTAAGTAGTTGTGGTGCATGGGCTCAGCAGTTGTGGCGCACGGGCTCTAGAGCGCAGGCTCAGTAGCTGTGGTGCACAGGCTTAGTTCCTCCGAGGCATGTGGGATCTTCCTGGACCAGGGATGGGACCCGTGTCCCTGCATTGGCAGGTGGATTCTTAACCACTGTGCCACCAGGGAAGTCCCAAGTTTTTACTTTATAGTATAGTCTTATTTTACATATTTAGATCTCTTTAAGCTGAGATTTATTTTTGTATATGGAATAAGATAAGGATTGATTTTTCCCAAATAGAAAGACTGTTATCTCCAGTCTGTTTATTAAATATTTATAGTTTCCCAAATGGTTTATAATTCTACCTTAAGCATTTTATAAATACCCATATATTCATGAGCAAATGTTTTAGGGCCTCTCTTCAGTTCCATTGAATTATTTGTCTGATTCTGTGTCAGTATTTCATTGTTTTAATTACTGCAGTTTTTATGTAACAATTTGGTTTAAACAAAAACAAACTCATTTTTTTCCACAACATTTCTTTGGCTTTTCTTTTGCCAAATGATTTCCTTTTCCAAATATGCTTACAAACAATTTGTCAAGTTCTGTGAAAAATGTTGGGATTTTTCAATTGGGATTACATGGAATTTATAGATTACTTGGGGGAGAATGGACAGCTTTATAATGAGTCTTCCTATCCAGGGAATAGGAAGTGTATCTGTTTATTCTAGTCTTTTTGTGTGCATCAAAGTTTTTTAAAGTTTTCTTCATATGGTCTTATACATTTCTCATTAAGCTTATTCCTTGGATACTGTAGATTCTGTTGTTGTTTTTGCCTTTATACTTTCTAGCCGGCTATTGCAGGTATATTAGAAATGCTCTGGTTTTTGTCGGCTCCTCTGTGATGGCCAAGCAGCCCCTTGTTCCCTCACTCCCTGTATGCACTGTCTGTACCAATGCAGTGATACTTTAGTGCCTGGTATGAATTCCTCCTGGTGAGGTGCTCATCTTGCTCAATTTCGTTCCCTAGTACCTGGCACAAAGCCTGGCATGCAGTAAATCCTTTTAATAAATGCTGTGGAATCAAATTGATGACAGAGACAATGAGCTTCACCTCCTCAAAGTGTGACAGCCTAGGCCAACGTGAGGAGCAGAATCTAAAGCAGCCCTGGCAGCCAAGCCTGGGAGCTGTGAGGCGGGTAACAGAGACGGGGCACCTGCCCTGTCCCCACAGTAAAAAGAAGGTCCTGGGCCATTTTCCCACAGGCCGATATCAGGGAGGAGCCCTCTGAACCCATACCTCATAATTACCCTGGGGCTGATGCCCACTGGTCATTAACCCTCATTAGCACTAAGTAATAGGGAGAGCTGCCCTCGTGGTTTCCAGATACCTGAGGACGGCATAAAACAAACTTATCTGCAACTGCTCTTTGGGGATGAGGATTCATCAAGGCTGGAAGCAGAGCTTGTAAGACCACTGGTGAAATTGGCTCCGCGTCTGTGTGGCTGGTCTCCTTTCTCAAATGTAGTGTCTTCTCTCTACTGTTCTCTTCCAGAGTCTATGACCACCCCCCGCCCCCCCCCCAGCCCCCCGGCCAGGATTTCTAGGTGAAGTTTATTCCTGTCAATGTGCTAATCCTTCTCATTGTGTTTTCATTTTAAGTTTTTACTTGTAACTGGGGAATGGAAGGCACATTTTCTTGGTGGAACTGTCCAGTGCAAGCCACTCTGCCTTGCTGCCCTGCCGGTCTTACCATAACCACAGGTCCCTGATTGCTGCTGCCTAGGAAGGCTGGACCCACCAGGACCCATGAATGAGGGACTCCTCATCCCTGGGGCATGGGGTCTACAGACCCGGAGACACGAGAATCCCCGCTGCCGTTAAGCAGAGGTTGGGATTTCTGCCTCTTGGTCTGTGTAAAAAGAAGGTGGGACCAAGCCACAGGAGAGCCTTCCCGGCACCACCCTCTAACCTGTGCCTTGCACCAAGTAGAAAATAAACTCCAAGCAGCCAGCAAAAAAAAAAAAAAAAAAAAAGGTGTGGGGGAGGGAACCAGCTTGGCTCGTGCATGTGAAAGAAATAGCAATTACAGGTGGGCTGTGAGCCACTTCCCAACCCTTGTGCATCTGGTTCAGTGTGTCACCGCGTTGCGTTTTACTGCAGCAGTGAATGGTTCTCATTTAGCCTGTGGTCTGTGCTCGCCCTCTCCTTCAATGCTCAGGGCGGCAGAGGAGAGATAGAAATTCTTTCTCTGGCTCTTCTGCTAGTTCATTTAAACCCCTGGAAACGGTGGAACCCAGGGTACCCCCATGAGGCCAAGGAGGAGGCGGGAGCACTGCTCTGGACCCCTGCCCCATCCGAGTCTTACTCCTTCTTCCAGTGCCCAGCTGGGGTGGAGGAGGTCGCCATGGGCCCTGCTGGGGCCATGACGAGTCCTCCAGCTCCTTGTGGCAGCCCCAGCTGCATCTCTGCCAGCTCTGGAGGAGCTGCCTTCTCAGGGTGCTGAGCAGAAACTCTTGACAGATGGGCCTCCGTGAACCCATGGAGTTGGTCCAAGTGCTTCTCCCAGAGCAGAGTGCATTCTGGCAGTTACGCTGCAACGTGGGGCTGCTCAGGGCTTTGGCTCACCTGTTGGAGAAAGCCTTTTCCTAGGCCCGACCCATACCTGCTTGTCGCCCTCTTCCAGGAGTAGGGGCACTGACCCCTGACAGGTGGAGCCTGCGTGTGCACATGGTGGGTGGAAAGAGACTGATGTTCCCTGCCAACCAGGAAGACACTCAGTTCACCCAGTTTCTGAACTAGCTGGGACTTCCTGCTTTTCTGCACTCACCCTCACTCCCATAGGGTTATTGGAGGGGGATTCTCAAAGGGTAGTTTGAGGACCACTGTGTCTGAATCCCCTCCATAGACACACAGGGTTGCTATCTGGGGGTGGGACCTGGGAATCTGCATCTGCAGCCAGCTTCCTACAGGTAATTCCTCTGTCCACAGGAGTTTGAAAACCTGCCAGTCTATGGAGTAATGTAAAAGGGGCTCTGTTTATTTGGGGCTCCCAGTGCTTGATGAGGACAGAAAAGACATGCCTTTAAGTGCTCTGATGGTTTGTGGAAAGGCATTATGCAAACGCTTGTGAAAAACCAAGAGAGACTAAGTGTAAAAGCTATTAAATTTCAGATAATATCAAACTCTAGGAAATTGTTAACTTTTTTGTTGTTTATTACGAAGAATGCAAGTTCATTGTAGAAAAATCAGGAAGTTCAGGTATGCAAATAGAGAAAATAAAACATCTGTGATTTTACCACTCAGAACTCCTGTTAATATTTTTATAGCTTTTAAAATTTTATAATCTTCTTATAGCAGTCATATTTTTTTAAAATTTAAAAGTCTTTATTGATTTTTACCCCCGATTATAAAAATAATGCATGTTTATTATAAGCTATTTTTTAAAATAAATTTATTTATTTTTGGCTGCGTTGGGTCTTTGTTGCTGCGCACGGGCTTTCTCTAGTTGCGTCGAGCGGGGGCTACTCTTCGTTGCAGTGCGTGGGCTTCTCATTGCGGTGGCTTCTCTTGTTGCGGAGCAGGGGCTCTAGGCGCGCAGGCTTCAGTAGTTGTGGCATGTGGGCTCAGTAGTTGTGGCTCATGGGCTCTAGAGTGCAGGCTCAGTAGTTGTGGCGCACGGGCTTAGTTGCTCCTCGGCATGTGGTATCTTCCTGGACCAGAGGTCAAACTCGGGTCCCCTGCCTTGGCAGGCAGATTCTTAACCACTGCACCACCAGGGAAGCCCTAAGCTATTTTTAATTGGTATAAAAATTGGTGTAAAATGTTTTGATTTGCAAAATTTTTATTGCTATATTTAGTTGTGATCTGCACTTCTTTGTGAATATATTGTTTTGCTTTGCCTGTTTTTCTTTTGTGTGATTTTTCTTATGAATTCATAAGAGAGTTTTATATTTGTGTTAGTGGTATTAATGCTTTGTTGTACCTTGGCAAATATTACAAATGTCTGTTACTTTTTTTGTGTGTGTGTGTGTTACTTTTTTAATGTTTTTGTTTTACTTTGCCAAACTTTTTTTTTTTACATGTTTGTATGATTAAATCTAGTTCTAGTAGTTTATCAGTTTTTTTGGTTTTTGGTTTTTCCAAGAAGAACAATCACTGCTTTTGCATATTTTAAAAGGAATTGGACAAGGTCAGACAGATATAGGCCCGACCTATGCATCTCACATTTTAATGTTCATCCAAATCACCTGGAAATTTCTGTACAATACATTTTCTAATTCAGCAGGTCTGGAGTGGGGCCTGAGATTCTGCATTTCTAACAAGCTCTCTAGTGATGTTACTGCTGACGTTCATTTAACCACACTTTATTATTTATTTATTTGGCCCTGCTGCGAGGTTTGCAGGATCTTAGTTCCCCGACCAGGGACTGAACCCAGGCCTCGGCAGTGAAAGCGCAGAGTCCTAACCACTGGACCGCCAGGGAATTCCCTGGACCACACTTTAAGTAGTAAGGGCCAGAAGTTTCCAAACCTGGCTGATCACAGAGGTTCTTAAGGAGCATTTTAAAACACTGAGTTTTCTGGGCCTTCTCCTGGAGATGTCAGGCTGTGGCCACATCTGGCTGGGTGATTGAGAGACAGTGCCTTGACCCTTCTGAGCCCTTGGAGTTCTTGTCTATAAAACAGAGAGATAGCGCTTACCTCACAGGGATGTGGGATAATTAAAGAATAAGAAAGATCAAAGAAGGAGGAGATATGGGGTATATGTATATGTATAGCTGATTCACTTTGTTATAAAGCAGAAACTAACACACCATTGTAAAGCAATTATACTCCAATAAAGATGTTAAAAAAAGAAAAAAGAATAAGAAAGATCAGCATTTTTTATGAGCTAGAAAAATAATGTAATAAACAAGTACCGGGCCTGGTGCCTTTTTTCGAGGGTAGCTCTCTGACAGATTTCTACTTGTTTCCTGATTAATATTTTTAATATTCCCACCTCTTTCCTAGAAAATCATTCTTTCATCCATGTTTTCAAACTTTTTAGTAAAGTACTTCATGTCTTAATCACTGATGATGGTTATATTCTTTTTACATTTCTAATGTAAATTATTATGTTTTCTTTTAAAAATCATCAACAGAAGTTTGCTTATTTTATTGGCCTTTTGGTGAACCATCTATTAGAGTCATTTATAAATACCACTACATTTTGTTTTCTAATCAGCTGTTTCTGTCTTTACTGATTTCTCTTTCCTGCCTTTTATTTAGTTCTTATTTTCTAGCTTCTTGGATTGAAACCTCTGTTTACCTTCTTACTTAACAAAAGTATTATAGAAGCATGACTTTTTCTCTGTTAATAACTGATGTTTTCATTGGTATTAATTAATCTTCAAATCTGTAATTGTGACCTTTTTCCCACAGAAACAACTCTATTTTTATATTCATATCAGATTATATATTAATGATGTTTAAAGTACATACTTACCATAACAAGTACAACTAGCATAAACAGATTGGAAATAAATGTAACTGTGATTTTGATTTTTTTTTTCCTCTTGACCCTAGAGTTATTTAGGAGACTTAAGATTTCCAGATGCTGTGTTCTTTTTGGTCAGAGAGGGCCAAAGGCCGCCCTCCCAGGGCTGTACTGCTTGTCAGCTCAGGCTGTGATTCTGTGCTCCACATGAGCCTGTGTGTTCTGTTGGAGCTTGTGTGTGTTGCTAAAGCTTCAGGTTAGCCCTCTGGGGTGTGCTCTGTACATGTAGGGGGAAGGGGTCTAGGTGGGGAGTGGAATAGCCCACATCCTGAGGCTCTCCAATTCTCCCGACAGCCAGCCTGACACTGCCCAGGTGTCCTATTTCTTACTTGCCTTCTGCTCTGCAGTTCTCATCCAGTGCCTGGGGTAGCGTGTGGGGCTCACTGTCCTTCAGCGGTGGGGAGAACTTGGGGTCTGGTGGCGGGGCAGGACTTGATCAGAGACCCTGAGTTCTAGAGCCTTCCTCCTGCTGCCGAGGAGCTGTGCTCACCCTGTTTCCTCTTCCTCGTCTGTAAGATGCGGATAATGTTACCTTTTCACAGAAACTGGAAGAGTCTTAGAGATCATCTAGTAACATAACTCTTCTAAAAAATATTTTGGGGCTTCCCTGGTGGCGCAGTGGTTAAGAATCCGCCTGCCAATGCAAGGGACATGGGTTTGAGCCCTGGTCCAGGAAGATCCCACATGCCCCGGAGCAACTAAGCCTGTGTGCCACAACTACTGAGCCCACGTGCCACAACTGATGAAGCCCGTGCACCTAGAGCCCGTGCTCCACAACAAGAGAAGCCGCCACAATGAGAAACCCGCACACCGCAACAAAGAGTAACCCTCTCTCACCGCAACTAGAGAAAGCCCGCACTCAGCAGTGAAGATCCAATGCAGCCAAAAATAAGTTTAAAAAAAAAATTCGATTTTGGCACAATTTCAGAGTTTTAGAAAAGTTGCAAGAATAGTACAAAGAATTCTCTTCACTCAGATTCCCAAATGTTAACATTTTGCTACATTTGCCGTATTCTTTTCTATCTCTTTCTCTATAATTTTTATTTGAACCATTTGAAAGTAAGTAGCAAATGCGACACGCTTTACTTCTAAATACCTGAGTGTGGAATTTCTACAATCACATAAATAACCAAAGTGCAATGATCAAAATCAGGAAATTAACATAGATGCAACACCAATGTAGACTTAATCTTGTGAACACTAATAACACTAACCTGCAGACCTTATTCAAATTTTGCCAGTTGTCACTACCTCTTTTGTAGGGGGAAACACCCCAGATCACACATATTCATTGGTCAGGTTTTTTTAGTCTCCTTTTGTCTGTAGCAGAATCTCAGTTTTCCCTGACTTTTTTTTTTTTTTTTTTTTTAAAGCAAGTGGCCCAGATAGATAAAATGACTTGTCCAGGACTCACTGTCAGGCAGTCTTAGAAGAGCTGGGGCTAGGAATCTGGTCTCTCTGCTCAAGTGCTCCTGGTCACATGCCCCTCCAGCTCAGGTGATCACTTAACTCCTAGGACTTTCTCATTTGCCAGCTCCCCAGGCAGAGAGGTGGCACGGGGCCCAGTTCTCCAGGGAACTGCCTTCTGCACTTCCCTTTGCCCCTCTATCTGCAATGCCAGACCACAGCGCCCCTCTCCACCCCTTCGCCAGCTGGTTTGGTGTTGGCCAGGGATCATGGCCAGAGGTGGTGAGAGAGAGGGACTTTAAAACTGGTCCAGCCAGCATTACCTCAGGACAAGTTGCTTCACCTCCTATGCGTCAGTTTTCTCTTGTGTAAAATAAGGAGTTATGAGGATGAAAAATGTAAAGCTCTTAGAACATGCTTGGAAAGTAGAAAGTGTTATATATACGTTAGCATTTGTCCAGCCTCTGAGTCAAGTAGAAAAAAATCCCCAAATATCTAAATAATTCACACTAAAATGCTCTGATAACTGAAGCCAAATAAAAATATGCTTCTCATTTTCTACAAACAGAAAAACTGGTGCAGCCACTGCCACTGCCACTCCCTTTTGCGAAAAGGGCTGAAGAGCAAGGATCTCCCTGCCTTGGGTGGGGCATGGCTGCTTTCTGAGGAGTGACACCTGTGCTGGAGGTGTGGGATTAACCCCTTTGGCAATTTTTGGGTTAGTGGCCAGACAGCCAAAAGTGGGAGCCTTGGATATGTCCCACGGCTTGGCCAGAGCTAGCAGGTCACCAGGCCCCAGGTCCTTCTGTGGAGGTTCTGGAGTGGTCATTTGCATCACAAGGGGGACATGGAACAGATAGTTATCTTGCCAGTGGCAGCACCCTCTTGTATTGTGGGTATTAAAAACATGATTCATTTTTTTCAACAAAACTTAGCTTTTGGGCTTCCTGGTGGCGCAGTGGTTGAGAGTTCGCCTGCCAATGCAGGGGACATGGGTTCGTGCCCCAGTCCGGGAAGATCCCACATGCCGCGGAGTGGCTGGGCCCGTGAGCCATGGCCGCTGAGCCTGCGCGTCCGGAGCCTGTGCTCTGCAACGGGAGAGGCCACAACAGTGAGAGGCCCGCATACCGCAAAAACAAACAAACAAAAACAACTAAAAAACTTAGCTTTTTAAGGGCATACTAATTGCTTAATACATATTCTCTATCTTATTTGTTATTTTACTGAATCTCTTGCAAACTTCTCCCCCGCCCTTTTTTAGAATAATAAGGACCTTTTGAACCATCCTACATTTCTTGTCTGACTCATCTGTGACTCTGTTCAGCTGCTCAGCAGGTTTTATGTCAATGGTTCTTGGTTTGGGGGACCTTGGCATATGCATTTTCAGAGCTCATTTCTTTCTTCCTCAACCCAGAGCTCATGGCCACACCAGCTTGATTGCCATTCCTCTCAGAAGTTATAACCCTGCTGTCCTAAGGGGTCTTTCCCTTCAAAACTTGGCAGTGGAGTGGGAGGTGGTCTCCCCATCTTGACTACCACTATTTTCCCTGAGATAAGGCCTCTTGTTTTCACTTTCATTTGTAACCCAATGAGGAAATAAGAGGAGTGATAAACACTTATGTGAGGGAGTTACTAAGAAGAGTTTTTTTACGATATTCCTGTCATTCCTCCATCCTTTTCCCTCCACCTTTGGGGTGGGCTCACCAGCTCAGCTCTCCCCTCCTGGAGCAAGTATTCATTTTCTGCTTTTGTCTTGAAGCTTCTTACAGAGATAGAAATGAAGGTTTTCTCTAAAGGTTTTTTTTTAAATTTCAGTTTTATTGAGATTTAATTCACATAACATACAATTTCTCCATTTAAAGTGTACAATTCAGTGGTTTTAGTATATTCACAGAGTTGGTCAACTGTCAGCACTACCTATTTAAGAACATTTCTGTCATCCCCAAAAGAAACTTTACCCACTAGCATTCACGCCCTTTTTGTTTCCCCCAATCCCCTCAGTCTTAGGCGACCACTAATGTTTTTGTCTCTATGAATTTGACTAATTTGGACATTGTTGTTGTTTTTTTTAAATTTTGGCTATGCTGGGTCTTCGTTGCAGTGTGCAGGCTCTTCATTGAGGGCTACTCTCTAGTTGTGGCATGCAGGCTTCTCCAGTTGTGGCGCACAGGCTCTAGAGCACGTGGGCTCAGCAGTTGTGGTGTGCGGGCTTCTTTCTAGTTGTGGCACACGGGTTTAGTTGCCCCGTGGCATGTGCGATCTTAGTTCCCCGACCAGGGATTGAACCTGTGTCCCCTGCATTGGAAGGCGGATTATTAACCACTGGACCACCAGGGAAGTCCCTAGACATTTCATGTAAGTGGAATCATATAACATGTGGCCTTTTGTGTCTGGCTTCTTTCCTTTAACATAATGTTTTCAGGGTTCATCCATGTTGTAGCATGTATCAGTACTTCATTCCATTTCATCGCTGCATAATATTCCTCCCCAAAGGCAGACTAGAGGTACCTTCTAAGTTGTCACCCAAATGAGATGAAACCCTTGTGCTAATGTGAGTGAAATCCTACCGTTCTTATCAAGGTTGTTAGAATCCATCCATTTAGCGGACCAGAGCCCTGACTTAGTGCCCAGTATTCCATCCCTGTCCTCAGAGGAATCACAGGCCCAAATAGAGGTGGGAGAAGGAGGAAAGAAACTACTCTGACAGTTAGTATGTGTCATGGGAATGTAGCAAAATGTGAGAGAACTAGATATTCAACATCAGGGGCTGTACATGTGCTGTATATGTGCCAGGGAAAGCAGTAAGATTATTAGAAATGAAATTCTTGAAGAAGAGTTAACGCTATGGGAAAATACTTATGATACAGTAGGGAAGAAGTTATCATTTTAAAAAACCCAGATATACTCAGTGACCCCAACTTTGTGTACATTGCATAGGAGAAAAAAGGTGCCAGATGTAAACTATGGTCATCTCTGGGAAGTGGGAGTTTCTTGTTTTGTTTTGAATTTCTTGTTTTTACCTTTTCATTTTTAAAAAAAAAATTAATTTACTTATTTATTTTTGGCTGCGTTGGGTCTTCGTTGCTGTGCGCGGGCTTTCTCTAGTTGTGGTGAGTGGGGGCTACTCTTCATTGTGCTGTGCAGGCTTCTCATTGTGGTGGCTTCTCGTTGCGGAGCATGGGCTCTAGGCGTGCGGGCTTCAGCAGTTGTGGCACACGGGCCCCGTAGTTGTGGCTTGCGGGCTCAGTAGTTGTGGCTCACGGGCTCTAGAGCACAGGCTCAATAGTTGTGGTGCATGGGCTTAGTTGCTCCACAGCATGTGGGATATTCCCGGACCAGGGATCGAACCCGTGTCCCCTGCA
This sequence comes from Delphinus delphis, assembly GCF_949987515.2. Classification (NCBI taxonomy): domain Eukaryota; kingdom Metazoa; phylum Chordata; class Mammalia; order Artiodactyla; family Delphinidae; genus Delphinus; species Delphinus delphis. The sequence continues at coordinate 27,222,394 of NC_082694.2, read as the reverse complement.
TTGGCAGGCGGATTCTTAACCACTGCGCCACCCTGGAGGTCCCTACCTCTTCATTTTTCACTTTGCAATGACAGAAGTTTCTTTTCTTCCATCTCTCTCAGTATCTTCTACAACTGTTCTTTACTGTCCTTGTCGTTCTATTATGATCTTTCTGTATTCTCTTGGGTCATCTACCAGGGTTTTCCCTGGCTCTATAATGAGTTTTAGTATGCCTTTGATATTCTATCAGTAATTACACCAAGGGCAGCTTCACTTAGAGATAAACTTACAGTTAATATCAGTTTTCATTGCTTTCATCACATACTCAAAGTCACAGAGTACGTGACAGATTTATACTGCTACACACATTTTAGAGATAGTGGTACGTGTTCTGCCCTGAAGGAACTTACCTTTGAATGGAACCCAAGACAAATCCAAACATCTAAAAAAGTCTGTCCATGAGGCAGGGACTGCTCGGTCACTGCTGTATCCGCAGTGCCTAAAACTGACACTCAGATAGTAAGTGCTCAGTACATATTTGTTGGAGGGATAAATAAATGAATGCATAATTTTATATATTCATATATGAAATGTATGATTGTTAAAATGTGCTGATAGCATCTGCAGGTGAAATTTCATAATTCTTCGGGGCTACTATAGCTATTTTCACTTTAAAAACCCTGCTTTCCCTCTTTTATCATTTGCATGCATGGTTTTACATAGTCCATACAGTATGGTGTTTACTTGCCACTTCACCCAATATTTTCCCTGGTGTTCATAATTTTTGGGTTTTCATGGGTGTATGATATTCCACTGAGTTGTATCATAATTTACTAAACTGTTCCCCTCATCCTGAGTTTTCAGTTTTCACTAAAGTGTAGAAAATATTTTTTGAAGTGCAAATTTATAAACTTAAGTTCCCAGGAGCAGCACTATGAGATGCAAAGGTCTTTATTGCCCTTGATACATTTATCTGTCTATTTATTTGCTTATGTACTCATTTATTTCTGTCGTATCAAAAGAGAAGATTGAAGTAGTGAATTAGTGGGCACCCTGGCCTGGGAGTTGGGGGATGTGGGCTCAAGGTTTAGTGGATTGAATCTGATTCTGAGGGTGATGTGCTGGGGCAAAAGCAGAGGTGGGTTGGCCAGTCAAGGAGCCTCCTACGATTGATTGTCCCTGTGAGAGATAAGTAAGGAGAGAACTGAAAGAAGGCAGATCTGCAGTACTGTCCAGAGGAGCAGTTGACAGGACTAGGGTCTGCTTGCATAGGGAAACAAAGAGGAGGACTTCAAAGGTGACCGAAGGTTTGAGCCAGGATACCCAAGAGAATGACTCTTTACATGAGTTTTAAGAAAGGAAAGTCCAGAGGAAGAGTTGCTGGAAAAGGGGGACAGGTGCTGGATTAGGTTTTAAGTGTGTTGGACTTAAGTTGCACCCAAGTGGAAACATGTGCTGCTTGGAGAGCAGGGCAGGAGCTTGCGGAACAGTCCAGGAGAAAGGAAGCTTTTGGGTTATTGGTGCAGGCTGAGCAGTGGAACCTTGGGTGTAGGTGAGGTTTCCAGGAGGGCTGAGAGGGTGAGTGCGGAAGGGTGGAGAGCAGCTCTGTGGAGGGGACAAAGGAGGACCAGGATCCAGCAGCGTCACAAAAACCTAGGGAAGGAGGTGTGGGGGTGGGTGGGAGAATGGGGGTCTGCCACAGAGAGGGAGGGGGATTCCTACCGACTTCCTCATCACCCCTGACCTCAGGAAGGAGAAAATGGACGAGGAAAGGCTGAGGTTCCTGTTTCCCTTTTTTCCCAACATTGAAGACAGGACTTTCAGATGAACATGTACAAGAACCCAGGTTACTGGCATCTTTCAGTTATCTGGGCTAACAGACCTGCAGTGACTGCAGATAACAAGACTTTACATTGAGATGTATTGTGTGATTTTTTTCCAGGGGTTTAGGATAAATAGAACTTGTTTGCACTCCCCAATTTCCTGCCTTCTGGCTTCCCTAAATGTCAGCTTCCCCCTTTTTCCATTTCCTAGCCCACTATGTGAAGACTGTCTTACGACTGGCCTCCACCAGCCTCCTCTGTCAAAAGTTACTTTTCCTACAGATTTTTGGGTGTTGGCTTAAAGATTCATTTCTTTGAATGAGAAAAACTTAAGTCCTCTCGAGTCTTTGAGAAAGGAATGGATGAGGGCAAACTCACTCAACAGGGGTTCAAGTAGGAGGCTGAAATCCATAGTTATTGAGACTCTCCTGCAAATGTGGGAACTCATTCTCTGAAAGACTAGAACCCTGGTAGCTAGGAGGCCATGGGCATCCACTGTCGGCCCCATGTTAGATTTAGCCTTTGCCACTCACCCATTTCCAGCCTTTGGAGTAAGTTAGTTAACCTCTCCATGCCTCAGTTGCTCATCCACTAAAATGGGGGTTGGGTTGTTGGAAGACTTGAAAAGGTTCTGTTTAAACATGAAAGTGCTTTCTTAATGCAGAGGACAGTACCCAGCACTCAGAACTGTTAGCTGTGCTCTCATCATCGTCCTCTAGCGCTGGTCCTTTTGACACACCGGAACTGCCCGTAGGTTTTATGGGGTTTGGGGCACCTTTAGGGAGAGTGCATGGAGCTATTAGTCAAGGATTGGCTCTCTGTCAGTGGACTGTGATGTTGGCAAAGTTTCTCACTTCCTTAGCTTTTCAGACTTTGGGGGTAGGAGGTGGGTGGTAAGAACTGAGTACGAGCAGCTGGGTGGGTGGAGCCGGGGGCTTGCGCGGCCGGGGTGGGGACTGATGGGGGCTTTTCTGGCTGTGGGACACGCGCTGCGTGGCTTGGGCGATGGTCTCGGTGGCTGTGGCGCTGTGTGTGTGGGGTGTGTGCAGGGTGTGTGTGTGTGTGTGTGTGTGTGTGTGTGTGTGTGTGTGTGTGTGTGTGTGTGTGTGTGTGTGTGTGTGTGTGTGTGTGTGTGTGTGTGTGTGTGTGTGTGTGTGTGCGCGCGCGCGCGCGCTGGGGAAGACGGGCTGTCTCGCTGTCTGGCTGAAGGGCCGCCTCTGCATCCTGACCTGGTTCTCTGGTTCTCGTGCGCTGGCGGCCTCCGAGGCAGCTGACGCTCCTTTCGCCAGGCCTCAGATGTGGTCGGCTCCATTTCCTCCCGCTGGCCTCGTGCTGGGCTGCTGCTTGAGGCAGGGGCTTCCGTCTGGAGAGCCGGCTGGGCTCGGCTTCACCCCGCCCCCGCCGGGGTCGCTGTGGGGAGGAGCAAGCTGCTTGGGGGGCGAGGGGTTGCTGCAGGGGTCGGCCTGGTAGGGCTGTGCTGGGCACGGTGACTTACAGAGGACTTCTCATGGGTGGGGCATCTCAGGCTTGGCACCCCGCCTCAGCCAGACCCAGTCTCCCTCCCAGAGGGCTGCTCAGCTCGGGCGCTCTCTCTCTCTCCCTCTCGCTCTCGCTCTCTCTCGCTCTCTCGCTCTCTCGCTCTCTCGCTCTCTCGCTCTCTCGCTCTGTCTCTCGCGCTCTCGCTCGCTCGCTCTCTCTCTCTCTCTCTCTCTCTCTCTCTCTCTCTCTCTCTCTCTCTCTCGCAACAGAAATAGCAAGAAGAAAATGCACCCACGAATTCCTCTCCGTGAGGCTCCAGTTTTTCTTCAGAGGCCCGTATAGTTTGTGCAGGGTTTTCAGGTGTGTTGTAGGTACTCTATTCTTAAGCTTTCCCCCCTAAATAAAAATGTAATACCTACAATAAATTCTGGAGACTGTGAACACGAGAATATACCCATTCTCTGCTACCCAGAGATGAGCACTGTTAACATTTCTGCATAATTCCTCCTGTTGTTTTGTTTGTGTGCACAGACATGCATTGTTAACAGAATTGGATTCTTAAATTGGGCAATAATTCAGATCCTGTTTTTTTCCACTTCAAGTAGTGTAAACACTTCCCCTGTCATAAAAACCCTCAGAAAGCATCTATTTATGAGTGTAAGTACATTCTTGAGTTTCTTTTTTTATTGAAGACATTTCCCTGTGTTTTCATTCTTTATCATTTTAAGTAGTCATATATCTACTGATGGAATATTATAATTTTTCTTATGTATTATTTGAAACATATACTTGACGTAGTGTTTCATATATGTTAAACATACTGCAATATAAAGCATAATAATAAACACATGTAAACTCCCTACCTGCATTAACAGCTAGGATGTTGCTAACATCACTGAAACTCCCTGGATGTTTCCCCAACCCTATCCCCCTTCTTCACCTCCAGAGGCAACCACTACCTTGACTTTTGTGTTTATCATTCCCTTCCTTTTTAAAAAAGTTTTAATTACATGTGTTTGTATTCTTACACAATACTTTTATATATGCTTTTTTTTTGAGCTTTTTAGAATTGGTCAACTATATACAGTCTTTTGAGGCTTGCTTTTTTTTTTTACTCAGTGTAGTTTCTGAGATTCATTCATGTTCCTATGGTTCATTCATTTGCACTGCTGTATAATATTCCATTGTCCATTCTGTGGTTGGTAAGCACTTAGAATATTTCCACAATTTGGTTTTTATGAGTAATGCTGCTATGAACATTTGTGTACACATTTCCTGATGCACATATGCAGCGTGTCTCTAGGACTAGAATCATAGGGTATGTGCATGTTTACCATTAAAAGATAGCACCACAGACCTTTCCAAAATGGTTGTTTTGCCCTCTGCCAGTGGTTCATAAGAAAAAGTTCCTGCTAAATCCCACTAGCACTTGGTATCAAACTAAAATACCCTTTCTTGGTGCTTGTACCTGTAAGTGTTCTTTATATGTTAATTTGTTTAATCCTCATGACCATCTGTGAAGTTAGGTACTGTTATTAATCCTCGATTTACAGATGAGGAAACAGAGGCATAGAGAGGTCAACTTTTAACCCCAGATATACAGATTAAAAAATGAAGAACAGAGAGGTTAATTAACTTGTTCAAGGTCACACAGCTAGTAAGTGGTGGCGGCAAGATTTCCACTAAACATACTTGCTCTTAAATTCTCTGTAATGGATATAAAATGGACTCTCACAGCTGTCTTATTTTATATTTCTGTTTACTAATGAAGTTGAGTATTTTTTTACTTACGTTTATTCCGCATTCTCTTTTCATGAAAAGAAACATTTTAAAACCATTCACCTATTGTTGGGGCACTTAGGTTATTTGTAATTCTTTACCATGAATGCTTCGGGGAGAATCCTTGGCACATATAATTTTAATATTTCTTCGGTTGTCTTATTTATTTTGTTTGCGTTTCCGTAAGTGAGATTGAGAGCGGTTAAAAATGTCTGCTCTTTTGGATTGCTATCTGATACTGTGTCCTCATCTGTGGAGGTGAGCCTCTGCCTTCTGGGAGTTTATGAGACCGGAGAAGGTTAATGAGTGTACCGTGATTAGCATGATACTCGGCCTATCATAAGAATACTGCATCATAGTTACGTAGAGACTTTTCCGAGTCGCTTCTCTTCTTTTCCTTTCTTCCTTAATTTCCTTAATTACTCTTAGATCGGGGGCATGAACAGTCACAGTCCTGTGCTTCCGCCAGATACGATGACCTCAGGGAATTAGGCCTTGCTTCAGCTTCTTCCTGAGCATCACCCCAACCATTGAGCTTTGCTGTATCTGTTCATTCTGTAGTAGGAAAAAAGTTAGATTTTAAAATATGTTATTGGTATGTACGTAGTAACCACATGAAACATTACCTCCTGCCACTCACACAAGGACACCCACTGCTACACATGACAGTCTCTAGAAGTTAGGTATAACTTTCTGAGATTTGCCGTCTACAGAGAGAGCTCAGATGTGGAGAGTGTAGACAAGGGACTGGGTTAGCCAACGTGTGTACTCACACACACACACATACACACTCACACTCACTCACACTCTCTCTCACATTCACTCCTGCAAAAACAAGCAGATGTGTGCATCCTCTGAAAGGGTTCCCCTAAAAAGGTCTCTTTCCCTACTTAATAGATTTGTATCATCAATAAATCCCAGGAGGGGAGAATTCTCTGAAGAGATGAATAATTGATCAACTCTAGACAGAAAATGCCATAAATACAACCCCTGTGCTACTGGGGGGCGGAGTGGGGCCATCCATTTCGGGGAGGGAAGGAAGGAATTGGTTTTATGCGGAGGTGGCTGCTGAACTCTAGGGCTGGGGAAAAGGATGGAGCTGGAAAGCAGCCGTTGAACAGCTGCTGGAGGAGCAGAGGAGCTGAGGTGGTGGTGCGGGCAGCTGGGAAAGTGCGGGGTTGGGATTTGCTGGCCAGCCGGCTGGGGAGCAGCCACTCTTATCCTGGAGTCCCATGAGAATTCATTCTTGGAGATGCCTCTGTAGAGGATGTGCCGCAGATTGGCCCTGCCTCCTGGCCACTGGCCTTTGTGGAGCCTGCCTGCAGGCTTATTCATCCTGGCTAAAAACACCTTCTTGGACATGTTTCTTCCAACACGGTGTATAACTGCTGAACAGCAGGACAGACCCTGGGACTCTGCCTCTTCTAATATCCCCTTTCCCAGAGGCCCTAAGAAGGATGGTGAATGAGGACTTTGATCTCTCACAGTAGTAGCCTTTATCTTCCGGCCTTCCTTCCATTTCCCTTTCATAGAGGATTGCTGATCTGGTTTCATGTGTTGGCATTCTGAGAGTCAGGAAAGACTCGGAAAACCTGGTGTTAGTTCCACGCCTCTCATTGTGTTGTGGATAAAATGAGGTGTTTGGGGGTGGAGTTCCACACTTCTTCAGCCTTGCCTGACATCCAGGGGGCTCTGGAGCCCCTGGGGTGGGGAGGCAGGCTGTTGCTGTTGTTGGGTACCTGCAGATTGTCTGAGGGACCAGCTGTGGGGATGGGGAGCTTAGAAAGGAGCAGCCTGTAGAGGAGGAGGGATGTGGGACCTTGGGAGTCCTGACCAAGCAGGGTACAGGGACGAATTCCAGAAGGGTTCCTGGGCCCCTGGAGGAAGACCTGGAGTCTTCTGCAGGTGGCGATGCTGTACATACATGCCAACCCTTCATGAAGTAGGTGAGGGGTTAGGTCTCTTGGCTGTAGAAGGGCATCTACTCTGCCTGTCTTCCAGTGACAAACCCCTGCTGCCCACCGCTTGGTGAGGGGAGCATACCCCCAACCTGTCCACACCAAGCCTGGGATGGGCTGGAGCTTTCCTAGTGAAAGCAGAGAAGAGACCTGGCAAGACTGAGTGTGCAGGTCCCAGTGAGGGCAGGGTGGGGTTCTGTGCCTGGAAGGGGGCTCTGAGAAGGGGCGGCACCGACACCTTTGGTGGGCCTCTCTGTGGAGGCAGATGGGGGTGCAGGTCGTTCAAGATCAGTTGCTGATGGCATTGGCAGCTTTGCAGACCTCTACGTGTGTGCACCGTGACAGGCGCCTTAGAGAGGAGGACTGCAAACTCTGCCCAGAGCTTCAGCTGGCAGCCTCGCACAGTCCAGGGGTGAAGAGGCTTGTACCAGTAGGTCCCCAGAGGAAGAAGCAGCAGACCATTTTGAGCACATACTGAGCACTCTGTCAGATTCTGAAGATGTGATGGAAGCCTTGTCCCTTAGGAGTTTTTATAGTGTAACTGGTCATCCTCTCTTAGAAAAGTTTCCCCAGCTGAAGGTGGCTGTATGTGGTGACCGTGTAGGATCTGGTTCAGACCTGTGGTGAGCAGGACTGGTCCAGGAGGACTTTATCAGGAGGCGGTTATTTTGTTCCTTGTCTCACCCCCTACATCTAATCATTTGCTTCCATAATCACACTTCATTTCCATCTCTCTGATGTTGTTTTAGTTCAGGCCCTTATTATCACTGATCTGGACAGTGGCATTAGTCTCCTAACTGGTCTTCACGCCACCAGCCTTGAAGTCTGCAGTCAGTGCTCTGTGAAGTCATTTGAGCGCCCCTCCTGAAACGTAAATTTGCTCCTGTGTGTTCATGCTCTGAGCCACACATCTGCCCTCCCCACGCTTCACGCTCAGGATGTGCCCAGCAGCTCACCCTTCCCCCGGCCTACCGGGCCTTCTCATGATTCTGTGCCTTTGCCTATGTGAGTCCCTCCATCTAGAATTCCTCCTCCTTCCCCTCCTCCAAAATACCTACCCATCTTCCAAGGCTCGTCCTGAAGGTTTCTTCAAGGTGAAACCTTTCTTGACAGACATGTCCACCTTCCCAGAGAGAAGCGGCCCCTGTGCCCCAGGCCCTGGGTAGACTGCTCTCATGGTGCCAGTATGCTCCAGGGCATTTGTTTGTTTATGGGTCTGTCTCTTGCCTTTTGCTTTATAAACTTCTTGATGCTCCTGAAATATACAGTCTGGTCTGTTGTAGGGTAAGAAACCACCACAAAATTTAGTGGCATGAAACAGCTATCATTTTATTATGTTCATTGAGTCTTTGGCCCTGGAAGTCAGGAAGGAAATAGTGTGGGTAGCTGGTGTCAGCTCCTTGATGTGTAGGGCCTCAGCTGGGAAGTCTCAAAAGCTAGAGGTAACTGGACAGCTGGGCTGGAATCCTTGCAGAGCTCCTTCACTCGTGTGGCAGGTTGATGCCCACTGTTGCCTGGCACCTCAGCTGAAAAGGTCCACGGACACCTTCACGTGGCCTTTCCACATGGCCTGTGTTTCCTCACAGTGTGGTAGCTGGACACCAAGAGTGGGTGTCCCCAAGAATCAGGCAGAAGCTGTATTATCTTTTATGATCTAGCTTTGAAAATCATGACAATGGCACTTTGACCGTTGTGACGAGCTCACCTTGATTTAAAGGGAGGGAACGTAGACCCCACCTCTCCATGGGAGAAGTGCATGTGGGTGGAGGGGTTGTGGTATCCATCTTTGGAAAGTAAACTCTGCCACACCTGCCAAGTAGTGGGGGCGTGCAGAGGGCACTTTATTAAATTCTGAAGGCTGAGCAAGGGTGGCATATGAGGAAGTGTTGTGAAGTTGGCGCTGGGAGTCTCGAGGGAGGGATGTGATCCACAGGCAGATCGTAGGGGTGGAGAAAAGACTGGGGGGGGGCTGGGGAGCTCCTGTCAAGTTGGACAATTAAAAAGTGTGTACGCACACCAAGGTCCCAATTAGGAGGGCAGGAAGGGAAAGGGAGGAGATAGAACAGAGAGGCACTCACGTTTAGAATTGTTTGGACCTGGTGACTGGTCACATTAGAAGGACGTGGAGGATGTCGGGGTTGGGGACACTCGTGGGAATAGGAGTCGGGGACGGAGCTGTTGGAGGTGGGATGGGGAGTTTGGTCTGTTTTATCCAGGCTGCTCTCAGTGGGCCTGTAGCGTGTTCCAGGGGCTAGAGGCAGCTGGAGACCAAACTTCAAGGAGCACCCTCAGAGCGGTGCTTGCTGCAGCCCAGAGGGGAGTGAGAAGTAAGGGATATAAAGTGTGGAGGGCTTTAGGGTTGGGGCATGTCTAGCTGGGACTTTGCAAGCACCTAGACTAGCCTCCATCCTCCGCCAGCATCGTCCTGCGCCTTGCCAGTAATCATCAAATAACTGCTCGGTTTCCTTTTCAGTACCCCCTGCTTGGTAGGGGGACAGGATTTCAGTGTATTTTTTAGTATCTCTCAGTATTAAAACTTTTCCTAAATTGAGCCTAAGTCTTCTCTTCTTCCACTTTTTGGGGCCACCTGAAACAAGTTTAATTTTTTCCCCAAATGATAGGCCCTCAGATGTTTAAAGGTCTTCTTGAGTTTTGTCTTCTTCAGAACCAAAAGAGACCTGTTCCTCTTATGGTTTTGAACTGTCCTGCTTTCTTTTTCGCCAGAGGGAAGCCTGTGTTCAGGTAGGGACTGGCCAGGCAGAGCAGGGCTGTTGCTGCCTGTGCTGCCTGTCCTGTTCCGGTCAGTTCCTATCTGTGTGTGTCCAACTGCAAATGGGTTGGGACCTGTTAGTAGACTGTGAAATCAACTTAAATTGTTGCAACCTGCAAGAAAGAGGGAGGGAGGGGTTTGTGTATCTAGTAAGGGGAAATACTATTTTACAAACTTGTCATATATATAAGGATATAATGGATCACAGTGTAAAATGTATTTCTTACTGTGGTTTGTAGTAAAAAAAGTTTGAAGAAACCTTGAGTAATAAGACCTTTTGAAGCTGTCAGATCACATCATATTGCGTATACCATCAATAAGTCGTTTTTTTTTTTTTAAATTTCTGGCTGTGTTGGGTCTTTGTTGCTACACGTGGGCTTTTTCTAGTTGCGGTGAGCAGGGGCTACTCTTTGTTGCTGCGCGCAGACTTCTCATTGTGGTGGCTTCTCGTTGCGGAGCATGGGCTCTAGGCACGCAGGCTTCAGTAGCTGTGGCACGCGGACTCCAGAGCACAGGCTCAGCAGTTGTGGTGCACGGGGCTTAGTTGCTCTGCAGCATGTGGGATCTTCCCGGACCAGGGCTCGAACCCGTGTCCCCTGCCTTGGCAGGCAGATTCTTAACCACCGTGCCACCAGGGAAGTCCCCCATCAGTAAGTCTTTTATCCCTCCTGATTTCTAAGACATTTTCATGTGCACTGCTGCCATTGTTATGTGCTTCTTCCATCTTTAATTTGCACAGATGTGGCTTAGGACCCTATTTACCCTGTTAGATCTTTTTCTCTCCTGCCTCTTGACCTTTTGGCACCTGGTCCTTTCACTTAACGTAGTTTTATCCCTCCTGTTTTCAACATCTCTCTATTTAATAAGTGTGCCTTCACTATCATTATTAATAAATCTGTTGAACAGGACAGTTCTGAGGACAGAGCCCTGTGGCAGGCCACTACAGACCCCCCCCCCGCCCCGCAGTCGATACACCACTCTTACTCTGAGCGGGGCATGGCCATTCAGCCATTGGTGAGCCAGCCCATTCAGCCTGTCATTTTCCATAGCTGTCCCTCAAAGGGGTCACAGCCAGCCTTGTGGAACTTCAGTGTCTGCAACCTGATTCGCAAACCCAGGGCCTTGGCAAGGAATACAAATGAATGAAGTGATAATTAATTCAGGCAATTAATAAATAATCCCTGACTCCTGGCCTGGATTTCAAGAAGGCAGTGCAAATGATGTGGAGGGGGGTGAGCTGGAGCAGTAGTCAGTGCTCAGTTGTAGACGAGGTTGCCGGGCAGGAGTGTGGACCTTCAAGAAAATCTGGGTTTCATGTGAAATTTGATTTTTTTTTTAACATTGGCAAAACAAACATAAAAGCCAAACAAAACAGATTTGTTTTGTGGCAGATTTGACCTGCAGCCCTTGAGTTTGTGACATCCTTACCTCCTGGTCCCGTGACCACACAACACAAAGCACTAAGATTAGTTGCGTGTTGATGGGTTGATGGCCTTCATTGAACCTGACTCCTTGAGGTCCCTTTGGTTACCCACTCAGGGCTCTCACACGGACTGAACTCACCCAGTGTTCCGAAAGTTGGGGGTGATACTTGCTCTTTTCTCACCTGTTGTTAGCACCTTCTCCTGACGGCAAGTTTCTTCCAGGATCACTGGCAGGTGTGAGGAATGTGTCAGTGGGATCCCTTGGCTGGGAAAACTGGAATTTAGAGTTTCTTAAAGTCTCCCACCCAGCTTGGTTTCACTTTCCTCTTACCTGTATCTACTCTTCCTTTTCTTTTCTCTTTGGTCTGAAGAGCATTTTCCTTCCCAGGGGATTCACAGGCACAAGAGCGGGCCTAGCCCTTCCTTGTTCTTCTTACTCACACACCAAAAATAACTTTTAAAAATCCTTTTAGGGCTTCCCTGGTGGTGCAGTGGTTGAGAGTCCGCCTGCCGATTCAGGGGACACAGGTTCGTGCCCCGGTCCGGGAAGATCCCATGTGCCGCGGAGCGGCTGGGCCCGTGAGCCATGGCCGCTGAGCCTGCGCGTCCAGAGCCTGTGCTCCGTAACGGGAGAGGCCGCAACAGTGAGAGGCCCGCGTACCGCAGGAAAAAAAAAAAAATCCTTTTAGTTGTCTTGACCATTTGGGGAAGCCTCAGCTCATGCAGCATTAGTCTTCCTGACACTGTCTTTGTAAATCCATGCTACTCTCTCATGTTTCTTCTTGTTTGTGCCTGCTTCTTTTGTCTTTTATACATAAACATGTAAACATGTAAAATTTGATCACTTCAGATTTTGTAGCCTTTGCAGCCACATTAGTTTAGGTTTCGAAGAAGGAAGGAAGGGAGAACTGGGTGATCAGCCACATTCCTGGAGGAAAGGTGTTTGTTCCTAGTTTCTAGTTCTGAAAGATAGTAGTCTTCCACCAGCGTCAGGGAGAGGCTGGCGTATTCCATGGCCTGTGGGGCAGACGGACGGTGGACTGGGCGGGAGGCACAGAAGTCATTACGATTGGGCTCTTGTGCTGAAGGAACTACCATCTGGTGGGGGGAGGCAGCTGCTTGGCAGGTGATAAGTGCTAATAGAGGCACGTTTAAGGTGCTGTGGGAGCCTAGGGGAAGGAGCATCGGTCAATCTGCGAACCAGGTCAGAGAGGAGGTGACATTGAGCTGATGCTTGAGGGGATAAGCCAAAGAGACCTCACAGAAGCTGGGAAGGGCATTCCAGGCAATGAGAACTGCGTGTGCAAAGCTCAGAAAAGCATGTTGGAAAAGCATGAGGGTCCTTAGTGGCCAGAATTGCAGTGATGAGAATGAGATGGGAACCACAGGCTGGGGCCTCTGCTCATCTCCCAGAGGCCTGTCCCAAATCCCAGCTCCCCGCTACCGCTTTGGAGCCCATGATGGCCACGTTTGACAATCTGGGGACTAGTATCATTTAACCATCTGTTTAATATACTGTATGTTCTACCTGAGGGACTAATTTCTTTTTTCCAGGTCTTTTTAAAAAATTTATTTGTTTTGTTTATTTATTTTTGGCTGCATTGGGTCTTTGTTGCTGCACGCGGGCTTTCTCTAGTTGTGGCCAGCGGGGGCTACTCTTAGTTGCGGTGCACGGGCTTCTCATCGCAGTGGCTTCTCTTGTTGCGGAGCATGGGCTCTAGGTGCGCGGGCTTCAGTAGTTGTGGCTCGCAGGCTCTAGAGCGCAGGCTCAGTAGTTGTGGCGCATGGGCTTAGTTGCTCCGCTGCATGTGGGATCTTTCCGGACCAGGGATCGAACCCACGTCTGCTGCATTGGCAGGCGTATTCTTAACCACTGCGCCACCAGGGAAGTCCCCTAATTTCTCTTTTAACTTTTTATTTTGATAGAATTTAAAAACTTATAGAAAAGGTTAAAGAAGAGTACCTGGGACTCCTGTATACCCAAAATTGTTTACATTTTGCCGTATTTGCTTTATCATTTTCTCTATGTGAATATATTTTTATATATGCATATACTTTTTTCCTGAACCATTTGAGATTAAGTTGGAGATACCCTTTATCCTTAAATGCTTCAGTGTATGTGTTCTAAGGACAAGGACATTCTTTTACATAACCATAGTATAGTCATCCATGTCCAGAACACAGAGATTGATGTGATATGATCTTATCCACATCCATATTCAAATTTCATCCGTTGTCCCAATGATGTACTTTATAGCTCTTTCCCCCCACTCCAAGATCTAACCCATGAGCATGCATTTTGCTGTCTCTTTAGTCTCGTGTCAGCTGGGAGAGATGTTTGTTTTTCTTGTCTTTGAAATTTTTGGAGAGAACAATCCAGGTGTTTTCTAGCATACCCTTTAGTTTCAGTTTATCTGACGTTTCCTATGATTAGATTTAAGGTTATATGTTCTGGCTGCACGTCTGTGTGAGTGATGTTATATTCTTCTTCTCAATGTTATCATATCAAGAGACACATGATGTTGGTTTTTTCCCAATATTGGTGATGATGATAACTTTGATCATTTGGTAAAGGTGGTGTCAGCCAGATTTATTTCTCCACTATAAAGTTGCTGTTGTATTTAAGTTATTTTTGAAGAGATGTCTTTCGTGTTGTTTTTTTGGGTTTTTTTTTGCGGTACGCGGGCCTCTCACTGTTGTGGCCTCTCCCGTTGCGAAGCACAGGCTCCAGATGCGCAGGCCCAGCGGCCATGGCTCACGGGCCCAGCTGCTCCGCGGCATGTGGGATCTTCCCGGACCAGGGCACGAACCCGTGTCCCCTGCATCAGCAGGCGGACTCTCAACCACTGCGCCACCAGGGAAGCCCTGAAGAGATGTTTTGAGGCCATGTATATATCCTGTGCTTCATCAAGCTTTCACCTGCTATTCGTAGCATCCATGATGAGTTTCTAAATCCTTCTATGTCCTGTATTTTTCATTGGCATTCTACTGTAAGGAAGGTCTTTCCTTTCCGGTGGGATGAATTCTTGCAAACTCAGATCTGCCTCGTATTACCTTTTAACTTGCTGGACTGGACTCTGGGCCCACTTCCTCTTGTGCTCTCCCCCTTCAGTGTGCTTTGGGTGGACATTAGATGAATAATGGTGGTTCCTGGGAAGCTTGGCTCTTCTTCCAAGCAGCACCTCACTTGTCATTGGCGTGACTGGCTTGGCGTGGGGCTAAACACACACTGTATTGGATGATCAGAGTTTCCTCAGGCCTAGGGCTGGGTGGGAATGTTGTCTTGTCAGCTCTCTGAGCTTAAGGGAGGACAGTAATGGGCAGAGAAAAGAACTGTGGGTTCCTTCCCCTGAGAAGCCATGACTGATTCCTTGTCCAGGCTGAATTCGTTAGTCCAAGCTGCTCCTTCCCTGCCCGTTCACACACAGCCTTCGCACTTCTGGTGCATTGTTACACGGATGCTTAGTTAGCTTTCTTTTCCTCCTGACAAAAAACAAAGGTTCTGGTGTCACTTTGGTCATTGTGAGTTAAAGCCCTCTTTGTGTGTCCTCAACAAATGCCTGGTTTCAGGGGAGTTTCATCGGTGTGGCTCAAAAAGGGTCTGAGCAACATTCAGAATTCTGCGTTAGGAGCTCTTAAAGACCTGCTCTCTGTTTCTGCAGTGCAGCCAACTGAGCCATGAGGTGCGAGAAGATGAGCTGAGGTTCAAGCTCTATCAGAGACAGGGAGGGTTTGCAAGGAAAGCAGGGTTAGTTGTGCCTCTGAGTGGTGTGGTGCAGGACAGTGCTTTTCAAATACTGTGGCTCATCTTTTCCCCTTTTGTTCCTCCTCCTCTCTCTCTCTTCAGACAGGCTCAGAGCTCAGCCCAGTTGATGGACCTGTTCCAGGTCAGATGGACTCAGGGCCAGTGTACGATGGGGACTCACGGCAGCTAAGCGCCTCAGGGGCGCCAGTCAATGGTGCTAGAGAACCTGCTGGACCCAGTTTGCTGGGCACTGGGGGTCCTTGGCGAGCAGAGCAGAAGCCCGACTGGGACGTGACCCCAGGACCAGCTCATACTGCTCGCCTGGAAGATGCCCACGATCTGGTGGCCTTTTCGGCTGTGGCCGAAGCTGTGTCCTCTTATGGAGCCCTTAGCACCCGGCTCTATGAAACCTTCAACCGTGAGATGAGTCGCGAAGCTGGGAACAACAGCAGGGGACCCCGGTCAGGGCCCGAGAGCTGCTCTGCTGGCAGCGAAGACCTTGACACGCTGCAGACGGCCCTGGCCCTCGCTCGGCATGGCATGAAACCACCCAACTGCAACTGCGATGGCCCAGAATGCCCTGACTACCTCGAGTGGCTGGAGGGGAAGATCAAGTCTGTGGTTGTGGAGGGAGGGGAGGAACGGCCCAGGCTCCCAGGGACTCTGCCTTCTGGTGAGGCTGGTCTTCTGGTGCCAATCACCAGGCCACTCCTCAGCTCTGAGGTCCCTCATATACCTCCTCCTCCGGAGGGCCTGCCCCTGTCCCAGAGTGCCCTGAGTATCGCCAAGGAAAAAAACATCAGCCTGCAGACCGCCATTGCCATTGAGGCCCTCACACAACTCTCCTCTGCCCTCCCCCAACCTTCTCATGCCACCTCCCAGGCTTCTTGCCCGCTTCCTGAGGCCTTGTCCCCTCCTGCCCCTTTCAGATCTCCCCAGTCCTACCTCCGGGCTCCGTCATGGCCTGTGGTCCCTCCTGAAGAGCACCCATCCTTTGCTCCTGATAGCCCTGCCTTCCCTACAGCAACTCCTAGAACAGAGTTTCCTGAAGCCTGGGGCACTGACACCCCACCAGCAACTCCCCGGAGCTCTTGGCCCATGCCCCGCCCAAGCCCTGATCCCATGGCTGAACTGGAGCAGTTGTTGGGCAGCGCCAGTGATTACATCCAGTCAGTATTCAAGCGGCCCGAGGCCCTGCCCAGCAAGCCCAAGGTCAAGGTCGAGGTCCCCTCTTCCTCCCCATCCCCCATTCTCCAAAGGGAGGCCCCCACACCGTCCTCAGAGCCCGATTCCCACCAGAAGGCCCAGACGGCCCTGCAGCAGCACCTCCACCATAAGCGCAGTCTCTTCCTGGAACAGGCCCACGATGCCTCCCTCCCCCCTCCCTCAGAGCCTCCTCCCGGCTGGTGGGCACCACCCAGCTCACCTGCCTCACAGCCATCCGACAGACCACCCAAGGAGAAGAAAAGGAAGCCCCTGGCACCAGCTGGAGGTCTCGTGGGAACAGACAAAGCTGGCCCTGGGATCAAGCCCAGTGTCCGGAAGTCCATTCACATCAAGAAGTCCAGGCCACGGGAAGCACAGCCCCTCTTCCCACCTCTGCGGCAAATCATCCTGGAAGGGCTGAGGTCCCCAGCCTCTGAGGACGTGCAGGCACATCCACCTGCCCCCGTTCCTGCCTCACAGGGCTCTGCTGTCCCCCTGCCCCCAGAACCTTCTCTTGCGCTATTTGCACCTAGTCCCTCCGGGGACAGCCTGCTGGCCCCTACTCAGGAAATGAGGTCTCCCAGCCCCATGGCAACCCTGCAGCCAGGCTCCGCTGGCCCTCTTCCCCCTGCCGATGACAAGCTGGAAGAGCTCATCCGGCAGTTTGAGGCTGAATTTGGGGATAACTTTGGGCTTCCTGGCCCCCAGTCTGTGCCCATTCAGGACCCCGAGAACCAGCCAACCTGTCTCCCAGCCCCTGAGAGCCCTTTTGCTACCCGCTCTCCCAAGCAAATCAAGATCGAATCTTCAGGGGCTGTGACTGTGCTCTCAACCACCTGCTTCCATTCAGAGGAGGGAGGCCAGGAGGCCACACCCACCAAGGCCGAGAACCCACTCACACCCACCCTCAGTGGCTTCCTGGAGTCACCTCTTAAGTACCTGGACACACCCACCAAGAGTCTGCTGGACACACCTGCCAAGAGAGCCCAGGCCGAGTTCCCCACCTGTGATTGCGTAGGTAAGTCCTCCTGGGTGTCAGGGAAGGGCAAGGGGATGTGACCTGGCAGGCTTGGATTTCTAGGCACTGTTTTTTATCTGGAAAACATTCACTGTGGGCCAGACACCGCACCGGGGCCTATGGGCACAGAATTGAGCTCCAGGCTAGTGGAGAAGACATTGAAGGAAACTGATGGTGATGCCGTGTGGTGTATTGTGTGTCGGTGGAGGTGCTTTGTCGTACAGATTGAGGTGAAGGCATCGTGGAAGCCTTCCCGTGGGAGGTGGTGCTTGTGCTGAGACCGGTGGGGCTGTCGGGTAGAAAGAAGACATACTGAGAAGAGGGAATAGCTTGGGCAACGGCTCGGTGGCTGTGACAGGGTCGTGCTAATTTAGAGGGCTTATGCTCTGGGGGAGCGAAAGGGGAGGCGTCTGTGTGGAGATGAGCAAAAGGTGGCTAGAGCGGCAGGCAGGGGCCAGATCTTGCGGGGCCCAGCGAGCCACAGTCGGGAGTTTGACTTGATCTCTGGTAGTACATCGTGAGCTCCTGAGGGTTTTAAAGCAAGTGATGACCAGTCATCACCTTGTGCTTCTGAAAGACTATTCCGGCTTGTGGTGGGGAGGAAAGGTTGGCGGGGGAGCCTGTAAGAAAGGTATTGTTGTGAGCCAGGCAAGAAATAACAAGGGCCTGTACTGAAAGAGTAGGTGGGCAGAGGCTGCAGAGTGAGTGGCCTCTGAGGAGGGGGGCTATGGGGATGCAGACCGCTCAGGTCTCCGCCTTGGTGGTGGGGGGCACTGAGAACACGCGTGTGGAGAAGTGGCGAGTTCTGTTCGGACCGACTGAGTTTGAAGGGGCTGAGAGATTGGAGGTCGGGCTCTGAGTTAACGGGTTTGGATGTAGTTAGCATTCAGGTGATGGTTGAAGCCATGGTGTGGGTAAGAGCACTGAGGAATTGGGTCTGTTTCTGAGCCTTGTCTTCTGGAATAGAAGTAGGGCCCCGGGCCTCTGAGGACTGTTCCTGGGGATGTCAGCTCTCTCCAGGGAGGTTGTGGATGCCTCAGGAAACTCCAGGTCCACTCTAAGCTGTGGTCCTCTGCTACTTACCAAGCATTCCATAAAAGATGTGTGTGTTGCAGATGTTGGCAAAACACACGATGCTGATGCTGAGCATGTTGAATTCTTGAGATTTTATGACACACAAATAGGTCTTATGAAAAGCCTGTCTTCTCTGCTTGTTTAAATACACTAATATCCGGTCAATTGTGTGATTTGTTGGGATGTTGTACCCCAGTCAGTAAGGAGAAGCTAGGCTGTCTTGTCCGCTCCAGCTACCCCAGAATCCTGGGGTACAAGACAGTGGGGCCAGTGACAAAGAATCACTTGGGGAACAAGGAAAAGTTGGCCCCAGTGCTTCTCTCTGGGGGGAACAGATGTGCAGCATCCTGCCAAAGGCTCACAGACGTGCTCTGAGATTGTGGTTTCCACCGAGGGCTGACCCTCTTCGTTACCGGGTTTAATAATGATGTGACTTTGAATGCCCCTAATTTCCCACCATTTGGGAGAGACTTGTTCTGATCATAGGAATTGGGGCCCCACTTTCTCTCTTTGTGTTTTTATGTGTCTGGCCTATCTTCCTGTGTTTAGGGCCTCATTTGCTCTTTCTCCCCCTCCGGGGTAGGAAATATTCTTTTATAGGGCTGAGGACATAGTTGATGCATAATAAATATTTTAATTGTGGAATTCAATTATATAGATATTATGTTTGGTTAAGCTAGTTTTTTTATTTAATTTGAATTTTAATCCCATCACTTCCTCATGCCTAAAATGAAAGTGCTAATAGTACCCTTTCACCAGGGTTCATCTGAGGATTAAATTAGTTAATATGTATACAGCCCTTAGGACTGTGACTGGCATGTAGGAAGAACTGTAAGTGTGCTTAGCTGTTACGAAGCCTATCAAGTGCAAAAAAGCAAGAGAAAGGTGTAAAAACATATGTATTATGAAGGGAGAAAAGTGTTGGCTGTTACTTTATTCATCAGTCATTTATTGTTTACTTAGCCCAGTCCTAGTGACCAATAAGATAAAAATTAAGAGAAACGGTTCATCTTTGAAGGACTTTGTGGTTTGCTTGAAGAGACAACACAAACAATGAAATATCCAGTCGCCCAATCAGCGGGTATCTGCCAGGTGTCTGTGCTGTCATACGGAAGTGGTTGAACTGTCAGAGTGCTCTGAAATACCAGGCTTGGCTGTCATCATGGAGGGTAATGCTTTACTTAGGAAACTATTCAGAGCTGGGTTTTGAAAACTGTAATGAACACAGATGGGGAGAGGTGAGTAGGTAGCCACTCCAGACTGAGGAATTTATGAGCACCGTCTAGGAGCAGACATGAGCAAGCTCGCATGAGGTAAGGCCACTAGCACACAGTGGACCCAAACCCTCAGTGTTCTCCTGAATTCCTTAGGCCAGAGGAGCCCCCTAGCAGAGGGGACAAGTCTCAGCTAGTGAGCAAAAAGCACAGGCAGTAGACTGTCAGCATCAGAGAAACCCAGTGTGGCCATGCTGGCAACCTGTTGCCTTGGCAGGCAGGTGGATGGCGGGAACAGTGGGCAAGAGGTAAGGTGAGCCACCACCACCAATCATCTGTTGCTCCCATTTGTATTTTATTTATATGTAATACAGATAAAATATTTGTATGCTATCTAATGTAAACAAAGAATTAGAAGCAAACCCCCCTTGTGTTGTTAAATGTTAAATTATGGGAAAACACTGAAGTGAAAACAGCAGACACAAAGAGTAGTTAAATGATCAGCTCACCTAGGTTAAAAAAAATAGAGAAAAGACTAGAAGGAAATATACCACCAGTGGTTGTATCACTGTTCAGACTGTGGGTGACTTTTCCCTCATTACGTTTTCTGAATTTTCTCTAATGACATATGTATTTTATAATCAAGAAATATTTTTGAAAGTACCTCCTCCTAGAAGTAGCACAGAAGAGTGAAGAGTGATAATCTTGTGGCAGACCACTTAGGAAGCTACTGAGAATAGCAATAACCACCACAACAATAGTAATAGAATATGAAACACTTGCCCTATTCCAGGCACTGTACCAAGTGCTTTGTAGTCACTACCTCATTTAATCCTCTATAACATCTATATGAGGCGGGTACTGTCAGTAGTTCCATTTGAGTGATGAAGAAAGCAAAATTAGATTCAGTGATTTACCCAAGTCATAGAGCTAGCGGATGGTAGAAGTGAGATTTGAACCTAGGCAGCTGGACCACCATGTCATACTGTGATTAAAGTTGTTTAGCTGAGAAATGAGTCCTTCTAAAACAGTGGTATTAGGCATGAAGAGGGCCAAAGAAGAAAGCATTCACTTGGAAACAGTTTCTGGAGGTGTTGAGGTTGTGTTAGGGAAAGCCTCCACGTCTGGACAGGTGCTTTCATCAACTGGTTTGATGAACTTGTCTTTGCGAACTCAGGCTCGGGCGGGACAAGGGTTAGGAACGAAGCTTGTTCACTCTGGGATTAATGTTAGCTAGGAACCATCTCATATTCCAGAAACTCAGCCCCTCAACAGTGGTAGATAGAAAGGTGCAGATTGTAGGTCACTATAATGAAGAATTTTCCGTAGAAGCGACAGTGAAATTTGGAGATGCCATTAAGCGCTCATAACAGGCAATTTAAGTATGGAAACAACTTTATAAAAACATGGAAAGGTCTTATAGCAAAAGAAACCTAATATTCAAGCTCCATGGTGATTTTTGACAAATAAGCAATTTTGGCCAATGTGGGCATCACCAGGTAACCAAAAACTGCCAAACACCAAGAGCATTGTCTTACACTTGTATGAAGATTACAGGTGTTCTGAAGGTATGGATGGGATCCATATCTACTTGTTCTCTGAATCTTGAAATACTAGAATTAAAGGTACCCCTTGAGGCTTCAAAGAAATAAATTTAAAAGACATGAAAGGAAATGCTGTACTCCAAAAGGTAGTATGATAGGTACAGGCTTGAGAAAACAGCACAAGTTGAAGTTCTGCATTGAATTATTGGGAGAAGAGAGTATTGGCGCATTCCTAATATGTAGGGGCACACATTGGAGATTCCCCTAACCACCACTTAGCCTTACTGTAACACTTCTGTCAGAGGCAGGATGATGAACTGCAATGCCTGTTGGCTACGCCCTTTATGTACTTTATCTATTCTCAGAAATGGGGACATTCACAGGGAGAGCCAGCTTAGGACAGGGAATGAGTCCAGATGATGTTTTAGTGGGAAGAGCATCCTTTGAGATCATCTGCTCATCATTTTATAGATAAGGAAACAGGTCTGTGTTAACTTTCAAGTCTTGTCCTGATGTCTCTGAGGAGCAGTCCACAGGTAGCTGGAGACATTTAACCATAGCAAAAGCAATAAACTGAGACATAGATCTTAGAGGTTGTTTTCATAGGAATGCTGTATTTTTATCCAGTTGCTCATCCTGCCCTAAAGAAGTAGCCAAAGGTGAATACAAGAAAAACATCTCCTTTGCCTGCCTGAAGCATGGTAAAAGTTTGGGTGAGGGAGGGATGTTGCCCAGAAGACGTGGCTGATAGCAGCACGCACTGGGTGACTTCAGTATGAGCCACAGTTCTGAACAGGGGGACACAGAGACTGACCTCTGTTTACAGTAAAGTCTGTTTCCTGTAGTTTTTATGAGAATGTATTTTCCTCCTTTGTATGCAGTTTGAGATGAATAGGAACTTTGTGTCTTTAAAATATTGTTTTGGCAATAGAGTATTTGTATACCAGTATAAAGTGGGGAATAAGACTCTGGGTAGGAGGGTATCAGAAAGAACTTCCTGGATGAAGCGATGTCTTATGTGAGTTTTAAAGGATAAGCAGAAGTTTAATAGATTAATAGGGAGAAAGTAGAGTGTTCTAGGCAAAGGGACATGAAGATTATAGAGATGAAAAACACACGAAAAACCACATGAAGACGTGTAGGCGAGAAAACATGGAGAAATACAAGTAGTTCTGGTATGACTGGTGTGTTAGATGAAAGATTGGGAGTGGCTGGAGAGGAGAGTTTCAGGGCATGAGAGGATGATACCAAAGGCAGAGAGTTTGCAAGCACAGGCAAGAAATTATGTGTGCCTGAAGTAAGAATGACATTGAGTAGGAGGAAGGAGAGGAGGAGTGGATAAAAGAAAGAATGAGAGAAAGAACTAACTGGTTCAGTGACCTGTTGAATGGAGGAGTAAAGGAGAAGCAGTCACAGATGACTCCTGAGGTTCCAGGTTGGATGACTGGGTAGATGGTGGCGCCATTCACCAAGATTTGAAATACTGGCGGGGAAGCAGGTTTGGGTGTATGACTTTGACATGTCTGGGGGACCAGCAGGTGTGCATCCAGTTGGATCTGCGAATCGGAGGTTCTTCAGCAAACTGATGGTAATTGAAGTCTCAGTTATAGACAGTTCACCAGGCTGACTATGTAGATCAAGAATGGAGGATACTGGGACTTCCCTGGTGGCGCAGTGGATGGTACTCCAATGCAAGGGGCCCAGGTTCGATCCCTGGTCAGGGAACTAGATCCCACACCCATGCTGCAACTAGGAGTTCGCATGCCGCAACTAAGGAGCCTGCCTGCAGCAACTAAGACCCGGTGCCACCAAATAAATAAATATTAAAAAAAAAAAAGAATGGAGGATACTGTCTTTTAGGGTAGAGAATCTCAAACAGGAGGCTATGAGGGAAGTATGGAAGAGATGTGGGAAGAAACTGAGGAGAGGATAGGTTAGAACAAAGAGATAGTTTGGGAGAGCCAACAACATCACTACTGAAGAAGGGTCAATATTTAAGGTCTCATGTGATTTGTTATTATATGCATACTAGTCTTTTCAGTTAAATCCCAGGTTCCTTAAGAACAGGGACTCAGTGTTGTATTTCTAAAACATCTAAACTGGTGCCGATCATATGGTGGTGCTCTACATATTTTTTGGTCAACTGGTCAGCCTTATTCTACCTCCATATTAAATTCTACAAAGACGTCAGATAGGTTTGGGCATGATCTCCTTACCTTTAATCTTTGTCATCAGTGAGTGTGCCCATTGTTTTTTTTTTATTATTTTAATTAACTTATTTATTTATTTATTTTTGGCTGCGTTGGGACTTCGTTGCTGCTTGCGGGCTTTCTCTAGTTGCGGCGAGTGGGGGCCACTCTTCATTGCGGTGGGCAGGCTTCTCATTGTGGTGGTTTCTCTTGTTGCAGAGCACAGGCTCTAGGCATGCGGGCTTCAGTAATTGTGCGTGGGCTCAGTAGTTGTGGTGCACGGGCTCAGTACTTGTGGCTCACGGGCTCTAGAGCACAGGCTCAGTAGTTGTGGCGCACGGGCTTAGGTGCTCAGCGGCATGTGGGATCTTCCTGGACCAGGGCTCGAACCTGTGTCCCCTGCATTGGCAGGCGGATTCTTCACCACTGTGCCACCAGGGAAGCCCGAGTGTGCCCATTGTTATGAAAGTCTTTCTGCTACCAGCAGACCCAGCATGCTGCCCATGAACTCACAGGCAGATGACCTGAGATTTTAGTTTTAAAAAAGTTCACCTGGCACACCTGATCCAGGGTGGGGCCCAACCATCTGCCTGCCCACGGTGTGGATTTGTGATTGCCAGGAGGCAAAGTTCTAGCCGTCAGTTATTGACTTTCATGCAAGTGGAATTAGTTATATAAACTTAAGGTGTTTGGCTTTACATCCACTAAAATTACATCAGGAAACTGGAGCATTATATAGGAAAAAGAAGATGGATACAGTAAAACCTTTTGTGTGATTTTGACACCTATGCATTAACTGTACACCAGTTATCAACCGTCTCTTTTTATCAATGTCATAAAGAAAAGAAATGCCTCAGCCTATACCTATACCTGGCTGTGAGGTTCCCCACTGGGAAAGTGTGGGTACCCTAGTCTCTGTGTAGAGAGGTGGTAGAGAAGGTGGAAGGTTCATTTAGAAATTAAGGACCCCTCTTTCTGCTAGGTAGTAATGAGTAGTTTCTTGTGTTTAATATCTCTTGCTGATAGCACAAAGGATACATTTCATTCTCTCCTCAGCCTAGTGCGAAAGTGGAACAGATCATATTTTTCTATTTTGAGTATAAAATTAAGTGCACAGGGGAAAAAAAAGCACCTAGAGCCACATAACCAGCATTTCCTCAAAAATTGGATCTTGTTCTCCTGAGCTCTACCCCAGAGCTTTCTACTATGTATTTTAAGAAAAAAACGTCACTTCCCTCACTGCTCAAAGAGAGACGTAAAAGAGATTTTACTTTAGGAAGAGTTAAGCCATTTCCTTGCCCTGTCACTTAACCTCTATGGAAAAGGAAGAAATAGTACACTGGGGACTAAAAGGAAAAATGATGACTTAACAGTAAGATAGCAAAATACTCCTTTTCTGAAACCTGGTGAAAGGGACCAAGACAAACAAAAATGTAAGAGGAAATTTCATCAACTGAAATTTGAAAATGGCCCCAATCTTAAACTATGAATTCCAAGTGCTGTCTGCCAACTAAAGATGAATTTGAATTGAAAACAGTGATGACATGAGGTATATACAACTCCCAGGGTTAGGAAAAACAACAGTGGAGGCTCAAAAGGACTCCCCAACTTGGAGAGGTGGGCTGGAGACCACACATCTAGCAAGCATGCACTTTGGAAAGTCTCCTTTTCCTGCTCTTCTCCAGTTTCTGATGGGGTTAAGGTCTGGGGTGAGGATGGTTGGCTGGAGAATATGAGAAGCCATCTTAGGAGCCAGCTTTGCAGCCAAGGGCCAACAGCACCAAACAAAGGCCATTGTGTAGAGGAAAATATTTGCTGAACCACCAAACAAAAATTCTGCAAACCATGGGGCTTTATTTCAACTTGATGTCTTGTCAGAGTGACCAGCCCACTCCCATATGAGGAAATAAACCAAAATCTTAGCATCAGGACAGAGCACAGCCCAAGCCTCCACACACGAACGTACATACACATTGAGAGGCATTGGCTCCAAGAAACAGAGGGCATGTAGAGATGACATTTCCCAGCTGCAGCTGTCCACAGCCAGCCCCAGATCCTCATAGGCCACTGAACTTTTGAACTAATAATTGAAACCTCCACAACATCTAATTCTCTAAGCTTAATTTCTAAGGGAAGAATTTGAGTAGTATCCAGGTAAATACAGAAGAATAGGGAGATTCTACGCATTCTGCTTTTGGGCAAATGAGTCTAGACCCGTGGCTTTCAACTGAGTGCTCTTTTACCCCTCTTCACCCCAGGAGACATTTGGCAATGTCTGAGGACATTTTTGGTTATCACACCAGTGTGGTTCTACTGGCATCTAGTGGACAGAGGCCAGGGATGCTGTTAAACATTCTACAATGCACAGGACGCCCCCCCGGGCCCCCCCCCACACCACCCCAATAAAGAATTATCTAGTCCAAAGTGTCAATAGTGCCAAGGGGGAGAAAGCCGGGAGCTAAACTCCATTGAAAGATCAATTAACAAGCAAACAAACAAAAAATTCAACGTGCAACCCATTCAGATTCTGTGGGGAAAAGTAGAGGGATTAAATAGGATATTCAAGTGAAGACTTACATTAGGAAATACAAGAAGAGTTTGAACAACTAATTTATACCTTCAAGAAAGTTGACTAAAATGTTCATTGTGAAACCAGAAATGAAAGATGAGGTCCTAGATTAAAGTGACAAGTCACAAGAGGTATGGATTAAACTGCAGAAATGTGCCACTTCACAAAGCACTTACAGTGCACTAGAAGCTGCAAAAAGCAGAATCAGAGTTACAGAAAAAGCCAATCAGTGAGGAAGAAGGACAGGCTTGAAAGACTGCTCCAAAGTAGAAGAAGAAAATAGAAATGAACATAATCAGAGTGGAGATAAGGGATACAGAAGAGAGGCAGGAGGAATCCTCCACAGATTCATTCTGTCGGGAATATTGGGAACATTTGCTGGTGTTTCCAGCAAAGATCATGAAACAAATTGAACACAGGCAAGAGTCAAAGATAAAATAGAAAATGTTTTTTAAATGAAAGAAAATGAATAAAAATTGACAAATAATCTGGATGAACTTCAAGATGAATTCCAAGGATGAAGAATTCCCTACAAATAAATTAACCAAAAATTAAGTTGGTCATACATACTTGGATTTTTAAATTTTTTTTTATTTTTATTTTTTTTTTACCATTTAAGATATACTTTTCAAAAACATTCTCTTAGGGACTTCCCTCATGGTCCAGTGGGTAAGACTCCAAGCTCCCACTGCAGGGGCCTGGGTTCAATCCCTGGTTGGGAAGCTGGATCCCGCATGCATGCCGCAACGAAGATCCCACATGCTGCTGCAGCTAAGACCTGGCGCAGCCTAAATAAATAAATAAATTAAAAAAAAACATTTTTAATGTTTAATTTTTTAAAAGCATTCTCTTAATTGAAACACATATTGGAAGGTATATAAATTGTAAGCATACCTCGGAGATATTGTGGGTTTGGTTCCAGACCACTGCAATAAAGTGAATATCACATTAAAGCGAGTCCCATGGAATTTTTGGTTTCCCAGTGCTTGTAAAAGTTATGTTTGCACTATACTGTAGTCTGTTAGGGGTATAATAGCACTATATCTTAAAAAAAATAAAAAAGTACCTTAATTTAAATACTTTATTGCTAAAAAATGCTAACTATCATCTGAGACTTCAGCGAGTTGTAGTTTTTTTTGCAATAGTAACATCAAAGATCGCAGAGTACCATAACAAATACAATAATAATGAAAAAGTTTGAAATATTGTGAGAATTACCAAAACGTGACACAGGGACACGAAGAGAAGCAAATGCTATTGGAAAAATTGCACTGATAGACTTGCTTATCGCAGGTTTGTCAGAAACCTTCAGTTTGTAAAAAACATAGTATCTGCAAAACACAATAAAATGACGTATGCCTGTACAGTTTTACAAAAAGCAGGTACTTGTGTAACCACATCTAGATCAAGAAACAGAACTTTACCATCACATCAGAAACCTCCATATGCCCCCACCCAGTCACTTACACCTGACTCCCTAAAGCCAAGTATGGCCTGCAGACCAAGTCTGGTTAACATCTGTGAGCTAAAAACAAGTTTGTTAGGTTTTTAAATTGTTTTTAAAAATCAAAAGAAGAATAGTATTTCATGACTCATGAAAATTATATGATGTTCAGATTTCAATGTCGAAGTTTCAGTGAAACACAATCACCCTCATTTGTTTACGTACTGTCTGTGGCTGCTTTTGCTCTACATTAGCAAAGAGGAACAGTTGCCATAGACACTGCATTCCCTGCAAAGCCTTAAACGTTTGTCATCTGGCCCTTAACATAAAAAGTCTACTGACTCCTGTCCTAAGGTAAGTACTATTCTAATTTCTAACCACGTTGATCAGTTTGGGCTGTTCTTGAACTTCACATGTATGTATTTTATATTCTGGCTTCTTTTGTTCAGTGTTGTATTTGTGAGGTTCATCTGTGTTGTGTAGCAATATTTGTAGTTCATGCATTCTCATTGCTATATAGTATTCCATTTCATAATATGAATATACCACCATTTATCCATTAGATTGTTGATGGTCTTTTGGATCGTTTCCAATTTGGGGTTATTATGAAGCATGCTGCTATAAGACGTTCTTATATACATCCCTTGGTACATGTATGTACACACTTATATACTTCTATTGGGTGTATACCTAGGACTGAAATTGTATGTGTTCAGCTTTTAGTAGGTACTGCCCGTTTTCCAAAGTGGTTGTAGCCGTTTAAACTCCCACCAGCAGTACTCCACATCTAAACCAGCAAATGGTATCAAAAGACTTTCTGCCATTGTGGTAGGTATATCATCACACCTCATTGTGGCTTTAATTTACCTTTCCCTGATCACTAATATATGTCCTCTTTGGTAGAGTTCAAGCCATTTTCCCATTTCTCTGTTGTGTTTCTGTCTTTTTCTTATTGATCAGCAATGTGAGTTCTTTGTTGGATATATGAATTGCAGTTCTCGGGATATTGAGATAAAATGTTTGGCTTAAGAATTCTATGCCCATTCATGTGTAAAGACCTCATAAAAACATTTCCAAATATATTAGAACTTAAATTTTCTGGAGGTGAATCAAATAAGTAACAGATCGGGGAAGCTGTACTGTTGAAGGGGCTGGCAGTGAACGCTAAATGTATTATTTTTCTGAAACAAAAGGTAATGTATTTATTTATACTAGAACTTTGTTTTATATTAAATATCTCTTTTATAATGGGGGGGGTGAAATATGTTCACAAGGATACCAACAAAAAGCAGGAGGTAAAGTGAGGGAAGAAGTGTGAGAAATTGTATAAGGGTGCTGACTTTCTTTCTTTCCCACAGTACCATTAGCATTACTAAAAGCATACTATAGATTGGTGGGGCAGGGGGAAGTAAAAGAAAATACAAAATCTATTTAAAAAGATAGGAAAGAGGGCTTTCCCTGGTGGCGCAGTGGTTGAGAGTCCGCCTGCCGATGCAGGGGACACGGGTTTGTGCCCCGGTCTGGGAAGATCCCACATGCCGCGGAGCGGCTGGGCCCGTGAGCCATGGCCGCTGAGCCTGCGCATCCGGAGCCTGTGCTCCGCAACGGGAGAGGCCGCAACAGTGAGAGGCCCGCATACTGCAAAAAAAAAAAAAAAAAAAGGAAAGAAAACAAGGAAACATAAACATGGAAAATATAAAATGACAGAAGACCATGTACATGTTACAGTAATAAGTATAAATAGGGTAAACTCATCTACTGGATTTGATTAATAGCACTAGACAGCACTAAGAATGTTAATAAACCTCATTTTACTATGGGAAAACAGAAGCATATATTTGTCACTGATTCAGAGCATATACTATATTCTATAGAACCTTACCCCAACCTTGCAGAGTATTGTCACCTGTCTGGCACTGTAACTAACTACAAGCCCATTGCCACGCTAAAGATATATATATAAAATGAGGATATATATATAATGATATATATCCTCATATATATGTAAATATATATACAAATTAGGAGAATTAAATTTGGGAATGTCTACTAGTTTTATAACTAAGCATATTAGGCTATAAGTCCAGTTTCTTCCCATAGAATATCTTCTCCCCCGTACAGACATCTAATCAAGGAAAGGGAAATGCGTGTATATGTGTATATATATATATATGTATAATCAGGGAAAGGGATGTAATTAAGAAAAACAAGACTTCTAAACAACTACTTGGGATGCCTTGTAAACAGCAAAAGGGAGAGAATGACTTTGGTATTGCTTGACACTTGGAGCTGTGTCTGCCCTTTGTGTGTTAGTGGCCTTCCCAGAGGAGCTTGACCATCTATTATAATTTTCAGGTTAGCTTGGTTTTGGAGCTTCATATCTTTTCCCCTAGCTGCTAGGATAGAGTTGCCAAGATTTTCTTCTGAAAATCTCCTTTCTCTGCCTTTAACTGTAATTTTGAGTTTTTCTGATTTGGGACAGAAGGTAATCACCAAAAACTACATTATATTCTAGTTCCAGTGTGACACCCTACAGTCAATCCATTACTTTGACTTTTCTCCAGACAGTAGAAACTAGAAAAGAGCCCAGAAGCTCTGGCATATTCCTGTGTTCTATTTTCCATATAGGCTGTAGTATTCTAGCACCTGTAAAGAGATTTCAGACCACTACTTCCAACACCCATATTCTTACGTTCTCTCTCCCTACCCAAACCTTGGTCTCTTTCCCTCCCCCACTTCACATACATCCTTCTATAATCCTCTCTGTCTTATGGTTCAAAACAGTGCATATTTGGAGCAAGTAATTTTTAATCATTTAGTTGAAAAGGATGAAAACATTTAAGCATGGATAGGTTGAGGACTGTGCTAGGTACCTTACATATCATCTAATCCTCAACAAATCTAAAATATAGAAACATTACTTTCACTGCTCTAAAGCTCATAAGGGCTGTGTAACTTGGTCACAATCATACAATTTGTTTGGCAGAGCCTAGACAGCAGCTACATACTGAGTTCATATTATACACCAAATACTGCACTTGGCCCTTTATGTATTTTACACAAGAAGGTGTGAGGATTAGAGAGGCTGGGAAGATAACTCATCACAGTTGCCCAGGTCTCTGTAAAATCTGTGTTCATTCTGCTGTGACATGGTAACAATAAAAATGTGATACATGGTAACAATAAAGATGTGCTATTTTTGTTGTATGAAAGGTGCTCTGGGAGTCCAGAGGGAAAAGGAGAAGTCCAGTGGGGTTTCACAGAAAAGGTGGCATTTAAACTAGGCCTTATGACATGAGTTTTTCCAAAGAAGGAAAGAAATGAAAGCACTGTGGTCAATGAGAAAACGTGTTTCAAGACACAGGAGTATTGCATGGCTGTGTAAAAGAAGCTGTGGTAGCTGTCGCAGGATGCAAGGCTGGGCAGTGTGCAGAGATGGCTCCTCGGGGGCCTTGTGGACTGTGTTCTGGAATTTGGGTTCTGTCTTCTGTCTAGCATGGAGTCATCAGTGGGAACTGGTCTGATCAGATTTCTGTTTTGGAAGTATAACTGGTGGTATTAGGTAGGATGACCTCAGAGGGCTGAGACCAGTTAGGAGACCATGACAATAATACAAGGGGGGATGAAGAGTCTCCATGAGCAGAAACCATAAGTGATAGACAACTTGCATCAGTTCATCTACTGGGATGCACATACCATTGCCAACCTTTTGTTTGCTTGTTTTAAACTAGGAATACAGCTGAACTCATTTTCACAACATGAGTCTTACTCTTACCCTTATTCTTAGTGTGAGTAATGACATATACACCTTTAGGCTTGCATATGTGTGTGTATATACTAATGTATATGTGATTGTGTGTGTATACTAACTATAGCATATTACACATGCTATACTGAAATTTGCTTGTTTCCTCACTTAAAATATCTCGGAGGTTATTTTTTGGTCAGTATATCTGAAGCTGCCTAACTCCTTTTGATAGCTGCTTAGTATTCCATTATATGGTTGTGCTATAATGTATTTATAATACATAATGTATTATGGACATTTAAGTTTCTGATATTTTGCCATTAAAAATGATGCAGTGAGGGACTTCCCTGGTGGCGCAGTGGTTAAGAATCCGCCTGCCAATGCAGGGGACACGGGTTTGAGCCCTGGTCCAGGAAGATCCCACGTGCCGAGGAGCAACTAAGCCCGCGAGCCACAGCTACTGAGCCCGCGTGCTACAACTACTGAAGCCCGCGCGCCTAGTGCCCGTGCTCCGCAACAAAGAGAAGCCACCGCAATGAGAAGCCTGCGCACCGTAACAAAGAGTAGCCCCTGCTCGACGCAACTAGAGAAAGCCCGTGCACTGCAATGAAGACCCAACACAGCCAAAACTAAATAAATAAATTTATTTTAAAAAAGATGCAGTGAGTATTCTTGTATATACAATATCACTTTGTACATATGCAAGTATATCCAAATTCCTAAAAATAAATTCTTAGAAGAATTTGACATTCTTTGAAATTACTGAGTCAAACAGATTGGGCATTTGTAATTTTAGTATATTGCTAAATTACTTTCCATACTGCCTGTTTTCCTGTACCCTCACCAACAGGAGGAGTTATCAGACTTTGATGGTGACTCATCTGAAGGGTAAAACTGGTACTTTATTGTACCTTTACATATGTTTGACCCATTTTCATTCCCTTTCAAAGAACCAGTTTTATCTTTTTTTCATTTATCTCTTGTATTATTGACCTTATTTAGCTGTAGGAGTTCTTGATCTGTTAAAGAAAGCAATGTTTGTCTGGTGTGAGTTCCAGATATTTCTCCCCAGTATTTGTCTTTTGGCTTGACTTTTGGTAGTTATTACTATAAATTTTTCTCTAGTTATATTTATCAGAGTTTTTGGTGTGTGTGTGTTGGCTTCAGAATTTCATGTTATACTTAGAGAAGACCTTCCCACTTCTATGATTATTTTTAAAAACTCATCCATTGTTTTTCTTCTAGAACTTGTATAGTTTAATTTTTTGTATTTAAATCTTTCAACCACTTGGAATGTATTTTGGGGTAAGTTATTAAGTGTGGAGCAAAATTTTTTCCTCAGTTGTTCCAACACCATGCATTGAAAAATTAATCTTTCCCCATTGACTGGAAATGCTATAAGGTATCTTCTTATATATGGGTCTTATCTACCCAACTAGACCATACACTTTTTAAAGCCCCAATTAGTTTTGTCCTTCTCGCTTTCCCCATAAAACTGAGCATGATGTTCTGCATAGAACAGGTATGACATTAATTTTTTACCTTTTAAAAATTGTGAACTCCGTATATAGGCAAGTACACAAAGCATTCATGTACAGTTTAATGAAAATTTATAAAATGAACACCTGTGTAACCATCACCTAAATCAAAAAGTAGGCCCTTTCCAGTTCCCCAGAAGTCCCCTGTATACCTTTCCCAATCACATTCCTCTCCTGTCCCCCAGAGGCGACCACTCTCTTGACTTGTGACAATGATTTCCTTGTATTTCTTTAAGATTGAGCTGTATGAAATTGCCATTTCTGTAGGCAAAAATCATTTTTTTATATTTTATATTTCAATTTAATAATTTTACCACCTATGTATGGATCTCTAAACAGTATAGTTTGGTTGAACCTGGTTTTGAATATCATTTAGATATAATCTTACTGTATTCTGTGCTGTGCTTCTTTCACTAACTATGGTGGTATGGTATTCAACCATTTTGTTGCAGTTTGTCAATTCTCATTGCTGGATATATGCCATTATATGATTCTACTGTGTTTTATTTATCCATTCCACTGTTGCTGGATTATGGGTTGTTTCCCATTTTGACTACTGCAAATATGTTGCTGTGAAAATCCTTGTACATTTTTTGATGCATGTGGCCAAGATTTCCTCTAGGACAGGATCAGCAAATTAGGGTCCCCTGCATAGTTTCTTGTTTTTGCTTGTTCGTTTTATTAACTTTTTACTATGAAATAATTTTACATTTATAGAGGATTTGCAGAGTTGGCACAGAGAGTCCCTGTATGCCCTTTATCCAGCATCCCATAATATAAACATCTTACATATTTATGGTGCATTTAAAACAGACGTTAATGTTGGCACAATACTATTAACTATAGACTTTGGATTTCGTCAGTTTTTCCACTAAAGTCCTTTTTCTGTTATAGGACCCATTGCAGGATAACACATCGCGTTTAGTTGTATGTCTCCCTAGACATGAAACAAATTTACGCACTGTAGTACAGTATTTGTGTAAAGTTCTTTTTGTTTGTAGCCTTATAGTATCCAGTCAATGTAGTATTTTCCAGAGTTACTATTACATCGTCTTTTGAGTCTCATTTCTTTCACTTAGAAAAACTCATTTAAAAATCATCCATGTTGTTGTGTGAGTCAATAGTTTCTTTTAATTGTGGAGAACTTCACATAACATAAAATTTATTTATTTTTAACATCTTTATTGGAGTATAATTGCTTTACAATGTTGTCTTAGTTTCTGCTCTGTAACAAAGTGAATCAGCTATATGTATACATATATCCCCATATCCCCTCCCTCTTGCGTCTCCCTCCCACCCTCCCTATTCCTCCCCTCTAGGTGGTCACAAAGCACCGAACTGATCTCCCTCTGCTATGCGGCTGCTTCCCACTAGCTATCTATTTTACATTTGGTAGTGTATATATGTCCATGCCACTCTCTCACTTTGTCCCAGCTTACCCTTCCCCCTCCCCGTGTCTTCAAGTCCATTCTCTACGTCTGCGTCTTTATTCCTGTCCTGCCCCTAGGTTCATCAGAACGATTTTTTTCTTAGATTCCATATATATGTGTTAGCATACGGTATTTGTTTTTCTCATTCTGACTTACTTCACTCTGTATGACAGACTCTAGGTCCATCTACCTCACTACAAATAACTCAATTTTGTTTCTTTTTATGGCTGAGTAATATTCCATTGTATATATGTGCCACATCTTCTTTATCCATTCATCTGTGGATGGACACTTAAGTTGCTTCCATGTCCTGGCTATTGTAAATAGTGCTGCAGTCAAAATTGTGTTACATGACTCGTTTTGAATTATGGTTTTCTCAGGGTATGTTCCCAGTAGTGGGATTGCTGGGTCATGTGGTAGTTCTATTTGTAGTTTCTTTAAGGAACCTCCATACTGTTCTCCATAGTGGCTGTATCAATTTACATTCCCACCAACAGTGCAAGAGGGTTCCCTTTTCTCCACACCCTCTCCAGCAATTATTGTTTGTAGATTTTTTGATGATGGCCATTCTGACTGGTGTGAGGTGATACCTCATGGTGGTTTGTGTGTTTGTTTTTATAAATGTATTTATTTATTTTTGGCTGCATTGGGTCTTCATTGCTGCGTACAGGCTTTCTCTAGTTGCATTGAGTGGGGGCTACTCGTTGCGGCGCACAGGCTTCTCATTGCGGTGGCTTCTGTTTGTGGAGCACAGGCTCTAGTTGTGCGGGCTTCAGTAGTTGCGGTGCATGGGCTCAGTAGTTGTGGCTTGCGGGCTCTAGGGCACACGGCTTCAGTAGTTGCAGCACATGGGCATAGCCTCTCCACGACATGGGAGATCTTCCCGGACCAGGGTTTGAACCCATGTCCCCTGCACTGGCAGGTGGATTCTTAACCACTGTGCCACCAGTGAAGTCAGGCCCCTCATTGTGGTTTTGATTTGCATTTCTCTAGTGATTAGTGATATTGAGCATCCTTTCATGTGTTTGTTGGCAATCTGTATATCTTCTTTGGAGAAATGTCTATTTAGGTCTTCTGACCAGTTTTGGATTGAGTTGTTTGTTTTTTCGATATTGAGCTGCATGAGCTGCTTGTATATTTTGGAGATTAATCCTTTGTCAGTCACTTCGTTTGCAAATATTTTCTCCCATTCTGAGGGTTGTCTTTTTGTCTTATTTATGGTTTCCTTTGCTGTGCAAAAGCTTTTACGTTTCATTAGGTCCCATTTGTTTGTTTTTATTTCCATTTCTCTAGGAGGTGGATCAAAAGGGACCTAGCTATGATTTATGTCAAGGAGTGTCCTGCCTATGTTTTCCTCTAAGAGTTTGATAGTGTCTGACCTTATATTTAGGTCTTTAATCCATTTTGAGTTTATTTTTGTGTATGGTGTTAGGGAGTGTTCTAATTTCATTCTTTTACATGTAGCTGTCCAGTTTTCCCAGCACCACTTATTGAAGACACTGTCTTTTCTCCATTGTATATTCTTGCCTCTGTTATCAAAGATAAGATGACCATATGTATGTGGGTTTATGTCTGGGCTTTCTATCCTGTTCCCTTGATCTATATTTCTGTTTTTGTGCCAGTACCACACTGTCTTGATTACTGTAGCTTTGTAGTATAGTCTGAAGTCTGGGAGCCTGATTCCCCCAGCTCCGTTTTTCTTTCTCAAGATTGCTTTGCTATTCAGGGTCTTTTGTGTTTCCATACAAATTGTGAAACATTTTGTTCTAGTTCTGTGAAAAATGCCATTGGTAGTTTGGTAGGGATTGCATTGAACCTATAGATTGCTTTGTGTAGTATAGTCATTTACACAATGTTGATTCTTCCAATCCAAGAACATGGTATATCTCTCCATCTGTTTGTTTCATCTTTAATTTCTTTCATCAGTGTCTTATAGTTGTCTGTATACAGGTCTTTTGTCTCCTTAGGTAGGTTTATTCCTAGGTATTTTATTCTTTTTGTTACAGTGGTAAATGGGAATGTTTTCTTAATTTCTCTTTCAGATTTTTCATCATTAGTGTATAGGAATGCCAGAGATTTCTGTGCATTAATTTTCTATCCTGCTACTTTACCAAATTCATTGATTAGCTCTAGTAGTTTTCTGGTAGCATCTTTAGGATTCTCTATGTACAGTGTCATGTCATCTGCAAACAGTGACAGCTTTACTTCTTTTCCGATTTGGATTCCTTTTATTTCTTTTTCTTCTCTGATTGCTGTGGCTAAAACTTCCAAAAGTATGTTGAATAATAGTGGTGAGAGTGGACAACCTTGTCTTGTTCCTGATCTTAGAGGAAATGGTTTCAGTTTTTCACTATTGAGAATGATGTTGGCTGTGGGTTTGTCATATATGGCCTTTATTATGTTGAGGTAAGTTCCCTCCATGCCTACTTTCTGCAGGGTTTATATCATAAATCAGTGTTGAACTTTGTCGAAAGCTTTCTCTGCATCTATTAAGATGATCATATGGTTTTTATCCTTCAGTTTGTTAATATGGTGTATCACATTCATTTGTGTATATTGAAGAATCCTTGCATTCCTGGGCTAAACTCCACTTCATCATGGTGTATGATATTTTTAATGTGCTCTTGGATTCTGTTTGCTATAATCTGTTGAGGATTTTTTCATCTTACGTTCATCAGTGATACTGGCCTCTAGTTTTCTTTCTTTGTGACATCTTTGTCTGGTTTTGGTATCAGGGTGATGGTGGCCTCATAGAATGAGTTTGGGAGTGTTCCTCTGCTATGTTTTGGAAGAGTTTGAGAAAGATAGGTGTTAGCTCTTCTCTAAATGTTTGATAGAATTCGCCTGTGAAGCCATCTGGTCCTGGGCTTTTGTTTTTTGGCAGATTTTTAATCACAGTCTCAATTTCAGTGCTTGTGATTGGTCTGTTTATATTTTCTATTTCTTCCTGGTTCAGTCTCAGAAGGTTGTTCTTTTCTAAGAATTTGTGCATTTCATCCAGGTTGTCCATTTTATTGGCATATATAGTTGCTTGTAATAATCGCTCATGATCCTTTGTATTTCTGCAGTGTTAGTTGTTACTTCTCCTTTTTGCTTTCTAATTCTTTTTTTTTTTTTTTGCTGTACGCCGGCCTCTCACTGTTGTGGCCTCTCCTGCTGCGGAGCACAGGCTCCGGACACACAGCCTCAGCGACCATGGCTCACGGGCCCAGCCACTCCGTGGCATGTGGGATTTTCCTGGACCGGGGCACAAACCTGTGTCCCCTGCGTCGGCAGGCAGACTCTCAACCACTGTGCCACCATGGAAGCCCCTCTAATTCTATTGATTTGAGTCTTCTCCCATTTTTTCTTGATGAGTCTGGCTAATGGTTTATCAATTTTATCTTCTCCAAGAACCAGCTTTTAGTTTTATTGATCTTTGCTATTGTTTCCTTCATTTCTTTTTCATTTATTTTTGATCTGATCTTTATGATTTCTTTCCTTCTGCTAACTTGGGGGTATTTTTGTTCTTCTTTCTCTGATTGCTTTAGGGGTAAGGTTAGGTTGTTTATTTGAGATTTTTCTTGTTTCTTGAGATATGATTGTATTGCTGTAAAGTTCCTCTTAGAACTGCTTTGGCTGCATCCTATACGTTTTGGGTCATCGTGTTTTGTGCTTTTTTTTTTAACACCTTTATTGGAGTATAATTGCTTTACAGTGGTGTGTTAGTTTCTGCCCTATAACAAAGTGAATCAACTATACATATACATATATCCCCATATCTCCTCCCTCTACGTCTCCCTCCCACCCTCCCTATCCCTCCCCTCTAGGTGGTCACAAAGCACCGAGCTGATCTCCCTGTGCTATGCAGCTGCTTCCCACTAGCTAGCTATTTTACATTTGGTAGTGTATATATGTTCATGCCATTCTCTCACTTCGTCCCAGCTTACCCTTCCCCCTCCCTGTGTCCTCAAGTCCATTCTCTAGTAGGTCTGCATCTTTATTCCTGTCCTGCCCCTAGGTTCTTCAGAACCTTTTTTTTTTTTAGATTCCATATATATGTGTTAGCATATGGTACTTGTTTTTCTCTTTCTGAGTCGTCGTGTTTTTATTATCATTTTTTTTAGGTATTTTTTGATTTCCTCTTTGATTTCTTCAGTGATCTCTTGGTTATTTAGTAATGTATTGTTTAGCCTCCATGTGTTTTTATTTTTTACAGTTTTTTCCTGTAATTGATATCTAATGTCATAGTGTTGTGATCGGAAAAGATACTTGATACAATTTCAATTTTCTTAAATTTACTGAGGCTTGATTGTGACGCACGATATGATCTATCCTGGCAAATGTTCCATGAGCACTTGAGAAGAAAGTGTATTCTGTTGTTTTTGGATGGAATGTCCTATAAATATCAGATAAATCCATCTCGTCTAATGTGTCATTTAAAGCTTGTGTTTCCTTATTCATTTTCATTTTGGATGATCTGTCTTTTGGTGAAAGTGGGGTGTTAAAGTCCCATACTATTATTGTGTTACTGTCGATTTCCCCTTTTATGTCTGTTAGCATTTGCCTTATGTATTGAGGTGCTCCTATGCTGGGTGCATAAATACTTAAAATTGTTATATCTTCTTCTTGGATTGGTCCCTTGATCATTATGTAGTGTCCTTCTTTGTCTCTTGTGATAATCTTTATTTTAAAGTCTATTTTGTCTGATATAAGAATTGCTGCTCCAACTTTCTTTTGTTTTTCATTTGCATGGAGTATCTTTTTCCATCCCCTCACTTTCAGTCTGTATGTGTCCCTAGGTCTGACGTGGGTTTCTTGTAGACAGCATATATATGGGTCTTGTTTTTGTATCCATTCAGCCAGTTTGTGTCTTTTGTTGGAGCATTTAATCCATTTACATTTAAGGTAATTATTGATATATATGTTCCTATTACCATTTTCTTAATTGGTTTGGTTTGTTTTTGTAGGTCTTTTCCTTCTCTTGTGTTTCCTGCCTAGAGAAGTTCCTTTAGCATTTGTTGTAAAGCTGGTTTGGTGGTGTTGAATTCTCTTAACTTTTGCTTGTCTGTAAGGGTTTTAATTTCTCTGTCAAATCTGAATGAGATCCTTACTGGCTAGAGTAATCTTGGTTGTAGGTTTATCCCTTTCATCACTTTAAATATGTCCTGCCACTCCCTTCTGGCTTGCAGAGTTTCTGCTGAAAGATCAGCTGTTAACCTTATGGGGATTCCTTTGTATGTTATTTGTTGCTTTTAATATTTTTGCTGGTTTTAATATTTTTCTTTGTATTTAATTTTTGTTAAATTAAATAACTTTGTTTTTAGTTTTTGATTAATATGTGTCTTGGCATGTTTCTCCTTGGATTTATCCCATATGGGACTGTCTGTGCTTCTTGGACTTGATTGACTATTTCCTTTCCCCTATTAGGGAAGTTTTCAACTATAATCTCTTCAAATAGTTTCTCAGTCCCTTTCTTTTTCCTTCTTCTTCTGGGACCCCTGTAATTCAAATGTTGGTACATTTAATGTCCCAGAGGTCTCAGAGACGGTCCTCAATTCTTTTTTCTTTATTCTGCTCTGTGGTAGTTATTTCCACTGTTTTATCTTCCAGGTCACTTACCTGTTTTTCTGCCTCAGTTATTCTGCTATTGATGCCTTCTGGAGAATTTTAAATTGCATTTATTGTGTTGGTCATCATTGTTTGTTTGCTTTTTAGTTCTTCTAGGTCCTTGTTAAACTTTTCTTGTATTTTCTCCATTCTATTTCCAAGATTTTGGATCATCTTTACTATCATTACTCTGAATTCTTTTTCAGGTAGACTGCCTATTTCCTCTTCATTTGTTTGGTCTGGTGGGTTTTTACCTTGCTCCTTGATCTGCATATTTCTCTGTCTTCTCATTTTTTTAAACTTACTGTGTTTGGGGTCTCCTTTTCGCAGGCTGCAAGTTTGTAGTTCCCGTTGTTTTTGGTGTCTGCCCCCAGTGAGTGAGGTTTGGTCAGTGGCTTGTGTAGGCTTCCTGGTAGTGGGGACTGGTGCCTGTGTTCTGGTGGGTAGTGGGGACTGGTGCCTGTGTTCTGGTAGGCTTCCTGGTGAAGGGGACTGGTGCCTGTGTTCTGGTGGGTGGGGCTGGATCTTGTCTTTCTGGTGGGCAGGGCTGTGTCTGGTGGTACGTTTTGGGGTGTCTGTGACCCTAGTATGATTTTAGGCAGCCTCTCTGCTAATGGGTGGGGTTGTGTTCCTCTCTTGCTAGTTGTTTGGTATGGGGCGTCCAGCACTGGAGCTTGCTGACCGTTGGGTGGAGCTGGGTCTTAGTGTTGAGCTGGAGATCTCTGCGAGAGCTCTCACCAATTGATATTACATGGGGCCGGGAGGTCTCTGGTGGTCCAATGTCCTGGACTTAGCTCTCCCACCTCGGTGGCTCAGGCTTGGCACCCGGCTGGAGCACCAAGACCCTGTCAGCCACACGGCTCAGAAGAAAAGGAAGAAGAAAAAAGGAAGAAAAAAAAATAAATTAATACAATAATAAAATGAAAAAATAATTAATAAAAATAAAAGAAGAGAGCAACCAAACTAATAAATCCACCAATGATAACAAGCACTAAAAACTAAAATAAATATAAAAATCAGAAACAGGGCTTCCCTGGTGGCGCAGTGGTTAAGAGTCCGCCCGCCGATGCAGGGGACACGGGTTCGTGCCCCGGTCCGGGAAGATCCCACATGCCATGGAGCGGCTGGGCCCGTGAGCCATGGCCGCTGAGCCTGCGCACCCGGAGCCTGTGCTCCGCAGCGGGAGAGGCCACAACAGTGAGAGGCCCGTGCACCGCAAAAAAAAAAAATCAGAAACAAATCAGTTGCAAACAGCAATCCCCAAGTCTACTGTTGCTCCCAAAGTCCGCTCCCTCGATTTTGGGAACATTCGTTGTCTAGTCAGGTATTCCACAGAGGCATGGTTCATCAAGTTGATTGTGGGGATTTAATATGCTGCTCCTTGGGCTGCATAGAGAGATTTCCCTTTCTCTTCTTTGTTCACACAGCTGCTGGGGTTCAGCTTTGGTTTTGGCCCACCTCTCTGTGTCACCCTCAGGCATCTGTTCCCGGCCAGACAGGAGGGGGTTAAAGTAGCAGCTGATTAGGGCACTCTTGCTCACTCAGGTCGGGGGGGAGGGAGGGGTACAGTAGTCATAACTGGAATGCAGGGTGAGCCTCCAGCGGCAGAGACCGGCGTGACATTGCAACAGCCTGAGGTGCGCCGTCTGTTCTCCCAGGGAAGTTGTCCCTGTATCTCGGGACCCTGGCAGTGGCGGGCTGCACAGGCTCCTGGGGGTGTGTGGATAGTGACCTGTGCTCGCACACGGGATTCTTGGTGGCTGCAACAGCAGCCTTAGTGTTTCATGCCTGTCTGTGGGGTCTGAACTGATAGCCGCGGCTCATGCCCGTCTCTGGAGCTTGCTTAGGCGGTGCTCTGCCTTTCTGTGGGCACACTGGGGAGGAATGCTCTCTCCTCGTGCACGCTGAAAGGATGGTCTCTTGCCTCTTCAGCAGGTCCAGACTTTTTCCCAAACTCCCTCCCGGCTAGCTGCGGCGCACTAGCCCCCTTCTTCTTCAGGCTGTGTTCACGCAGCCAACCCAACCAAGTCCTCTCCCTGGGGTCTGACCTCCGAAGCCCCGAGCCTCAGCTCCCAGCCCCCGCCCGCCCCTGCGGGTGAGCAGACAAGCCTCTCAGGCTGGTGAGTGCTGGTCGGCACCGATCCTCTGTGCGGGAATCTCTCCGCTTTGCCCTCCGCACCCCGGTGACTGCGCTTTCCTCCGTGGCTCCAAAGCTTCCCTCCACCTACCCCCGTCTCCTCCAGTGAAGGGGCTTCCTAGTGTGTGGAAACTTTTCCTCCTTCCCAGCTCCCTCCCAGAGGTGCACGTTCTTTTGTCCCTATTCTTTTGTCTTCGTTTTTTCTTTTTGCCCTACCCAGGTATGTGGGGAGTTTCCTGCCTTTTGGGGGGTCTGAGGTCTTCTGCCAGTGTTCAGTAGGTGTTCTGTAGGAGTTGTTCCACGTGTAGATGTATTTCTGATGTATTTGTTGGGAGGAAAGTGATCTCCATGTCTTACTCATCTGCCATCTTGAAGGTTCCCCCCCCCAAATTAATCATTTTAAAGTGTACAATTCACTGACATTTAGTACATTCACAATATTGTGAAATAATCACCTCTATCTAGTTCCAAAACACTTCCATCATTCTAAAATAAAATCCTATACCCATTAAGTAGTAACTCTCCATTCCTCCCTCCTCCCAGCCTCTGGCAACCATCATTCTGCTTTCTGCTTCTATGGCTTTACCTATCCTGGATTACTTCATATGAATGGAATCACGCGATATATGTGATATTTTGTGTCTGACTTTTTCACTTATTGTAATGTTTTTGAAGGTTCGCCCACATTGTAGCATGTATCAGTACTTATTCCTTTCTCTTTTTTGAATTGTGGTAAAACATACATAATATAAAATTTGCCATTTTAACCATTATTTAGTGTATAGTTTAGTGGCATTAATTACATTCACAATATTGTGCAACCATCACCACTATTTCTAAAACTGTTTCAACACTAAACAGAAACTCTACCTATTAAGTAATAAGTCCCCATTCCCCACTCCTCCCAGCGGTTGGTAACCTCTAATCTAATTTTTACCTCTATGAATTTACCTATTCTAGATACATCCTGTAAGTGGAATCATACAATATTTGTCCTCTTGTGTCTGGCTTATTTCACTTAGCCTAACATTTTCCAGGTTCATCCGTGTTATAGCACGTATCAGAATAAATCCTTCTTATGGTCGAATAATATTCTGCTGTATGGATATACCACATTTTGTTCATCTGTTGATGGACACTTGTGTTGTTTTCACCTTTTGGCTCTTGTAATAATGCTGCAATGAACACTGCATACAGGTGTTGTTTGAGTCCTTGTTTTCAGCTGGTTTGGGTCTGTATCTAGGAGTGGAGTGGTTTGCTGACCTCTGGTCTAGATTATGTATAATGATAAACTAAATTCCAGAGTGGTTAAGCCTCAGTCTTGATAATGCATAGTTTTATCAGATTTCTAAATTTTTGCCAATTTGGTCTGTGTGTAATGGTGTTTCATTGTGATTTTAATTTGTATTTCCTGATTTCTAATGGGGGTGAACATATTTCCACATGTGTATAAGCCATTGAATTTCCTGTTTTGTACTATACCATTAATTTTCCTATTGATGGTTTGCCTTCCTAAATTAATATTAATGAATTGATGTCTCCAAATAATGTTTACTTTGTATTTCTGCAGAACAAATAGTGGAGAAAGATGAAGGTCCGTATTACACTCATCTGGGATCTGGCCCCACGGTAGCCTCCATCCGGGAACTCATGGAGGAGCGGTGAGTGATGCACAGATGTCCAAGGAGAAGTGGACAAGTTGTTAACAGAATATGGCTTTTAAGCACCTCTCGTTTTCATTGCCTTATACTAGACAGCCTACAGAAAGGAATCCCTGATACACAGACTGAAAAGTTGAATGTGGGATTTTCACCCCCAGGGCCCAGGGTTTCTTTTTTCTATAGGTCTGCCCTTTACAGATCCCCATAACCCCCTTTTATCTCACTCTTTCTTGAAACAGTTTTTATTAAAGAAATGGGGTTAAATGGTTGTATGTCCTGTAGAGTTTCTCATGGTCTGAAGTTTGCTGCTACCTTTCTTGTGGTATTGTTTAACAGGTTCTTCTGCCCTGTGTCGTGTAAATTGGTTAGATCTAAAGGCTTGATCAGAATCAGATTGTTTCTTTCTTTCAAAATTACTTCCTAGGTGGTGTTTTGTA
Organism: Delphinus delphis; assembly: GCF_949987515.2. Lineage (NCBI taxonomy): Eukaryota > Metazoa > Chordata > Mammalia > Artiodactyla > Delphinidae > Delphinus > Delphinus delphis. Next base: position 27,178,639 of record NC_082694.2, on the reverse strand, counting down.
CCACCAAGAGGAGAAATGTATGCCTCGTCTTTGGCCAGTGGGCACCTATTCACATTGTCTCCTGAGTCCTTTTGACATGATCCTAGTTCTTGATTTCTCGTATTTTTATTGGGGGAAGAAATATTTAGAAAACATTCTCTGGGTGCTGGGGGTGCTCATTTTTCTAGGCCATTTCAGTAGAAAGAGCCAAGAGGTATGTGTAGGTTTTTTAGTTTTGCTACTGTTTACTGAGTTTATATACACTTCCAATTCGAACTCAAGACTATAGGGCTTTTACTTGACAGCTCTGTTTTGCTTTTTTAAGCAGTTTTGTACCGATAGAAACTTTAAAATCTATGTACGTGTCCACAGTAGCTATTAAATACTGTGAGTTCCAGTGTGTAGAGAGGTAAAAATAGCTTGGTGATTGAGAGCACATGGACACTGGAGCTAGACTAAGGTCCAGTCCTGGCCCTTCCACTTACTGATGAGTTCTTTGGTAAGTTGCTTTTCTTCTCTGTGACTCGGTTTTCTTATCTGCAAAATGGAGAAAATAAAAGTACATACACTGGAGGAGAGTTATGAGGATAAACTGAACTGATGTCTGGAAAGCACATAGTGCTTACTAGTAAATATTACATACAGGGTGTCTACATCATATCTGCATTTACTGACTGCATTTTTATAACAAACATTAGTATTTTAATAGCAAAGGCGTAAATTATGTAAGACATAAACATGTTTGCTCATACATATACGTAGACATACAGATGTGTGGAAGGCTGGGGGCTGAGAATTATAGCTTAGAATTTCTACAAATTTGGGGACCAGATTTTGTCTGACCAGGGTAACTAATACTGTCATTAATATAGCAGGGAACATGATTTTGAACTAAATAACTGTAGTGATATCCCTGAATGAATAAAAGGGAAGATGGATGGAGCACAGTGATCTGCTGTAAACACTTATCGTGTACCATCTGGAAACATTTATGTTCATAGAAGCCCATCAGAAAAGCATTTGATCCAGGACCCAATCTGTAAATTCAAGACTGATTGAAAGAGCACCTCTGAGTCCATAAGAATCATCAAAAAGTCTACAAATAACAAATGTTGGCAAGGATGTAGAGAAAAGGGAACCCTAGTACATTGTTGGTGAGAATGAAACATTTACAACAGTGTGTGGGTTATTCATGCACGCCTGCATGTGCCCACATGTGTATGTGTTACAGCTTCGAGGTTGGAGCGGGCATTATTTTGGCCAGCGAGTTTTGTTTTTTTTTAACATCTTTATTGGAGTATAATTGCTTTACAGTGGTGTGTTACTTTCTGCTTTATAACAAAGTGAATCAGCTATACATATACATATATCCCCATGTCTCTTCCCTCTTGCGTCTCCCTCCCTCTCCCTCTCCCTCTCCCACCCCTCTAGGTGGTCACAAAGCACCGAGCTGATCTCCCTGTGCTATGCGGCTACTTCCCACTAGCTATCTATTTTACGTTTGGTAGTGTATATATGTCCATGCCACTCTCTCACTTTGTCACAGCTTACCCTTCCCCCTCCCTGTGTCCTCAAGTCCATTCTCTAGTAGGTCTGTGTCTTTATTCCCGTCTTGCCCCTAGGTTCTTCATTACCTTTTTTTTTTTTTTTTTAGATTCCATATATGTGTTAGCATACGGTATTTGTTTTTCTCTTTCTGACTTACTTCACTCTGTATGACAGACTCTAGGTCCATCCATCTCACTACAAGTGACTCAATTTTGTTTCTTTTTATGGCTGAGTAATATTCCATTGTATATATGTACCACATCTTCTCTATCCATTCATCTGTGGATGGACACTTAGGTTGCTTCCATGTCCTGGCTATTGTAAATAGAGCTGCAGTGAACATTGTGGTACATGACTCTTTGAATTATGGGTTTCTCAGGGTGTATGCCCAGTAGTGGGATTGCTGGGTCGTATGGTCATTCTATTTGTAGTTTTTTAAGGAACCTCCGTACTGTTCTCCATAGTGGCTGTATCAATTTACGTTCCCACCAGCAGTGCAAGAGGGTTCCCTTTTCTCCACAGCCTCTCCAGCATTTATTGTTTCTAGGTTTTTTGATGATGGCCATTCTGACTAGTGTGAGATGATACCTCATTGTAGTTTTGGTTTGCACTTCTCTAATGATTAATGATGTTGAGCATTCTTTTTGGCCAGCGATTTTTGTGAGGAATCTTGACACTATTGTTTACAGGTTGAGGGCTGCAGGGGAGTCAAATGTACAGGTTTGATCTGGGATAGTTTTTATGTGTGTTTGTTTTTTGGTAGCAATTTTGCAAGATTTCTAGACAGCTCTCTCAATAACTTTTAGTTATAGAAGAGTATGTTTTGAAATAAGGATTAAGAGATAATGATAAAGTTGAGATTTGTCCTTTTTTTTTTTTTTTGTCATTGCTTTAAAAATAACAGCCAAGTGTAGATTCTCCAGAAACTGATCCAAGGGAGGAATTCCTCTCAAGACCAGGAATACTTGTGTTTTTCCTCAGCAACTGGTTTATTTTTATCTTAAGGGCCTTGTAAATCATGGAACAGATTGTGTTTCCATCTTTATGTTGGCTGCTTGTAAGCTTAGAGCCAGATTTGTGTATCCTCATTAGGAGGAACGTAATTTCTCATCTTTGGCCCGTGGGAGCCTATTCAGGTTCACTCCTGAGTCCTTTTGACATGACCCTGAGTCTTCATTAGCTTCCTTGATTTCTCATGTGATGAAATGTTCTAGGCTCATCTCTTAAAAATATGCACAAGATCCCACCATCTGCATTTTGCATAACAACATCATGTCTATCTGTTTCCCCCTTTACTCTGATTTCATCACCTGTTATTTTTATCACATAGACATCTTTTTAAGCTCCTTCTGGAACAGGAGGGGAATGAATGATTGCTGAAAATCACCTGGAGGGGGGTCTAGTTTGTGAATGATCCAGGCTGTCTCTTTCTCTAGACTTCCCGCCCAACCCTTACTCTGCAGGACCACTCCACTGCCAGGAGTTGGCCAAGGCAAAGAGGGAAGAAAACTGAAATCCAGGGGATGTTGGTGCTTTTAGTTTATCTGGGAAAGACTGTGAAAGGAGGAGGTTGAAAGCAAGTCCTAAAATATTATCAGATTTGTTAATGGGTTCCATACCTCCTGGGTACCCAGGTCCTTGTTGTCATAGATAATTGGAGTCAGGTGTTCAAACCCATATCTGAGAATGGCCTGCTGCACAGGGCCACGTGTCCTCTAACTGGAAAGGGGATTCTCTGCAGCCTAGGAGTTCATTAAATGTTCATGCTAGGAATGAAAGCACCAACACCGTGCCAGCAAATCCTCTGAGTGTGGGGGGAACTGGTCTTATTAATGTGTGATAAAGGTAACCCTGAAGAATCACAACTTTAGATCAGCGGTTATCAAGCTTGAGCGTGCTTCAGGTCTCTGGAGGACTTGTGAAAGCGCAGATCGCTGGGCCCCACCCCAGGGCTTCTGACCCAGCAGGTCTGGGATGGGACCCGAGAGTCTGCATTCCTCCCAAGTTCCCAGGGGATGCTGGTCCCAGCACCACCTTTGAGAATCACTGGCTAAGACGATGAAGTTACCCTTTAGAATAAGGTTTCAGCCTACCCTTCCAGACTTAGTGTAGGGTCTAGGAGTTCACCTGTATCCTAGCCTCTTAATGATAGGCCGGAAAGTAAGACATTTAAGAAAAAAGAACTAAATCCAGAGTTGGTTGGTTGTCTTTAAACACAGAGATGGTTCTGGTTAAAAAAAAAAAAAAAAAAAAATTCTAACTGATCAGACAGTGCTTGGCCCTTTTATTTGCTCTCAAATATGAAGTTCACTACAGGAAGCATTTCTCACAAGGATGAGACGGTGGGAAAGGTCTTGGTCAGAAAGCCCTGGTCTGTGTCCTCAGCTCACCCTCCTGTGGGGAACACGATATCCTGTCCGTTCCAGTGCGAACAGTATGGTCACCTCAGGTTGTTCTTCCCACAGCGACCCCAGGACACACTGAGTGTCCAGGCTCTGCGCTCCTGATAGATGCTTGTGGAGCTGAAAGTTTTCCAGGAACCAAACAAAAGCAGCACTATCTGGTCTTTTCCTCTTGAGCCAGACCACGCTATATAAACTCCCCAGAGTCCTGTCTCCAAACACATTCTATAAGGGACTAACGTAGCCTTAGAATTTTAATGTGGCAGTTATCAGCTTTTCACCTCATTCCTGAGGTCTTGAGTGAAATAGAGAACATTGAACTCAGAGAAACCTTAGATCAGCACTTTTTTTTTTTTTTTTTTGGCGGTACAAGGGCCTCTCACTGTTGTGGCCTCTCCCGTTGCAGAGCACAGGCTCCGGACGCGCGGGCTCAGCGGCCATGGCTCACGGGCCCAGCCACTCCGCAGCATGTGGGATCCTCCCGGACCGGGGCACGAACCCGTGTCCCCTGCATCGGCAGGCGGACTCTCAACCACTGTGCCACCAGGGAAGCCCAGAAGCATTTTTTTAAATATTTGTTTTCTTTTCCAATTACAAAAATAAAACATGTCTATAAAAGTCTGTTTTTTAAAAGTCTAGAGTGAATAAAGCTCTCTAATAATTATCCTTCTTAGAAGAAAAAAAATTTTTTTAAAGTTTGACGCATACGTTACTATTTTTTCTAAGCATTTGTGAAGAGACACATATGTATATAGAGAAATTTTGAACAAAATGGGGTCAAGCATACTATCCCCATGTTTGTAGCTATTACCCCCCACCCCACTTAATTTCTTTCGTGTCAGTACATACAGTTCTGTAGAATCCTTTTTGACAACTACATGGTTTTCCATTGCATGGACATTTGTTTTATTATGTTTTATTTAGCCAGTCCTATACTGGATATTTAAGTTCTTTCTAAATTTTCTCTTGTAGATGCAACAATGAATATCTTGTTCCTAAATCTTGGTGTATTTGTACAGTTATGTCTGAGGTAGAGATTCCTAGAAGTAGAGTGGATGAGATAAAGAATTATGTGTAACTATATATGTATTTATATAAAGAATATGTAAAACAGAATATGTAGTAGCTATGATAACATTATCCTCTATTAAATAGTATATTAAAATATGCTGTGACCAAATTGGATTTATTACAGAAATATAAGGATTGTTTGCTTTAGACAGTCTGTTAAAATAGCATACCTTGTTAATTGACCAAAGGAGAAAAACCATTCAATCATCTGTGTCCTTAGTTGCTAAAAATGTATTTGATAAAATTGATCGATTCTTGATTAAAAATCCTTAGAACAAGGACTTCCCTGGTGGTGCAGTGGTTAAGAATCCGCCTGCCATTGCAGGGGACATGGGTTCTAGCCCTGGTCCGGGAAGATCCCACATGCCGCGGAGTAACTAAGCCCGTGCACAACTACTGAGCCACGTGCCACAACTACTGAAGCCCGCGTGCCTAGAGCCCGTGCTCTGCAAGAGGAGAAGCCACCGCAACGAGAAGCCGGCACACCGCAACAAAGAGTAGCCCCCGCTCACCGCAACTAGACAAAGCCCGCGCGCAGCAACGAAGACCCAATGCAGCAAAAAAAAACGAAAAGAAAAGAAAAAAATCCTTAGAACAGGAAACCCTTAGTAGAGCCCTTCAAAGTAAGGGAGTCTCTATCTCTGTCCCAAAGTCAGCGAGCTTCATGCCCAGGGATGAGTAGTTAGAAACATTTCCAGTAAAGTCAAGAAATAAGCAAAGATGCCTGCTAGTGCTTTGGAAGGGGCTGGCCAGTACAGACACAAAAGAGATGGAAATAGAGGCATGGAAAGTGGAAAGGAGGAGGTGGCAAATAACCAGTACTTGTAGACGATAATATTATTGTACTTGAAACTAAAAAGCTATTAAAAATAAGACAATTCAGCAAGATGGATGTTTACAGTATTAAGAATAATTAATATTTACTGGGCTCTTCCCTCATGCCAGGAACTTCAGAGTACTTTAAGGCACTCCCTGTGGATTATCTCATTTGATCTTTTCCCAAGCCTAGGAGACAGGAACCATTTTTATATCCATTTTACAGATGAGGAAACTGAGGCTTAGAGAAGTTCAGTCATTTGGCCATGGTCCTGTAACAAGGAAGTGCTGCGCTGGCACTCAAGCCCCAGCTCTCTGACCTCCAAGGCTGCACTTTAACCACCACTGCCCCCAGGTAGCTGTGTGGTCTTGGGCAGGTCAGTTCAGCTCTGGGGGCCACAGTTTCATCACCTCTGAATGTGGTGAATCCCTGAGTGTGTGCACACATGTATGGGCCAGGGCAGGGGTGTATGCAGGAACCAGACGTGTTTACTGTCCAAGGGAATCTCAGAGCCAGTTTGTACTGGGTAGGGTCACTTCCCCCTGGCCTCAGCTATCTTGTCCTCATCTGTTCAAATGTCAGTTGGGGATTGTTGAAAGAGAATAATAAGGGTTTCCCCATTTGTTTTGTCTGTTGCATTTTACTGAATTTATAAATAACTAACTCTGCTAACAGGGCTGGATACAAATGAGCCTTGGGTTTGAGTGCTCAGAGGTAATAATCAGAGACCTTCTGCCCTGGGACAGAGCGGAGCCGGGTGGACCAGAGGCCCTGGGAGTCTGTAAGTGGAGCTGTGTCCGCAGAGGCTTTCACACGGAATAAACATTTAAATCTTTCTCTTCCTTCTCTATTGCCCCACAGTAACTAGAAACCCTAGCTGAAACACACTGAGGCTTGCCTTCTTACCAAGACTTGCTCTCCTTTGGGCTTCAGCTGTGCTAATGGTGCCTTCTGTCTCCCTCTCCAGGTACGGAGAGAAGGGGAAAGCCATCCGTATCGAGAAGGTCATCTACACGGGGAAGGAAGGGAAGAGCTCACGTGGCTGTCCCATCGCAAAGTGGGTACGTATCAAAGCTCCACAGCCCAAGCTGGGCCGGGGAGTGGAGGGCAGGCGTGTGCACTGTCCAGGGAGCTGTGAGCCAGCATCTGGTGCTGGTTAGGGTCATCTTCCCCCAGCCTCAGCTGTTAGTCCTCACTTTGTTTAAATGCCAGCCTCTGATGTCCAAGGCTGGCCTTGGAACTGCTCTGGTCATTAAGCTCAGCTCGTACTGCCCCTGTGGTTCAGGGCTGCAGAGGGAGGGAGGAGAAGCGGAAGCTGGAGATGTCATCTTGCTCAAGGCTGAGCCCCACCACGGTCCCTGTGACTCCTCTGCCCGCTTTGTGTGCCCTGGAGCTGCAGGTGTTCCTGTCTCCTGTCCACAAGAACTAAGCCTCTGGGCAGGGGCAGGGACAGCATTGCTTCTGTTTTACTTCTGAGCCACTGTTTGCTATAAGGCAGCCTGTGTGTCTTGGCAGAGGGGAGGTCAATGACTCAGACCCCAGTTTCACCCAAAGTTTTCTGACCTTGCCCTTCCAGTCCTCATAGAGCCCTGTGGAACCAGTGCCCAGAGCAGCAGCAAGGTTATCAGGTAGCTGTTTGCTCAGTGCTTGGTAGGGAGAATACGCATGGAACATAGAAGGCTCCATCCCTGTGTTCAAGCTGCTTATGATGTAGAGACACAGGAAGTAAGATCATGGAGACTTGAATAATCGAGCTTTAACACTGAGAGGCAGACTTGGTGCTGTAGAGTTCAGGGGCAAAAGGGACATGACTGGCAGGAGGAGTGTTCAGGCAGTTTCCCAGAGAAGGTGGATATGCGTGGGGCCATACTAAATGGGCCAGGAGAAGGTAGCAGCATTCCTGGTGAGGAGAATCATGTTGACAAAGGCAAAAAGGCTGGGTGAACATACACACGGCTCACTTTGGGTGAGGGATGGTGGTAAGATGACCTTTGTCATCCTCTGTCTGTCTGCACACATGCCTGTTTTTATCTGGTCTGTACCACATGCCTTTGCACCTTTATGTTTAACGAAAATAAAAGGTGTCTGAACCTGAACTACCACATATCCGTTTGTAGCCGTTTTCAGACAGTGAAGAATTATCTGGAAAAATTTGGAATACTTAAGAGTATTCACAGGTATGTAGAAGCATGTTGTCCCCACCCTTGTGAAAGACGGTCATTACAGTGGGAGGTTGACTATGTCTGCGGCTGAGCAGGGTGGGGTGTTACCCCCCCGAGAACCTGTCAGAGAAATGGCATTGTCCCTCTCTCCTGCTAATTCAGGCAGTTGTTGAGGAATTCCAAAGTCTTGGGCAAGAAACTGAAGACCCTTGGGGCGCAGGTAGAGAGAGGGACTTCTCGGCTTCAGAAACAGCACCTTAAAGAAAGAAAACACCTGGCTATGTGGATGGTGTTGAGGATGAGAACATGCATTTCCAGTCCCCGGACACCCATGGTCAAGCTTTAGCTCTTGACCAGCACTTGTATGTCTCTGCTGAGGGCTGAGGAGGAAGTTGCCCAGGTAAAGCGTGAGATCAGTTTCTGGGGCTGTGAGAGGAAAGCAGAATGATGGGGGAGGAACTTGGTCCTCAGAACTTTGGTCCTCCAGAGTCTGTGGACAAATGCCCAGAGCGGGACACATGTAGCACAGTGCTTTGTCCAAAGGTTGGAATAACTTGTGGGTATCACCAAGTCTGGTGGGGGATGCCAGCTTTGAAAGAAAAGCTTAGATAGAAGGGAATACATAGTGACAGAGAGGTGAGGAAATTCTGTATCTGATGAGTGAAGATAAAAGGAGAGAGGAAAGAAAATTTTTTTATGAGAAGAGTGGTAGATCATAGAACTGTTACAGTGGCAAGAAAAAGGCCGTGCTGAGTTGTGGGGTTTTTTTTTTCCTCTTTTATAACCATCTCTCATAGTGTGGTGGACTTCTCTTATTTTTTGCCTACACAGCCACCAAATACCCTATGTATTTTGGTTGTAGAGCTCATCTAGAGTTCCACCTCCTTGGAAGTTAGAGGAGAGGCAGGTGTTCCCTTTCCCTGCCCCCCACCCCTGGGGAAGTGACCCACAAATGCTAAGAAGGACAGATTATCCTTGGTGGCGGCATGGCATCAAGAGCGCAGGAAGTGGTCCCTGGCCACGGGGGACTGGGAGCATCCAGCTGCCTGTGGTGGACAGTGCCTTCTGTGGCTCTCCCCACTTCCCCTGTCCCATGTCTAGAGCCTGGGTCTTCTTTCCAACTGGGGTTCATGTCTGTGTTTGCAGCCTGAACCCCCAACCAATACCTTCATTACAAGCAGTGTACCCGACAAGCTCTAGACTTAACCGGCTAGGATCTTGGGGGACAAAGCTGAGGTGCCTCATGGATGTCCAGCAAATGTGTGTTGAGAGAATGATCTAAGAAGGCAATGGGGACTACCCAGAGAGCCTGCTGGTAGTCTCTGATTTTAAGGTGGCCTGTACAAAGTATGGAAGTCACCAAGCATGGGAGTAAGGGGGTGACCCACGGAGCATTCCAAAGGCTCAGAATAAACAGAGGCAGCCAGAAGCAAACACTGCACATGGGAAAAATGGGCTTTCGGTAGAAGAATCATAGACATACTGCTTCGCCAGCCTGTAAAGGTAACAGGTCAGAAGGCGGATATTTGAAGACCCTTCAGGGGCATGGTAGAATAGACTTGCTGGGGAACCCCAGTAGTTGGAACTAAGTACCGAGGGTGAGAGTTATGGGGGAATAGACTTGAGTTTCTGCCTGGTGCTGTTCTAGGTTCAGCGCTCAGGGAATTCCTGCCCAGAGTCTAGGTGATCTGTTTACAGTCCTGTGATGGCGTGTGAACAGTCTGCGTTGCCGTGCTCGAGTGTTGGTTTGTTCACACCTTACGTTGGCCTTTGACTTTCGCACTTTGTGTATTTCACCCTGCTGGGTTCCTTCCTAGAGTGTGGATAGGGAGCTCCGCTTTGTTATAGCTTTTTTGAGTGTACCCAGAGACCTGTGAGGGTGCCACAGGGCTGTCTGCTCATGCCTAGGCACCTTTATGTGTTTGTCACTTGGGAAACCCAAAGGGCGTGACCTCAATCTCGACTTTGACAGGTCGGGTGTCTCTGTGTGCTCTGAACGTGTGTTGCACATGAGTGCAATTAGTCGATGCACTGCCCAGGCAGTGAGCAGAGGTGGACAGTAGTGTCTCAGAAACCCTAGTACCTACGATGTGTGCAGATGCCCATGAAATGCCCGGCTCAGTCTGCAGTAGGCCAGTCACACAGGGATATGATTAATGGCATGTTCATATATTTACTGAGCCACAAAAACAATTTTATAAATAATGATGTAATCAATGCTTCCACAAAGGGTGAGGGTGGGGGACACCATTATTGCTGTGGCTCAAAACAGGAACTCTTGGCCCAGTTATATGTTTTGTGTAGCATACAAGGTGTCCTTTAAATTTTTGAAGCAAATTCTGATACGTGCTGCATCATGGATGAAACTTAAGGACATTATGCTAAGTGAAATAAAGCCAGTTATTAAAGGACAAATGCTGTATGATTCCACTTCTGTGAGGTACCCAGAGTAGTCAGGTTAATAGAGTCAGAAAGCAGGATGGTTGTTACCATGGGCTGTGGGCAGGGGAGAATGGAGAGTTAGGGTTAAATGGGTGTAGAGTTTCTGTTTGGGAAAATAAAAAGTTCTGGAGATGGAAAAAGTTCTGGTGATACTTTGCACAACAGCGTGAATATACTTAATGCTACTGAGCTGTACACTTAAAATGCTAAATTCTAAGTTACATATATTTTACTACAATTTTAAAAATTGAATTTGGTGTTCCTGTGTTTAAAAGGAGAGATTTCATGTGAAAATCTGGATTTCTGTTTTCTTCTTGCAAAACTGGAAGAGGTAGGTACACTCGGCTGGAGTTCCCACCAGGCAATGGTTGATGGAAAGAGGTCTGGCTTCCCACCCCCACCCCCACCCCCAACTCTTCAGTTGTACATCTGGCCTGCTTTCCTTATTGGTATTTCCTGCCCGGTGGCTCTCAGCATCTCCCTGCACTGACGTACTCATGACCAAGTCTGTCTCCAGCCCAGACATCTCCTGAGCTCCACACCCATTCTGTTGGGGCTGCTTAGAATAGCCACTCCAGTGTTCCAGAGTGCCTCTGGCCTCAGCATGCTCCCTGCTAACCTGCCAGGAAACACGGCCCACACTCACCCACTTTTCTGCGCCACGAAACGTGGAAGTGATTTAAGACTTTTCCCTGTCCCTCAGCTCCTATAGTCAGGTGGTCCCAAAGTTCCCTTTCTTCTAAAGGTCTCTAGAATCCATTCCTTTTCCTGTTTCATTCCCCCCATTGTTCTAGTTCCGACTTCATCTGTTTTGCTTGTGTTACGTCAGTGGTCTCCCCATTTCACCCCTCTCCCGACTATCTGCGCCCCTTGCTAAAGCATGTAGTTATGTATATAAGTGAGCCCCCTGCTTATAGTCCTTTGTAGAAGCCCCACCTCGAGTCGTTGTCCCTCCTCCTGCTACTCAGAGCCCTTCCCAGTCTCCCCTCTTCACAGGTCCCCACATCTTATCGAGTCACAGAATTCCCTGGGATTTTGGGGGGAGATTCAGCCACCTCATCCCCCACTCCTGGACCCTTTGCCTTGACACATCTTTGTGTGAGCCAGGACGGTGTTTAGGGAATGAGTGAAGAGGAGAGCAATGCCCAAGGCCTGTGCTTTTTTGTTTTGTTTTGTTTTTATTTTAATTTTTTTTTTGCGGTACGCGGGCCTCTCACTGTTGTGGCCTCTCCCGTTGCGGAACACAGGCTCCGGACGCACAGGCTTAGTGGCCATGGCTCACGGGCCCAGCCGCTCCGCAGCATGTGTGATCCTTCCAGACCGGGGCATGAACCCATGTCCCCTGCATCGGCAGGCGGACTCCCAACCACTGCGCCACCAGGGAAGCCCGCTTTTTTGTTTTTAAACAGCCTTATTGAGATATAATTCACACACCATACAATTCACTCATTTAAAGTATATAGTTCAATGGGTTTTGGTATTATTAATTTTTTTAAATTGTGTTAAAATATACATAACATAAAATTTGGCATTTTAACCATTTTTAAGTGTACAATTCAGTGGCATCAATTACATTCACATTGTTATGCAACCATCACCACAGTCTATTTCCAAAACTTTTTCATCGTCCCATACTGAAACTCTATACCCATTAAACAATAACTCCCCAAACCCTCTCTCTCCACCATCCCAGCCCCTGGTAACCACCATTCTACTTTCTGTCTCTATGAATTTAACACGTACAGGTACCTCACGTAAGTGGAATCATACAGTATTTGTCCTTTTGTGTCTGGCTTGCTTCACTTAGCATAGTGTTCTCAGGGTTCACTCATGTTGTAGCATGAGTCAGACCTTCGTTCCTGTTTAAGGTTGAGTAATATTCCATTGAATGGACGTGCCACATTTTGTTCATCCATTCGTCAGTTGACGGACATTTGGGCTGTTTCTGCCTTTTGGCTATTGCTAGGTAATGCTGCTCTGGCCATGGGGGTACAAGTACCTGTCCAAATCCCTACTCTCAATTCCCTTGGGTGTATTCTTAGTTGTGCCTGGTTATATTTGTTTAAATTTTTGAGGAACTACCAAAAACTGGTTTCCACAGCATCAAGACCCTTGCTTTTTAACTAAAAACATACAGATATGCACCGTTTTCTCTGCAGATGTTTTAGGACAACATAAAAAATCTCTGAATATGTTTTGGCTTATAATTTTATCTATGTTTTGGGTTGGCCAGAAGGTTCGTTCAGCTTTTTCCGTCAGTTGGCTCTAGTAGCGTTTAGTTGTCTTTAACTTCATTCGAAACAATTGGATTGGATTGTGACAGCTGTCATATCAGAGTGCATTAAAAAAAAAACATCAAAATTGGTGAATTTTTGTGTAGACATTTTAATATTGAAGATGGAAGGAAAAACAACATTTTTGGCATATTATGGTTTATTATTTCAAGAAAGGTAAAAACACAGAAAATGATTTGTGTGGTGTATGGAGAAGGTGGTGTGACTGATCACATGTGTCAAAAGTGGCTTGTGAAGTTCCGTGCAGATTTCTTGCTAGACAGTGCTCCACAGTCGGGTGGACCTGTGGAAGTTGATAGCGAATCAAATCGAGATATTAATTGAGAACAATCAACGTTATACCACGCGGGAGATAGCCGACATACTCAGAATGTCCAAATCAAGCGCTGAAAATCATCTGCACCAGCTTGGTTACGTGAATCGCTTTGATGTTTGGATCCCACGTAAGTTAAGCGAAAAAAACCTTCCTGACCGTATTTCCACGTGCGATTCTCTACTCAAACTTAATGAAAACATTCTGTTTTCAAAACAAATTGTGACGGGCGATGAAAAGTGGATACTGTACAATAATGTGGAATGGAAGAGATCGTGGGGCAAGCGAAGTGAATCACCACCAACCACACCAAAGGCCAGTCTTCATCCAAGGAAGGTGATGTTGTGTATGTGGTGGGATTGGAAGGGAGTCCTCTCTTATGAGCTCCTTCTTGAAAACCAAACGATTAATTCCAAGTACTGCTCCCAATTAGACCGACTGAAAGCAGCGCTTGATGAAAAGCGACCAGAATTAGTTAACAGAAAACGCATAATCTTCCATCCAGGTAATGAAAGACCGTGTGTTTCTTTGATGACCAGGCAAAACCTGTTACAGCTTGGCTGTGAAGTTCTGGTTCATCTGCCATATTCACCAGACATGGCACCTTCGGATTTCCATTTATTTAGGTCTTTACAAAATTCTCTTAATGGAAACAATTTCAGTTCCCTGGAAGACTGTAAAAGGCACCTGGAACAGTTCTTTGCTCAAAAAGAAAAAGTTTCAGGAAGATGGAATTATGAAGTTGCCTGAAAAATGGCAGAAGGTAGTGGAACAAAAGGGTGAATATATGGTTCAATAAAGTTCTTGGTGAAAATAAAAAATGTCTTTTATTTTTACTTAAAACCCGAAGGAACTTTTTGGCCAACTCGATATTCTTATCCCTAAGTCTATATACATCACCAATGACTCAGGTTTTGTAGTAATTGTTTTTTTATTTTGCTATTTAATGTTTTTCTTTCCCTAATTATAATGGTCCTTTAGCCTGTGTGGTTGCTGTCACCGAGGCGTGACGCCCCTGGTACACTGCCCTAAAGATCTGCGCCCGCAGGTCTGTTGGGCAGAGGTGAGGGGGTGTGGCATCCATGCAGAGGATCATGGGTGCCCAGCTCCTGTGATTCACAGCACCCCTGCCCCACCTCCCTGCAGGTGATCCGCAGGCACACGCTGGAAGAGAAGCTGCTCTGCCTGGTGCGGCACCGGGCAGGCCACCACTGCCAGAATGCCGTGATCGTCATCCTCATCCTGGCCTGGGAGGGCATCCCCCGAAGCCTCGGAGACACCCTCTACCAGGAGCTCACCGATACCCTCCGGAAGTACGGGAACCCCACCAGCCGGAGATGTGGCCTCAACGATGAGTATGTGGACGGTCCCAGTGGGCAGGGGTGGGGCAGTGGGGTCAGGGCCCTGTGTGTCCTGCCAAGTTAGGACTGTGGTGGAAAGAATGCTTACCTACGGATCTGGCCTGGGGTCTGGCCCTGGCTGGGGAGGCTCTCTTGACTCAGCTTAGCTTTGCTTTCCGCCCCAGGTTGACTCTGAGGCTCTAATAGTGGTAACAAGTGTGGAAAAGTGTGAGTGCCCCGCTAATATAAGGCATCAGTGGTACTCACAAGACCTACCCTTATAGGGTCCCCTCCCCCATTTTTTAAATTAAGATATTTTTACTTACAGTAAAATTCATCCTTTGAGGTGTACAGTTTGAAGAATTTGACAGATGTTTACGGTCATGTAGCCACTGCCACAATGAAGATATAGAAGAGTTGCATCACCCCCCAGACTCCACCGTGCCCTTTTATAGCCAGGCGCTTCTCCCCACCCCTGGCAAACACAAATCTTATTTCCTGGGGCTTCCCTGGTGGTGCAGTGGTTGGGAGTCCGCCTGCCGATGCAGGGGACACGGGTTCGTGCCCCGGTCCGGGAGGATCCCACATGCCGCGGAGCGGCTGGGCCCATGAGCCATGGCCCCTGGGCCTGTGCATCCAGACCCTGTGCTCCACAACGGGAGAGGCCACAACAGTGAGAGGCCCGCGTACCGAAGGGGGAAAAAAAAAAATCTTATTTCCTGTCCCTGTAGGGTTGCCTTTACGAGAATGTCATATGAATGGAACCATACATCATGTAGCCTCCTGAGTCTCGCTTCTTGCCCTGAGCACAGTGTTCTGAGTTTCATCTATGGATGTGTGTATCAGTAGCTCGTTCCTTTTCACCACTGAGCAGTATTCCACTGTGTGGGTGTGTCACGATTTGTTTATTCATTCCCCAGTTGGAGGGCATTTGGGTTGTTTCTGGATTTTATTAAGTGTTGGATGGTAAAGTCAGTGTTCATTGGTTTAAAGGCCTGTCAGCACGTGGGCCTGCAAGAAGCAGGCATGTTCAAACTCTGTGGTTCACATTCTTCCCGTTTGTGTGGTCTGTGTTGGAGCTGGTCAGGATATTAAAGTTAAGGCAAAGTGGAAACGTTATTGGGTTTTTGATTAGATCCTCCCCAGCCATCTCAAACAGCCCGTGTGCTTCTCCCCGCAGCACACTCTCAGACTTCAGGCTCGGGTGGGAGCCAAACAGGCTGCTCGGAGCTGATTCCCTGCCCACAAGGGTAGAGATTTGGGAAAGGAGCTGAGGTCAGGGAAGGATGTCATGGCCGTCACTGGGAGGCCAGTGGATGCCAGGCCTCAACAGGGCCTCCCCCCGAGGAAGGGGGAAAATTCCAGAACTAAAAATGTGCCTCGTATGCCTAACATGTGATATATGTTGCAGCCGTACCTGCGCTTGCCAAGGCAAAGACCCAAATACCTGTGGTGCCTCGTTCTCCTTCGGTTGTTCCTGGAGCATGTACTTCAATGGCTGCAAATATGCTCGGAGCAAGACTCCTCGCAAGTTCCGCCTCGCGGGGGACAACCCCAAAGAGGTGAGCACAGCCCCACAGGGAGCATGAGACCCTCCCACTCACCCTGTTCCACCTACTGCTTTTAATAGTCCCGGTGGGATGTAGGATTAGCACACTGTGACTCAGATGTGTAGAAAATGGAACTTCCTTTCTTTTTTTTGAACTGACCTTATCTTGCAGTGAAATAAGGTATGTGGGGTGTAGTGTGGAGGAATACGATGAGTGAAAAATTAGACTTACCAATTACAGGTACCTCAGACTCTTGCAGTTTAGAAAAGTCTCTTTAAGGTAAATGTTCAGATTCCTTATTAGAACTTGACCCGCTTAAAGGGTTATTTCTCCCCTCCATTCTTCTCAAGACATCTTTCTGGGTGTGACGTGTGGCACAAAGAGGGGCCACTGGCCCTCAGGCCACCTTCTGGCCGATGCTGGATGTCCCGAGGTGTCCCTCATCCTGCCTGGCTGCTGGGCCCACATCTCTGTGCACTTGTCCAGTTGTCTAGGTTCTTGGTGTCTCCTTGCTGGGGGCCTGGCACGGTCCTCGGGCACTGGTCTGGCATCCACATGGTATGGCCACTAGGCCTGAGGCCTCCTCCCGCCCACCAGAGCTCCTCCCCAACCCAGTGACAGCAGCACAAGGGGCCTCAGGGTCTCCTCTGCAGGCCGAGCTTAGGCTGGGAACCAGAAGCGTCAGGTCAGGTCACCTCCCACTCTGCCACTTCTCTGTTGCCCTGGTTATGAGGGCCATCCCAAGGGGGTCTCCACTTGGAGTCCAGATGCAAAGCAGGCATAGGCCTGAGTGGTCTCTCTGTCATGTCTCCTCCAGCCTCCCTGCCTTCTGCCTCTGCTACTGTGAGAGGGGTACTGGATCCAGGCAATACCTTGATCCCAGCCTCTACCTTCCAAACCTCTCCAAGCTCCTTTTACCAGAAGGGCTTCCCCATTTTCCAGGAGACAGGGACTCTCCTGGGGCACATTTTTTTTACACCACATGTAAATTTCTATGCTCAGACTTCCAAGCTTTGCTTTTCAGAAATAAAAGGAAGCACGTCCAAATTTAGAACCCCTTTTTTCCCCTCAAAGCCCAGCTTTCTGACTATTACACGACCTAGTCTAAGAGTCTGATTTGACACTAGACTTTTACTTATGGCAGTGCCTGGCCTCCCCCAGAAGCAGCAAATGCAGGTGCTTCAATGAATGGAGGAGTCCCAGTGCCACCAGGAACTAGGAATTACCATGAATGAAAATAATGGCTTTAATTTCTCACAAATACTTTCCCTGTTCCATCAGCTACCATTTCCTGTGCACTAAGTGCTGGGTACTCTGCCCAGCACCTCACAGGTGTCTCAGTTAATCTCATGACAGCCTGAGGATCTAGGCCCTGTTACTGCTCCCTTTACACGTAAGGCAAATGGTTTGCCCAGGGCCATGTGACAGTGATGATGAAGTCAGCATTTAAACCCTGGCCTGTGTTTCCCCAGAGCTCACAAGCCTCACCCCCGTGTTGTGCTGGCTTCCGGCCCACTATGCTGGTGGCAGCGTCTGGAAGGCAGCCAGGGAGGTGCAGTGAGGCTGGCTGGCAACTCTGGCCGCCCTGCTGGACAGACAGCTGAGCCATTGGTCTCACCCTTCCATTTCTAATTCTGTGAGTTTGGTACCTTTTTTCTTCCCTCTTCCTCTTCTTTCTTCTCCGTAAACTCTCCATGCCTGTGCTCAAGGCTGGCTAGGAGCCCCCATAGCCCAACTTGTTACCCTCAGAGAGCCAGAGAGAGGCTGCAGATACCTTAAACTCTCTGCCAGTCTGAGGGCTGCTGCTCTGTCGAGGGCAGCGCTATCCAGTAGAACGTTCTGTGATGATGGAAATGTTCTCTGTAGAAAACACAGCCACGGGAGCCACATGTAGCCACTGAGCATTTGAAACGTGGCCAGTGCAGTGGAGGGGCTGAATTTTTTTTAATTTTTAAATTTAAAAAAATTAATTGAAACTTCTTAATTTTAAAAAAAAATTTATTTAATTTTAATTAAAATGAATTTATATTTCAACAGCCACACATGGCTTGTGGCTAAACACATGAGATGATGCGGGTCTAAAGGACAGAACATTGTGGTCTGGCCGTGTACCTGGCTGGTGATGGGCGCTGGGCCTAGCTGGCTGTGGGATTTCTAGCACGGGCCTCACCCACCTCTCCCTGCCTTTATTTACCTGTCTGGACCACTGCAAGAAGGACCCACGCCTGCCGCTCTTGCTTGTACATGCCTGCCATCCCGCACCTCTGACCAAGGGTGTTGAGCAAGTGCTTAGCAAGAGCAGGAACCTGTTCTAGGTGTTCTGAGCAGCACTGGGCTGGAGCCTGGCAGAACAGGTGCTTAGTAGTCAGGGTGACCAGACCCTCAGGCAGTGTCTTTCCTGGTGAGCTTCAGCGTCTCCAGCATTAAAACAGACCTGGCACCCCTCCCAGAGGGAACACCATAAAGATACCTGATAGCACCTTACTTCCTGCCTTCCCAGTGGCACCCCGGCAGTGGTTCTAGAATGGAGGTCAATTTCCCATGTGCAGAGTTTGCCAGGCAGGGCTGCCCTGGAGGTGTGTGACTGTTCTTCTGTCCACAGGAAGAAGTGCTCCGGAAGAGTTTCCAGGACCTGGCCACCGAAGTTGCTCCCCTGTATAAGCGGCTGGCCCCCCAGGCCTATCAGAACCAGGTACTGAGTCTTGGGCTGTTCTGTGCCCACATGTCACCCACATCTCTGCCCAGGCTCCCTGAAGTGGGGGAACAGCGGAGTGGGTTCCTTACGGGAAAAGCCCAGCCAGAGCTAGAGCAGTGATCTTTGTTAAGGTCTTTGTTAAGATCCCTTGTTTACACCAAGCCGACCACATCCCAGGCTGTCTCTCCTGTATCCTTGGTCTTTGTCTCTCTCCCCTTAATAATCCTCCACCTCCTCTGCTCTGGTTTCTACTGGGGAGGCTTGAGTTTCTCTCACCTGTCACTGCTGCACCCCATAGACGAGGTGAGAGGGACTTGAGATAACCCAGAAGAAAGTAACCCCTTATAGGGACGTCAGCCAGAAAACCTCCCTCCTACAGCCCAAGTACAAGATGGCTGTGGTCCTTAACCTCCTTCCTCCCTCCTTCCCTCTAAGACCTGGCCTCCCCCATGCCGAATCAGGGCCACTCACCTCAGGTCACTCGAGCAGCTGTCCTTGGCCATCCACACAGGTGACCAATGAGGAAATAGCGATTGACTGCCGCCTGGGGCTGAAGGAAGGGCGGCCCTTCTCAGGGGTCACGGCCTGCATGGACTTCTGTGCCCACGCCCACAAGGACCAGCATAACCTCTACAACGGGTGCACGGTGGTAAGGAAGCCTGTGACCTGTCACAGCCCCACCTGAGAGACGATCCTGGGAGGGCGCACACCTGTTCTCTGCAGATAGGTGGGCTCAAGGCAGGGAGGGTCCCTGCCAGACTACCTGCTCCTGCCCACTTCTCTGGGAAATGCAGGGGCAAGGCTGGCTTGGGTGCTGCAGAATGCAGCCTCTTGGGCACCCAGTGTCTCCCAGTTCTCTAAAGTGTGCTCCAGGTCTCTCTGAGCACTAGGATTTAAGTCCAAACAACCTTTTGATTCATGCATTGAGCAAATGTTTATTGTGCCTCAGGTACTGCTCTAGATGCCGGGGAATAAACCGGACAGAGTGCTGCCTAAAAATGTGATATAATGTCCAGTAGCAAGGAAGGCTGTGAGGAGAAGATGAAGTAGGGTAAGGGATGAAATGACAGCACATGCTATTTTAGATGACATGGAGAGAGAGAGGCCTGTATGAGGAGGGGCACCTGAGCAGAGATGCGGAAGTAAGGGACTGAATGCGTGAGGGTGGGGTGCTCCAGGCAGAAGGACCAGCACAGGCAAAGGCTCGGAGGAGTGAGATTAGAGGGGCAGGCAGGGGTGAGGTCACAGGGAGCATGGGAGGCTGGGAGGGCTGTGGGTTGTGCTCTAAGTGTGATGGGAAGCCCTGAGATCTCATTTATAAAGTCAGAAGCACTCTCTTGCTCCTGCAGATGGAGAATAAAATATGTTGGGGTAGGGGTGGGTGGGGGAGAATCAGAGCAAGCAGGCCAGGTAGGAGGCTGGGACACTTGTCCAGGCCAGAGGTGACAGGGCTTGGGCAGGAGTGAGGGTGGGGTGTGGGGAGTACTTGGACAGGTTGTGGGTTGATTTTGAAGGCGTAGCTGAGAGTAATTGCTGTTGGGGTGGGCCTAGGATGTGTGAGTTGCTTGAGCAACTAGGCAAGTGTTGGTGTTTACTGAGATGTAGAATACCAGGAGAGACCAGTTTTGGGGTGAAAAACAATAATTCTATTTTGAGATGCCTGCTGGATGTCCAGGTGGAGATGTAGAGTAGGCAGGGGAGAGGGAGGGTCTGGAGAAATGAATTTGAGACTGGGGAGCACTGAGTTCATAGCCAGTGGAGAGCACTGAGTTTATAGTTAGGGCCATGAGCCTGGATGCTGGCCCCAGAAGAGTGAGTGCAGATGGAAAAGAGAGGAGGTTTGGGCTTGGGTGGGGGCACCCTGGAAGGGGTAATGTGGCTGTCTTCTCTGCTTTTTAACTAGGTCCTAGGAGACAGGGCTCCCAGGGGGGCTGTGGAAGAGGCAAGGGCACGGGCATATTCAACTGAAAGGGGGCTCCCAGAGTCGGTATAGCTTGTATCCCCAAGGGGATGAATGGCCCAACCCTAGGATTTCATTTCTCCACCTTGTCCTCCTTTTCCATGTCCAAGACTGAGAAGCAAGATGGGGCAGGCTTCTGTCTACACTGTATTGTGAGGGTTTCTAGCTAAAATACAGAGAAAGAAGGAGGGGCCCTCCAGGATTAGGAGAGGGGGCAAGGAAGGAGGGTGGGGCACCAAGAGGTAGGAGCACAGTGAGGTTATTTGGATCCCAGAGCTTCCGGAGTTTGGAGTGAAAAATAAGTTTTTTCCAAAAATGAATAATATTTTTTGTTCTAATTAAACAATTATTTATTGTAAAAAATAATTTTAATACTACGAGCAAGTATAAAGCAAAAACGCCTGTTATCTCATAGGTAACCTGTGTTAGCATCGTGATGGCCGTC
Organism: Delphinus delphis; assembly: GCF_949987515.2. NCBI lineage: Eukaryota > Metazoa > Chordata > Mammalia > Artiodactyla > Delphinidae > Delphinus > Delphinus delphis. The sequence goes on along the minus strand of NC_082694.2, from coordinate 27,157,621 downwards.
CATTCAGACACCTGAATGTGTGTGTGTGCACAGTTGTATACATCTTACACACTATGTGTATGTGCTGTTCCATGATCTTGCTTTTCTGAACCCAAGAATATGTGGTGGACAGCTTGCTGGTCAGTGGATATAGGCAGCACGTTCTAAGGCTGTGTGTGTGGCTGTGCCGCCACTTATCGACCAGTCTCCTGTGGATGGCAGTCAGTGCTTTTGGACTCCTCTAGAGACCACAGGGAGGGCGTCCTCAGCACAGCTTTGTGCAGTGGCCCCAGGATGAGGACACTTACAGCCCTGGAGTCCTCATTTGGCAGCTCACTGGGCAGCAGCAGGGTTTGTCAGGAGGCAGAGAGGGGAGAGAATAGCCCAGAGCTTTCCTGGGGATTTCGTGGAAAGGAATGGGCAAGGTAGGATAAGTAAGCTGAATAAGTTGAGGGTGGAGAGTTTGAATAATTTCTGTGGGCTCTGGGCTATAGAGGTGGTCCCTAGTTGTCAATACCTAGCCCTGGGGTGATTTAAGGCAGAGAGAATATTTGCCTGGTGTGTGAGAGTTTTATAAAGGAGATGGTTGGGGGTGGGAACTCTGGGTTGGTTGGTTTGTGTATCAGAGTTGCACTGGCAGGGGATCATTTGCTATCTATAGGAATTAGCTAGTCTTAGGGGAGGGACGGTCCCTCCAGGATCAAGGCCCCAAATGCCAGAACATCAGGAATACAGAGAATAAAATATAGTCAATATAAGAGTAAAACGTAAATGAGAAAAAAAATCAATCAAATCTTATTAATAATCAGAGAAACACATACCAACGACGAGGTACATTTTGATAACAGGCGAAAGTTTTAAAGAAATTAATAGCGAAAGTATCAGCAAAAGTATAGGAAAATTGAAACTCATTCTGCCAGGGTAAGTGAAACACTGACGATCATCATTTTGGAGCGCAGTTTGGCAATATGTGGCAGTTCTCCCTTACGGCTTTTATTCTAAGGAATTAAGTATCTTAGAAAATCCAGTGAAAAGGATGAAAGTATTATTTATGATAGGGAAACAGGTTTAAGTGGTCATGAGGGATTAGTTAAATTAACACATTGATACAGTGGAATAATATTGTGTGGCTCTTAAATCATATTGGGGAAGCATACTTAACATGTAAGAAAATATACTGTGTTAAGAAAAAAAAGTTATTCTAAAACTGTATGCATAATATAAATGATCCTATTTAATTATTAAAAAGTGAGTGTGTTCTTAATAACATTATATAAATAACATTAAAGTCTAAAAAAAAAAAAGTGAGTGTGTATATGACCAAGTATATGCAAGGGTTGTTTCTAGTTGGTGGGATTATGGAGATAATTTTTATGTCCTTTGTGCTGGCCTAAATTTTCTACAACCAGCATATATAATTTTCAATTTTAAGGGCAAAAGGAGGCTGAGTGTTGAAGGCAAGGAGGGTAATGGTGGAAGGTCCGAGATCTGTGTGCTGACATGTAATGGCAATGATGGCAGTGGAGGGCAGAGCACATCTCCCAGTCGTGACCTGGCCCCTTTCTGGCCTTGTGACCCTGAGCCGGTCATCTTATCCCCCCAGAGCCTTGTTAGACAAAGTGAACGGATGTGCTTTGAAAACTGTCGAGCAGACTCTAAACGCTGGTGATACCGTTACTCTGTAAAGCTAGACAAATGCGCTTTTTAGATGCTCCGGAAAGTAATAGTGGATAGCTGGGGCTGGGACGGCGTGGGGAAGGGGCGGCCTTGTGTGCGGGACGCTCAGCCCCTCCCGCGCAGTGTCTGGCTACCCCAAGCCCAAGCACCCTCCCCGTCTCTATGTTTGGGGCAGGTCTGCACCCTGACCAAGGAAGACAATCGCTGCGTGGGCAAGATTCCCGAGGATGAGCAGCTGCACGTACTCCCCTTGTACAAGATGGCCAACACGGATGAGTTTGGCAGTGAGGAGAACCAGAACGCCAAGGTGGGCAGCGGGGCCATCCAGGTGCTCACCGCCTTCCCCCGCGAGGTCCGGCGCCTGCCGGAGCCCGCCAAGTCCTGCCGCCAGCGGCAGCTGGAAGCCAGGAAGGCGGCAGCCGAGAAGAAGAAGGTTCAGAAGGAGAAGCTGAGCACTCCTGAGAAGATCAAGCAGGAGGCCCTGGAGCTGGCTGGCATCCCCACTGACCCAGGTGTGTGGGGAGAGGGTGCCCGGCGGGGGTGGCACGGGCACTGTTGGGTGGGGGGCCCTGGACGGCTCCCTTACCACCACTCTTCCTGCCTTGAGGTAGAATTCCATACAGAAAAGTACTGGGGTCTCTCAGCCACCTGGACCATCAATTGTCTTAATTTTGTCAGTCAGCGCCATAGCTGCAGCAGCCCCGGGAAACCAGGCCAGATGGGAGGCACCTGGGAGCCAAATGAAGGCCGTCTCCCTGTCTTCCCAGAGGGCAGCTGGGCGTCGCCCCGGCTCACCGGCTCTCCTCGCTGCGGAAAGTACCGAGGCGGCAGGCGTGTGGTCTGCAGCAGGGTTTTCGGGTGTGGGGCGGCCCTCGTCCCTGCAGTGGCTGGCACGAGGGGGCTTCAGTGAGGCCGGGTTGAGTTCGCTAGAGTCGGGAAGAATGACAACACCGGAGCCCTGGGCGCTGCCGGCTGCTCTTCTGGGGCTTCCGTGGGGCCGGGCCACGCTGCGCTGCACTGGGAGCAAGTCCAGCCTCACTCGTCTCGCCCGCCCAGCAGAGGAAACCTCTTGGCAAGAGGGAGCGTCCGTCTCTGTGCTTCTCTGTGCTTCTTCTCTGTCTTGCCTCCTGTCTTCCTCAGGCCTGTCTCTGAAGGGTGGATTGTCCCGGCAAAGCCTGAAGCCCTCCCTCAAGGTGGAGCCACAGAACCACTTCAGCTCCTTCAAGTACAGCGGCAACGCAGTGGTGGAGAGCTACTCGGTGCTGGGCAGTTGCCGGCCCTCCGACCCGTACAGCGTGAACAGCGTGTACTCCTACCACTCCTACTATGCACAGCCCGGCCTGGCCTCCGTCAACGGCTTCCACTCCAAGTACGCGCTTCCATCATTTGGCTACTATGGCTTTCCATCCAGTAACCCCGTCTTCCCCTCTCAGTTCCTGGGTCCTAGCACCTGGGGGCACAGTGGCAGCAACAGCAGTTTTGAGAAGAAGCCAGACCTCCACGCTCTGCACAACAGCCTGAGCCCAGCCTACGGTGGTGCTGAGTTTGCCGAGCTGCCTGGCCAGGCTGTTCCCACAGACACCCACCACCCTGCTCCACACCACCAGCAGCCTGCTTACCCAGGCCCCAAGGAGTACCTGCTTCCAAAGGCCCCCCAGCTCCACCCAGTGTCCAGGGACCCCTCTCCCTTTGTACAGAGCTCCAGTTGCTACAACAGATCCATCAAGCAAGAGCCAGTAGATCCACTGGTCCACACCGAGTCTGTACCCAGAGAGCCCGGCAAGATGGGCAAAATGCCTTTGCCTGAGGCGTCTCAGAATGGGGGACCCAATCACCTATGGGGACAGTACTCAGGAGGCCCGAGCGTGTCCCCCAAGAGGACTCACAGTGTGGGTGGCAGCTGGGGTGTGTTCCCTCCTGCAGAGAGCCCTGCTGTTGTCCCCGATAAGCTTGGTTCTTTGGGGGCTGGCTGCCTGGCCCCTTCCCACTTCCCAGATGGACAGCATCAGTGGGGGTTATTCCCTGGCGAGGGACAGCAGCCAGCCCCGCAGCCCGGAGGACGGCTGCGGGGCAAGCCGTGGAGCCACTGCAAGTTTGCGAACAGCGCCTCGGCCTTGGCTGGGCCCAGCCTAACTGAGAAGCCATGGGCGGTAGGAGCCGGGGATTTCAACTCTGCCCTGAAAGGTGGTCCCAGATTCCAAGACAAGCTGTGGAGCCCCCTGAAAGGGGAGGAGGGAAGGATTCCAACCCCGGGGGTGAGCCAGCTGGACAAAGCCTGGCAGTCCTTTGGCATGCCCCTGGGCCCCACTGAGAAGCTATTTGGGGCCCTGAAGACCGAGGAGAAGCTGTGGGATCCCTTCGGCCTGGAGGAGGGGACGGCGGAGGAGCCCCCCAGCAAGGGCACAGTCAAGGAGGAGAAGGGCGGCGGAGGCGGCGGCGCTGCTGGGGCAGAGGAGGCAGAGGAGGAGCTGTGGTCCGACAGTGAACACAACTTCCTGGACGAGAATATCGGCGGCGTGGCCGTGGCCCCCGCTCACGGCTCCATCCTCATCGAGTGTGCCCGGCGGGAGCTGCACGCCACCACACCCCTCAAGAAACCCAACCGCTGCCACCCCACCCGCATTTCGCTGGTCTTCTACCAGCACAAGAACCTCAACCAGCCCAATCACGGGCTGGCCCTCTGGGAGGCCAAGATGAAGCAGCTGGCCGAGAGGGCGCGGGCGAGACAGGAGGAGGCCGCCCGGCTGGGCCTGGGCCAGCAGGAGGCCAAGCTGTATGGGAAGAAGCGCAAGTGGGGGGGTGCCATGGTCCCCGAGCCCCAACATAAGGAAAAGAAGGGGCTTGTCCCCACCCGGCAGGCGCTGGCCGTGCCCACGGACTCAGCAGTCACCGTGTCCTCGTACGCCTACACGAAGGTCACGGGCCCCTACAGCCGCTGGATCTAGGCGCCAGGGTGCCAGGGAGCCAGCGTACCTCAGCGTCGGGCCAGGCCCGAGCTGCCTCTGTGGTGCTTTCGCCCTCACACCTGGGGGCGGGTTGGGGGTGCAGAAGTCTTTTTATCTATATATACATATATAGATACGCATATATATGTATTTATGGTCCAAACCTCAGAACTGACCCGCCCCTCCCTTCCCCCCAATTCCCCAGCACTTTGAAGAAGAAACTACGGCTGTCGGGTGATTTTTTCGTGATCTTAATATTTATATCTCCACGTTGGTTTTTTTCCTCCCTTGTTTGGGGGGACCTTTTATTTTCTCTTGTTTTTAAAACTCTATCCTTGTATATCACAATAATGGAAAGAAAGTTTATAGTGTCCTTTCACAAAGGAGTAGTTTTAAATTCCATTTAAAATGTGTATTTATTGGATTTTTTTAAAAGTGACAATTGTAATGGTAAAGGATCGGCAGGAAAGGCCAGAAGCACTCATTCCTGCCCAGTTGTGCTGGGCCTGGTGAGCCTGGCCCTCTTGGGAGCTGACAAGGTTCTCTCAGCCATCGGCCCCTCATGAGCCAAGTGCAGGTTGTAGCCACCCACTGCATCCCTCCTGACAGACATGCCTTCCCTTCAGGGGAGGGAGCCCTCAGGACAGCTTCTGTCCTCTCCGGTAGGATGGGAGAATCTGTAGGAAAACAGCTGGGGTCCCTTTTCCAGTCCCCGGCTTGGAGTCGGGGATGGGGGCAGGTGCACCCCAGGCCAGGCACCTGAGATGCTGGCATAGATTTTCCCAGAAACCAGGTTGGAAGTAGACAGCTTCAAGCTTGCTAGTCTCCACACTGAATCCTCTCTGTCCCTTAGCTATCAAGTCACGTGATACCGTGGTCCCCTCGGCAGCACCTCGGGATGGCGCTGGAATCCAGAGGCTCTCAGGAGCCTCTTCCGCCGAGCTGACTAGCCAACGAATACTGGCCGAAGGAATTCGTCTTAGTGGCAGATTTTTGTTTTAAAAAATGCCCCAAAGTCTGTGCTGATACCGAAAAGGGCTACTGTATCTTTAAAAACAGGAAGTTGAACCCAAGCTGTGAAAAGCCAGCGGTGCTGTAGTGTTGTGCTGGGACTTCCTTGACTCGGGCAGGCTGTGTCTGCAGGAGCTCCGCACAGCAGTGTGACAGCAGTAACGCATCTCCTTATCCCTGGATTTCACATCGGACAATGGTGCATGCCTCATACCTGAGCCCACCCCCTCCATGCTATCATCTGGGGAGTGGGGCCTACACTTAATGATTTTAAAATGCAAGAGTCAAACGTTTTCAGCAGGTCGCTATGATTGTCCTCCCTAATTGGTGCCATTTCTCTATTTGGTCATTTTCTCCTTTCCTTCCTCCCCTCTCCACCCACTCGAACATGCCCGTTCTAAAATTCTGGTGCATTCATTCAGTTCTTTGAAATGAGAATGTGGTGCTTAATTTTTTCAACATCGTTGAGAGAGGTTGGGCCTGACCGGTGGAAGCAACATGCGTTGACAGCAAGTCAGACTTCTTGGAGTGTCTGTTTTTCCTGTGGTATTAGCAGAAATTATATCCAGCTACCCATGTGGATGTGTGTGGTGAGTGGGAGGCTTCGTAAGGACACAGAGGGGAATGTGGCCCCACAGTGAATGACAGCCAAGCCCTGAGATAAACATCAGATATTTATTGAGCAGTTTTATTCAGATGTGGGTCTTCATAAAATGAGTTTAACAATCAGATGATGATGCTAAAGGCAAGTTCCTGAGCTTCCAGGTGCCTTGTGTAAGAGCTGAGAATTGACCCGCTGGGTGTTTACTGTAACTGTTCCAGAAGCACTGGCGGAGAGTCGCTGTGAGATGTCCTGAGCATTTATGTGGTCTGGTTTTAACTGTAAATAGTGAAAAAAAAAATTTTTTTAAGCACTTTTGCCTAGATTTAAACAGCAACTTGAAAAAAAGTATGTTTTAACATGTAATTGTGGGAGAAATTGTAAATAGTAGCTGAATATTTAACGTGCTTTGTCTATCCTTCACTTTTACCATATTCTGTAAAGTTGCATTTATTTTACAGGACAAAAATGAAATATTATTGCTTTTGAAATAAATACCCAAGAGCTTATCAGGATTTCGAATTATTCAGAACTCAGATTTATAGGAAAACCTCTGACCTTCAGTTTGACAAGCTAAAGGAAGCAGAGTCTTTAATGAGCATGCTGATTTTCTAGTTTTGAGGAAAAGTTGGGTCCTTTAAATGCTATTTTGCTTATCGCATCAGTACTTTTATGCAGGTCTCATTTGACTCCGTGCTTAGGTAGATGCGGGGGTGCCTTGAAAACTTCATTTTAAATTATCTTAAGCAAGAAATACAATATTTTACAAAACATTTGGAGAATGTGACCGTCTGTATGACCCGGGAAAGCCCCAGGTTGGCTGTTGGTTTGGAAGGTCCTGAGTGTAACCCAGGTGATTCTGATGCTTGGCATGTATGAATCTCCTTGATGTGTGTTAAATAGACTCTTCCCCTCATCCCCCTTTGGTAGCAAAGCCATTAGATGAAAGAAGAAACCAATACAAGCTAAAAGCATGTGATGTCTGTCCCCCCAGCCCAAACAGCCTTCGGTTCATAAATTCTAGATCAGCAAATAGACTGCTGAGAAGCGAGTCAAGAGGCAGTCTCCATTGGACGTCCCCATGCCCTTCAGAACGGTGTTTCAGAAATTAGGTGGTGCTGTTGCCATGCTCAAGCCCATGCTGATTTTTACACACTACATGTATAACCTACCTCAAATCTCAGTCATTAAATTAGCATGCTTTAGACGTATGTTTAAAAAGTAACTATGCACAGCTCTTTATCGCCCCCCCCTTGCTGCTGAAGGTTTCTTAAAGAGAAAAATCAAATTTTTATTTTTTACTGGCACTATCATTTTTTAAGTCCTAAAGATGATTAACAGACATTTTTATCATGAGAAGAAAAATAAAGCCATTGCAACTAAAGAACCTAACAACATGATCAAGTTTTAATAATAGTATAGCAGCGGAAATGATGGAGTCTTAAGAGTCATCCCCCAGTGTGCCCTGTCCACAGACGCCATCCACATGCAGTGCAGACATTTGGTTCTTCTTTTCTTCTGTTTTCCCTGCCTTTTGCTTGCAAGGAAAGTACTTGCAAAGTTTTGTGCTAAGAGGTTTTTAAAATAAAAATCGCTTTGCGGCAGGTTCTCGCAAAATAACTGGTGCTAGCTCAAGAAACCGTTATCTAACCATCAGAAATCTTGAGTAAGGTGTTTCATGGATTTTGAGGTTTCTTGTTTTTGTTGTTGTTTGGTGTGTTTTTTGGCAGGGCCTAGGTTTCCCACGCTTTGGCTTCGTGGGTACTGCTTTGCTGTCTCACTGAGATGACAGGTATGCATGGAAAGAGATCATACCCACCCCTCTTGGTCCTTTCACCAGCCTCTTTTGGAAACAGTAGTTTGCAGAACAAGGGACTTTTAAAGTGCTAAAGTAAGGAAAGAAAGAGCAGATCTTAATTGCTTTGTACCAGACAGCAGTGGGTGTGCGAGGACGGGTGACAGTGAGTAAGTAGATGGTAACCTGATTCCACTGAGAGAACCCGGCCAGGCTTCATGAAGTTAACCACCGCCAGATCTCACACCAAGGCAGTGCTGTGGAAAATTAAAATGATAGCCCTGACGTGCCTCAACCAATCTCTCTTTCCTTTTGTTACTGAAGTGTGTTTTATGGACTAGGAAGCATTTTTATGAATTGAAATAGTATAAATAAAATGGTGCTATGGTGTTTTAATGTGACTGTCCCTGATCCTGTCCTGCTGAGGTGCTATCAAGGTTCTGAAACCACAACCAACCAAAAACAAGGTGGGCTCCAGTCTCTCTTGGCTTCTCCCCCCCCTCCCCCCTTTTGGTGCTGTCTCCTTAGACCTCTGTTTACGTGCTAGAACCTGCTCTGAGCAGTTTTTCTGTTTTGTTTTATTCTTCCCTTGCTGGCCAAATAGAAAGGCAAGTCTCGAAGGCAGCCAGCCCCCTTACTACGACAGGGGAATGGGCCTTCCTGGCTTGGAGGTGGCGGGGCGCTCTCGTTTCACATCTGTCCTCTTAGGCCTGATAAGAAAGGAGGTGTGAAGGGCTTTTCTTTTTTCTTTTTTTTTTTTTGGAGGAAGGGGAGTTGGGTACTCCTGCCTCTTCTAACGTGGCAGGCATTCTCATAGCCAACACACGTTTTCCTCCTGCAGTCCAGGGTGCCAAGTAGATGTCTCTGAGGGTTCCAAAGGTGCTCTGCATACCAAGGTGGGCCAGATGGGCCTCCTTCCTCACCTAGCACTGGCCAGGACCATGGTGGGCGGGGGTCTCATTCCTTTGCTCCCCACAGCCTTTGCCCCAGCAATGCTTCTGCTTCTCATTGGGAACCCCTCATGTTCAAACTTAAAGGAAGGAGCTTTCTTTGCTCACTCAGTGCCACTGAGGCTCTTTTTAGTTGGTGCTATTCTAAATTTCTTCTTGGGTCCACAAAAGTTGATATTTTAAAAACTCAACAGGAAGCTCCATTTTGTGTCATCCACTGTCACAATAATTTTTTTAAATACCTCAACAACGGGACATCGTGACAACTTTGGTAAAGTAGATTCCGTGAGGGTCTGATACATACAGGTGGTCCATTTGGTGACATACCTGACCTTGAAGAATCTGGGGTCATTTTGTGTTTCATTCTTCAGTTCAAATGGCAGAATGCCTAAAGGAATGACTGTGGTTGACTTTATTTCATTTCCTTTTTTTGCTTTTGAATAAAATGTGAATTTCCCATGCCCATCTCATTGAGCTTTTTCAGTCATCGTTGCTGTCATTTGAAATGACTCCCTCAAAACCTAGTTTTATTAGCCAGTTGCATCTGCTGTAGTACATGGCCAGCTTCAACATACCCTGGACCAAAATGAACATTTTTGGGGGTGCATACCCCCAACATAGGTTATACAGTCCCACACCCACATGTGCAAAGAGTTTTTCCATGTGTGAGGCCCCTGTCTTGGCACTCCCAGCCCTTCCTTCTGCAGAGCTGCCGACAAGAGCAAAGCAATAGGCTTCTTCCCTGAGCAGAGACTGCAGCACAGAAATGCAAAGTCTAAAGTTGCTTTTTGCCTAAGAATCAGTGAGAATTGGCCTACTTCCTTGTTTGCTTCTATTCTGATATCAGGGATGCTTTTTGTAGTGGTATTGTTTGCGCTCTTTTCTCATTTTGACTACCTGTCATTCAGGGATAACTCATCATTATTCACGTGAGGATTTAAAAAATACTATTTGGCTCATTTGAACATCCAAATTTTCTTGGTTCCAGTACTTTTTTTTCTTTTGAGGGGAAAAAGGAGGAGAAAAACAGGAGCGATGTAATTTCTTTTTCACGTATTCTAATTTTAAAAAAAAAGAAACAAGGACAGGTCATATTGTGGCATATTAATGCATTAGACTTCATCTAGAACCCCTGTAGCTTTTTGGTGTGTTTTATTTCTTCTCTCTTTGAATTCCTGTTTGGTTACTTGGCTTCCAATGGAGGTGAACTTAACAACCATACTTGAATATTCCGTCTTGACTTTGTAACTGTGGCTACTTGAAATGAAGTTTATCTGGGGTTGATGGATGAATGGTAGATTTTTGCAATGTCTCAAGGCAATAGGATGTGTATTATTAAACTGTAGATATTCTTAGTACAGTAAATTTATGCTGATAATTTTATTTTGTATAATTTTTACTTTTTTGTTAATATTTTTTCCTCCCACTTTATTGGTTTGCCTCCTGAGCTACCCTCCTTGCCTTCCCTTCTCCCCCAGTGTTTCAGCAGATTTAATTTAGGGTGCCTAGAAATTGCAAGTATGTATCCTTTTTTGATTTGTATTTTATTATAATTTACACAAACAACTGGGTTTGTGAACTGTATTACTCCTGGTATCTTTAAAATATTGTGGGTGTTTTAATAAATTTTATATTTATTTTTTGCACTCAAATTCTGTGTGGCTTCTTCCCCCACCCCACCCACCCCCTTGAATTGGGCCCAGATTGCAGTATTTAAGATTCCCTGTAATCCCACCCTCCCCCTGCAGGTTGTAGGTACACAAAGGAAGCCCTGACTAATAGCCTGTTCCCCTTCCACCTCCCGCATAAGGTGATGTTCAAAGACTGGAAGCTGTTAAAGCTGCTATAAAGGGGGAAAGTAGATGTGGCCTTTTACTCATCTGTTTCTCCTTTTGTTTGTTTTCCCCCTTTGATCTTTTTGTCCCCTCTTTCCATTCAGTTTGGAGACTCCCACCCCCCGCCCCCATTAAGACTGTTCACTTCTGATGTACTGTTTGCTAAGGATTGTTGCATCCTGCTCCATTCTGATGGCCTCAGCAGCACATCCAGTATGAAGGGCCTATCTTTGGAGAGATGAGCTTTCCCATAAGGTCCCATGCCTGGGGCTACCTCTTTTCATTCAGATTGCCAATTCTGTTGATGGCTGAAAAGGGAACTATAAGTTGAAGAAAGGAAAAGACAGAAGGGCAAATGGGAGGAGGAGAAACCATCCCTTCTGCTTGAAGCATCGGACTAAAATGCATTCAGCATCTCTGAGGGACAGCCAACCCCGCAGTCCATTACTCTCTCCAGTTGATGCCAGTATCCCGTTAGGTCACTAGATAGGAAAGCTCCTCTCTGAGGACATTTGCGTGAAAACCCCATCATTGCAATAGGGGTGCCAGATGACAGCCTTGGGGGTTTTCTTCTCTGTTTCAGTTGCAAAGGAACCCTCTGGAAATGCCTGGGCACACCAGGGTCACCAGAGCTTCTCACAGATGTTCGTGTGTTTTATGAAAGCGGAGTCACACTGTGTCTGGTAACCTGCTTTCCACTTGACATCTTTGAGTTGAAAGAGACCTAGTGTCCCCTTTCCCAGCCCCTGTTGTGTTGGCCCCATTTCCAGACCCTGAGGTGAGGGGCTAGGAGATTACTGCTTCAGCAGGGACTGACTCACTACTGGGTAATATAAATATGCTTTCATCTCTTCTTATACAAATTCCGTATTAAATATAGAAAAATTAGAAGACAGGAGTTTTAAAAAATTATTTGAAATCCCACTACAAGAGAACCACATATTATTGGTCGCAAACATTTTCTGACTATTTAAATATAACCATATGTGTGTGTATATATATATATTTTTTTAATGGAATAAAACAATAATACCATGTTGTGATCTTTTTTCACTGAACATATCTTCAAGTATCAGTAATACAGAACTAATACAGAACTATAGTTGACGCTTGAACAACGCGGTGGTTAGGCGCACCAACCCTCTGCACAAAGAGCCCCAGATTAATTACTAGTCCACCCTCTGTATCTGCAGCTCCTTGGTATCTGAGGTTCCACGTCTACCCACTCAACCAACTTGGATCCTGTAGGACTGTAGTATCTACTATTGAAAACGATCTGCATTGGGACTTCCCTGATGGTGCAGTGGTTAAGAATCCACCTGCCAATGCAGGGGACATGCGTTCGATCCCTGGTCCGGGAGGATCCCACATACCACAGAGCAACTAAGCCTGGGTGCCACAACTACTGAGGCCACGTGCCGAGAGCCCGTGCTCTGCAACAAGAGAAGCCACCGAAATGAGAAGCCGGAGCACTGCAATGAAGAGTAGCCCCCACTCGCCCCAACTAGAGAAAGCCCATGTGCAGCAACGAAGACCCAGTGCAGCCAAAAATAAATTTTTAAAGATTAAAAAAAAAAAATCGGCGTATAAGTGAACCTGTGCAGCTCAAACCCGTGTTGTTCAAGGGTCAACTGTACATCTTTTTAAAGAGTTGCCTAGTATTTCATTGTGTGGATTTACTCATTCACACATTACTATTGAACTCTAAGATTCCAACTTGTTGCAGTTATAAACTGAACTAATCTAAATCTGCCTCCATCATATTTCCACTAAATTTCTTTGTACTCCAAGAAGCATCTCAATTCATCCCTCTGAGCCACATGACTGCATCCTTAATTCCCTGAACCTTCTTGTGACCCTATACTACCCCCACCATATCCCTGTTCACACCTAGAGCATCCTTCATTACAGTGGGATCTCTAGAAATGACCAATGTCCCAGATGGGATCTGGCTGGCCTAAACCAAGCACACAGACACCACGGAGTCCCACAACCTGGACACGCCATTTTTATTAACACACACCAAAGTTTATTAGCTTTTTAAGCAGCTGAGTTACACTGAGGGCTGTGTGGCTCAGTGGAAAGAACATGGCTCCCTCACTTCCCAGTTGTGTGACGTGAGATGAGCTGTTTCATCTCCCTGTGTCCTTTTCTTTGTCTGTAAAGCAGGCTAATAACACCACATAATATGGATATGAGGATCAAGAAGAAATACTAGAGGAGTAAAAGTACCAGCCATCTGAGATGTGGCAGGTATAGAAGCTATCGTTATCACTCTGGGCATATACAAAGCTTTAAGTCACTAAAGAGTCCAAGACTCAGTTATGGACCACAGAGCGACCTCTTATGTGAACGACTGCCAAGTCAGGCTACCGAGCTCCAGCCTTTATGCAATTCATCTTGTGTTTTTACTTCTACACACGGCACTTGAACCTTAACCATCCTAAATGGGCTGTTGAACCCATCCTCCCCGCCAGTGTTGAATCTTAATTTTGTCCATATTGTTTAACCCTACATAGCTAGCTATGCAAACTTGTTCAACAACCTTATCACAAGTTCTGCTGATGCTCTTGTAGGCTGCTTAACCTAGGAGAGCTGTTAGTCATTTTATGTCTCCCATTGTACTCTGAAAATAACAGGCACCCATTGTCCTGTAAGAAGAAATGAATTGATACCCTTAGGGAGCGGGGGATCAGCTGAAATACATTAAACACATGTAACAGTGCACGTTCCCGTCAGAGCACACCACAGAAGACACAAGAGGACCACACATAGAAGACATCATAGAAGACATAATCAAAGCTTCATCAAAATCTAGATCCAGGGCTTCCCTGGTGGTGCAGTGGTTGGGAGTCTGCCTGCCAATGCAAGGGACACAGGTTTGAGCCCTGGTCTGGGAAGATCCCACATGCCACGGAGCAACTAGGCCCGTGAGCCACAACTACTGAGCCTGCGTGTCTGGAGCCTGTGCTCCGCAACAAGAGAGGCCGCGATAGTGAGAGGCCCGCGCGCCACGATGAAGAGTGGCCCCCGCTTGCCGCAACTAGAGAAAGCCCTCGCACAGAAACGAAGACCCAACACAGCCAAAAATGAATGAATTAATAAACTCCTACCCCCAACATCTCCTTAAAAAAAAAAAAATCTAGATGCTTCCAATGCTACCCTGACTCCCACCTGCAGAAGCCTTGACAGATACCTGCTCTCTTCCTCTGCCAGCAAGCCCAAACCCAGGCCCAATACCCCTTCCCTACCCTTCAAACATCTTCCCTATTTTGTCTCTTTTCTTCGCACACATTGACTCCTACTCCTTGGGACTACTCCCCTCCCCCCGGACATTTTCTCTTGATTTGCACCCTTTGCTTCCCCTCTGACATGCCTCATCAACTATCCTCTTTCTGCAGCTCCTCCCCTCACCGTGCTCTCAGGACTGTCGGCCTGATCCTGCTCTGCCCTCAAGCTCACCGCCTTTCTCCCTGCTTCCTATCACCACCACGTTTCTGCAGGTGTAGACAACCTCCTGGCTTCAACATCCACACTACTCACTCACTGTGTCTTTGTTCCTCCAGAAAGAACTGTCTTCTAGGCAAATGATTCTGTCTTCACTGATCTCTCAAAACCCTCTACTCCTGGGATGTACCACCAGTGACGTCCCATTATCCCAGAACCTTAAAGCCCTCTGCTCTTCTCATGGCCCCTTTTTGCCCTCATGTCCATTAAACACATATGCCCCCCAGGAGAATAGGCTCAATCCTCACCATGACCTATAGGCTTTCCCTCAGAGGCCTTGCTCAGCCACCAGGCCTCAACCATGACCCTGATGCCAGTGATTTCCAAAGCTGTGTCAAGCCCTGAGACCCTCATGAGTTTGGGCTGCTGGATAGCTCTGGATGGCTGTTTGGCAGGGCCAAAGTCTTAACACACCTAAAATTGACCTCTCAAGTCTCTGCCATATTTTCCTCTGGCTGTTGATGGCCCAATCATTCTACTGGTCACATCCTGACACCAGCCAAGGCTGGATTTTACCCCCTTAGTGTCCTCAATCCTGCCTCCTCTTTTCACTATTATTAGCAGTCCACACTGGGCAGTTGCACAGGATGTGCACTGCACAAGTCTGGGGGGCATCATTCACATAGACTAACATGTGGGCCTTGATCATTGGCATAGATTCCCTGTGGGCAGGAGAGGACCACAGCAGGGCCTTCTAAAGCCAGGGGCCCAGGGAAGAGGCCTCTCATACTTTGGTCTAAAAATGAGAACTTTCTGAAAGATTAAGTGACTTGCCTATGACCATCATCTAGGAAGTGGCAGAATCCGGACTCAAACCAGGTGTGTCTGACACCGAAGCCTGAGCCCTGTCCAAATATACCCCTGCTTCTTCTGCACCTTAAGAGCCATGCATCCAAGGGATACACATTGTTCTCACTGGCAGGAATCTACCCACAAGCTGAGCTTAAGGTATGGCTGGCAGCCTGCAGGTCTATGAGTACAAGAGGCATAGGACAAGGTGGCTCTGCAGGAAGACTTGTGCTTTTTAGAGCTTTTCAAAAGTAACAATATTGGAAAGTCTGCATTCTAGCCCCCATTTTGTCTCTCTGCTCACCTCACCAAAGCTGATCTCCTTACCTAGATAATCTTCCTTAAACCAAAGAGGATGATACTATTTCCCGGTAATACTCCTCACTGCTCTCCATTTGGCACAGCTCTCAGGGTAAGGTGCAACTCCCTAACTCCGTCCGAAGGCCCTGCAGGACATGGCCCCAGTTCACAGCCCATTCGGTGTCCTTGTCCGATGATCTCCTCAGTGCCTGCCCCCACCCCGGCCAGGTGGCTTCTCACATATGAAAGTGCTCTCAGGCTAATGGTAGTGCAAATAATACCCCCAAGAACTCACTCCTTTTAAAATCCATTAAAATATTTACATAAACTATAAAACTACTCCAAATAAATTATCAATAAGAACAAAAAGATCAACAAGATTTTACTCAAGGAAGTATGAATAAACAGGAAGTCGAGTTTTCTGAAACCAAAGAAAAACTTTTACTGCACAAAGAACCTCAAACATTAATTCAGAGACTAGCAATGAATCCTTTGCAAGAAATACAGAAGGTTAGACAGTGATTGCAATCTATTCTCAAAAGAAAAAAGCTACAAGTGTATATTGTACAACACAGGGAATATAGCCAATATTTCATAATAGCTATAAATGGAGTATAACCTTTAAAAATTGTGAATCACTGTACTGTAACCTGTAACTTATATAATATTGTACATCAACTACACTTCAATAATAAATAAATAAATGAATAGATAAATAAAAAGAATATCTCACTCAACAAAAGCAAGATTCCTCGATAATAGACTAAATAGTATCGATGCTGAAAGCACGACTGATATGCTGAGAACAGAATAACTAAGGTATATCAGGAAACAGCTATTTAACACAAAAGATTACATAGGGAGATGCACAAGCCCATAAAAGACTATGAGAACAGAGCAGTGAAATGCCTCTTGAAAATACAGAATTCCCAACATCATTAATCATTAGAGAAATGCAAATCAAAACTACATTCATCTCACACCAG
Organism: Delphinus delphis; assembly: GCF_949987515.2. NCBI lineage: Eukaryota > Metazoa > Chordata > Mammalia > Artiodactyla > Delphinidae > Delphinus > Delphinus delphis. Next base: position 27,141,246 of record NC_082694.2, on the reverse strand, counting down.
TCAGAATGGCCATCATCAAAAAATCTAGAAACAATAAATGCTGGAGAGGGTGTAGAGAAAAGGGAACACTCTTGCACTACTGGTAGGAATGTGAATTGGTACAGCCACTATGGAGAAGAGTATGGAGGTTCCTTAAAAAACTACAAATAGAACTACCATATGACCCAGCAATCCCACTACTGGGCATATACCCTGAGAAAACCATAATTCAAAAAGAGTTATGTACCAAAATGTTCACTGCAGCTCTATTTACAATAGCCAGGACATGGAAGCAACCTAAGTGTCCATCCACAGATGAATGGATAGAGAAGATGTGGCACATATATACAATGGAATATTACTCAACCATAAAAAGAAATGAAATTGAGCTATTTGTAATGAGGTGAGTAGACCTAGAGTTTGTCATACAGAGTGAAGTAAGTCAGAAAGAGAAAGACAAATACCGTATGCTAACACATATATATGGAATTTAAGAAAAAAAAGTCATGAAGAACCTAGGGGTAAGACAGGAATAAAGACACAGTCCTACTAGAGAATGGACTTGAGGATGTGGAGAGGGGGAAGGGTAAGCTGTGACAAAGCGAGAGAGAGGCATGGACATATATACATTACCAAACGTAAAATAGATAGCTAGTGGGAAGCAGCCGCATAGCACAGGGAGATCAGCTCGGTCCTTTGTGACCGCCTGGAGGGGTGGGATAGGGAGGGTGGGAGGGAGGGAGACGCAAGAGGGAAGAGATATGGGAACATATGTATATGTATAACTGATTCATTTTGTTATAAAGCAGAAACTAACATACCATTATAAAGCAATTATACCCCAATAAAGATGTAAAAAAAAAAATAATACGGAGTTCCCAATAAAGGACACAGAATAAACGGTTCTGAATCAGTAATCAAAGGTCTATGGGAAGGGCTTCCCTGGTGGCGCAGTGGTTGAGAGTCCGCCTGCCGATGCAGGGGACACAGGTTCGTGCCCAGGTCCGGGAAGATCCCACATGCCGCGGAGCGGCGGAGCCCGTGAGCCATGGCCGCTGAGCCTGCGCGTCCAGAGCCTGTGCTCCGCAACGGGAGAGGCCACAACAGTGAGAGGCCCTCGTACCGCGCAAAAAAAAAAAAAGGTCTATGGGAAGAAAAATGTTCTGAATGAGGTCAGGTGGAATTGCTACCTTCAAGGCATTGCAGGCTCATTTGATCAAGAAGTCCAAGTTCTGGAGATTAACCTCCTCCTCATTGGCTGAGGAATCACTTCTGCAAAAACATTTCAACTCTTCAGCCATGTTTACATTCGGAACCCTGAGCAAAAGCTGTAGGCCCACAGCCCACAAGTCTCAGATCCACTCAGTCCATAGCCAGCACCGAACGCCTTGCTCTCAGCAGCTACTGTGCTGGGTGCTGGGCACACACCGCCAGGCCCAGACATCCAAGCAGTTCAGAGCAGAGGACCTCACTGGAGACTAAAATGTCCGGCTGGTTTTTACTGTCCCTATGCATTGGCAATTCTAAACAATGTCATTGCTAAGGCAATAAATGAGGTAAATATTACGGTACAAAAAAGGAAAAGTGAAATAATGCTTTGTTTTAAATTAATAAACTTTATTTGTAGGGCAGTTTTAGGTTTACAGAAAAATTTATTAGTAAGTAGAGAGTTCCCCTATACCCACCCCATCCTCCCCAATTTCCCCTATTACTAACATCTTGCATTAGTGTGGTACATTTGTTATGATAGGTGAGTCAATATTGATACAAAATAATGAACCAAAGTCTATAGTTTACATTAGGGATCACTCTTTGTATTGTACACTCTATGGGTTTTAACAAACGTGTGATGACATGTATCCACCATTGCAGCATCCTACGGAATAGTTTCACTGCCTTAAAAATCCTGTGTGCCACCTTGTTCATCCCTTCCTCCCCTCCAACCCCTGCCAACACTGATCTTTTTTCACTGCCTCCATAGTTCTGCCTTTTCCAGAATGTCATATAGTTGGAATCCCACAGCGTGCAGCCTTTTCGGATTGGCTTCTTTCACTTACAATATTCATTTGAGTTTCCTCATGTGTTTTCGTGGCTTGATAGCTCGTTTCTTTTTATTGCTGGAATTGACACTTTAATTGCATTAACGTGTGTTTTGTCTGCTGGGTGAGCACTGAGAAGCGCAGTGGAGAAACTTCACATCATAGGCGGCCTGGAGTCCCCAGGCTGGGTCTTTGCTTTCAGCGGGCGCTTGCAGATGGCCTCCCCAAGGAGCCCACGTTGTGGGTCTAACAGTTGTTGTGGTTACTGTTTTAACAATAAAGAACCTTCAGATTAGCACTTTTTTTTTAATTATTTTTTTTGATGTTAACATTTCATGTTTTTTTTTAACATCTTTATTGGAGTATAATTGCTTTACAATGGTGTGTCAGTTTCTGCTGTATAACAAAGTGAATCAGCTGTACATATACATATATCCCCATATCTCTTCCCTCTTGCCTCTCCCTCCCAACCTCCCTATCCCACCCCTCTAGGTGGTCACAAAGCACCAAGCTGATCTCCCTGCAGATTAGCACATTTAAAAATTACTCTTTAATAAACATTACATTCTGCAGGTAAATTAGTACCAAGTCAGCCCCTGACACGCAGACTCAGCAGCATGCTTTTTTTTTTTTTAATTATTACTATTATTTGGGTTAAAGTGAGTTTTCCCCTTGGTTTCTGTTTACTTAGCAATTTTTCCAATTTATTTTTTATTGTAAAATGTACATCAAATAAAGTTTACTATTTTAACTATTTACACGTTTACAGTTCAGTGTCATTAATTACATTCACATTGTTGTGCAGTCTCCACCATCCATCCCCAGAACTTTTTCATCATCCCAAACAAAAACTCTGTGCCCACTAAGCAATAACTCCTCATCCTCCCCTCCCGGCCCCTGGCAACCATCTTTTTACTTTCCCTCTCTATGAATTTGACTACCTAGGTACCTCATAGAAGTGGAATCATACAATAGTTGTCCTTCTGCGTCTGGCTTAATTCACTTTGCATTAATGTCTTCAAGATCCATCCATGGAATAGAATGTGTCAAAATTTCACTCCTTTTTTTTTTTTTTTTTTTCCGCCGTACGTGGGCCTCTCACTGTTGTGGCCTCTCCCGTTGCGGAGCACAGGCTCCGGACGCGCAGGCTCAGCGGCCATGGCTCACGGGCCTAGCCGCTCTGCGGCATGTGGGATCTTCCCGGACCGGAGCACGAACCCGTGTCCCCTGCATCGGCAGGCGGACTCTCAACCACTGCACCACCAGGGAAGCCCTTCACTGCTTTTTAAGGCCAAATAATATTCCACTGTATATTTTAAGTTCACATTTCATTAGCCGCCATGTTTTAAGAGTGAATTTGTAAAGGTTCTGAATCTTTGGTTCTGGCTTTTAGCTCCTTAATGCCTCTAATTACTCCCTCCCGCCATACCCTGCTTTAAATTGTACATTTGAAATACAGTCCCCACAATAAAATGTAAGGATGAAGAAATAGACATATTATTTCAATTCCATCATTCTGTGTGGCCACTTTGAATTGTATGTTTAAAACTTTTAACTTGGAGACAAATCAAACCCACTAGAATCAGTCTTGAAAAAAAAAGACAGACATAATTGCAATTTCTGGAATTCATTGTGAAAAGACACTTTTATGAATCTCTGCTGCACTTTGCCTTTTTTTTTTTTTTTTTGGCTGCGTTGGGTCTTCATTGCTGCATGCAGGCTTTCTCTAGTTGTGGTGAGCGGAGGCTACTGTTTGCTGCAGTGCGCGGGCTTCTCATTGGGGTGGCTTCTCTTGTTGTGGAGCACGGACTCTAGGCACGCGGGCTTCAGTAGTTGTGGCACGCGGGCTCAGTAGTTGTGGCTTGCGGGCTCTAGAGCACAGGCTCAGTAGCTGGGGCACATGGGCTTTGTTGCTCTGCGGCATGTGAGATCTTCCCAGACCAGGGCTCGAACCTGTGTCCTCTGCATTGGCAGGTGGATTCTTAACCACTGTGCCACCAGGGAAGTCCTCCATTGATTCTTGTGCGAATCACCTATTAACCATGGTTGTTACAAAAATGGTAATTTTCCAATGTTATAATTCCTACATTTATTGGTTGGCATTCTTCTATTTTAAAAAAGCACTTTTCCTTCTCCCTCCTTTTGTATTATTCGTAGTAATATTAGTAGTACTATGAACTCGTAGATTCTTATTTATAATTGCATGTTTTTAAACTATTCATTTTTGATACACAAGTTGTCTCTACTTTAACCAGTGGCGCCCCTCAAGCTCATGCCTGTGACCTTTGATATGTCCTCATCATTCAAGTGTTTTCTTGTTTTCTGTCACACAATATATTCCAGGCTTATCTCACACTTTCCCTGCCCCAGTCCTGGAATCAGCCATTTCTCCAAGAAGCCCTGGTTCTTTTAAAATGGAAAATATTTAGAAATCAAAATCTGGGAGATATTCATGTCCAGTGCTACTTGGAGTATCGCTTCCCAGCCCTTTCAGTTGACAGATTTAGGAGATACATGAACACATTTTTTTAAAAAATCATGAGCTCAAATAGATAACCCTAATTCCCCTCTAACACCACAGGGCTTTTCCTCTCCATTCTGTGTTCCACATCTGTATTGTAAATTTCCTTCATCAGCTAAAGGCCACCAGGAGCACACCTACAGTTAAACGAAGTTAGATTTATGACCTGTTGCAACAGGGAAACTGCTCAACTTGAGGAGCCATGCGACGTCCCAGGGGGAGGGTGTCAGAAAGGACTTAGCAGGATTTGGGCTTGTGTTGGGTGATTATGGAGGAAGGTTTGAGGGAGTGCACATTGCTCTGGATATGGCTGTAAGGAGGCAGGGCTAACTCTATGGGCAGGTATCTTAATTCTTTTCTAGAAAGAGAGAAGCATGGGAACAAGGCTACCAATCACAGGGTTAGGCCATTTTTGTGGTTTTAAACAATGTTCAAGTTTTTGTCTGTGTTTGGACACGATTATGAGGTGGCCCTCTTTTTATTTGGATCCATCACCATCACAGAGTGGCCTTCCCTGACGTTGGTGTTCTGTGAAATTTTTACTTTTAATAAACACCACAGCCTACCTCCGGTGCCAGGTCAGCTCCCAGCTGTCAGGGGCTAATTCTCTCTCTCAATATCTCTTTTTCCACAGTGAAAACATTCACTCCCAACATTATTGATGTATTTAGTCATTTGCTCAATCCTACAATACACACAAAATAGTTTCAGAGTTGTTACACTTATACCACTACCAACAACAAAAATATCAAGTAAAAGTCAAGATTTCTTTGTAGATTTTTTCTTATTCTCAGAATATGTCCAATTAAAAGGACGGTGTTCAAAGTTACTTGAACTAATCATATTTTTTTCTTCTGTATAAATGAGTTTGTTATCAATTTGACTTTCAACTAGGTTCATTTTTAAATGTTAAGTATTTTCCCCATCCTCATCGATTTATTTTTTGAATATGTAAAATATTAACAGTTAAAAAGTCAACACTATATGAAAAAGATGTATTCAGAAAAGTCTCATTCTTTTCTCTCTTCCTCTCTCTCCATTCCCACCTAGCCCCTCTAGGTAAGCCAGTTTCATTAAATTTCTGGTTTATCTTTCCAATCTTTCCTTTTACAAAAATAAGCAGACACAATATAGACTTTTATTTCCCTTACTTACACAAAAGCCAGCATATGAAATATACTTTCAAACTTTTGTTTTTTAAAAGGAAGGTTTATTGAAGTATGATATATTCACTCCTTTTAAGTGTACAGTTTGATTGATGCTGGCTATCAAACTAGGTAACCACCACCAAAATCAAGATACAGAACATGTCCAGCACCCCAATAAGTTCCCTGTCCCTTTGCAGTCAATCTTCTTCTTCCACTCCCAGCCTCTGGCAAACACAGATTTAATTCCTCTCTCTATTATTTTACCTTTTCTAGACTATCATAGAAATGGAATCAGACAGTATTTAGCCCTTTGTATCATCTGGCCTCTTTCACTTAGCATAATGAAAGTGAGATTCATAACTGTTGTTAAAAGTACTACTTGTTCTTTTCCTTATTATTGTTGTGTACTATTTTGTTGTGTGGCTAGAAAAATTTGTTTATCCCTCTACTGGTTCATGGACATTTGGGTTGCTTCCAGTTGATTGCACTTTTATATCTTAACAACATAAACTGGAAATAATTCCTTATCAATTTATAGATTTCTTTCTTATTCCCTTACCTCCACTTTTATATGGGTTATAAAAGTTAACAGCTTTACTGAGATATAACTCACAAAGAGTAAGGCTCACCCTTTTAAAGTGTACAATTCAGTGGTTTTTAGTATATTCATAAAGTGTGTGTGGATCAACAGTATATAATTCCAGAATATTTTCATCACCTCAGAAAGAAACTCCATACCCATTAGCAGTCACATCTTATCCCTAACCCTATCTACTCTCTTTTTCTAAGAATTTGTCTACTCAGGAATTTTCATGTAAATGGAATCATATAATCTGTGTCTCTGGCTTCTTTCACTTGATAGAATGATTTCAAGGTTCATTCACATTGTCGCATGTATTAGTACTTCATTCATTTTTATGGCTTAATAGTATTCCATTGTATAAATATACCACATTTTGTTTACCCATTCATCAGTTGATGGACATTTGTATTGTTTCTACTTTTTAGCTATTATGAACAAAGCTATGAACATTCATGTACAAGATTTTGTGTCCACATATGTTTTTACTTCTCTTGGGTAGATACCTAGGAGTGGAATTGCTGGGTCATATGGTAACTCTATGTTTAACTGTTTGAGAAACTGTCAGACAGTTTTCCAAAGCAGCTGCACCACCAGCATGTATAAGAGTTCCAATGTCTCCACATTCTCTCCAAACTTGTTATTGTTCATGTTTTTTATTCTAGCAATGCTAGTGGGTGTGAAGTGCAATTTCATGGTAGTTTTGATATTCATTTTCTTAATGGCTAATTCTGCTGAGAATCTTTTCATGTGCTTTTGGCAATTTGTGTATCTTCTTTGGAGATATTCAAATCTTTTGCCTAGTTTTAAATTGGGTTATCTGTATTTATTGTTGGGTTGTATGAATTCTTTATATAAGCTTTCTTCTACTACTTGTGTGATTACATCTTTAACATTTAGACCTCTGATCGTTTGCATATTTTTCTTGTGTATGGTGTGAGACATAGGTCCAGGTCCTTTATTTACAACTTTTTTCTCCCACTTTTGAATTGTATTTTCACTTTCTTGATGGTGTCTTTGAAGCACAAAAGTTTTTCATTTTGATGGATTCCAATTTATTTTTCTTTTCTCACTTGCATTTAGTGTCATATATCAGAAGGCTTTGTCTAACCTAAGGTCACAGAAATTTACTTCCATGTTTTCTTCTAAGAGTTTTATAATTTTAGCTCTTACACTTAGGTCTATGATAGATTTTGAATTAATTTTTCTGTACAGGGTGAGGAAGGGGTCCAACTTTATTATTGTACATCTGGATATCCAGTTGTCCCAGCGATATTTGTTGAAAAGACTATTCTTTCCACCTTGAATTGTCTTGGCACCTTTGCTGAAAATCAAATGACCATAAATGTAAAGGTTTGTTTCTGAACTTTCAATTCTATTCCATTAATCTCTATTTCTATCCTTATACCAGTACCTCATTGTCTTGATTACTGTAGCCTTGTAGTAAGTTTTGAAATTGGGAAGTACAAATTCTCCAACTTATTTTTCAATACTGTTTTGGCTAATCTAGGCCCCTTACATTTCCATATGAATTTTAGAATCAGCTCGTCAATTTCTGCAAAAAAAGGCAGCTGGAATTCTGATAGAGATTGTGTTGCATCTATAGATCAATTTGGAGAGTATTGCCATCTTAACAATATTCTAATCCATGGTGTCTTTCCATTTGTTTAGAACTTCTTCAGTTTCTTTCAATAATGTTTTGTGGTTTTCAGTGTACAAATCCTAAACTCATTTTGGGAAATTTATTCTTAAGTATTTTATTCTTTTTATGCTATTGTATGTGGAATTGTTCTAATTTTATTTTCAGATTATTCACTGTCAGTGTATAGAAGTACAATTGATTTTTGTATATTGATCTTGTATCCTGCAACCTTGCTGAACTCATTTACTAGTTCTAATAGTTCTTTGTGGATCCCTTAGGATTTTTAAAACAGGTTTAATTTTATTAATTAATTTATATTAATTGATATACTTGCTTTGCAAAAGGATTTGGCTATTTCCTTTCATCTTTTAGTTCCTGGAATAATTTGTGTAGTATTAGGCTTGTCTGGTGTTTAAGGATTTGATAGAATTCTCCTATATATGGTGTACTTATTTGATAAATTTCTCTATTATTTTATGGAGATTGGTCTGTTAATGTTTTCTCTCTCCATGAGGGTCAATTTTGGGAAACTGTATTCTCCTCTGAAATTATTGATTTCATCTGTAGTTTGAAATTTATTTGCATAAAGTTGGACAAAGTAGTCTCATATATTTTTTTAGTTTCCTCTGTTTCAATGGTTAATTCCCCTATGCCCCTTTATATTTTGTATTTTTGTGCTTTCTTCCCTTTTTTCTCAATTAGTTTAGCTACTGGTTTGTTGATCTTGTTAATTTTTTCCAAAAGAACCAGCATTTTGATTTATTATTTTCACTATCTTTTGTTTCCTACCTCATTAATTTATGCTTTTATGGTTATCATTTCCTTCCGTGTTCTTTATTTGGTTAATTTTGTAGTTCTTTTTCTGGCTTTTTGAGGAAGCTAAAATTTTAAACAAAAGATAGCTTATAGTCTGCCAACTAATTTTTAGCAAAAAACAAAGGGTTTTTAAAATGTCTATTCAAGCTATGACTCCTAGGAACAAAGTTCCTTCTAGAAAATTTTACTGAAAAATCTCCGTCGTGAATTAAAGTTAATGATAATGATGCAATAGCATGACATGAACATAAACATTTTTTTCATTCCACAAATGTGTAATATAAGGACCACAGGAACGATCTAAGCCTGACACATCTGAGATGTTGTCTGTACAACCCAGTATATAATTTTAAGTTTTTTAGTTGAATTTTTAACCATAAAACATCAGATTACTGACGTTAATTATCTCTGAAGTTAATTCTCAGATGATGGCATTCCATTTTATGCTTGGCTTTGGCTTTGGTCCACCTCTAGCAGAAGAGGGCGAGCAGGTTGGGCGGTACAGTCTGGTTTATGGGTGGTCGAGAGAGAATGGAATGAGGAGGCAGAGGTAAGTCTGGCTTGAGGTGCCAGCGGGAAGACCCAAAAGTGTTCCAGGGGCCCTGTTACCAGAAGCGCTCTGGGACCACCCACGGGCCAACTCCTTTCTTACATGAGAGGGCCTCTTGGACCTCCGGGCTCCTCCCAGGATGCTGCATCCCAGAGACTCGTCGGACCTCCCTCTGGAGCGCTCCATCCTGCTAGGTCCAGGGCCAGGGTAGCGTTGACAGGCGACGTCCGTACCCCTCGGTCTTTCCCTCCGGGCCCGTGCGCCATTCGCCCGGACAAAGCTTGAGCGCGCGCTTCCGGACTCGGGAGAACATCCGGGTCATTTACAAGCTAAAGCACACAAGAGGCCTCGGCGGGCGGTGGGTGGAGCGATCTTAGTGCGGATCTACCCGGGGCGGGGCGGGGCGGGGCGGGGGGGCCGTGGGGGAGACCCAGCAGGACGCGGGCGGCGCGCCCGCCGCGGGGAGCCTCTAACCGCCCCTGCGCCCGGACTGGGGCACCGAGCTCGGGGATCCGTTCGACTTAGGAAAACACAAGCAGTGAGGAGTTGGTATTCTTGAGAAATACATCACATTTGTCAGGGAAACGACAGACTGAACTCAGCTTTACAAAGCAACTCAGGAATCTTTTGAAGAAATACCAACCTAAAAAGAACTGGAAGGAGGAAGAATACAAGTATATTCGTCATGTAAAGCGTTCCTTCCCACCCTGTGAGCGAAATGAGCGGTCACGCTGGGCAACCATGCATTTACCTTGGAGAACTTGACCTCACAGGTCACCGTGGAGTTAGCGGGCTGTGTTCAAGACCAGAGCAGGAGTGGATATCGCACTTTTCGTGATGCACAAAAGAGAGCCACCGATAGACACTTGCTGGAAGCAACGTAAATCAAGTAAACGACGGTATGTGTGAGATTCCAAAAGACTGACAGAACACAGCAGTATTTTGGAAAAAAAAAAAATCACGCTGACATGAGTGTTTAAAAGGTAGGTGTTGAAAAGGCACACCAACAAACTCAAAAGTATCACCAATAGCAGAGGACAGCAAAGCAGATTACTCACCAAGTCTTCAAGAAACTGGACCAGGACCTGCATGCATATTACCATCCTCATATATCCAACATCCTTCAGAAAATACAAGAGATGGAAGAAAGAAGGACAGTGAGAATTGGAGGATCAATGAAGACATGCAGATGTTGATCAACAGGCAATAGTAATCAGTGGGAAATGCTTGGATACCATAGTTAAGTCAGCTGAATCAATGATCAGATAAATGTCATAGTTGGTAACAGAAACTTTCAAGTCAGAGTTTGAGCCTCCTGGAGACATCTGAGGAAGACACTCAGCCAATGAAGTGTACTGTGTCTGATCATCGTGTTTAAAATTCCAGAGTAGACAAAACAGAGGTCAAATCTGATAGCAAATCCAAAGGAAAGTTATGGCTGTTCATAAAAATAAATGTTTCCCACACAGTAAAGGGTACTCATTGCTTCAATGAGTTCATGATCTTCAAACCCCAAATTCACTTTAAAAACCTAAAGCGTGGTGGGGGGGGGCAACACCAGAGGGTTTCAGCAATCTTTCATCTCAACAAAGAAGGAAAAAGCTATATAAAGAAAGTCAATGAATTAAATAAAGAAATCCAGATGGAAATGGATCAGAGATGGTATAACAAAGATGAAGAGTGACTGTCTAATGAATCCTCAAATGGGAGATCCAGCCAGTTTGGGTCACAAATTAACTATATATATATATATAGAGAGAGAGAGAGAGAGAGAGAGAGAGAGAGAGAGAGCGAGAGAGAGAGAGAGAGAGAGAGAGTTTCATATACATATATACATATACGTAGGAAAACTGTGACGAGAGGCCCAGAAACTTGAAGTCTGGCTAGCTGAGGTTGAAGGCAGGCTCTCAGCACCAAGTGAAGAGGCCTGACAACAGAGTGTAATGCATAAAAATCTCAGTCCCAAATAACTGTGCACAAGACTGGAAGAATACAGACACCAGTTACACAGAGGAGCAAAGTCAGGAGAGTGAGGTGCAGGTCTGGTCATGACTTTTAATAATAAATTCGATGACAAGGAACATATTCCCCCCCACAGGGACTTGTAAAATTCTCTACATATTTGAAGGTCAGAATGAAGGAATTCTTTCAGCAGTTGAAGCAGAAACATTGTATGTTATAGAGGAAAATGAAGGTGATTCTGCATTTGGAGAAATGAAGATGAAAAGGGTTATATTCATACTTTATTTGTCAAAGTCTATTTGGACAAAAATGCCAAAGGTGCTAAGATGTATACAGGCATACCCTGGAGACATTGCAAGTTTGGTTCCAGACCACTGCAATAAAGCGAATATGATAATAAAGTCACACGATTTTCTCTGGTTTCCCAGTGCATATAAAAGTTATGTTTACGGGGCTTCCCTGATGGCGCAGTGGTTGAGAGTCCGCCTGCTGATGCAGGGGACACGGGTTCGTGCCCCGGTCCGAGAAGATCCCACATGCCGCAGAGCGGCTGGGCCCGTGAGCCATGGCCGCTGAGCCTGCGCATCCGGAGCCTGTGCTCCGCAATGGGAGAGGCCACAACAGTGAGAGGCCCGCGTACCGCACAAATGAAAAAAAAAAAAGTTATGTTTACGTTATACTATAGTAAGTGTGCAATAGCATTATGTCTGAAAGAACAACATATATAACTTAATTTTTTTTTTTTTTTTGGCTGCCCTGCATGGGATGTGGGATCTTAGTTCCCCAACCAGGGCTCGAACCCCCGCCCCCTGCATTGGAAGCGCAGAGTCTTAACCACTGGACTGCCAGGGAAGTCCCACACCTTTTTTTTTTGTTTCCTCCATGAAAGTCTTGAACCCCTCAAAGTCACCTGTGAGGGTTGGGATCAACTTCTTCCAAACTCCCGTTAATATTGATATTTTGACCTCTTCCCATGAATCATGAATGTTCTTAATGGCATCTAGAATGGTGAATCCTTTCCAATTCAGAGGGTTTTCAACTGACTTCGCCCAGATCCATCAGAGGAATCACTATCTATGGCAGCTATAGCCTTACAAAATGTAATCCTCTTTTTCTATCTGAATTTTAATTTTAATAGCTATTACCAGGTTTCTCTTGTTTAGTTAAAATCAACTATGCCTAACAAAATCCAAAATGTATTTCTTAAGTACTAACACTTGAGAGTCAAAATTACCCCTTGATCCATGGACTGCAGAATGGATGTTGTGTTAGCAGGCATGAAAAAAGCATTAATCTCATTGTACATCTCCCTCAGAGTTCTTGGGTGACCACGTGCATTGTCAATGAATAATAATATTTTGAAAGGAATCTATTTTTTTTAATAGCAGTTGATTTCAACAGTGGGCCTAAAATATTCAGGAAACCATGTAGTAAGTAGCTGTGCTGTCATTCAGGCTTTATTGTTCCACTTGCAGAGCACAGGCAGAGTAGATCTAGCATAATTCTTAAGGACCCTAGGATTTTCAGAATGGTAAATGAGCATTGGTTTCACCATAAAGCCACCAGATACATTAGCCCCTAGCAAGAGAGCTCTGAAACTAGGCATTGATTTCTCCTCTCTAGCTATGGAAGTCCTAAATGGCATCTTCTTCCAATATAAGACTGTTTCATTTACATTGAAAATCTGTTGTTTGGTGTAGCCACCTTCATGAATTAGCTAGATCTGGATAACTTGCTGTAGCTTCTACATCAGCACTTGCTGCTTCCCCTTGCACTTTTATATTATGGAGATGATTTCTTTCCTTAAACCTCCTGAACCAACCTCTGCTAGCTTCAAACTTTTCTTCTGCAGCTTCCTCACTTCTCTCAGCTTTCATAGAATTGAAGACGGTTAGGGCCTTGCTCTGGATTAGGCTTTGGCTTAAGGGAATGTTGTGGCTGGTTTGATCTTCTATCCAGACCACTAGAAGTTTCTCCATATCAGAATAAGTATGTTTCACTTTCTTATCATTTGTGTGTTCACTGGAGTAGCACTTTCAATTTCCTTCAAGAACTTTGCCTTTGCATTCACAACTTGGCTAACTGGCACAAGAGGCCCAGCCTTCAGCCTGTCTTGGGTTTTGACATGTCTTCCTCACTAAACTTAATCATTTCTAGCTTTTGATTTAAAGTGAGAAATGTGTGACTCTGCCTTTCACTTGAACACTTAGAGGCCACCGGAGGGTTATTAACTGGTCTAATTTCAATATTGTTGTGTCTCGGAATAGGGAGGCCCAAGGAGAGGGAGAGAGACAGGGAACAGCTGGTAGGTGGAGCAGTCAGAAGATACACAACATTTAGTTTTTTTAGTTTGCTGTCTTAAATGGGTGCAGTTTGTGGCTCCCCAAAGCAATTACAATAGTAACATCAACTCAACCATAAAAAAGAATGAAATAATGTCATTTGCAGCAACATGGATGGATCTAGAGATTGTCATACTGAGTGAAGTAAGTCAGAAAACCAAATATCATATGATATCGCTTATATGTAGAATCTAAAAAAAAGTGTACAAATGAACTTATTTACAAAACAGAAGTCGAGTAATGGATGTAGAAAACAAACTTATGGTTACCAGGAGGGAAAGGGGGGAGGGATAAATTGGGAGATTGTGATTGAAATACACATACTACTATATAAAATAGATAACTAATAAGGACATACTGTACAGCACAGGGAACTCTTCTCAATACTCTGTAATGACCTATATTGGAAAAGAATTTTTAAAAGAGTGGATATATGTATATCTATAGCTGATTCACTTTGCTGCACAGCAGAAGCTAACACAATATTTTAAATCAACTATAGTCCCAATAAAAATTTTTAAAAAATAGTAACATCAAGGATCACAGTGATCACAGGTCAGCATAACAAATATAGTAATAATGAAAAATTTGAAATATTGCAAGAACTACTAAAATGTGACACAGAGACACAAAGTGAGCAAATGCTGTTAGGGAAATCGTGCCTATAGATTTTCTCAATGCAGGGTTGCCACAAACCTTCAATTTGCTAATAATGCAGTATCTGTGAAGCACAATGAAGTGAAGAGAGATAAAACAAGGTATGCCTGTATTTAATATTACTTTAAAAACTTAAAATAAAAACACCTCAACAACACTGGAGTTTGTTGAAACACAGTTGTTTCTACCCACAACTGTGACTATTACAGGAAGTTCTTCAAAATACTGGATGGTTGGATAGCACCACAATACATATTTTTATACAGCCACATAGTGAGCTTTTAGGCATCATACCCCGAATTTTCCTTGACTTTCCTTTCCTTGAGTTTTGACTTAGTCAAGTTTCTCCTGCTAAGTTGAAGTTTTACATTCAAAGCTGCCAACTACCAATTTACAACTTACAATATTTGAAATCTGATAAACATTTCTTCCTTGGGCAACATCTATAAATAACAAAAAATTTGGATTCTACCTTCTAACCATTATTTCTGAATCAAAAAGCACAGCATCTTGGGGGTGCTTCTGCTCTCTCCTGATCTCTTCTTTTAATTAATTAATTAATTTATTTATTTATTTATTTATTTATTTTGGCTGCGTTGGGTCTTAGTTGCTGCGCGTGGGCTTTTCTCTAGTTGTGGTGAGCGGGGGCTACTTTTCATTGTGGTGTGCGGGCTTCTCATTGCCGGGGTTTCTCTTGCTGTGGAGCACGGGCTCTAGGCACGTGGGCTTCAGTAGTTGTGGCTCGCGGGCTCTAGAGTGCAGGCTCAGTAGTTGTGGCGCACGGGTTTAGTTGCTCCGCGGCATGTGGGATCTTCCCGGACCAGGGCTTGAACCCATGTCCTCTGCATTGGCAGGCGGATTCTCAACCACTGTGCCACCAGGGAAGCCCTGATCTCTTCTTTATATACAGTGTCTGCCACAAATTGAAGCATATTCTAATGTTACATTTTGTAACTTAATAAATTGAACTATGCTAGTTTGTTAAACTTTACCACTATTCACTTAGAGGAAATCATGAACAAAATAAAATCTCACCCTACTTGAGTAAAGAAGTAAAGAAAATACTTACATTGGTACTAAACGCTTAAATGTGGTTAAGATCATGGCTAGTTCATCATGATTATCCCAGCCTGTCTATTTGATCCCAAACCACTAATTGAAATCTATAAAAGTTTGGTCAATTAACCTGTTGATTTTTACATACGGCACCAGCTGAGCTCTCCACCAATTGCAGATCAGATATTCTAGTGCTGTACAGACACACTTACATGAAAACAGCACATGTCCACTTCTCAGTCACCTAGGTTCTGTTTCAGCTGGAGGTTTGGTGGCAGGAGAAGCTGTGTTCAGCTCACACTTCCCCAGGCCGGGCTATAATTTGAATGCAGTGTGGTGATAACTACAGTCATACACAGACTAAGAACGCAGCACACTGTTTCCAAAGGGTAGATTTTTAAATCATTCCCATCTTTAAATCATTCCCATTTTTAAATCATTTCATCTTTACTGAAATTTTTAAAAAGTAGTAAATGTAAGGGCCCACTTCAGAAAATGTGATTAACTTTAGCCAGAATAAAATAAACATTTCTCACCATCTTTAAAGAAATCTGGCCACATAGGATTTGCATTCTTAAATTGGCACTGAAGCGGGAGGATGGATAGTGAAACTGGTCACACGCATAGTCAGCCACCAAATCGAGTGTTTGATTACCCTCAATAAAGACCCAGCTATAAATGGGTCAGAAGGAAGGTGTCAGGTTGAGACATACCCTTTTTTTTTTTTGGCTTTGAAAAATATTTATTCATGTCTTTCCTACATTTAGATAGGAAAATTAGCTTCTTGCCTCTACTTTATGGGCTCATTTCATAAGTTCATATCAGAGGACCAGAAAATGGCAGGAGGGACTCATACTTGTTGCTCTGGATGGCCTGCCTGTGTTTCAAGGTAAGTTAGCTGCAGTCAGCTTACATTTTATACTGGCTACCAAAGTGAGATATAGCAGACTGTACTTAATGACAGCCCAACTTACAACTACATATATAATTTTTTAAATTTTATAATTAAAATTTCTTTTGCATTATTATGCCTTTACTGACATGATATTGATAAAGCCACCTGTCTTGATCCAGACCGCTTCAGGGGATTGTTTCCTTCAGTTCTCCTTTTCAAGTATTGCATCAAGAAAATCAGCTGACCCTTAAGTGAGGGAGATTTGTTTTAATGAGCCGTAATGCTCATTAAACTAGTGGACTAACTGCTTCTGGCATTTAACCAAATGAATGGGAGACCAAAGGTATTATAATCTGACCTTCTCATGTCAGATTATGAGCTCACTTCCAAATTGTTAACTACCAGAAAAAGCCTAGAACAGGCCAAGTCAACATTAGTTTTTAAAAAGCCTGCCTTGAAAAACATCCTGTTTTTTGAAGTTTTTTTATTCTTTAGGACTGTGCAGATTTGATTCAGAAAATAGCTCGATTTGTTTGTATAGAGCAAGTGTTGTGTGCATAAACTTATGATCATTATTTTAAGCCATTGCCTCCACACCAAAAACAGATGGAGATATGGGACATTGACTAAAGAGTTCAAGATATTTTGTAGCTGCAGTTCCTTTAGTCAGTGCCTGAAGTATTAGGAAAGGTATTGAACAATTTCCAAAGCAACAGGAATTTCCTTTTCCACCCAAGATATTCTTTTCTTCCAACAGTTCTCTGTTAAATAAAAGAAGAAGAATCTCAGCCTGATTATAAAGTTTTCTTCCTTTATTTTACAGGTTAATAATAACACACTTATGATAGGGACAGAGTGAAGGGACAAAGTAGGTGATTAAATAGTTAATCCCACTAGGAGACTGTAAGTAGAAAAAAAAAGTATGGGAGACCCCTGTAAGTTAATGATCACTGAAGAAGGCAGGCTTGCTTAGCAACAAAACCATGCAACAGAAGCATGAGACATGCCCCCAAACAATAAAACAATGATGAACTGAGACCCACATCCTGCCCAGTGAGGTCAGTAAGTTAATGATTCCTAGGACATGCTCCTCTGAGCATATTAAAAACAAAAATACAGGGAAAAGATGACATTATACTGAAACCTGAGATGATTTACCATACTTTAGTATATGTTACTGCCTTTTTGCCCATTTCCATTGTGCCATGACAGTCCCAGTTTGACCATGACCATGTAGGGACAAGAAAACTCCCCCGCCTGACATGGAGGAGGAACTGATGACAGAAGCTTGACATCTACTGAAGAATGAGGAAGAAGGTGGTCTTCTTTCTCTCCCCGCTTTTCCTTTGATTATAAAAATGTAGCCCGCCTAGCTTTCGGCGCAGCACTCCCTTGCCTGCCTGCTTGTACCCCTCACAAGGGTCCTAGTCTAATAAACTCTTTCCTTACCTGTCATTCTGCCTCTCACTGAATTCTTTCTGCGTGGAGACAGAAGAACCTATGCTCTACTAAGCCCCGAAGCATGTTCTGCAGTTTCACTTACAGGTTAATAATGTGTGTGTTGAAGTCTTTCCTCCCTAAACTTGTTTATAAATCTACCAAACCTCACCCCAGACAATGCATTTCTTTAAACTCCTCCTGTTTGGGTGAAGCTGTTACTTCCTGAGGTCCAAAACTCAGGGCACTTGTTTTCTTTTTAATAATGCTAGGGCACTTTTTCGGTGTGGTGTCTAACATGTGATTATTTAATGGTTGCCAATATGTTTAGAATAACTTTCAATTGGCCAATTGGGTTATGACTCCTTTTGTGGTTTTGTTTTTGTTTTTAAAAATGCTTTCAATCAAACACATCTATAATTCACCACACAGAATATACTGCTGTTTAAAGAGTCACCAAAAACAAGGAAATTATGAGAAACTGTTTTGAGGGAGAGGGGAGCCTAAGGCGACTGTACGACTAAAAGTAATGTGGTGCTGTGGAGGGGATACCTGGGTAAGACATTATGGAAAACGATGGAAATGTGACTAAACTTTGGGCTTTAATTTGTAATACTGTATCAGTATCGGGGTTTACTAACAAATGTACCATAATAATGTAAGCTGTTAATAATAGGGGAAACTGGGGTACAGAGGAACTCTCCATACTATCTCATTTTTTTCTGTAAATCTAAAGCTGTTCTAAAAACACTTATATTCAATATAAACTGTTCTAAAAACTGCTTATAAAAAACAAAAACCTAAAGTGATTACCGGAACTTCAGTTGTTTTAACTTTTTACTCTTTTATCCATTTGTTTAGCTGATTATTCTCCTCCCTAACGACCTTTTTATTTTCATAACTGCCGGAGAGGCTGCCTGCTGGATGAGACACATGAGACTACTATAGACACTTGGGTTCTGAATAAACTGTGTTTGAATAAAGATCAACATGATTGTTTGTTTTTATTCTTATTCTAAAAGAAATGAAACCATCTGGCACCTTTTACTTGTACCCTCTTATCTGCCTCTTTTATAAGTATTATATTTTCCTCAAAAAATTAAAGTGCATAAATGTTCTTTTAAATTCACAGTGTGCAGTGGTTGAGAATCCGCCTGCCAACGTAGGGGACACATGTTCGAGCCCTGGACCGGGAAGATCCCACATGCCGCGGAGCAACTAAGCCCGTGCGCCACAACTACTGAGCCTGCGCTCTAGAGCCCGGGAGCCACAACTACTGAAGCCCGCGCGCCTAGAGTCCGTGCTCCGCAACGAGAGAAGCCACAGCAATGAGAAGCCCGCGCAGCGCAATGAAGAGTAGCCCTGACTCGCTGCAACTAGAGAAAGCCCAAGCCCGCGCGCAGCAACGAAGACCCAATGCAGCCGAAAATAAATAATTTAAAAAAATAAATCCACAGTGTCAGGGTATTTTACCACAGCCTAAGAGCTCACTTCCGTGAAATGAGGTGCCTAACGGCAGACTTCACCCCCACAACAAATGCAAATAAAAAGGCGTCCAAAGCGTGGCTCGGCGGGCGAGCAGCAGAGACCCCGCCGGCCGGGCGAGGGGCGCCGGGAGCCCCGCAGAGGTTGGGGTGGAGGGAGCTGGGTCTTCGGCGGCGCGGAGCCGTGGCCACGGACCCCAGCCCGAGTCTCCGCCGCGCGCCGGCCGGCGTGTCTGAGTCGTCGCAAGGAAGCGCAGGGCGGGAAGGCGGCCGGCTCTGCTCCCCCGAGACCGTCGCGGCTGGTGGAGGCCCTGCTCTTTGGCCTGGTTCCCGGGTCGGATCCCGCCCAGGGCAGCGTGCCCTCGGCCCAGGTTAGGTCGGAGCTGCACCTGGCTGGGGGGCGTCGCGCACTGCCACGCTTTACTCTGCGCAATTAGGGGCCTGGGGGTGGCTCCCCCTAGACGGTGGGGGCGGAGGTGAGCTGGCCACCTGCCCTCTGTGCAGCAGCTCCCTAGAGGGAAAAGGGGCTGGGCAGGGCAGGCCTCACCCGTCTGGGGGGCAGAGGTGAGGGATCTAGGGTAGGGGGTGGGTCCCGACTCCTGGGCCACTAAGGGAGTCTGTCTTAAACTTGGGCTCTGGAATCCACTCTCCCCACCCCTCGCTAGCTGGTCTCTTAGACCTGGCAGGGACCAGGTATGGGGATTTTTAAAATACCCGAGGTAGTTGTGACTTGCAGTAGGTTGAGAATCGCTGTCTTTATTTCCTAGTGTTGACTTTCTCTTAACTTGGACTTGCCACTGCCCCTCATGACAGCTCCCAGGCCGGTTTTTTTTCAACTTCCGCTTCTCCTTGACTGATTCTCTCCGTATTTCCAGATTTGAACCAGATTTGTTTTCCCAGAGCTTTCCACCAACCATTATCTGTCCTTTGGTCATTTACCCTTTCCAGTTTGGATTCCCATGAAAGGAAATTGAATCTATTGATCCCCTGCCACTGCCATTGTCTGGGTGGGGCTTTGTGGCCCTAATCCCCTCCCAGGTTGCAGGCCAGCTTGTCCCACAACTGCTAGTTGGGTGCTCTCATCAGGGGTGAGAGGGGCACCACAGGAACCCATGGAACAAAACAGGCCTGGGACCCGGCAGTGTCTCTTACTTAGGTTGACTTGCCTAGCTAGCAATCACCTACCCTAGGACACTTTGGATTTTCCACTGGAAAACTGCACACTGTCTTCAAAAGGACCCTTGACTCAGAAAATGTCTCAGGTTAATTCAGCAGTTTCCGTAAGTAGCACTTAAACTCTAGGAGTTGGCTGTATCAGATGCAATGTATATACTGTGGCTGCTAACATGAAACAATTTCTTCTTATTCAGTCAACTAAAAAAGAAACCCAGTCATTCCTCTCCCAACTTGCCTTCTAATTTGTGGGTAAGAACAACTGTGTATGTGTGTGTGTTTGACGGGGGGCGGGGGGGGTACATTAAAAAGTTCTTGCCATATTTGGGAGCAGACATGTGAGGTGGTAGGACTGACACATTTCACTGGGTCTGAAGAGTCCTCGGGGGTGGGGGTGTGATGAAGCAGAGGCAAGAGTCCCAGTTTCTCTAGTGTCTCCACACTCCTATGAGGTCTTTTCTTCCTGTTCTCCCACTCACCTTTTCCTCCAGTTGAGAATTCCTGTTGTTTCGTCCCCAGTCTCTGCTTTGGAGAATAGAACCTCTACTTCTTTTGGCAGTTGTTCCTCCCTCCACTCCAAACCCGAGTCCAGAGAGAGGCTGCAGTGTACTGTGACTCCCGGACTCCAGGTGGCTCCTGATTCATGACAGGCTGATCAAAGGCCCTCCCTGGCATCCTTTGAAGTGGAAGTTGGAAGGACAGTCTGTCTTTCTCATGATCTGCACATTAAGATATAAAAATTAAGAGCTACTGGCAGTAGAGTCGGTTGTATACTGGCAGCATGTGGTAGATGCTGATTTACAGTAGGAGACAATAAAGCTGATCTGCAGAGAGAAGCAGACAGGAGAGGCAAGGAGCCCCAGTGGCGGTGGTGTTCCTGTTCCTGACATTTAGCTGTAACCCTGTCCTTTCTGAGGTTTGGCTGTTCAACCCTTCCTTCAATATGTGTAATCCCCAGTGTCCTCCTAGTAATGCACAAGTGTATCAGTTATCTATTGCTGCATAAACATTCACCCCGGGATTCCATGGCTGGAAACAACAAACATTTATTATCTCAGTTTCTATTGGTCAGGAATTGAGGAGTAGCCTAGCTGAGTGGTTCCAGCTGTTTGCAGTCAAGGTGTCAGCTGGGGCTACAGTTTTCTGAAGGCTTGGCTGTGACAGACTTGGAAGGATCCACTTCCAAGATGAATGGCTCTTGTCTTGGCAGAAGGCTCAGTTCTCTATGGGCTGCTGGCAGGCCTACTTCATTGGCTGTTGGTAAGAGACCTTGGCTCCTCACCACATGGACCTCTCCACAGGCTGCTTGAGTGTCCTCACAACATGGCAGCTACCTTCCCCCAGAGCAAGCAATCCAAGAGAGCAAGGAGGAAGCCACAGTGCCCTTTATGACCTAGTGTCTGAAGCTGCAGTCACTTCCACTTTAATCTGTTCTTTAGAAGCAGATCACTACGTCCAGCCCACCCTCAGGAGGAGGACACTTACGCTCCACACAAGTAATCAACATGTATCTAATTCTGTGGTCTTTCTGTTCTCACTGACCACTGCCTTCTTCTTGCCTCTGGGACTTGGGTGTTCCCTCACTATACCACCTAAAAGCTGTCCTGTGGGGTGTCTAGGTCTTTTGGAGGTGCCCTGGGCCCTCAGGAGTTGTTTTATCCTGTCTTTTCAAATCTGATACAACTTAGTGAATCTATTCCATGTAAAAGGCAGTTCTGCCTTGGCAGGACACCAATCCCTCCCCCAGACTGTGGGGTTAGAGAATAATTTTAAACCAAAAATGAGGGCACTGTATGTGAACAGAATATTTAAAATTTGTGCTGCTCCAAAGCTCTGGGGCTTAAGGTTGTTTTACCTACATACTTTTATTTCTTAGGGAGGTAAGAGGGATCTTAAGAACTGATAGTGACCAGTGATTTCTCTGGTGGTCAGTTCCATGAAACACAAAGGAGGCGTTTGAGGAAGGAGTGGATGGTCAACCTGCAATCGCTATGGCGACAGGTCATGTGGAGGACTGAGAGAGGCAGTGGATGTGATTTCTCATAAAGCTGTCCAGTGGAGAGATGGGAGCAGGAGGGCAGGAGCCACACTGCGAGGGGCGGGTGAACCCATCAGAGCTCTCGGTTGTAAGCAACAGATACTGACCAGGCCGATGTGAGCAGAAAAGAATTCAGTGAAAGGATATGGGGATAATCATAGAATTTCTGGGAACATTGATGAAGCAGCTTCTGAAAATGGGCCGGAAGAGGAAAACTGGCCAGAGCCCAGATCATATTGCAGACACAGTGACTACCACCATGGACTCCAGAGACAGCGGCCTATAACACCGACACCTCCCAGAACACTGGACATTGCTGCCACAGCTGCCAAAATGGACACGCCACTGCCCCGCTTCTCAGCGTCACTTGCTCCCAACGCAAAGTTCAAGGCAGATCCATCTGGCTGAGTCTAGATCATCTGCCTGTGCCGTGTTTGCCAAGGAGCTAGGAAAGCAAGCCTTTTTAGCTTCTGACACTGGAGGCGGGCTCAACCTCCCACCAAGATGCAAAGGGTGGGAGATCTTCAAACGTGAAGAAGACCCTGATCCAGGCAGCCCACACTCCTCAGAGTTCACTCCAGGAAGTAAGAAACTTGAGGGTCCAAGATCATTCTTGTAAGAAGTTTGGAAGGAAAGGGAAACAGAGTGGTGAACTAAGGGAAGAGCAAAACCAAAGGGTCTTTCCTTTTCTTTTTGGTAAAATTAAGGGACCTGAGCAGTTTCACAGAGGAGGAGAAACAAAGTTTCTTGACAAGACAAGGAAGCTGGCACCCCATTCTGCCTCTAGCATCAGGACAGAACTGTTCAAAGACAAGACCACTTTGAACAAAAGGACATGCTTCTGAAGCAAAGGGACTAAAAGCATTACTCATGACTGTTCAAAAATTTCATATAGTCTTTCTTGGTCTGCTTCTTATTAATTACATTATCCCCATATTAAGAATGTTGCCAGGACTTCCCTGGTGGCGCAGCGGATAAGACTTCTCGCTCCCAATGCAGGGGGCCTGGGTTCAATCCCTGGTTGGGGAACTAGATCCCACATGCATACCACAACTAAGAGTTCGCATGCCACAACTAAGGAGCCCTCAAGCTGCAACTAAGGCGCCCACGTGGCGCAACTAAGGAGCAGGTGAGCTACAACTAAGGAGCCCCTGTGCTGCAACTAAGACCCAGCACAAATAAATAAATATTAAAAAAAAAAAAAAGAAGAATGTTGCCTAGCACAGAGCAGGATTAAATAAATATTTTTGTAATGAAAAAATTTTTAGTTGTCTGTTGCCTTTAATTAACATCTAAATAGATATCATATTCTTCTATAATTACAATATGGAAATGTCCATGAACAAAATAGATAAATTTTTTGTCATATGCCTAGGAAAGAATGGTGGCAATAAGATACATCCAAGGTTTCAGCAGCAACATCTACGCAGCCAAGGCGTGGTCAGTGTTTGGGGACAGAGGTAAATATCCGCAGTCCGTGCATACCTTTGATTTCTTCTTTTAGTGCCTAAGGAAGCAGAAGAGCATCATCATTGTTTTGTATTTGACACTGATTACAATAAGTCTCTATGGGAGTATTTTTATATAGCTCTATCTCTGTAGGAAACTTTGCACACACTTTCTTTAACAATGTTTCCTTTTTATTTTTGGAATCAGTATTTAAGCTGGCTCAAAAATCAAAAGGCATAAAAGGCATGCAGTAAAGTCTCCCTCCCACACCTGTCCCCCAGTTTCCACCTCCAAACCAAATAGAGAACTGTTGGTATTTTCATGTGCATCTTTGCAAGAATTTAAAAATGCATATTCAAACTAATATTAATATATATTCCATGCCAATACCTTTTTAAAACACAAATGATAGTATTTCAAACACAGTTCTGCACTCTCTTTTCCCCTAACACTGGGGATCTTTCCACATCAGGCACAAAGCATGCCCTCATTCTTTTTTGTATCAGCATAGCATTCCATTATATGTATCGTAACTTTTTAGCCTGTCCCCTAATGAAGAACTTTCAGGCTGTTTTTTGTGTTTTGCTATTTTGAGCAAAGAACAGCTGTTCTTTAAAACCACACTGGGAGTCCCCTGGTGGTCTAGTGGATAGGATTCCACGCTTTCACTGCAGAGGCCTGGGTTCAATCCCTGGTTGGGGAACTGAGATTCCACAAGCTGAGTAGCACAGCCAAAATTTTAAAAAATTACTTGAATAAAAGAAAATATATAGCTTCATGTAAAAAAATTTTTTTTTAAATAAAAAGATAAAACCACACTAATCAGCACCAATTCCCCAATTTTACTCTAAATCAGAAAATAAAATTGTAAATTACGAGATTTGTTTAAGGTTACAAATGATGTCAGGGCCCAAGTGTAAATGGGCAACCACAATCAAATAGATATTTAGCTCTTGCAGTACCAGGAGACACACTACAGGACCTGAATGAGGCATGAGAGTCTAAGTCCTTTTATACTAGGCCCAAGACATCACAGTGGGGTAGACATTTTTTTCCAGTCTATCCAGCAATCTCCCTTCTCCCTTTCCACTTTAATTGTGTACTGCTGGTGGGACTACCAGTTGACCTGTACTGAGGTAGCTATGTGCCCCTGGACCAGCCTGACTGGTCCAGGGGAGGCACATGACTCAAACTGGGCCAATCAGAGTCTTCCCTGGGATTTTTCAGTGTAGAGCCTTCTCTCTTGGTCACCACAGATATACCCTGTCTTATTGCACTTTGCTTTACTACATTTTGCAGATATTGTGTTTTTTCACAAACTAAAGGTTTGTGGCATCCCTGTATTATCAGATGATGATTAGAATTTTTTAGCAAAGTATTTTAAAATTAAGATATATAGTTTTTTTTTTTAGACATAATGCTACTGCACACTTGATAGATACAATATAGTGTAAGCATAACTTTTATATACACTGGGAAACCAAAAAAATTCATGTGCTTGATTTATCCTCATGGTCTGGAACCAAGCCTGCAATATCCCTGAGGTATGCCTGCATACTGGAATACTGTCACTTGGAGGCAACTTGGAGTCCTGTTCCCCACCAAGAAGAGAAAGCCCATCTCCAGTAGGAGAAAATGAGGCCAACATACAGAAACTGGAAGCTCAGAAAAAGACAATATGAAAGAACAAGCAGATGAACTTAAGACCCTGAATCTAGATAATTTCATTACATGGGCCAATTAATTACCTTTGTTTGCTAATGCTCGTTTTAACTTTGTCTCTGCCACTTACAACAAAGAGAATACTAACACATGCGGTCAAGTTTATTGAGTCAGAAGGATCCTTAGAGATAATCTAGTCCTATCTCCATCTTTGATAAAAAAAAGAAATAGAGTTTATCCCTTGTCCAACGTCAGCACGTGAGTAACAGCAAGTGAGATAGAACCTGAACCCAGGGAATCCTGACATCCTGGCCACCCCTGATGCCAGGAGCTGTGGTTGTGTTGGGAGCCAATGAGCTGCCCCACCATCTCCATATTCACAAGTAAGCCCCTCAGCTCTGCAGATAAGCAGAAATGCCCCTGGAAAAAGCCTCATGTCACTGCTGCGAGAGGGAAACACAGCGCCCTGAGCCACATGCTCTCTGCTTTCTGCAGGCATGGAATGTTCCCTAGAGGCTGTCCCTGTGTCTCGGCCACAATTCTTAAAGCCTCTGTGGCTAGATGAGGGCCCAGTCACAGCTTCACATGAAAGACCCTGGACAGAGAAACCATCCAGGCTTTGATCCCTAAGCCCTGTGCACTTCCCCTTCCAGGGCCTTCTCCCCACTCTCTTGCAGCCCTCAGAGGGCTCCCCAACACAGGTCACAGGATCTTACAGCTACAGAGGGCCTTAGAGATCACTTGGGTCACTTTAAATAGGTCAGGAAACTGAGGCCCTAGTAGGGAAATGACTTGGCCAAAGTCCCACAGTTTATAAGATGTACAGTAGGTAAACATTTTTCAGCACCCACTGTGCCCATGGCATTATGCTGGGTGCTGGGGACACAAATGAAAAAGGCATGGGAAAATGATAAAAAAGGTAAGGAAAGTAACTCAAGCCCATAAGAAATGGATTCAGCACAGACTGTGATGGATGCTGCCAGACCACAAGCCAGCTCAGCGCTGCTGCGGGTACTGTTAGGAAGAAGCATTTGCTACCGCACTGGCCGTTTGTGCAGGAGGTAGCCCAGGAGCGGGACGGCCGGAGGTGCAGCAGGCACAGGGCCCAGAAGAGCAGGTGAGGAAAGGCTGGGAACCTGCTGCAATTCACCAGGAAAAGCCTGGCTTTGAGTCAGGCCCATGGAGGGGAGACTGAGGCCGACCACAAAGAGGATCAGAAATCCCAGATGAGGGTGGGACGGGCTCCATGGGCAACCAGGGTGCCCAGCGAAGGGTTCTGAGTAGGGGAGCAAGGGCAGAGGCACCCTTTGGGGAGGATGATGGACAACAGACAGGAAAGAGGGCAGAGAAAGGGAGAGGGCAACTGCTATTTACCAAACGCCCTTCCCATGCCAGCACAAGGCGGGCACGTGTGGCCAGCACCTCACGTGGTCTTCACCAACGAGGAATCTGAAGCTCTAGTTGCACTGTAACGTGCGGAGCTGGGATGGACCAGCTCGCCCGACACAGAGGGAACACGGCGCTTGCTCTCCTCTGTGTGGCTGCTCCCCAGGGCAGGGGCAGGATGGATGGGGAAGGAATCCTCATCATCCTGCCATCACTGGGGCCTGGCCCAAAGCATATGGTGGTGACGCCCTCTGCCACTGCCTCCTGCCTCACCCACCCCACGGCAAGCAGTGCTTGGCCCAGCAAAGCGGCTGCTATGGTAACCCAGGCAGTAGCTGCTCCAGGTTAAAAGTACACCAATGCCAGGAGGTGAATTCTCTGAAGTGGAAAGCCTTTCAGGCATTAAACATTTAATTTCTCTGTAAATCAATTAGAAAACCCAGGCCAGCTCTCCTTACTCTCTATAAACGCTCAAAAAACACTGATTGAGCTGTTTTATGTACCAGGTCCTTTGTTAGGTGTTGGGGACACAGCAGTGAAGAAAACAGACCTGGGTTGTATAAGTGAATCACTCTGCTGTACACCTAAAACTAATACAACATTGTTAATAAACTATGCTCCCATATAAAATAAAAATTACAAAAAAAAAAAAAGAAGAAAAGAAAAAGAAAACAGACCTGGACCTGGCCTGCATAGTCTGCTTCCAGGGCAATGACAGACAAACGAGCAAGGTTCTCCAGCAAGGACGGGGCCAGGGAAGGTACATGTTCAGTAGGGGCCCAAAGGAAGCCTTGAGCCCAAGATGATGTAGGTGACATTCTCCCAAGCAGAGGAAAACTGCTGCCCCCTGAACTTGTGGCAGGTTCCTCACAGCATTTATAGGTAACAGTGATGATGATGGTGACAGCAGCTGACATTTATGAAGGACTTAGCATGTGTCAGACACTGTTCTCAGTGCTTTACATGACTTTACCACTAATCCTCAAAAGAGCCCTTTGAGGCAAATCCTATTACTCTCCCTGTTACAGATTAGGAAACTGAGGCACAGGGAGATTAAGTAACTTGCTCAAGGTCACACAGCAGAAAGTAGCAGAGCCCAGATTTGAAATGTGGGCAGTCCAACTCCAGAACCTGCATCCCTGTAACCATGGCTTCAGGCCAGGGGATGTGCTGTACTTAACAGCACCCCCAGGTGCCCAGTTGCACTAGGCAGCCTGAGTAGTTTTGATAACAAAGTCCTACCAGTTGGGGATGATCTGGGCCAGTTGGGTCTTCCCTGCCTTGTCTTCTACCTCGGCTCCAATCCCTGGGATCACATGGGGCTAGAAGTGCTTCTGGAGGACAGAAGTGGTTGCTGTTCCACCCCAGATTGCCCAGTCAGACCACCAGCACGCCTTAGGGCTGTATGTGCCCGCATCCAAGTGAAGGTGGACTCCACGAGGAATCCAAAGATGGATCCAACAAGAAACCAGACCACAAAAGGCCCTCGCAGGGCCAAGGGATGGAGGCAGGGACCTAAGTTTCCAGGACACAAGCCAGAAAAGCCTGGAGTCAGGCGGTGGAGGGCATTCATTCCCTGCCAGGCAGGTGGGAAGACAGCATTTGAGCCTGGCAGAGGAGTGAGGGAGGGGCAGCCCAGGTAGGAGGTCTGATCTGGACAAAGGTCCAGATGCATGGAGAGACCAATGGGCAGGGCTCAGAGGTAGACTCTAGGCCAAGAAGGGTGGGGAAAGGCCTGGAAGAGCAGTCTGGAACACCTGGACTCGACTTTCATGACCAGAGCTGTGCTTTACAAAAGTTAAACTAGTTCACAAAGTGCAACTTTCCAGAATGACGTCAAACACACTGGCTGAACAGGGTGAGTTTATAGACATAGGCCCAAGGGTCAAGGCTGGAATAAATTCCAAGTAAAATAAGCATAGAAAATGAATACGTTGGGCCTTAGTCTGGTTTAATCTGATGTTCCGGACCCCTGCTGTTGTCACTGGGTCCAGGGCAGCTGGAGCAATTCTCAATCAGGCCATCCTTCAATTTATCCAATTTAGGACTACTTTAGTAGTCCTAAAAGAGGCTTAAAAAAATATTCAAATCTACAAAAACATATATATTTTAGTACTCCTGTGTTTACAAATACTATTCAATATGCAACAATAACAGTACACAGTAAACATCGGTAGCACTATACAGGGAAATGCAAAATAACTATTGGGTGGCTTGTTTTCAATTTTGAATAAAATTCATATCTGCCTACAATCCAATCCCAGATAGTTTGTTTATGTTTTTCTCAGATCCTGAGTCCTGTTCACATGATTGTGGTATTGCATTATTCTTTCCTAGGACTGGTGGTACAATACCATCCCCACTTGCAGGCCCTTTCAGATGCGGAGACCAGTGGCAAGGCCTCTACTGACCTGATTTACCATCTGGTGCTGCTGGACAGTTCTCTTCTCCTTAAATTCTTCTGATTCAATTTGAATTTCATACATGGCCCCACAGCCTCCTGAAATAAATGTGATTTGAAAATGTTTCAATTATTAAGTTACAGCAGCCACAGTTCCTTATGTCCTTGAAGTAAGTACCACACAATCCAAAGGAGGTCTGAATGTTATCATTCTGTAGAAAGCTGCTAAGATTGTTAGAGGATCATGGCTTACAATCTGACCATGTCCTCCTCCTGGCAGGCTGCCTCAATCCAAAACATGCTCTTCCTTTTGTAAGGCACTTGCACTGCCCAGAATTTTGCTTTTGGGGTAGGAAAGATAAGGCACAAAACATGTAAAGCCTAGGAAATGTAGGTTTTCCTACTATTTCCTTTTATTAAGCCAGCAAATGCCATGGAAGCAGGTGGGAGGGACTGAATTTCAGTGCTCCACCTCCCAAAGGACTAGCAATTGGTATTTTTAAAAATGCAAAAACACACTAAAATGTGATTCAAAAACCACGTGCAATACTATCCAAAATAAAAGGAACAAGGAAGCGTGAGAGACAGGGACACAGCATTACAATAAACAGTGAAAACATGCTGGTCACGGAGCTGGGCTCTCCAGCGCCCCTGCTCTACAAGCAGCATTAAGGGTTTCCCCCTGGGCTGCGGCAGGGAGTGGGTGGCTGTCTGGGGATGCTCTCAAGGCAGAGCTTGTGTGGACCCATCCACCCCCAACCCGAGCTTTGTCTCCACATGGCTGGAAAGCTAGTGCTGATGACTGATGATAATAAAATGTGCTGCTCCAGCATGACACAAAGCGGCAAGAAAGAACTCAATAGGCTTTGTTAAGCTTTTTTCATGGGTTCTAGGAGGCTAAGCTTTAGCTAAACCAAGATTCCTAGCCTTGATCCCCTTTCTGCACTCTACCCAGGGCTGGGCAGAGTGAGACTGGAGGTCAAGTTCCAGCTCTCCCCTAACTGGGCCTGAGGCAGGTACAAGACTGGTGACAACAAGACCTCAGCACTGGGACTTCCCTGGTGGCACAGTGGTTAAGAATCCGCCCGCCAATGCAGGGGACACGGGTTCGAGCCCTGGTCCGGGAAGGTCCCACATGCCGCAGAGCAACTAAGCCTGTGCTCCACAACTACTGAGCCTGCGCTCTAGAGCCCACAAGCCACAACTACTGAAGCCCACGCGCCTAGAGCCCATGCTCCGCAACAGGAGAAGCCACCACAATGAGAAGCCCGCCCACTGCAACGAACAGTAGCCTGCGCTCGCTGCAACTAAAGAAAGCCCGCGCACAGCAATGAAGACCCAACGCAGCCAAAAATAAATTAAATTAAATAAATAAATTTTTTTAAAAAAAAGACCTCAGCATTGCCCTGGGACCCCTGCAGAGGGCTCACCCAACCTACCATTCCAACAGATCTTTAGATGGGTTAATTTCCTATAGTGTCCAGAGTAAAACTACTTTCTAAACTTTCTCCCTATCCTTGTAAATGTTATGTTCCCAGAGAAGCCAGTGAGCCCTCGAGCAATGCAGAGTGACAAAGACTGGGTCTGGGTGTGGGAGATGCCACCCCTGGCCAGCTCTTCCACATGTGTGTCTAGATAAAGGCCTTATCTTCCCCATCTGGTGTGGGCAGAAGTTGATATCCCAGCCTGCTCCTAACTCACAGTCAGCCTGAACTTTGAGGTGCCAGCGGCCATCTGAGAAAGGCAGGGCCTGTCTGGGGCTGGTCACTGGGCTCAGGACAGAGTCTGCCCTGGGTTCTGGCTCTGCCACCTATGCCCTGTGAAGGGCTAGGCAGGTTCTTAGACCTCTCTGGGCTCGTCTTCCTGGAGTCTGTTCTAGCTCTGGCATTCTAGGGTGTCAGAAGAATGTGGGGAAATTAAAGTCTGGCTCATCTCAAAGTCAAATTAAAGGCTGTGGACCGGAGCCCCAGGGTGACTGAGAGAGACCTAAATCTGAGCTGCGCCAAGCCTGCAACCACAAGTCCTCGCAGCTCCACGCCAATGTTTCTGCATCCCCACCTCCACCCTTGCAGCGGGAGAGGCCAAGGTCTATGTGTCTAAAAGCCACATGTATTGAGAAGCCACTGATGGCGAGTTCCATTCAAGCCTCCTGCCCTCTACCCCTCCAGCGGGTAAAATCTTACCAAACTCTGTGGGAAAGATGAGAGAAAACCTTACCTGAAATGTCAGTGACTTTGATAGCTGTAGCTTGAGGAAATTTTTCTTTGAGAATTTGGGTCACTTTGAGCTCCCCCTCAGTCTGCGAGGCAAACATACGCTGGGCACAGTGGAGAAGAGGAAGCTGCCACAGAACAGAGGAGAGTCACTGTGCAGGCCCCCCCTGCCCTCCCCTGCAAGGCAGGGCCCTGAGCTAAGTCAGGGGGACTGCATGGTGTCTGATGTCCATTTAAGCTCTCCAGGATGCAGAATAAACTTCTTTTGAGGGGGGAGTGGAGTTGTAAATAACTCACTTTGACTCTAGAGATAACAAGGGCCCCAACTTAACTCAACAAGTGTTTAACTCCTCATGACAGTGAGACACTAACATGATGACGGTTTAATAAGTGAGGCACCTGAAGCACTAAGTAATATGCCAAGGTTGGATCCCTTAATAAGATGCAGAGTCAGGAGAGGCCGGGCAGCAGCCTGGCTCAGGCATGCTCTGCTTAGGCCAGCATGCCACTGACCATGTACTGATGGGGCCAAATGCCACCCACCCTTTAAGCCTGATTAACATTCTACATTCTCTCCAGTGGGGTGTAACCCTGTGACCTACTGCTCAATAAGCCAGCTACCCTTTGCAATTCTTACTGGGAGAAGAAACAGAATTCTATTAAAGGACCTGAAGTCAGAACATTTTTAGATTATTTACCACTGACAGTAACACTCCCCCCTCCCCCAATGGCTACCCTAAGGACCCAGTGCTCCTGATGGGAATGTGTCTCAACTCTTATGGATGAAAGAGCACAAAACCATGTCAGCAGCCCCTTGGCTGGGCTGAGCACATGCTGAAAGGGGAGACTGAAAATAGAGCATGGCAGGCCTTCAGTGTCAGGCCAAAGATTTTGGACTTTGTTAGACAGGCTTCTTGGTGCCAAAGTACCAGTGCCTTTTGAAGTAAGTCAGGAAAGATTCCCAGATAATGGTATCATTACAAAGGGAGTAGTACCAGGCATCCCTGACTGGAGGAGGAAGGCAGGTGGAGGGAGCGCTGTTCATCAAGTGCTGGTGCTGAAGGTAACATCCCTTCTTCTCCTCAGTCCTGCCCAACCTCAGGCCTTTTCTGACGGCCCAGAGCAGGGTCCTGGGTTATAGAACCTCAGAGCGCCTCCTTTAAAATGCCCTGTGCATTGACTCTTTCACCAATTGGTCTTAGAGGCCAAGACTAGGTCTGTCTTGTTACTGCAGTCTTCTAGAGCTGACCCAGGGCAGGCCCTCAGGAGGACTTGGGTTATGGATGAATGAGTGAATGAATGAATGAGCAGGGGAAGAACCACACGATTCAAGGCATATGTACTGGGCACCTGCAAAGAAGTCCTGATTCTAGCAGGCAACTGAAATGCAGGTCAGGAGAAAGATCTGGAGGGAGGCTGTCTGAGTGATGTATACAGGGACAGAATCTTAAGTTGTGGGCCTGGGTAAGACTGGGGGGGCAGGGGGGAATGGGACCTCCTCTGAAGACAG
Organism: Delphinus delphis; assembly: GCF_949987515.2. Lineage (NCBI taxonomy): Eukaryota > Metazoa > Chordata > Mammalia > Artiodactyla > Delphinidae > Delphinus > Delphinus delphis. The sequence continues at coordinate 27,108,306 of NC_082694.2, read as the reverse complement.
TGCCCTGGGGGGCAAAGGCAGAGGGTAGCCAGGTGGCACGCAGAAGCGGCAATCACTAAGGAGTAAGGGTGGTTAGCACTGCTGACTCCTTGGGAGAAGCCTTTTCCTCATCTCAGCTGATCTGCAGGCAGCGGCCTTTAAACCAGTAATCTACTGACAAAATCCCCGGAAAGCCGACTGTCCACTCTGAGAATCACCAGCAGAAGTGTCCTTCATGCCTGGGGGAGGCAGGTCCAAGAGAAGGAGGAATGTGAGAGGAAAGCGAAAGAAGTGGATGAAGTGAGGAAAGAATGAATCAGAAACGGCGGAGAGAAAATTAGCAGGGCGCGTGGTGAGTGCCCTCTGCTGGCTTCCTACCCCGGGAGTATGGGATTTGGGGAGGGTCAAGGTCACAGAAGCCAGGCGGACTTTCCGGAGCCCTGACCCAGCCAACAGTCCCCGGCACGCACGCCGCGACTCCGGGCTATGAGTCCCATGTCTTCGGCTCAGTAAATCAACATTGCTTTTTCCGTGCCCGCTGTATTATGACTACCTATTCCTCTCGGCCTTAACCCCCACTCCGTTCGGGAGCTCCCCCAGCACGCGCCGGGCCTGACACTTCTCCCAGTGCCCGTAGCCGGGCCCACTAAATGAACGAACCAACGAGGGAGTGAATAAGAGAAATGAAGGGTAGGCCCTGGGCCCAGCGCGCCTCCCTCGGTGGACCACTTCCGCGGCCGCGGCCGGCCCCGCGGTCCCAGCGCAGCCCCCGCCCAGGGGAGAGCAGCCCGGTCCCCGCCCGCGCTCACCCGACGGGTTCCGCGGAGCAGAGGCGCTGCCGCGGCCGGGCTCCACGCCGCCATGCCCGGCCGACGCGGCCCGCCGTCTGAGGTCGCTTTGTCGCCCAAAAGACGCGGAGCCTGGGTCCAGGGCCGCCGCCGCCACGGGCTAGGCCGCCCCCTGCCGTCCGGAGGCCGCGAGCCGCCCCCGCACGCCCCGCCCACGCCGCCCCCCCACGCCCAGGGCCCTGTCTTCTGCCCTGGCTCTGGCACCGGCTTCCCCTGCCTCCCAAGGCTCTCCCCCAGCGGGTCCTTCCTCCTCTGCCTAGAAGACGGTGCTAGGTGCTCGGTCCTGCAGGACTTTCCCTCGTCCCAAGGACCCTGGGGCCCTAGGTGGAACGCCTCCATTCCAACTCCCCACCCGAAAACTTGCTGCTAAACTGAGGAGCTTGGGTTTCTCCCTCCAGGAGGGAACCAGGAGAGGATTTTAAGCAGGGGAGTCGTTTTCAGATTCGCGTTTTAGAAAGATCACTCGCTCCTGCAAGGAGCGGGGACAGAAGGAGGCTGAAATTGGAGACGAGGACAGAAGTCCCAAGGCTATTGCAATGGTCCAAGTGAGACTTGAGGCCCGAACTACAGCAGCAGCAGCAGCAGCAGGGATGGGAGGAGTGGACTGAGACACCTGGGAGGTGAATGGACTGGAGTGACCCGATTGGTGGATGAGGGGATGAAGGTAGCAGGGAGGACCCTCAGGGTTCTGGCTTGGACAATGAAATGAGTTGAGGAGAACTAGGTTTGGGGTGAAGGGGGTCGACTAACTCAGTTTTGGATTCGTCTGAGTCTAAGATGCCTGCAGGACACGGCCCAGCAGAGATGCTGCTGGAAACACAGACCTTGGATTCTTCACAATGCAGTGGAAACTGACACCATCGGGGACCGGTATTGATAGGGACTGAGTAAAGGAACAAAGTAGGTGATTAAATAGTTAATCCCACTGAGGAATCATAAGTAAATAAAAAAGTATAGAAGACCCCTGTAAGTTAACGATCACCCAAGAAAGTAGGTTTGCTTAATCACAAATCCAAGCAGGCTTGCCTAGCAACAAAACCATGCAACAGAAGCATGAGACATGCCCCAAAACAATCAAACAATGGTGTAATGAGACCCACATCCTACCCAGTAAGTTCAGGAAGTTGATGATGCCTAAGACATACTTCTCTTCACGCATTGAAAACAGTAATATAAGGAAAAGGTGACATTATACTGAAAGCTGAGATGATTTATCACATTTTAGTATATGTTACTGCCTTTTTTTTTTTTGCGGTACGCGGGCCTCTCACTGTCGTGGCCTCTCCCGTTGCGGAGCACAGGCCCCGGATGCGCAGGCTCAGTGGCCATGGCTCACAGGCCCAGCTGCTCCCCGGCATGTGGGATCTTCCTGGACCGGGGCACGAACCCGTGTCCCCTGCATCGGCAGGTGGACTCTCAACCACTGCGCCACCAGGGAAGCCCTGTTACTGCCTTTTTGCTCATTTCCATTGTGCCACGGCAGTCCCAGTTTGACCATGTAGGGACAAGAAAACCCCCGCCTGACATGGAGGAGGAACTGATGACAGAAGCTTGACGTCTACTGAAGAATGAGGAAGGTGGTGGTCTTCTCCCCCTCCCCACTTCTCCTTTGATCACAGAACTGTAGCCCACTAAGCTCTCGAGGCAGCACCCTTCTTGCCGGTTGCTTGTAACCTCACAAGCATCCTATTCTAATAAATCACTTATCTATCACTTTGCCTCTTGCTGCATTCTTTCTGCGCTGAGCCATAAAGAACCAGAGCTCCTTGGAGCCCCGAGACACATTTCTGTGGTTTCAGTATGATTATCAGCAAATCTGCCCCACTGCTGGAATGCTTCAGATAGATATCAAAGCCAAAATTCAGCCAAGCCCTTTCTCTAGTAGGATATTTGCAGCATGTGGTCTGGTATACACTGAAGGATGTACCAGCTTTTTCGTATTGCATTCTGGCTTATACAATCAACATGTTCGGTGTTGCACTTGGATGGGTTGTGCAAGCAGATAGGGTAGGAGGTCCCCGGAGAAAGAGAATCAGGCATGGCTTTCTTGACATGAGCCATTTCTGGCCTAAGTCATTTTGTGATCTAAGCCTGGCCACAACACTTGCCCTTGAATAGGTCTCAGTAATTAATGATCTTAAGGAAATAAAAGAATGCAGGAACAAACGACTGTAACCCAGGAAGAGTAGTAACAATCGCAAAGATAATAAATCACTTATAAAGACTCCCAGTTCTGTTTCAACGGTAAAGATTAGCCTGGCACACACTCTTGAGTTGTTCTGCAGAATTCAAACACCATCCCCACCCGCCCTGAGAGCTCAGCCACCAGATCAACTGGAAGCTAAGAAATTATGTTGATCTTTCCTGACCCTTGTGACTTCAACTAAAACTTTGACTCTGTCCGCCTGTGCCCCAATTCTAGACTGAATTCTCCTCTGCTCAAGCCCCTTCATGAATATGCATGTACCCTTAGCTTAAAACTTCTCCAGTTTTGCTCTTGGGGAGATACTGCTTTGGGAAAGATCCCCAGTGTTATTACTTGCTGCAATAAATCCTCCCTTCTCCTCCTCTTTGACTTGGTTGTGTCATTTGGCTTGACACCCACCAAGAGGCAAACCCAGGTGTGGGGTAACAGTTGGACGTGAGACAGGAGACATTTACAGACAGCCTTCTGTTTACACTTCCAGATAGAAGTAACAAAAGGAACAGGGTAAATAGCTAGACTTTGCCTCCAGTGGACACTTTAAGATAACAGTAATGGCAGGGGCAGAGAGGAGCTGAGCCCTGACCACATAAGAGACAAAGAGACCACATATTTCTCATCCTTGACGTCAAGGAGACCTTCCCGACTACACATAGTAGATGATGTCAATCTACCCATAGGCCTCTTCACTAGAAGCCATCTTGGCTAAGAGATGCACGCACACAGGGAGGACCCTGCAATAAACCAAATACGGACTCAGAGCCAGGCAATGCTAGATGATTGGCCAGAAGAAACCCGGAAGAAATGCCCCATATTAAGTGATTCAAACCACCACGAGGGCATGACTCTTGAGTCCGCCTGTGTGTGTCTATTCACACATACTCTTTTTCCTCCTAATAAACACTTCATTTGTTTCACTACTTTCCATCTCCTTGTGGAAATTCATTTCTAAAAACCGACAGGCCAGGGCCTTGTCACTGGCCACTGTCTCTGGTGGTCTAGTGGCTAGGATTCACTGCCATGGCCTGACTTCAATCTCTGGCCAGGGAACCGAAATCTTGCTTCAAGCCGCTGCAGGCCAAGGCCACCTGATATCAGATGAACCTACATTTGTTGTTCAAAGTGATCAGCTAAAAGTATGCTCATTCATTCTAGTATTAGTTGAATGACTCCTATTATTTTTATTATTATTTTTTTTTTTTTGCGGTACACGGGCCTCTCACTGCCGTGGCCTCTCCCGCCGCGGAGCACTGGCTCTGGATGCGCAGGCCCAGCGGCCATGGCTCACGGGCCCAGCTGCTCCGCGGCATGTGGGATCCTCCTGGACCGGGGCACGAACCCGTGTCCCCTGCATCGGCAGGCAGACTCTCAACCACTGTGCCACCAGGGAAGCTCCGACTCCTATTATTAAAAAGAAAACCACAGGCCCCAAATGGGGTCACTTATGCCAGGCCACACCACCAAACTGGGGCTTAATACCTAACTTAATTAATTAAAGCTTTAGTATCCTCCTCTTACCCTCAGTTTTCCACACTGCTATCAGAGCCATCTGAAACGAAAATTTGTCCATTTATTTGCTTACTTAAAATCCTTCAGAGTCATCACCTACAGGTAAAAATCCAAGTGCTTTCATATGATCTAACCCCTACCTACCTGTCCAACTGAAATATACCCTTCACTAATACTGGACTGCTTATACCTCCCTATGCAAACCATGCAACAATTCTGGTTATTTGGTAACTACCCTTTTTTTTTTTTTTTTTTTTTTTTTTTTGCGCGGTACGCGGGCCTCTCACTGTTGTGGCCTCTTCCGTTGCAGAGCACAGGCTCCGGACACGCAGGGTCTGCAGCCATGGCTCACAGGCCCAGCTGCTCCGCGGCATGTGGGATCTTCCCGGACCGGGGCACAAACCCGTGTCCCCTGCATCGGCAGGCAGACTCTCAACCACTGTGCCACAAGGGAAGCCCCTACCCATCTTTTGAGCTCCTACTCACCTCTGACTGCCCCACAGTAAACTAAACCATAACTTCTGCATAACTTTTACTACACAAAATAGCCCTTTAGAACTATCAATTTATGTATATGTCTGTTTTTCGCACTGGTCCATAAACTCCGTGACAGGATCTTGCTTTAGTAACCTATGTCAAAGGCCCAGCATGGCATGGGACAAAAAGGGTATGCACGTGACTGACAGTGGTTTAACAATTCTAGCTCCACAGTATGAATCTGAACCTTTTTAGAAAAGGATTTTCAGAACAATCTCACGATCTTAGGCTTCCAAATTAGTTCCAACGTAACTTCACATAATTTTTTATAATAGAAGCAAATCAAAGGCCAGTTTTAGGACTTGGATGAAAAATGCAAAAGAAGAGGATTGGTGGCATAAAAAATAGAGTGAGGGACTTCCCTGGTGGTGCAGTGGCCAATGCAGGGGACACGGGTTTGAGCCCTGGTACGGGAAGATCCCACATGCCGCAGAGCAACTAAGCCCATGCGCCACAACTACTGAGCCCATGTGCCATAACTACTGAAACCCGCACGCCTAGAGCCCGTGCTCCGCCACAAGAGAAGCCACTGCAATTAGAAGCCCACACACTGCAACGAAGAGTAGCCCCTGCTCACCGCAACTAAAGCCCTCATGGAGCAACGAAGACCCAATGCAGCCAAGAATAAATAAATAAAATTATTTTTTTAAAAAAAGGCCAGTTTTACTTTATGATTAGAAGCATAATGCCTTTAGTCTCTAGAAATGGGTCTATCCCTTCTGCATTTACTCTTTTTGCCCTGAACTTGAGATTCTCTCCTCTTCACTTGTATCAGTCCATGATCACTCCCAGCTTTCATACTTATATCTGAGCTAACTGCAGAAAATTCCTTAAGTAGGATCTATTTGGATATATCTTTTTTTTTTTTACCTCATTGGGATGATTTTTTAATTGCAGTCATTTTATTTTACAGAGTCTCCTAGCACTCTTGAGTACACAGAACTTTTACAAATGCAAGCCAGAGAAGGAGACCCACCTCACTATGTATTCGAAGTCTGAGCTTTTGTGACATAGTCTAAAAAACACTGAAAAATTCCTAACATACCTCTCAACTGTCACCCCTTCAACAGATTGCTGTAAGGATTAAATGAGATAAACCTGCTAGAAGTCTCCCCTAAAACAGGTAGATTCCTCTAAGGAAGTGATATTCAAAATGCTGGTCAGCCACAAGACGAAGAGTTTGGTCAGAATCTGAATCAATAATCTACTTCCTTCAGTTAGCAAATCTGCTATAAAAAAATGTCAGCTGAGCTAAACAGTATACTCACATTTCACTATAATGTAAGTATACTTACATTATAGTGAAAACTCATCTTTTCACAGAACAGGAGCAAAAAGTTCACAGAACAGCAGCCTGTCCAAGCTTTTGGACCATCCAGGATTGTTCAACAATTTGCTATGAACTCTGAACCCCAAGTAAAATCCAGAAACTTTTTCCTAGCCCCTCTTGCAGCCAGAAGAGAGCTATGTGACCTAGGATCTGCCAATGGGAGCCACCATTTAAGCTTTTGATTAGGAAGAGACACGAAAGGAAGGAGGTGCTAGGTAAAATCCTTTATTCTGGTCAAGGCAGATGCATCTAGCTTTGGGGAGGAGGTAAGGCTCACTGACATCTAGTGGTCAGCAACAACAATGCAGGCTACAGTGTCCAAAACTACCTCAACAGCACTGGGGTATTTGCTAAAGAAGGCTCAAAGCATGGTTTGGACACTGTTTCTGGCTGTGCAGCTTCAAAGCCAGACTCTGGCTCTCCCAAATATTATTCGAGTTCTTCTACTCATTTATAAAGTTTAAAATAGCTTTCAAACTTAGCCATTAGACACCTTCACAAACTTAACACTTTTGCAACAGATTTTAAGTTTACTGAAATATAACCATCAAAAAAGAAAGTCCAAATTTTGATTACTAGCTTACCCATACCTTTATACAAAATGAGTGTTAACCCATATTATTTAGCCACATTCGTTAAGTTTTCATTAACTCTACTCAAAAAAAGGTCGGAACAATTCTAGCAATGATATTTTGAATGGAACTAAAATTAGGTATCTGTCATTTGAAACTCTAAAAATAATACTTCTCCTATAATAATGAAAAATGTGTTTGATGTGGGGAGGGGTGTCTTATGGATAAGCCGAGTACTAAATTTCAAGGTCAGAAAATTAGTAAGTCTAGTCTTTCCTCTTCCCTTTTCTCAATCTCACAACCAGGAATGTACAAAAAAGGTCAAGAGCTTGGTTAGCATGGTAAGAAGGAGACAACTTATTTTTTGTCTGGGACAGGTTTTAGCCACTGCATCCAGAGGCACAGTCTGTTCCTTGGGGGTGGGCCTGCTATTACAAGATGTTTAGTTCATTTAGGAACTTCCCTTTCTTCTAAGAGTTAAGAAAACATTTTTGCTACTAAATGATAAGCAAAGGTAACCTTCCACAGAACCTGCAAAAATCTCAAGTTTCACATTTAAATAGAAAAAAGTGTGTTGAGACATACTTTCATCAGTCCTTCCTTTCTTTCAATATATTTTATTCTGATGAAGTTACAAAAGTAGATACAAAATATATTTTTTTAAAAGTACAGTTAACTGACTTAGAAAAATAGATAAAGCCCCTAAAGGTTTAAAAATACAAAATAAATTTTCATGTAAAGAACATTTAAAAATATTTTAGATGATAACCAAGACTAACTTAAACTATTTTAAATGTAGACCAAACATAGAATGTTGTTCTATAATAAATCTATAGCACACTGGTAATCCATTTGGATTTACAGAATACTTGTTTGGAAAAAAACCTGATAATGAGAGAAAACCCAAGTGAATTTCAATGCAGTTGCTTCAATAAAATTACTGCTATCACAGGTAATATCAATAGCATCCCCCAAAGCCCTTTACAGTCTGAAATATCAAAATCTAATGCAAAACAAAGGAACACTGAGGAACTACTTATCTTCCCTCTTTGCCAGAATTGTACAATAGTAAAAAACCAAATCCAGTTACTGAACTGATATTAGGAGGAAATAATGTCCCTGTTGAAGCTGCTTAGTTTGGTGTACCAGCTGGTATTTTCAGGCCAGAATTCTAGACAGGAGAGACAGCCTCATACAACCAGGCAAGGGTAACAACAGCATCATGACTGGAGTTGCTTAGAAACAAATTTCTAGGACTTATACTCTTCAGTAATGATTTATTTATGCTTATAAGGTGATGATGTTATGTTTAGAAGCTTCTCCACTTCTAATGTGACCTCACTGCTCAGAGAGAAGGCCAAGAGTATAATCAAGAAACCTCAACAATATTTGAAAAATTAAAATCACCACCAGAATTGTTCCTTTTGCATTACTAGAAAAACCTTCCTCTTGCTGTTATCAATGTAATCATGAATACAGATGTGCATTTCTCAAGCAGCTACATGAGCTAGGGATCTACAAGTCTAAGATGAAAGGAAATACTTTGTTAGCTGGCAGCTCACTAAAAATCACTTTATTCACAGTTTGGAGAATAAAGGATACATCTGGCTGTCAATACAAAAACTGTAGTACAAGGAAGTTGCACTATTTAAACAAAAACCTGCACTAAAATCATGGGTTGGACAGTACTTGCTAAATTATGCAGTTAATCCTATGGTGCTTTAATTTCCAGGCCTTTAAAAAAAACTTTCCAGGCCAGAAGTTTTTTTTAAAGGCCTGGAAATTAAAGCACCATAGGATTAACTGCATAATTTAGCAAGTACTGTCCAACCCATGATTTTAGTCAGGTGTGAAGGGCAGTGATCAGACACTGAGAGATGACTTCTGATTAGGAGGAGCCAGGTGAATGAGTGTTACTCAGGGAGATAAATCAAGATTGAGAGGAGTGAAAGAGAGACTGATTTCTTCCAACTTTAATCAAAGGTTGGCCCTCCAGCCAAGTCAGAAAGGTGTCATCCTCTCCCTATTCTCTCCCCTTCCTCCAACTCTCCTGTTCTCAACTCCCTGGCCTTGTATGTAAACAAATAATGTTAACACCAATGTTTAGATGCATTGTTGGTTAAGCCAGATTAGCTTGGGAACCTAGTAATGCTTTTATTTTTTTTTAAAAAAAAAGGACATTCTGAATTACCTGAATTCCCAAATTACCAACAAATTTTAAAATTTATGTCCCATTATTAAGCTGCCTCTACTACTGTCCTAAATGTGGCCATCTTTAGTTAGTTTTTGGGCTGAGTCATGAAGAGAGAGAGGATTTCTACCACTGAAAATAAATGGAGAAAAGTGAGAATCCTTTTCTTTGATGATATGTGAAATATTAGAAATGATGAAAGTACAATCCTAGGTGAGAAATATTTCATTCCTTGCATACTTAAAGCCAACAATGTTCAAAGTCAAGAGTCAGTAACATTCTAGGTGGCATGTAAAAACCGTCTTTCTTGTTTGGAAATGATCAACATAAACATACAGAATGTGTGACAGGGACTTTGGATATTCTTAAAACATGGATTATGGAATGTTTCATAGAGGGCTTTTCTCTTTTTTTTCATAAGGGATTTTTCTACTCTTTATTTCCCAAAACAACGATGTACGGTTTCAGCCTAAATCAGATAAAATGTTTTGTTTCCTTTAAAATTCTACATATATTTAAGAATTTATTGAAATTGGATTATTACAAAAATGGAGTTTCTAAGCAATTCTTTTCTTTACATTCTAGTGGAATAATAAAAATAAAACCCTATCAAATTTAACCTTAACCAAAGGTATCAAGATGGAAGATGGTGAGTACTTTGCAAAAAAAAATCATAGCTCTGAAACGAAGAACATTGATGAAATTAAAGTGTTGCCAGTCTGGCAAGTCTTTAGTAATATGTGTGCCTCATTACATTTTAAACAGTCTAAATCTTAGAAACCTAAAGAAAATTAGATCTTTTCTTCCTTAAAGATTCTTTTTATCCCAATAGAAATAGAATAATTTCAAGTTTTAATACAGAAACAAAACAGAATAAAATCCCAATCCATCCTTTGACTATTAACAGATGAAGTTTTCTTTTTTTTTTTTTTAACTTATCCCATTTTGTCTCCTTTAAACATATTACTCCCCCTCGCCCAACACACACACACATTAAAGAACAGGCAGCACATCAAACTTTTAGCTGGGTTATAAAATGTGTACACCTTCAAGGTTTTTTATTGTGGTTTTCCTTACGTTTTATCCTTATTGGGATAAGGTTCGTGCATTTCTACACTACACTTAACTAAGTCTCAAGTCACAATAAAAACGTATAAAAGTAGTTTCTTTTTAAAGGAAAACTCAAAATAAAATAGTCAAGTACTCTGAGTACTTTCTTCCATTCTCCTATCCAAATTTTAAGGCCTCTGAAACAAACATGAATGAAAATAATGGTTTATGAGACCCAAATTTGTCATAATTTTTTGGAAGTTTTTCTTTTCTCAGCCAAAACCTACATATTAAATTAATCTGAATGAAGCATTTCAAAATAAAAATCTGCAAGACGATCCTTAGATGCCTTAAAAAAATTATTTGATACACACACACTAAAAATTTAGATAGGTTTATGTGAATAAAATCCCAAATAAAGATTAAAAAATAAAGTCCTTTTAGAAATGACTTTGGTTACTCCCATACCACATGTCATATGATGATTTAAACTGCAATCATGGATTTTGAAAAAATATACATATATATAATCTTACCTATAAAAACACTAGCATACAAACTTCAAACTACAAGGTTATCCAAAGTGACACAAATGTTCTAAATCTTAAGGAAATTTTAGAACACCTCTTCTATTTGTAAAATAAAAGCAGAATAAAACTGATCTGTGATTGCATTATTAGGAAATTTGTTCTGGAAACCTGTTAATAAATTATTGGAAATTCTTAATATCCATCGTGCTGTCACCTGAAACAGAGTCGATCATCTTCTTCAGTAAAAGAGTAAGTAAACTAATAAACTACAGGTTAGTCCTCACATTCTACAACCAAGTATGGCTCTATGGCAGTAACAGCAGTGGTCACACAGTGCCTCAGATTCAGCTGTGTCCTGAATTTCTCACTCTGAAGGTATTAGGCCAACCTACCTTTGGGACAATTTTATCAGTAGACACAGACAATAGGTGTCTTTTTATCTTGTTTTCTTAAAGTTTGTATCACTAGTCTATAACAGAAAGCAACGAGATAGCTCTAGCAGTAGATGAAGCAAGAGGGTAACTGTTCTAGAAGAAAAATTTATCTGTCTTTCGATCCAAGCTTCTCAATTAATTCCTGAAGAGGTGCCAACTCACGCCTATCAATCAGATTAAACTCCTAAAATAAAGAAGAAAAATAAAATTTAAAAACAGATCTAAAATTAAAACTCTATAAATGTCATTGAGAAGGGCTTCCCAACCCTAGCTTTCTGAAATCCAAAAGAATGATGAAATAATCTCTATGAACATTTTAAAATGGGGTCATTTTTACTCCCTGTTTTAAAATACAGGGGACTTAATAAGTAAGCAACCGTACATATTAGCATGATCCTGTGTAAAATCAAAATCGTAAAATGTTTGCATTTACACAGAAATTATCTGAAAACTATACACTGAACCATTGATAGTGGCCTCATCTGGGGCAGCAGACCTTTTACTTTCGTATATCTATATCTACACTCTATCTGTGCCATGCAATAATCTCAGAAGGAAAACAAAGAAGAGAGCACAGTACATTCTCCTTTGTGTGGTACATAGAATTGTGACATACAATATCTACTATAAAACTACCTGCTTTCCCTCCAAAATATCTAGAGAGACATATTTATATTTTACATATAGAATTATATATCTCGAAAGTTAGGTTAACGAGTCCCTATTCTTTGATATCTTTTTCAAACAGTGTGAATTATTTTGACTTTAAAAAGTTCTAATTCCAACTAAGGGCCCATAAGGAAATAGGCCACACCTCTGAAAAGGGTGGTTCTTTTTGAAGTTTCTAGCTGCTGGCTTTGTAAGATTTGGCCTGAAGTGGACTTCTGGAAACTTAACCCAAGATAGTAGCTAATGAGTTCTTCCAAAAGTTTCTCTTTTAGGCATAGACATCTCATGAAACAACCCAACCATAGATGTTTTCCCATGGCATCCCTTTACCCAGCGGTGGCGATGGAACAGGAGGGGATGGACAAGCTTTCTTGAGTGTTTGGTGCTTCTTGTCATATCTTAACCAGAGACCTGGGGCAGGTCTCTCCAGAGGCAAAAGGTCCAAAATGGGGGTAATGGTTTCTATGCTGCTACGCACATCAAAGAAATAAACATGGAAAAGGGAACAAAACACGAGAACCCTGCATGCTTAGCTCTACATCTATAAATAAGACTCTAAAAATTACTCTATATAAACTACCAATCCGGATATGTCCAGGTCAAAGGACACAAAAGTCAACGCAGTTCAACTTACCTGAACAAAGAAAATAAAGTGCTTAAAGGAGGTGTTGAGGTGGGCCTCCTCCTGCAGCTGCATCACAGAATCAAAGTGCTGGTGATAAATATGGGCATAAACCCTGAACAGACGCTTTAGAATGGTCTTTGCCACAGACATAAAGTTTTTAGGAAATGGGACACCTGTAATATAGGTATGTATCAATCAGTCTTTTATCAATTCAAGAAAAATAGCAGAAAAGTTTAGATGCTGAAATGAGCAACTCCAATACACAAATTCACAAATACAAGCCTATTTCCATTTTTTTTAAAAGGCAAGGGAAACCCCCCCCCCAAACCTAAGTATATGAGGTATCCTCACATACCACACTTTTCCTGACTGCCTCAGAATAGTAGACACAGGTATCAAGTTATGCAAGATGATGAGGAATCAAAAACAATTTTAGTTGTTTAATACAGGAGAGTTTCTTCCTAAAATTAAATGCAACCAGTTTTTTCTTCTTTTTGGCTGCACGTCGTGGCATGTTGGGATCTTAGTTCCCCAACCAGGGATTGAACCCACGCCCCCTGCACTGGAAGCACGGAGTCTTAACCACTGGACCACAAGGAAAGTCCTGGAGAATAAGTATTTTTGACTATAAATAGAAAATTTTTACTTTTTGCAATTTTTAACTCTAAAAAAATTTTTTTACACAAACACATACACACTCAACCAGGACTGGAAACTCTCCCGAGCAAAAAAAAAAAAGAAAGGCACACTTTGAGTCATTATTATCTACTGTCTACAAATAAAAAGTATTTCCTCGGGGCTTCCCTGGTGGCGCAGTGGTTTAGAGTCCGCCTGCCGATGCAGGGGACACGGGTTCGTGCCCCGGTCCAGGAAGATCCCACATGCCGCGGAGCAGCTGGGCCCGTGAGCCATGGCCGCTGAGCCTGCGCGTCTGGAGCCTGTGCTCCGCAACGGGAGAGGCCACGACAGTGAGAGGCCTGCGTACCGCAAAAAAAAAAAAAAAAAAAAAAAGGTATTTCCTCTTCTGAAGTACTCTGAAAAGCCAGTTTTCCTTCTTAAACTAGGAGTCCTCAACTTTTTATTTAATTTTTTAAAGTGCTATTTTCATTTTCCTATAGTCTAAGAAGGGGAATAATACTTTCTGTAAAGGGGAGGAATGGCACCTCCCTAGTTTTCAAAGAATATAAACACCTCCTTAGAAAAGAACTGGGAGAGGACTTAGTCATCTCTCTCCAAGCACTGCAGGTGGGGATGTGACTGGTTGCATTCCTGAGAATTTTGGTTGACAAGACCAATGTTTCTTAGAAAACAGGGACAGGAGAAAGACAATACAACTGGCACTGTGTGTAGCTAACAAACACATAAGAAGGCATCTGCTTCCAAAATAACCTAGATTAGTTGGCCTTAAAGGTCTGTTCCACTACACTACTCTTGAACATATTGTTTTCTCTAATCTTTCAGAAAACAAAGGCTGTCACTTTCTCCTTCCCTGCATTTTGTATTCTTTATTTCTCAACCAGTCCTTAATAGCTTGAAATTTAGTATAGTTTGCTCTTGTTAGCTGATATGTGTGTGTGTGTGTGTGTGTGTGTGTGTGTGTGTGTGTGTGTCCCCACCCCCCACCCTTAGTCTTGGTAACAACTTGCCTTTTCACACATTATTCTGGGGCTTATGGACATGTTTTTTCTGGACTTGGTCTTATATTCATGTACTGAAAAGATGGATTTAAGTCAAATCCTTTTTCTCTCAGAATTCGCAAATGGGCCCCATGCTATTAAAAAGAACATTAAGAATTTTAAAAAAAGAATTAAAAAAAACAAAGAAAAAAACATTAATAAGTTGGATATATTTGTTTAAAAATGAATAATAGACAGTTTTGTCTAATAAGAATAAATAATTAGCATAAGTAAGCTCTGGATAATAGCCTAATGAAGGGGGAAAGAATTCCAGAACATTAGGATAAAATACTGAAGAATTGGGAAGCCGAGGAAAGAGAATAATGACAAAAGTATTCTTTACCTCCATAAGAGGGAGACTTTAATAAAGAAATATACAAGTGATTTGTTTTAATCTAAGCAGCACTTTCCAAGCTGAATTTAACATTCAGGCACACCCTATACACAATAAAGGATCTATGAGAAAGGAAACAAAAGGTTTTATAGAAAGGAAAAGTTGACCAAAAACAAACAGACCAAACAACATGATATAAATTTTTCTCCTGAAAGAGCCTCTGATTAGACTTCAAAAAGGAATCTGCTATGTTCTGAATGTTTGTGTCTCCCTCAAAATCATGTTGAAATTCTAATCCCCTAGATGATGGTACTAAGAGGTGGGGCCTTTGGGGGTGATTAGGTCATAGGGCATCTGCCCTCATCAATAGGATTAGTGCCCTTATAAGAAAAAACTCAACAAAGATGATTTCCCTCTCTGCCATGTGCGGATACAACAAAAACACTGCTTTTTGCTATCTGTAAACCAGGAAGAGGACTTATGACAGAACCTGACCATGCTGGCTCCTGATCTTGGACTTGCAGACTTCAGAACTGTGAGAAATACATCTCTATTGCTTATAAGCCCTCCAGTCTCCAGTATTTTTTGTTATAACAGCCCGAACAGACAAGACAGAATCCAACAATATGTTGTTCATAAGATACCCTTATACTGAAAGTGACAAGGACCAATCACATCCATGAATACCAATGCCAAAATCTTAATCAAAATAGCAGAAATAAAAAAAATACTCTTGCAGCGGAACATTAAAAAAAAATGGAGAAAACCTTATGATCAACAACAGATACTAGAAGAGTATCTGATAAAACCCTATAACCAACTTGATTTTTAAAAATTCACATACCTCTAACCAAAAGCAAGATTCCTACTTAATGCTGAAATACTAGAAGCACTCACATAAAAGTATACAAGAAAAGGATGTTTGCCATCATCACCATTAATCAGTACTGCTCTGGCAGTACTAGTTATTGCAATTAGATAAGAGTTACACAAGCAGTATATTTATCAGAAAAGAAGAGGTGAAATTAATATTATCTTAGTATGATGTAACTATATACTTTAAAAACTCAAGAAAACCAATCCAAAAGAAACAATCAGAATAGTTTTCCTATATACTAAACAATAACCAGTTAGAAACCAGATTATCAATAAAAACATTAAGTGCCTAGGAATAAACTTAAGAAACCTGAAGGACTAGCATAAAGTAAAATACAGAATCTTACACGAGGAAATAAGAAATAATTAAAAGACATGAATAAATGAATATGAATTGTTCTTGGATAGGAAGACTCAGTATTGTCAAGAGAACGAGAATCCCTACATTAATCTACAAATTGAATGAAATCATAATAAAAATCTCAGTTTTTATTTTTTTACCTTGCAAAATGTTTCTAAATTCTTTGGAAGAACAAATTTTCCAGAATAGCTGTAAGTATTCTGAAAAAGAAGAGCAAGGAAGAGAGACTAGCCCTACAAGATGTTCAAAGATACATAGCCATGGTAATTAAAACAGTGTGGAATTTCTAAAACAATAGATAAAGAGATTAAAAGACTCCAAGATATATGTCAATTTGGTGTACACATATGATAATGAGGGGATAAAAGACACATGTATTCGATAAATGGTACTGGACAAACTAGCATTTATAGTTGGAAAAAAGTAAAGGGAGCACTGAGAAAAAATTCCTGACAGAACAAAGATTAAAATAAAATGCAAAAACAAAACCACAAAAGTACTAAATAAAAGCATGGACAAATATTTTATAATCTGTAAGTAGGAAAATCCCTTCTAATCATTGTATTAAAATCCAGACATCATAAAGGGAAAGATTAATAGGTCAAAATAAGAACATTATACATAGAAAAAAACCTCATAAACAAGACAATACGGCAACCCAGGGAAAAAATACACACAACATGCATGACAAAGAGCTAATAACCTTAACATAAAGAAATAGAAAAAGGATATAAACAGAAAACACACAAGGATCAATAAACCAAAAAATGCTCAATGTTATTGATATTTTTTAGAATGTACATTATACTAGAAATTTATTTACCCATATTAGAAAAGATGAAAAACTGAGTAACAACTAGTACTGATGAAGAAACACAGGCAGACACAAACATGGCTAGAAGGAGTATACATTCACAAACTTTTTGGAGAGGAATTTGGCAGTCTTTATTACATTTTTTTATAGTAACAGAGCATTAAAAAGACAATAACACACTTATCTTTTAAAAAGCAAATTAGTTCTACAACATTAACTCACCAATTTTAGAAGGAAAAAGAGTTTCATCATCAAGTTGATCCTGAACCCAAGTCATCAAATAGTCAATGTATTTTGGTGCAGAACATTTGATTGGCTTTTTAATATTAGTACCATCTGCCCAATGATATTCATATCTGGAGAGAAAAAAGTTTTAGTGATAAAGTTTTCAAAAACATGTTGCAACTTGTAATCAAAGTAGGTTCACAGTTTGTCAACAGAAGTTATATATATAGTACTATAGTATAGTATATATTTTTAGTAAATTACCTAAAGTTCTACTGAAGATTACTTGAGAGTTCCCTGTAGAAGTACAGTTGACGCTTGAACAATGTGGGTTTGAACCACACAAGGTCCACTTACAAACAGATATTTTTCAATAGTAAATACTACAAGATCCACGGTTGGTTGAATCTGTAGATGTAGAGAACCATGGATACGGATATTCTCTTTCCTCGGCTTCCCAATTACACTGTATTCTGAAATGTGATGGTAATAAATGGAAAAGAAAAGGAAGCCAGTGTGGCAGCTGGCTGTGCCAGAATCTGTTTTACAACACAGCCCTGAGAAAAACAAAGGAACTGCATTCCTGTCTGTTAAGACAGAGGGTGCTGAGGACTGGGTAAGGTGCTGATGGATCCACCACATTCTGAGCTTGTTGGCCATTAAGTAATCATCAACAGAGCCAAGATTATAAAACCCTGTTTCTTGGAGAGGGTTTTAAAGAAACAATCTTAGGCATGCGTCTTTTTCTACCTCACCTTTGCTGAGCTAGAATGATTAATAAGACTTAATCAAAACTTCACTGTGTGAAGCATTTAAGCCAAAGATAGTTTGAGGAATAAAACTTAACACTTCACAAAATAAAAAACATCTCTCCTAAAATAACATAATAAAAATAGGACTCAAATTAATTGGGGCCCTTCCTTTTTTTCCTTTACATCTATAGCAAATTCAGAAAGGACTATTTTTTCCCAAGAGGTAAATATCTTGCTACCATCTGTCATCACATAAAATCAATCATTTGTTATAGGAAAAAAGGCCGGAAGGACACACTAAAATGTTAATTCCATCACATCTTAACTTTATGGGTGATAAAGAGTTCCATCTCTTTCTCAACATTTCTAGAAATTTATGATAGTCAAAAAAATTTTAATCTAGCATTTTTAAGCCAGATAACTAAAGCAGCACAATTTGGAGGTAACTAACAGTAAAAAGCACAACAACAACAAAATCAAATATTAAAGGGTCAACTAAAAACTATTCCAAGAAATTAATTTAAAATCCAGAAACAGAACCATAAATATTAATAAAATTGAAAAAAATAACGTTTGTAAAAGCAAGATAAATCTAACTCAAATTTCTTTACTTTCAATCCTACTACTGAATATTCATACTTAATATAATGCAATTATAAAAAAATCAAAATACTGGGTACCACATACCGAACTATTTAATAACTAAAAGCTTATAGGTAAACTTTTTGTTTTCACAAGCAAATGGGTAAGAAAAACAAGTCTTTATTATTTAATTTATATCAATTGGTGATTAGCTTTATTTGGTAATAATTCAAATACCTATATAATAGCCAGTATATGTACCTTGGACCTGCAGACATGACTGGACAGCTTGCTTCAGTGCAGAATTCTGTGATAGTTCCATATAACATGTTGATCTGGTTGAAGAAATCCACAGCTGGAAAGATAATAGCAAAACTGTGTTAAAATGTCTGTGTAAACACAACAAAACATCAGACCTCTCAGTCGGAGGATTCAGCCAAGAATCCTCAGGAGATTCAACAATCCAGGGGCACATAAATTCTCAGTTTCTAAGTTGTTACACCTAAGTAAAGTTAACTTTTAATATACATTAACTTTTAATATACTAAGCTTTTAAACAGCCTGTAAGCAGGAAAATAAAATATTAGGGATAATTCTAACGTAATGGTGATTATTACATTAGAATATACAATTTGATCATATACAAGCAAATGAAAAAATCCATAGCTTCTTACCAATCTGGACCAGACAATATCATTTGTGTTGGGAAAGAGAAAAAAATCATTGCAGAATATACTGGGAGGGAGGTGTATCAGCTGTGTCGGGCATTTAAAAAATCTAGTTCATCATAAAAAATTGAGACCTAGTGCATATTGAGGACATAAAAAAGACAGGAGATAATGCCCCTTCCCCTAGAGTCTCCAGCTAACAAAAGGGACAAAATTAAAAGAGAGGAGTAATACAACATATAAGAAGATAGCATACAAAGGCCAACAATAAGTGCTAGAAGAGTTCAGAGAAAAGGCAACATCTCGAGGAGCTGAGATAGTCAAGGAGTACTTCCTAAAGGAGCTTCAGCTAGATCTGGAAGAAAACAGAAGAGGAAGGGGGTAAGAAATGAACTTAACTGAGTGAAACATATTACTCTGTGCAAAGAGAACCACATAAGCCTTGGCAAGCTTTTTAAAAAGTGTCTTAGTTCCCCATCTAAAAGACTACCTAAAAAATCAACTAGGGCTTTTCCAAGTTTCTTAGAAAACAAATCAATATTCCACCATGTCAAAAGGAATTTTATACAAAACTCCCTCACTTATAAACCTTCCTCTTAAATTAGTCATGTTTCTAAGAAAGTAATACTTAGGCATTCAATTCATTCAAAACAAAGAGTGTGCCCAGATGGTGTGCTGGTTTATTGATCTGTTCTCAAAATACGGTCCAGAGATCCCCTGTTTCAGAGGGGAATCTGTGAGGTCAGAAACATTGTAATTGCTCTGAATTTTCACTCTCTCTCAGGAGGCACAGTGGAGTTGTCCAGAGGCTCCATAATGTATGACATCACAACAGACTGAATGCAGAAGCAGATATGAGAATCCAGCCAACCTCCTATTAAGTCAGACATTAAATAAGATTTGCAAACCTGTAAAACAATGCCACACTTCTCACTAAAATTTATTTTGGAAAATAGTCATTTTTCATAAAAATATATTTATGTTAACATGTATTTTAAAATAAGTATTTAAACTTGCTCAGTTTTAATTTCTAACACAGTATCACTAAATATAACCCACATAATTAAAAGCCCTTTAAGGTTCTCAATAATTTTTAAGAGAATAAAGGGATCCTGGAACCAAAAGGTTTGAGAACAGTTGATTAGAGCATTAAGTCTCAAAGAAAAATTGAAAGCTGAAGGTCAACAGATGCCTTCAGAATAAAAGATGATATACAGATGGCCAACAGACACATGAAAAGATGCTCAACATTGCTAATTATTAGAGAAATGCGTATCAAAACTACAATGAGGTACCACCTCACACCAGTCAGAATGGCCATCATTAAAAAGTCAACAAATAACAAATGCTGGAGAGGATGTGGAGAAAAGGGAACCCTCCTACACCGTTGGTGGGAATGTACCAATAAATTGGTGCAGGCACTGTGGAAAACAGTATGGAGGTTCCTCAGAAAACTAAAAATAGAGTTACCACATGATCCAGCAATCCCACTCCTGGGCGTATATCTGGACAAAACTATAATTCAAAAACATACATGCACCCCTATGTTCATAGCAGCACTATTCACAATAGCCAAGACATCGAAACAACTTAAATGTCCATCAACAGATGAATGGATAAAGATGTGGTACATATATACAATGGAATATTACTCAGCCATAAAAAAAAGAACGAAATATGGGACTTCCCTGGTGGTCCAGTGGTTGAGACTCCACACTCTCAATGCAGGGGGCATGGGTTCAATCCCTGGTCAGGGAACTGAGATCCCACATGCCTCACAGTGCAACCAAAAAAAAAGAGAACAAAATAATGCCATTTGGACCTAGAGATTATAATGCTAAGTGAAGTAAATCAGAAAGAGAAAGACGAATACCATATGACATCACTTATATGTGGAATCTAAAATATGACACAGGGGCTTCCCTGGTGGTGCAATGGTTAAGAATCCACCTGCCCAGTGCAGCAGACATGGGTTCGATCCCTGGTCCAGGAAGATTCCACATGCCGCGGAGCAACTAAGCCCATGAGCCACAGCTACTGAGCCTGCGCTCTAGAGCCCACGAGCCACAACTACTGAGCCCACGTGCCACAACTAATGAAGCCCCCACGCCTAGAGCCTGTGCTTTGCAACAAGAGAAGCCACCAGGATGAGAAGCCCTCACACCGCATGTAGAGCAGCCCCCGCTCACTGCAACTAGAGAAAGCCCACACACAGCAACCAAATACCCAATGCAACCAAAAATAAATAATTAAAATCAATAAATTTTAAAAATAATAAAAATTTAAAAATAAAATAAAATATGACACAAATGAATCTATTTATGAATCAGAAACAGAATCATGGACATAGAGAACAGACTGGTGGTTGCCAAGGGGGAAGGGGTTGGGGGAGGGATGGAGTGGGGGGGCTGCGGTTAGCAGATGTAAGCTTTTATACATAGAATGGATAAACAAGGTCCTACTGTATAGCACAGAGAACTATATTCAATATCCTATGGTAAACCATAATGAAAAAGAACATAAAAAAAAGATGTATGTATATGTATAACTGAATCACTTTGCTGTATAGCAGTAATTAACACAACACTGTAAATCAACTGTACTTCAATTTAAGAGAAATCAAAAAAAAGAATGAAAGATAATAATTTGAATAAGGTTACAAAAAAGGGGTCTTTTCTGAATAGATAATATGTCACATGGTTCACATGCCAAAAGATAGATAAAAATATACAGTGAAAAATCTAAGTTCCAACCACTCCAACTTCCCCCCTACACACAGGTAACTACTATACTAATTTTTTTCTGTGTCGTGCCCCCTAAGTTTCTTTATCCCATCTAACACAAAAGATAACACATTACATAGTTCTACACCTGATTTTTTTTTCTCTTAGTAATATGAATAATGGCTTTTTAATGAGTTGAGAAAAATAAAATTTTTCTTAATGTGGCTACTAGAAAATTTTAAATTCCATTTGTAGCTCACAATGTATTTATTTCTATTGGACCACACTGACCAAGGCAATGATTATCAACAGTTGAATACCACATAAAAAGACAACTAGACACTATGTAAATATCTACACTGTTGGAAGTATACACCACCACCTACGAAGTAGTGTTAAACAAAATCAAACCTGAATCTGATCAAAGCTCCACATCTGTTCTAACATGGTGGCCACTAGACACACAGGGCAATTTACGTTAAAATGAAGTTAAATTTAAAATTCACTTCCAGTCACAGTAGCCACATTTCAAGTGCTAAATGGCCACAGTGACGATATACAACATTTGCCTAATCACAGAAAGTTCTCTTGGACAGTGCTGCTCTAGATTTAACATTTACAGGAAATAAAAGAACAAGATAATGGACGCCTTGGGGATGTTATCAGCAAAACTCATTCTGTAGAAAACAAACTGGTTTCTTCAACAACAACAAAAAGAGCAAGGAAAAATAACTGCAATGAAGGGCAACCTGTGAATTAAGAGATTCAAGAAACATATGTACAGGGCTTCCCTGGTGGCGCAGTGGTTGAGAGTCCGCCTGCCGATGCAGGGGACACGGGTTCGTGCCCCGGTCCGGGAAGATCCCACATGCCGCGGAGCGGCTGGGCCCGTGAGCCATGGCCGCTGGGCCTGCGCGTCCGGAGCCTGTGCTCCGCAACAGGAGAGGCCACAACAGTGAGAGGCCTGCGTACGGCAAAAAAAAAAAAAAAAAAATTTAAAGATTCCTGGAACAACTAAAATTCCTAATAGACTTAAACCCTATCATCCAGAACTGATCTCATCTCAGAAATGATAGACACTAATATTCAAACCTCTAGCCTCAGCATATCCTTCCATGTCATGCCCTTACTTCTTGAA
Source organism: Delphinus delphis (assembly GCF_949987515.2). Lineage (NCBI taxonomy): Eukaryota > Metazoa > Chordata > Mammalia > Artiodactyla > Delphinidae > Delphinus > Delphinus delphis. The sequence continues at coordinate 27,085,680 of NC_082694.2, read as the reverse complement.
TTCAGAGTGACTTTCAGCTCATGGGTCCCTCTGTTTTCTCCCAATCTCTCAATTTTCTTCTGACTACTCCTAACTCACAATAATCAAGTGACTGACCATAACAACTGCACTTGACTTTTCTGTATACACAGGCAGATGAAAGCTGCTGGGAGTGGGGGCACAACTATGAAGATGGATTCCTACAAAGTCATGTCCACCACAGGTAGAATCTTTGTATTTATCAATCTTTCATTTGACCTTACTCAGCAATTCAGACCATTCTCCTCAGAGATAACCCCAAAGTACTTTTCATTTCTCCTCAGGTCTCTCTCTATTTAACCACACAAGCTACAATCAGGTATACTCTGAAGAGAACACACTTTGGATGTATTTGCACTTACATGTTTCTTTACAGATAATCTGTTTTACTAAGACAGCTACATCCATAAGAAAGTTCATTAACAAAAAGATTTTAGCAAAATCTTCTTATAAACCAGTAAAGTTGAAAGTTATTAAGAACTTACTGTTAACCGCAATCCATTCATTGAGGTCCTCTCCCTCTGGCAACATAACAGCTTGTCTCAGATTCCCACTTCCTAGAGTTGCTTCTGCATGTTTTAAGAGTTCATACTGATGAGATCCTTCAGGGATATTCTTCTTTGGTTTGAATGTTTTAGAAGAGCGGCTACTACTGTTAGGTTAAAAGTAAAAGTACATCAATTTTTAGGACCGGAAGCAGAATGACAATTTTAGGCATATAAATTGTTTTGAAATTTAAAAATATTCCCTGAAAAGTGCCAAGATGGGGGGTAGGGGAGGAGAGAATAAACACAATAAAAGAAAGAGTTATATTTTTTCCCCTACATAGAAACAGGATTAGCAGCACAATTTCACACAGAAGGCAATTTTGCTATGCCTCATGAAGCAGTCTGGTGTAACAGAAAGGGCACCTTAACCAAAAGAAGAAAAAACCTGGATTCTAGTTCTTGATCTGCCACTAACTCTGTGACTGCCTGAGAAACCTAACCTCCTTTGGCCTCAATTTTCACCTAATAGTGCTGTGAGGGTGTTAGCTTTAAGGTTCGTATAGCTCAAAAATCCAGTTTTCTGTATCAAAATATTTGTGATGCCATCAAAGCAAACCAGAGAAGTAGCACTAACATTTTAGAGTTTATAGCACAGAAAATAAATGAGACAACTGGTTTTGGGGGGGGAAAAACAAGTTTTTATTCCTAACTCACACCATTCATAAGGAAGGTCTTCCTAACATGACACAAAGCCCAGAAAAAATGGACAGCTTTCTAACGGTAACAATTAAAACTTCAGTAATTCAGAACAAGGAGACAAGTAGCCAAAAAAAGTACTTGCAACGTATATTAAAAATATTAACTAAATTATAAAGGGCTTTTATATTCTGTTAAGAAAAAGGCAAAGAATGCTTTAGAAAAATGGGCTAAGGAGATGAATACACAATTCAGAAAGAAAAACAGAATGACAAATGAACATATGAAAAGCTGTTCAATTAAAATTAGATTTATTTTTCCTTAACCTGTCAGAAATCAGAACAATTACATTAAGTGTGGGATAGGGTAGAGCGAAATTAGTACTTTAATTCACTAATGGTCAAAGTGCATTAACATTTTAAGAGGGCAACACGGCAATATCTATTAACACTGAAATGCTTCTCAATCCATCCCTTCTACTTCTAGGTGTCTCTCCTCGATATGGATAAGGATGTGTTTCCCAAGATTATTTTTAATAGCGAAAAACCTGGAAATGATCCTAGAGCTTACTGGTAGAGGAATGAATAACTATGATACATCTATATCATGGAATACCATACAGTAGTTAAGAATAACAAGATAGAGGTACTTGTATTCACACCGATAGATCTCAATACATGCTTAAACATATTACAGAATGAAATGTACAGCAGAAGCCCATTTTGTAAATGCATAGAAAGTGTCACCCATCAAACTGATCGTGGTGATTACTTCTAGGAAGGGGAAGGGAATAAAACTGAGGACTTTCACTTTACCTGGGTAATTTGAATTTTAAATAAGACTGATTATGAAGTAAAAAGGAGTTATGAAAACAATAAAAATCAAATATGGAAAGTTTGTGTTTAACATGATAAAGAGCTAAAGTTAATAAGGAAGTACTAAATTAGAGGGAATGGCCCTTTCAATAGAAACAAGTTGTGAATGACAGGTAGCTAAATATTTTCCGTACTTAGCAAGAAATGATGTCTCAAGGTTCAGTAAGATCTTCATCTAAATTAAGACTTTCGTGCTTCAAATGGCACCATCAAGACAGTGAAAAGAATCCACAAAGCAGGAGAAAATATTGCAAATCATAGATGTGATAAGGGACTTGTATCCAGGATAAAGAATTTTTACAACTTAAAACCAAAAAGACAACCCCATTTAAAAAATGGTCAAAGGATCTGAATAGACATTACTCCAAAGAAGATACACAAATGGCCAATAAGCACGCAAAAAGATGCTCAACATCATTAGTCATTAAGGAAATGCCAATTAAAATCACAATGAGAATACCATTTCATGTCCACTTAGGATGGCTATAATCAAAAATGCAATTAACAAGTGCTAGGGAGGGTGTGGGGAAATTGAAACTCATACAGTGCTGATGGGAAGGCAAAATGGTGCAGTGCTTTGAAGAAGTCTGGCAGTTCCTCAAAAGGTTAAACATAGTTACCATATAACCAGGCAATTCCCAAGAGAAAGGAACACACACGTACATCCAAGTTTATAGCAGTATTATTCATAATAACCAAAAGCAGAAACTCAAATGTCCATCAACAAAACAAAGTTTAAAAGAAATAAAGAGCCTCACATTTAGGTCCAAAAAGCAAATAAGAACTGTGCATCCACAAAACAGAAAAAAAGACTGGGGGGTGGGGGGAGGGTAGTGGTGGTTTCTAGTAATATGGAAATTTGCAATTAAAATATAAATCATAAAGATTTTTTAAATGCTAATCATACTCTGAAGACTATACGCTTAAAAAAATAATCCAAAGGAGGGGAAAAGCGATTTAGACTAAGATAGTCTCAGTAGTCCTATTTTATAATAGCAAAATACTAGAAAGAATCCAAACTTCTCACAATAAGAAACGGGGTAAACTCTGGTTATGAAACACTATTTTAGATGTCAAGTATGTGGGTGATGCCCATAACTGAAAATGGATTATTTATTCGCTCATACAATACATATTTAAGCAACATGCTAGGTAAAGAGAGCCACCTGAGAAAAATAAGGTGCTAGAGCAATGCTTCTCAAACCTTAATGCGATTAAGAATCATCAGAGAATTTACAAACTTTCCCATTGAAGGCTCCTTTGGGCCCAGACGTTATCTCTAAAATAGGATTCTACTGAGTTAAAAAGAAGTTAGTTAATTATACAAATTCACAAAGTGGGCTGAATCAGAATCGGATGCAAGGCCCGCAGCTTAACTTCAGCGGCACTCCCACATTTTCCTGGGGCTGCATTTTTCCGCGGGGGTAATTTAATACTGACGATAATAAAGCTGGACGTACGGTGGAGTAAAAATCTAAGTCAGCATGCATCGTTACTAAAAGGCTCGAGACTCAAGACAAATTGAGACCCCCCCAGATCGTCCCTCTGCCCTCAGGTGCCCTCGGGCGGAAAAGTCTGGAGGCACTACCGGCCTCAGGGCCTTTCTACTCCCCAACCTTCTCGCTCCGCTTCCTTTGCCTCGACCTTCATCTCCCTCTGCTTCTGCCCACATCCAAGCCTCCCCCGTGACCCAGAGCGTGGGCAAAGCAAGCGCCGGGCACCCGACCCCGGCCCCGGGGACCCGCCCTCGCCTCAGGCGTCCGTCCGCCCCTCCCGGGCCTCGGCCCTCAGTCCTGGAGCCCTCGACCGGGCCACACTCACAAGAGGAAGCTCATCTTCTATCCTCGGAGGGGAGGGGAGGGGCCGCTGGCCCCTGCCGCGGACAGGATTCGGAGCCGGCGCGGGACCAAGGGGGAGCTGAAGGTCCTCAGCCAGCGGACAGCGGAAGCCCGCGCCGCCGCTGCTCCGGGCCGGGATCGAGCTGGGGCAAGCAGGTGAAAGCAACTGCACCCGCCTCTCCCCCCTCCCCCACCTTACAGACCCAAAATGCGGAACCAGCAAAATCTCGCGAGCTAAGGCTTCGTTCTGCTCCTCCCCGCTGAGAGGGTCTCGAGAGGCCGCTTTTCGCACCGCCCGCTCCTCCGCCTCAGCCAATCAGCAGCCTCTAGGCCGGGACTTCCGCTGCCGGAGGCGTGGTGGAATTGCGGTCTTCGGACTGGAAGAGCGGCTGAGCCTGTGCTTGGTTGGAATTGTAGCTAATGTCTTGCGTGTTCCATCTCACTAGGTGTCAAGGGGTCTCTGTGAGGGCAAAAATTTTTTTAATTTTTTTTTTTCCGCCGTGCTGTGCTACTTGCGGAATCTTAGTTCCCCAACAAGGGATGGAATCCAGGCCCACGGCAGTGAAATGGCCGAGTCTTAACCACTGGCCGACAAGGGAATTACCCAAATTTTTTTTAAATTTTAATTTGATTTTTAAGTTGAGCTCTAACTCTAACTCACGTAGCATAAAATTCACCCTTTTAAAAAGTACTCTCCTGTGTTTGTGTGTATGTGTGTGTGTGTTCAGAGTTGTGCAACAATAGCCATTATCTGATTCTAGAACATTTTTTTCCATCACCCCAAAAAGAAACCGGTACCCATTAGCAGACCCCATGCCTCCCTCCTCCCAACACCTAGCAACAACTAGTGTACCTTCTTTTTATATGAATTTGCCTAATCTGGATATTTCATGTTAAATGGAACCACACAATATGTAGTGTTTTGTGTCTGGCTTCTTATGTTTTTCAGATTCATCCATGTTGTAGCATGTATCAGTACTTCCTTCTTTTTTGTGGATGAACACTACTCCATTGTATGAATATACCATGTTTTGTTTATCCATTCATCTGTTGATGGACATTTGGGTTGTTTCCACTTTGGGCTGTTATGAATACTGTTGCTACGAACATTCCTGTACTGGTTTTTGTGTGGATGAATGTGTTCTTTTCTCTTGGGTATATGCCTAGGAGTGGCTGGGTCATATGGTAACTATATGTTTAAACTTTGGGGTAATTGACAGATTGTTCTCCTAATTGGCTGCACCATTTTACATTCCCACTGGCCAATATCTGAGGGTTCTGATATTTCCACATCCTTGATAGCATTTGCTATTATGTATTTTTCTGATTATAGCCATCCTAGTGGGTGTGAACTGGTATCTCTTGATTCTGATTTGCATTTCCCTGTTGGCTGATGTTGAGAATCTTTTCATGTGCTTATTGGCCTTTGAAACAAATACATTTTAATCTTCCTTTAAGTTACCTCAGGCCCCCAAAAGACCATCTGAAAAAGGGTCCTGGTCCAATAACAGTCTTCATCCACTATCTCCACAACATTACCATTTCTTTTGTTCCTCAACACCAGTCAGTCCACATTCTGCAGGGTGCCTGCCCTCCCACAGAAAATTCTCGCACCAGGCTCTCCAGTGTCAGTTTCCAAATCCCACAGGCATTTTTCAGTCACTATCTTACTTGCCATTTAGTTCAATCTGGCCCATCCCACTAGACTCCTGATTTGATCACTGATTTTATTTTTCAAGAATCTCTTTGTCCCTCCCTGTGATCTGGCTTCTATAGGGTACAAGCAGGGCACAGAGAAGGGGAAACCATGGCCAGATATGTTGATAATAGTTTACTTTAGCCAGGCCCACACTGTTCATCTTTCCATCAGAACTATCTTACGTTTTCTTCGCCACTAGACTGTGAATTCCTTTGGGGGCAAAACATAACTTGTTTATTTGTCATTGCCAGTGCTCAGCACAGTGCCTAGCACCCAATAAATGCTCAATGAATGAAGGGTGATATAGACTGGAATTCCCAGACTAACAGAGGAGACTGACACAGGAATAAACAGTAATTAGTGCGGTATTACCAGTACTGATAAGATGAAAGGTAGAGGAATTCTAGGCATTTTATGACTTGGCCTTTAGTTTTCTAGTTTTCTAGCTTCATTGCTTAAGGTGGTTTTCCACCCAAACAACTTCTTGCTGTTTCTCCAATAAGTCCTGAGCCTCTTTGAGTCCATGCTCCTGTGCTTGCAGTTCTTTTTGCCTGGAATGCCTCAACATCCACATCTTACCTTGTCCTTCAAGATCCAGCAGGAAATCCTCTTTCCTACCTCTGAACTCTTGTAGCCCTGTATCTATTGATATATCTTTCTTGTAATATAATTATAGTTGAAGTTAAAGAGTAGTATTTGCATATTTAACAGCTGTTTTGTTAGGTGGTAGGACTTTGAGAGTTTATGTTCTTTTCTATTTTTCTGTCTAATTCCAATTTTTCTCTCAAAGCAAATACTAATATTAATTTCTTTCTTTCTTTTTGAAAAGAGAAGCAAGATAGAATAGTGACTAAAAAGCTCATATTTTCGAGGTGACTATTTGTATTTGGACCCTGCCAGTGCTACTTAATAACCATATAACGTTGAGTAGTTTCATAACTTTTTGCCTCAGTTTTCTCATTTGTAAAATGCGGGCAATCTCTTAGGGTTGTGAGGATTAAATAAGGTATAGAACTCCCTTAGACAGTTCTAGAACATATATTTACTCAATCAACGTTTGCTATTTAAAAAGGAGGACATTTTGACATGTTTTATTACCTTGGTTGGATGACCAGCCTCTTGAAAGCAAATCCCTGACTTACTTATCTTTGTATTTTAACTGTGCCTATTGTGGAGCCTTGTATGAGATATTTAGCAAATAGAAATGTAGCAAATATTTGCTAAGTAATGCAACTGAATATTTGGCTAAGTATTATTTTATTTATTTATTCATTTTTTGGTGGCACTGCGTGGCTCGTGGGATCTTAGTTCCCCGACCAGGGATTGAACCAGGGCCCTCGGCAGTGAAAGCACAGATTCTTAACCACTGGACTGCCAGGGAATTCCGGGCTACGTATTATTTTAGACCAATTTTTTTAAACAGATGCAGTCCCTGAATTTCAGCAGTTCTTGTGTAGCTTAGGAAGTAGTTGCATCTGCTTGCCCAGGGAGTACATTCTCACTTTTTGTTGTTGTTTTTAACCTACCTCATATTTCCTCAATGGGGAACAATCTTTGGTCAAATGGCAATAAAATGACCAGGTAAGGCAGTATGTATTTTCTGGAAGGGATGGAAGTGCCTGGATCCTTCCCCAAAATATTTTAATAAGGAAGTCATGTGGGAAAACAACAGAGATATTATATCACGAGGCTACTAGAGTGAGAGCCACAAGGAAAGTCCTATGCCGGTTCTGTAACCTTGGCTTCTGAGAAAGAATGCAGCCATTAAATGATAGAGCAGTGGTTTAAACTGGAAACCTCTTCATTACCCACGTGTTTTCTATGAGAATTTTAATTAATTAATTAATTTGTTTATTTTTTGGCTGCATTGAGTCTTCGTTGCTGTGCGCGGGCTTTCTCTAATTGCAGCGAACAGGGGCTACTCTTTGTTGCGGTGTGTGGGCTTCTCATTGCAGTGGCTTCTCTTTGTTGCAGAGCACAGGCTCTAGGCACGGGGGCTGCAGTAGTTGTGGCACACGGGCTTAGTTGCTCCACAGCATGTGGGATCTTCCCGGACCAGGGCTCGAACCCATGTCCCCAGCATTGGCAGGCAGATTCTTAACCACTGCGCCACCAGGGAGGTCCCTATGAGAGTTTTTATATGGTATTTTCAGTTTGTTGTACACATTCTCTCTTTCACACACACACACACACGCACACACACACAATTATTCTAGAAAGGTGCAGTCTAATAGAAACAGAGTTTGAGTTAAAATAAGTAATTTTAAATTTTAAACTAAGTAATTTTAAACTAAGTAATTTTAAATTTTCTAATATATATAAAGATAGATAGATAGATAGATATAGATAGATAGATATTTAAAGCAAAAATTAAAAAACCGAGTGGAATTAATCGATAATATATTTTATTTAGCCTGATGTATCCAAAATAATGTGATTTTAACATGGAATCAATTTAAACATTTTTAATAAGATATTTTACTTTTTTTTGCAAAACATGATATGAATGTACTTACATCTACACACAGCTCAGTTTGGACGAGCCACATTTCAAGGGCTCAGTAGCCACATATGGCTAATGGCTGCTGTGTTGGACAATACAGTTCTAGATCATCTGCATAATCCTCTCATAACATACCTTCCTTTTTGCTCTTTTTGGTATCAAAGTGCCAGTTGTCATGATCTAATAAAACATTAACAGAAGCAAGCAATGTGAAAACAATGCATCAGTACCAACTGACAGCCACATGACACGCCGTGGAATGAAGAAACCAAGAAAAAGCAAAATTGGGAGAGAATCAAGACTAGCTCAGCAAATGGTGGTGCAGGATGCCCAGTGCAAAAGAATTTACCCTGTACCTGTCATGACCACATTCATGTTGCAGGTGATTTTATTTCATCCAAATATTCCCTGTCACATTAAGTACTGATGTTATTTGGATTTTATTAACTTTAGTGGTTTTGTTGGTGTTTCATTTATAACTGTAATTTGATAGCTTTTTAAAAGTTATAAACATAAGGACATTTAGAAATTTATACTTTTATAATAATTTATATTATTTAAATAATGTAATTGTCATTAAAAATATTTCCAGACAGCATGAGAAGTGAGTTTGTGAAAATTTTCCTCCCTTTTAATGGGATTGTTCCTTAAGTTGGAGAATCACCGAGGATATGAAAGGCCAGCCATTTATAAGAAAACCTTTCCAGATAGCTACATTTGAGAGCAGAGGGGAGGAGGGGGAGCCTTAGGGATTTGGAAATATTTGACCAGGATATCAATATAGATCACTTAGAGATCAAAGATAAGATTTCTGAATGAACAAATATAACAAAACAGAAACAGACTCATAGATACAGAGAACAAACTGGTGGTTGTCGTGGTGGGGGTGGCGGGGGAGATGAGTGAAGTAGATGAGGAAGATTAAGAGGTACCGACTTCCAGTTAAAATGACTTATTTAGTCATGGAGATGTAATGTAGAGCATAGGGAATATAGTCAATGACATTGTAATAACTTTGTATGGTGACACTTAGTAACTAGACTTATGATGATGATCATTTGTGTATAAAAATATCGACCTGAAACTAATGTAATATTGCAAGGCAATAATACTTCAATTTTAAAAGTAATAAAATGTAAAAAAAAATAAGATTTCTGAGAGAGAGAAAGATAGAGTAAAACATAGGAAGAGAGTGAGAGAAATTGCTAATTGCTACAGGGCAATTTGCTCCCATCAGACACAGCCTATAGTCTACAAATACTGGGGAGGTTTTACTCTTTCCTTGGCTCAGTTGGCCAGAGAGATCACTGCACACCATCTGGTCACAGCAGATGCTGAAAGCAGAAGCTAAGCAGCAAATTGTACCGCAGCCAATACTGCCTTTTCTGAACCTCTCCCACCCCCTGCCCCACCGGCATTCATCACGCAGTTCCCCTTTTCAGCTCCCTTGGGCAGAATTTGCAACCTTGCATTTTCATTCTGTGTAAGTGTCCTGTCTCATCATTTGAACAAACTCGCTCAAGCCCCACCTCTTCTCACTTTGGTCACAGCAAGGTTCCTGCCCCTCCCAGCCTAGTTGGTGCTCTTGGCAGCCTGTGTTTTAGCCCCTGTCAACAAGTGGATGAAAAAAGACAAACAGACAGTAAAGTTGCTAAGCTGTCCCTGCTCGTTATCTCATGACTCAGGTCACAGGTCATGAAAGAGAAATCCCAATTTGTTGAAACACAGAAAATTCACTCAGTGAAGAAGCCATGTGAAAGTTTCCACTTTGAAAATGTCTTCAGTCTAAGGTCAGACCTCTGTCAGTCACATACACTGGTGAATGCAGTTCATGGTCCTTGCACTCCTGGAGCTCACATTCAGTTGGAGAAGATAGATATTAACAAAGAATTACATAATTACTACTGGGAAGAAAAGCACAAAATGCATTAAGAGCATTAAGAGAGCGTAACAGGAGAGACCTAAGAGAGACTGGGGAGTCTCAGGAGATGTCATTTAAGCCAAGACCCGAGAAGGTGAGGTAGCCGAATGAAGAGAGAGGGAAGAGGGTCTGTTCAGAGTCAACAGCACGTGCAAAGGCTTTGAAGCAGGTAAGAGTTTGCTATGATCAAGGCACCAAAAGAATAGAACTACCATATGACCCAGCAATCCAACTACTGGGCATATACCCTGAGAAAACCATAATTCCAAAAGACACATGCACCCCAATGTTCATTGCAGCACTATTTACAATAGCCAGGACATGGAAGCAACCTAAATGTTCATCAACAGAGGAATGGATAAAGAAAATGTGGTACATATATACAATGGAATATTACTCAGCCATAAAAAGGAACAAAATTGGGTCACTTGTAGAGACATGGATGGACCTAGAGACTGTCATACAGAGTGAAGTAAGTCAGAAAGAGAAAAACAAATACCGTATATTAACACATATATGTGGAATCTAGAAAAATGGTATAGATGATCTTATTTGCAAAGCAGAAATAGAGACACAAATGTAGAGAACAAATGTATAGATACCGGGGTGGGGGGCGGCGGGGGTGATGGGAAGAATTGGGAGATTAGTATTGGCATATATACACTATTGATACTATGTATAAATTAGATAGCTAATGAGAACCTACTGTATAGCACAGGGAACCCTACTCAGTGCTCTGTGGTGACCTAAATGGGAAGGAAATCCAAAAAAGAGGGGATACATTTATACGTATAGCTGATTCATTTTACTGTACGGTAGAAACTAACACAACATCATAAAGCAACTATACTCCAATAAAAATTAATTTTTTAAAAAAAAGGCACCGGAAGAGGCCAGTGTAATGAGAATGTGGTAGGCAAAGGGAAAGTGGAGGAAGCTGAAACCAGCCACCAAAAACTTAGATCTTAGTTGAAGCCGGTTGGCCAGCCATTGAAAGGTTTTCAGGAGAATGGTGATGCCATCTACACTTTAAAATGTGGAAGCAGTTAAGAGGCTATTGTTGTTGTCTGGGCAGAAGATGGAGTTGCCCTAGACTAGATCAATGGGGAGAAGTAGACAGAACTGAGGTCTACTCTGGAGAAATAATTCAGTGATGAGCTGACTGTGAGTCAAGGCTAAGTTCTGTGTTTCTGGCACAAACAACTAGCTGGTTGTTGCCAATTACTAAGATAGAGAAGATGGGAGGAAAAGCAGCTTTGGGGGTAGATCAGGAGTTCTGTTTTGAATGTATTAACACTGAAATATCTACGATGCAGGTATATACAGGTCTGGAGCTCAAAGAAGAGACCAGGATGAAGATAATCTTGGCAGGTACCAACATATAGATATTTACAGCCATGGCAGTGGCTAAAATAGCCAGGGGGAGAGTAGAGAGTAAGAGATGCCAGGGCAGAACCTCGAGGAGCCCTGATATTTAAAGGCCACATAGAAAGAAGAAACTGGCAAAGGAGGTTGAGAAGGAGCAGCCAGAGAAGTAGGAGGGAAACTAGGAGGGGATGTTATAAAAGCAAGAGAAGAGTGTTGAAGGATAAGAGAGGGGGTCAACTCTATGGAATGATCTTGAAAGTTCCAGGAAGAGGACTGAAGGGAAAGTTTATAAAAGTGGTGACCTTGGGGAAATCTTCTGACTGTGTTCTCATCTTCATGTTCCACTGTGGTGATGTAGGAGAGAAGTTTTATAAATGCCATCATTGTGGGGGAGGAGAGTCAGGCAGGAACCAGATGTACTGATGAAAACCTTTGTCACCCAGGCATGTCCTGTGGTACTCACCGAGGGGTAGCCTTCTCTGAAAGTGTACTCTTTTTTTGCTTCAACTGGTTTTAATTGAATGATTCTTTAAATTCTATAGTGCTTTACAGTTTTCAAAATTTTCACATTTCATATAATCCCCTTGAAAGCATACTCTTGAGTAAGAAATGGTGACAAGAATTTGGCTCAGACTGCCTTCAGTCACAAAGAGAGCCCAAAGACTCTAAAGTTTTTAATGCTTTTTCTCATATTTTTTGCCATTTTCCTTTGCTATCTTAACCCTGCCACTTACTAGCTGTGCACCCTGCCACTTACTAGCTGTGTACTTACTAGCTGTGCACCTGTGCACTTATTTATCCTCTTTGTACCTCAGTTTTCTCATCTGTAAAATAGGGACAATAATAAGACTGATAAGAGGATTGGATAATACATGTAAAATACTCAGAACAGTGCTAATATATGTTGGCTATTATTAGTCTCAGAAACCAAAGTTTGTGTTGTTGACGTCTTTTCTCTTCTCCTAGAGTTCAAAAGCTATTTCTCTTGTGTCTTAAAAAAGAAAGGGACTTCCCTGGTGGCGCAGTGGTTAAGAATCCACCTGCCAATGCAGGGGACATGGGTTCGAGCCCCGGTCCGGGAAGATCCCTCATGCCGCGGAGCAACTAAGCCCATGTGCCACAACTACTGAGCCTGTGCTGTAGAGCCCGCGAGCCACAACTACTGAGCCCATATACCACAACTACTGAAGCCCGCACTCCTAGATCCCGTGCTCCGCAACAAGAGAAGCCACCGCAATGAGAAGCCCACGCACTGCAACAAAGAGTAGCCCCCGCTGGCCACAACTAGAGAAAGCCTGCGCGCAGCAGCAAAGACCCAAAGCAGCCAAAAATAAATAAATAAATTTATATTTAAAAAAAAGGAAATGGATTTGAAAATTAAATTTGTCATTTACTAGCTGTGTGATCTTTGGGAAGTTACTAACCACTCTGTGCCTCAGTTTCCTCATCTGCAAAATGGGGATAATAGCAGTACACTGCTTTATAGAGTTATGGTGAGGATTAAATGAGTTATGAAGCGTAAAGCATTTAGAACAGTGCCTGGCACATAGTAAGTGCTACCTGTTAGTTATGTTGTTCTCTGCAGCTAATCATTTCCCTCAGTATTGCCATCACCTTTAATCTTGAATGTGATAAAATGAGGACAAGGAGAAAGTGTGTAAAGGATTTTTTTTCATGATTTTTTTTTCATGATAAAATACAAGTTTTGATTTATTTGTAATTAATTCTAAGGAGATAATAAGGAAGAACATGATGGATTGGCATCTAAGTACTGAAGTTTGGAAGATAAACAATATTTTCCATAACAATTTTTGGTGCTGCTGTTAGAAACATGTATTTTTAACCGCTTTGGTAAAACATCATCTCTCTTCTTTAAAAAATCATACAGGGTTTCCCTGGTGGCGCAGTGGTTGAGAGTCCGCCTGCCGATGCAGGGGACGCGACTTTGTGCCCCGATCTGGGAGGATCCCACGTACCACGGAGCGGCTGGGCCGGTGAGCCATGGCCGCTGAGCCTGTGCGTCCGGAGCCTGTGCTCCGCGGCGGGAGAGGCCACAGAAGTGAGAGGCCCGCATACCTCAAGGAAAAAAAAAATCATACAAAATTTTTGTAAATGATAAAAATTTAGTAAGAGTTCTTTTTGGCAAGCCAAAAAGAAGAAAAAGGAGGAAAAAGAAGAGGAGAAGAAAAGGAAGAAGGCAGGAAAGCAGGCTAATAAAGTACAACCTTTGGGGAGGAGCATGTCATTAAATGTTCTGTAACCTTGTCAACCTTCCTGTTCCACTTGCTCCATTCCAGCCATTACATTCTGCCAAATGCCCTCTCTTCAATCTGACCTCACACAACTGTGATAGACATATTTTGTGAAAGAACATGGGTTTTGAATGAAGACAGACCTATGTTTAATCCTGGCACTGCCATTACTAGCTGGTGGTCATGGGCAAATTACTTTGTTGCTTCTTCTATAATAGATATAATAATATATTGACCTCACAGGAACATTAGGATTATATGAGTAAATGTAGGGGAAGTATCTAGCATATTTCCTGGCACGTGGTTAATGGTCTATGAAACTAGTTCCCTTTTCTCCGCAGTCTGACTCCCTGCCCCCTTTCCTATCCTGTCAAGTAAGTAAGGTCTCCTTCCTTCTTGAAATTAGAAGAAAACTGAACTGCATCTCCTCAGGATGCTACACGGACTCCCCCAATATCCAGAATCCTTGAAACAGAAGCCACCCCCAGTTCAAATATAAGAATGAGAAGAATTGAAGAAAGAACCTAAATCCTGAAAATTCTGAGGCTGATATTCTCCAACCACTGGATCCTTAACCTGCTGCCTTTCACCCTATAATGGTTTATGAAGGAGATATGCAAAGTGGCCCTGTAAATCACTGGAGGCTTCTGTACAGGCTTCTGAACAAAGTTCCCAGCTTCTTATGAGCTGGGATGGACTGCTTGTGAGCCACGAGCTCTCCTGTTTTCTGTCAGCCTTATGGTCCTGTCAAAAAGGCTGAACATACGCCTCGGCCTGCTTCCCTGAGTCCACACTTTCACTATGGCCATAAAGTGATTCCAGTATAAAGGCGAGGACAGGACTTTGCCAAGAGTCAGGGGTCCCTCCACTCAGCTCCCAGAGACCCCTGGGCATACCTCTGTCACTTACCTACTCAATGTTAACATGATTTGTCTTCCACCTCACTGAGCTAGAAACCTAGTTAGAACAAATTTGTATCTTATTCAACTTTTTAAAAATATCCTTACTTCCAAGCACAGTGCCATTTACCTAAACCTGGGTGTTTCTGATTGGTGCTGGAGTGGGTGTCATTTTATCTCTGCTTCTTAATCTTTTTTGTATTCTCCAGTGTGTATGCGTACACGTGTGTGTTTTATTTTTTTATTTTTTTCATGTGTGTGTTTTAAACAAAGAACATGAATTGCTTTCATAGTAAGAAAAAAGGAACAATTCTCTCTGGTTGGGTGTTTCGGAGACTGGGCTGTCCTGTCTTAGTGCTGTCTACTTTGGTGGTATTGAAATAGAAGGCACATTGCCCCAAAAACAGTATGTTCTAAGATGAGAGATAGTCAGGGGTATGAAATGGATAGGCATGGCCCAAACTAGCCTAGTGTGAAAGCAGGATCATGGTCTGGGTGTTGATATTAATTTCCCTAGGGAGGGCTACTAGGGTGTGGTAGACAATCAGAGGGCTTGGGAGAACAGGTTTTACCAATCGGTACAGAAACATTTCAATATTTTCACAACTGCAGTGGCTATCCTGATGCCATTATGAGCTCTAGGTCATGAGGGGTGCCCAGCATAGTCCTTACTTAGAAATTGCTCTGGGATGATAATGAGTCCTTGATTTCTTCAGGTAAATCAGTTACACTGGAGGTTTGATGGGTGGTGGAATGTGTTGGTGTTCATAAGCTCTGTGGTTCCTTCTAGACGTGGAACACTGTTAGAGTTTAGCTGCCAATTCTGTGGGTCCCACCACCATGGCCTCCTTCTCTCTCACCCATTTATCGTTTTAAGTGATTTCGCCTGTGTGTGGTCCGGTTTTCTCCTTAGCTATCTATTAAATATTCAGGCCCACGTGAAGTGGAGGGCTAGAGGGAAGGCTTCCATGCCAGGCCTCATCTTGCTGGTGAGTGACTTCAGGCAAGTGGTCATCTCTCTGAGTCTCAGTTTTCTCATCTGAAATGCAGAACATAATACGTACCTCACAGGGTTGTTGGGATTAAAGAAGATGGTGCTGAACCCAGTGCCTGGCACAGAATAAGTGCTCAATAAATAGTACTTAATAGCAGAGCATGGACTCTGGAGCCAGCCTGTCTGGCTTCAATCTCTGCCCTCCCCTTACTAGCACCCTGACCTTAGACATGTTCCTTAAACCTCCTGTGCCTCATTTTCCCCATCTGTAAATGGACATAATAATAGCACTTACTTCATGGGCTTACTGTGAAAATTAAATAGGATAATATTTGCAAAGGGCATAAAACAGTGCCTGACACATTATGAGTGTTCAATAAAGCTTAGCTATTATTAGAATGATTATTAATAGATGTTTGATTATAAATGTGCTTTGTGCTTGCATGAATGAAATGAATCATGAGATATGAATTGTCTTGGTTTAATAAGCTCACATCATATTGAAACAGGAGGGAAAGGGGCAGGGCACAACCTTTAAATGAATGACATAACCATAGGACATGACAAAAACTGGCTAGAATCAACTAGGTCCAAGATGGCAGAAGATTTGACTTCCAGTGGACCTTGAGCCTCATTATACGCTCATTGTAATATATTAGCATACTAAATGACACACCCACAGGTGCCATGACAGTTCTGAAGCCAACCATAAAAGGCCCAAAAGTGGGTGGTGACCCAATTCATGGAAATTCCTGCCCCTTCCCCAAAATAGTTGGAATAATCCACTCATTAGCCTATCAAATTACCCAGCCCATAAAAACTAATCATGCCATATTTTGGGGCCTCTCACCTTCTGAGATGGCCCATACTCTGTGGAGTGTGTTTCTCTCTAAATAAATCCACTTCTTACCTATCACTTTGTCTCTCTCTGAATTCTTTCTGCGATGAGACATCAAGAACCTGAGCTTCATTAGGTCCTGAGACCAGGTGTGTGATCTCAATTAAAAGACCATGGGGGACTTCCTTGGGGGTCCAGTGGTTAAGACTCCATGCTTCCAATGCAGGGAACACGGGTTTGATCCCTGGTTGGGGAACTAAGATCCGACATGCTGCACAATGGGGCCAAAAAAAAAAAAAGACCCAGCATGTAAGTCCCAATCTGAGTTGCACAGTTTCAGTATTTGAAGAGATAGACAGATGCACAAATATCAAGATGTCCTTCTGAGGACTGACATAGGAGTATTCTCATATTCTATGATAGCCCCAAAGAGAGGGCAATTAATTCTGCCTATCGGCATTAGGTTGGAGCAAAAATGCTCTTTTGCCCGTGTGTGGTCCCAATTCTTCCTTATGTGTCAATGAAACATGTGAGGCCACTTAATGTGAAGGCCCATAGGCAAGATGGGCAAGTCAGGCAGTCTGGGGGTGCAGCCTTGGGGATGAGTAGCAGTGGTTCTGGGGCGTAGATGGAGGAGGGCAATCAAACAGCAGGTAGAAGTACAGGATGTGCTCAGTGGAGGCCAGAGCAAGGAAAGAGTATGCAGAAAGGCTATTTAGGGCCTGAGTTAGAAGGGCCTGAGCACCCCACAGAATTTGGGCTAAAAATTAGAGCATAAAGTAATTTTGTTAAACAAGTGGTATTTCAATATAATACTGTGGGAGCATGGAGGGAAGTTCTTTCATTAGGCATAGTAAAAAATGTATAATAATGTTCTCATGCTTTCACTCTCAAGAGTTTTCTTTTTGGGAAAAGAGAATTTCCAAAATTTTGCAGAGTGGTGAGAGGGTTGTGTATCCTAAAATCTGGGCATGTCTTGTTCCTTTCCCTCTTCAAAGCCACTGCTGCAAGGTCCAAGTAACTGTAAGGTCCTCCTCACCAGGGCTTGCTGGGGATAGATTCTGCGAGTTATCACACTCAGGCATATAACCTGAGGGCACGCTCTGAGCTGTACAACCTTTCACACCTACTGTCTGGAGGGTTCTCAGCACCACAGTCTTTTTCTTAGTCTCTTCTCCTGATCACTGTATGTCTACCTTTCCCTCAAACCCCAGGAGGGAAGAAATCTGATTTAAAAATTTTTTTTGAAATAATTTCAGACACACAGAAAGGTTGCAGGAAAAGTTCAAGGAATGCTTACGTACTCTTCGCCCAACTCCCCAGTTGTTAATATGCTATATTCACTATATGCTTTATTAGCTTCTCTTTTTGTATATACATCTTTATGGACTGAATTGTGTCACCGCCCCCAAAATTCATATGTAGAAGCCCTAACCCTCAGTACCTTAGAATGTGACTGTGTTTGGAAATAGAGCCTTTAAAAAGGCAATAAAGTTAAAATGAGGTGGTCACGGTGGGTTCTAATTAAATCTGACTGGTGTCCTTATGAGAAGAGGAGATTAAGACATACAGAGAGAGGTGCCAGAGGGGTGCTCCCACAGATGAAAGACCATGTGTGGACAGTGAGAAGGCAGCCACCTGCAAGTCAGGGAGAAAGGCCTCAAGAGAGGGCAAACCCGCCAACACCTTGATCTTGTACTTCCAGCCTCCAGAACTGCAAGAAAATTAATTTTGGTTTTTTTCTACCAATTTTATTGATATATAATTGACATAGAGCCCTGTATAATTTTAAGGTGTACAGCATAATGATTTGACTTACATACATCAAGAAATGATCATCACAATAAGTTTAGCAAACAGCCATCATCTCATATAGATATAATAATTTTTTTAAGCCATCCAGTCTGTGGTATTTTATTGCAGCCCTAACAAAACCTATATATATATATTTTTTAACCATTTGAAAGTAAGTTGTAGATATGATGTCCCTTTATCTCTAACAGCAAGTACATTCTCTTACATAATCACAATATGATTAGCTATAGGAAATTTAAATTGATACAATGCTATTAACTGATCTACAGACTTTATTATTATTTTGCCAGTTGTCCTATAATGTCCTTTATAGCAAAAGAGACAGAAAAAGAAGAAGAATGAAGGAAAAAGAAAGAAAATAATTGGGGGTGTGTGTCTGGGATCACATATTACATTGAATTGTCAAGCCCAGGCTCCTTTGATCTAGAAAAGTTCCTCATTCTTTGTCTTTCATGACTTTGACATTTTTGAAGAGTACAGGCTGCTTTTCTTGTAGAACATCTCTTAGTCTTGACTTGTCTGATATTTCCTTGTGATTAGATCTACTAGTACATTGCAAAATTTCAGGAATGTGCCTTTTTCCTGGACTGTTTTAACATTCCAGGTCTATGATCTCTCCTCTCCCTGTGTAAATAAGAAATCTGTAACAATTTTAGGGAATTCAATGGTTTAGGAAAATCACTTTATTCAATATTCAGACTTGCTAAGATTTATGAAGTGGTGTGTCTTCCTCAATGCGTCATATCTGAGGGCATATAATGTGTTTTTGTCCTATTACTGGTGTTAATTTTGATCACTTGTTTAAGGTGATGACTGTCAGGTTTCTCCACTGTAAATGTACCATTTTCTCCCTTTGCTATCTTTTTTTTTTTTTTTTTAATTTGGTTGCACCCGGCGGGCTCCTCAGTTGCGGCTCGCCGGCTCCACTGTTGTGGTATTTGAATTCTTACTTGTGGCATGCATGTAGGATCTAGTTCCCTGATCAGGGATCAAACCCCAGCCCCCTGCATTGGGAGCAGAGTGTTTTAACCACTGTGCCACTAGGGAAGTCCCCCCCTTTGCTATTAAAAAAATACTCTGTGGGAGAGATACTTTGAGACTATGCAAATAGGGCAGCCAGTCAGATGAAATACAGGTAGCCCAGTTTAATTTGAATTTCAGGTAACAGACGAATACCTTTTTAGTAAAGTATGACCCCTCCTCCCAATCCAAATTTAACTGGGCATCTTGTATTTTTATTGCAAGATCTGGCAACCCTATATGTAAATAACTTGGTCCTCATCCAACTTCACTCAGTTGTTTTGACATCCATTGATGATTCTCAATCAGTTTTTACTATGATTTTGCCAAATAGTCGTTTTCTAACTGCATCATTCTTCTACATTTATTAGTTGCTATTCCATCTGCCTATCTTTTTATCCACTCTTAAAGCGCCTGGCACACAGTAGGCACTCAGATATTTGGGCAGTGAATGAACGCGTTGGCCAGGCTTCCGTGACAACGTTTGGCAGGGGCTTGCCTTCCTCAGCCAGTCTCGGCAAGCTATCGAGCCTTCGGAACCATCCAGGGCCCCGCTCTTGGCGCTTTTTGCTCCAATCACCAGCATGGCTTTACTGGGCTTCTCTACGTTTGAAGGAAGACAACCGATCGGTTCCTTCAGCTCCAGCGGCCCAACAGACTGCAAGTGGAGAGCCGCAGGGACCAATGGGTGCCGGCAGGAGGTGGGGCCTGCCACGCGGCAGCGGTATAACTGCAGGGCCCGCGCGCGTTTGCCTCCCGGCGCTGGCCATGGCTGCAATGTGCCTCTTATCCACTTTGGCCATCCGGCTGCTCCGGCCGGCGCAGAGCTGCCGCCTCCACCATCGCCCCTTCCACCTCTCGGCAGTTCGGTAAGAGGGTCGGGGGGCTGGGTTAGCGCGGAAATCCGAGGGGAACCGAGCGCGGGGCCCGCCCGGGGACTCCCTTCATGAGCATCTCCGTCCCGGGAGGTGGTGGCCACCGAGAAGGGTGTGGCGGGGCGACGTGGCATCCCAGAGTGGCCGCAGCCTACCACCAGGGCGTTCGTTCGGCTGTGTGGGCTGAAATCGAGAGCCCGCCTTTCGGAGGAGCCGGCCTCCTGCAGGCTCCGGGCGTCGTCCTGTCTCAAGGCCAGTCCGCCGGCTGAACGGGGCCCACGGTGTGGAGCGGAGGTGCTGGCGGGCCCTGGGACTCAGCGACTTACCTGGGAGCATACGGAGGTCACCGGCCAGGGCCTGCCGGCCGCCCTTGGCCCTGATACCAAGAGCGGGAAAGCAGAGGAGATGTTTTGGCGAGCGTGGGGAAGAGTTGTGAGTGAGCAGCCTTCAGTGAGCCTTCCCGGGACCCTAGCGGCGGTGGGGGTTAGGGCGGAGCCTTGCTCGCCGGGTACCAGCACTTCCCTCCTTCTCCCGGTCGTGGGTGTGGCTCGCGCTGCTCTACAAGCTGCCCCTTTCCCTCCTAAGGGAATAAATGTGTTGTGGTCACCAGGACTTTCACTGCAGCCCACCCGGAGTCGGTCAGTGCCAGACCGAGTAAATTGAGGTGGTAAACGCCCGGGAAGAGAAAAGGGAAAGCTCTGTTTGCGTTTTCTTAGGGAGGTAATAAATATTTCCTGATTTTTTTGGACCTCAAATTCCTATTCTAAACCTAGGTTGAAGAATCTTTTTCTGGGGGGGGGGGGCGGTGGAGGGAGAGCTGTGATTTCGTTCCTTTAAGCTATGCACCCTCTTTCCCGTCAATCTTTAGAGCCTTTACACTGCAGAGACCTAAGCCTTGAAACAGCAGCCCCTTTATCCAGGCACTGTGCTAGGCTGTGCGAATTCAGAGATGGTAAAAGCGATTTTCTTTAGTGGAACTTCCATACTTGTCAAGAGGCAGAACACGTACATGTGGCAGAAAATGTAATTTCCTATCAGTGTAAAAATGCTATTAGAGACGTTTCCAAGGTGCTGTTGGAGCACAGAATGGGGATTAATGCGTTCTTGAAAGAAGACTTCAGAGGGGACATTTAAGGATTTTCTTAGTCTGACCCTGACCTGCCTTTCCAGCCCCATCTTTCATTACTGTCTGTTCTCTTCCCTCTTCCTCCCTTCCTGAGTTCTGGCCATATGTGCTTTCATGATTGAAGAGATTTATAAAAATACTCCAATTCCTTACCTAAAGAACTGGAACAGTTTGCTCACACTCTCCAGTAACAAATGCCCTGCTTTTGGGGCTTCCCTGGTGGTGCAGTGATTAAGAAGCTACCTGCCAATGAGGGGGACATGGGCTCAAGCCCTGGCCCGGGGGGATCCCACGTGCCGCGGAGCAACTAAGCCCGTGCGCCACAACTACTGAGCCTGCGCTCTAGAGCCTGCGAGTCACCACTACTGAGCCCACGAGCCACAACTACTGAAGCCCATTCGCCTAGAACCTGTGCTCTGCAAGAAGAGAAGCCACCGCAATGAGAAGCCCAGGCTCTGCAATGAAGAGTAGCCCCTGCTCGTCGCAACTAGAGAAAACCCGCGCGCAGCAACAAAAACCCAATGCAGCCAAAAATAAATAAACAAAATAAATAAATTTATAAAACACACACAAAAAATGCCCTCCTTTCACTTCCTTTTCTGAATGAAATGTAGGTTTCCACGTCTCTGAAGGCAATAAGTACATTTGGTATTCAGGGTTCTAATGTATTGCTTTGATTACTGCTAGCTGGTAAAATTAAAACATCCTTTAAAAAATATGGGTCTAAGGGCAAGACGGGAATAAAGATGCAGACCTGCTAGAGAATGGACTTGAGGATACGGGGAGACGGAAGGGTAAGCTGGGACAAAGTGAGAGAGTGGCATGGACATATATACACTACCAAATGTAAAATAGCTAGCTAGTGGGAAGCAGCCGCATAGCACAGGGAGATCAGCTCGGTGCTTTGTGACCACCTAGAGGGGTGGGATAGGGAGGGTGGGAGGGAGATGCAAGAGGGAAGAGATGGGGACATATGTATACGTATAACTGATTCACTTTGTTATAAAGCAGAAACTGACACTATTGTAAAGCAATTATGCTCTAATAAAGATGTTAAAATAAAATAAAATTGAACAGAAATGAAAAAAAAATATGGGTCTGCATATATTCCTTTTTATGGGGGGGGTAGTGTGAGAGTTTTCATGGTTAGAGAGATAGTACTGTAGTTTAGGCGACAATGAGGTAAAGGAAAAAATGGACTTTGGAGGCAGAAGTTTGTGTTTTAATTTTTTTTCTACTGTCCTCAGTCTCTTGTTCTGTATAACATGCTTATAATAGTCCCAAGGTAACTGAGAGTAATATATGTAAAACTCTAAGCAAAATATCTCCTGTTTCAGAGATGTTAGATCCATCCCCCTTTGTGTCTTTGTTCACTCATTACTGGTTCCATTAATTAGTAGATAACAGAACTCTTTTCACAATAAGTTGATCATGAATTATAAAATGCACCTGATATTAATTTTTCATGGAAAATTACAGTACTGTAAACTATTGAATTAGAAGGAAAGTGAAGATGCTACTGACTTGGATTTCAGTTTTTAATTTTATTTAGATAGTCCTTTCTAGTCTGTTGATGCATAATTTTATTGGAAATTTTTCTAAAAACATCTGTGAAAGCACTTCTAAATGTGTTAGCTAATATGGTTAATAAATTTTGGATTCCCCTTGGGACTGATCTCAGTTTCCATTTCCATTTATTTTGGGGTAGCAGTAACTTTATCTGCCCATTGGCAAAAAAAAAAACTGTTGGGAAATTAGGTAATGACTCCCTCTCAGGACTGTGTTTCACATTTGGCAGAGTTGTGGTATGCAGGCGAGGGCTAAAACACAGTTATGTTGTAAAAGATACTCGTTGCTTTGTGGCTTTGTTTTGGTTCTTATTACTCTTTGATTTCTTTCTTTCTTTCTTTCTTTTTAAGCAAATTGGCATAACATCCAGAAGTTGCCTTTGGAACTTGGAACAATGGATTCTCCCAGAACCCTGTGTCCTTAACTTTATTATATCATGCTTAGCCCAAATGTGCTGCTACCATTTTCTCTAAGTTTACTGCTTTCAAAAGGAACTTAAAAAACATTTTTTTAAATGAGCTTTTTAATGAAGTGCAATCTAAGTCCTATGCACTGATTATTTTCATAAAGCTATCCTTATGAGTGTATAAATAGATAAATATATCTATTGTATATTAAGGATGTGTGTGTGTATAAATTTAGCCAACAGAATTAGATATTAATTTTTAGTGAATATATATGCCTGGCACTTTATTTATTTATTTTCTATTTTTGGCCATGCCACGTGACACGTGGGATCTTAGTTCCCCAACCAGGGATTGAACTCCTGCCCTCTGCATTGGAAGCTCGGAGTCTTAACCACTGGACTGCCAGGGAAGTCCCCATATCCTGGCACTTTATTTGTTATTTCATTCAATATAAATGACTGTCCTAAGCACTTTTAAAGTAATCTTTCACTCTATTCTATTCCAGGGTTGGGAATCTATTTCTGGCACAGGGCAGGTATTACTATAATTCAAGAATGTTGGGCTTCCCTGGTGGCGCAGTGGTTGAGAGTCCGCCTGCCGATGCAGGGGACACGGGTTCATGCCCCAGTCCGGGAAGATCCCACGTGCCGCGGAGCGGCTGGGCCCGTGAGCCATGGCCGCTGAGCCTGCGCATCCGAAGCCTGTGCTCCGCAACGGGAGAGGTCACAACAGTGAGAGGCCCGTGTACAGAAAAAAAAAAAAAAAAGAATGTTGCCAGGGTATTTGTATCAGCAAAGCTGATTTTTATTTTATTTTATATTTTTTTAAGATTTTATTACAGTTCTCTTTTTTTTTAACATCTTTATTGGAGTATAATTGCTTTACAATGGTGGGTCAGTTTCTGCTTTATAACAAAGTGAATAAGTTATACATATACATATGTCCCCATATCTCTTCCCTCTTGCATCTCCCTCCCTCCCACCCTCCCTATGCCACCCCTCTATGTGGTCAAAAGCACCGAGCTGATCTCCCTGTGCTATGCGGCTGCTTCCCACTAGCTAGCTATTTTACGTTTGGTAGTGTACATGTGTCCATGCCACTCTCTCACTTTGTCCCAGCTTACCCTTCCCTCTCCCCGTATCCTCAAGTCTTTTCTCTAGTAGGTCTGTGTCTTTATTCCCGTCTTGCTCCTAGGTTCTTCATGACCACTTTTATTTTTTTTTAGATTCCACATGTGTTAGCATACGGTATCTGTTTTTCTCTTTCTGACTTACTTCACTCTGTATGACAGACTCTATGTCCATCCACCTCACTACAAATAACTCAATTTCATTTCTTTTTACGGCTGAGTAATATTTCATTGTATATATGTGCCACATCTTCTTTATCCATTCATCTGTTGATGGACACTTAGGTTGCTTCCATGTCCTGGCTATTGTAAATAGAGCTGCAATGAACATTTTGGTATGTGCCTCTTTTTGAATTATGGTTTTTTCAGGGTATATGCCCATTAGTGGAATTGCTGGGTCATATGGTAGTTCTATTTTTAGTTTTTTAAGGAACCTCCATACTGTTCTCCATAGTGGCTGTATCAATTTACATTCCCACCAACAGTGCAAGAGGGTCCCCTTTTCTCCACACCCTCTCCAGCATTTATTGTTTGTAGATTTTTTGATGATGGCCATTCTGACTGCTGTGAGATATCTCATTGTAGTTTTGATTTGCATTTCTCTAATGATTAATGATATTGAGCATTCTTTCATGTGTTTGTTGGCAATCTATATCTTCTTTGGAGAAATGTCTATTTAGGTCTTCTGCCCATTTTTGGATTGGGTTGTTTGTTTTTTTGTTATTGAGCTGCATGAGCTGCTTGTAAATTTTGGAGATTAATTCTTTGTCAGTTGCTTCATTTGCAAATATTTTCTCCCATTCTGAGGGTTGTCTTTTTGTCTTTCTGTCTTTATGTCTTTTGTCTTGTTCCTTTGCTGTGCAAAAGCTTTCAAATTTCATTAGGTCCCATTTGTTTAGTTTTGTTTTTATTTCCATTTCTCTAGGAGGTGGGTCAAAAAGGATCTTGCTGTGATTTATGTCAGAGAGTGTTCTGCCTAGGTTTTCCTCTAAGAGTTTGATAGTGTCTGGCCTTACATTTAGGTCTTTAATCCATTTTGAGTTTATTTTTGTGTATGGTGTTAGGGAGTGTTCTAATTTCATTCTTTTACATGTAGCTGTCCAGTTTTCCCAGCACCACTTATTGAAGAGGCTGTCTTTCTCCACTGTATATTCTTGCCTCCTTTATCAAAGATAAGGTGACCATATGTATGTGGGTTTATGTCTGTTTATGTCTATTTCTATCCTGTTCCCTTGATCTATACTTCTGTTTTTGTGCCAGTACCATACTGTCTTGATTACTGTAGCTTTGTAGTATAGTCTGAAGTCAGGGAGCCTGATTCCTCCAGCTCCGTTTTTCCTTCTCAAGATTGCTTTGGCTATTCGGGGTGTTTTGTGTTTCCATACAAATTGTGAAATTTTTTGTTCTAGTTCTGTGAAAAATGCCAGTGGTAGTTTGATAGGGATTGCATTGAATCTGTAGATTGCTTTGGGTAGTATAGTCATTTTCACAATGTTGATTCTTCCAATCCAAGAACATGGTATACCTCTCCATCTATTTGTATCATCTTTAATTTCTTTCATCAGTGTCTTATAATTTTCTGCATACAGGTCTTTTGTGTCCTTAGGTAGGTTTATTCCTAGATATTTTATTCTTTTTGTTGCAATGGTAAATGGGAGTGTTTTCTTAATTTCATTTTCAGATTTTTTATCATTAGTGTATAGGAATGCAAGAGATTTCTGTGCATTAATTTTGTATCGTGCTACCTTACCAAATTCATTGATTAGCTCTAGTAGTTTTCTGGTAGCATCTTTAGGATTCTCTATGTATAGTATCATGTCATCTGCAAACAGTGACAGCAGTGAAGCCCTTTTAAAGAAGTCATCCTCAACCCTAAATCTGGATTGGATTTGTAAATATTAACATGTTTTCAGTTCTTTAATATATCATGAGTATATATGAAATGCTCTTATATATTTTGTGCTCTGCTAGAATTATCATGTAAAATCGGGTAAATGCATTTGGTTTGCTATAAAATTGTGATATCTTCTTCTTCTTTTTTTTTTTAAGTGAAAGAAGGTTTATTCAGGGAGAAACACACTCACTAGACAGAGGGTGGGCCATCTCAGAAGGCAAGAGGCACCAGGGTATGGGGTTGTCAGTTTTTATAGGGGTGGGTAATCATAGGTTGATGAGTGGAAGGAGTATTCCACCTATTTGGGGGAATGGGTGGGGATTTCCAGGAATTGAGCCACTGCCCATTTTTTTACCTCTTATTGTCGGCCTTGGAACTGTCATATGGGTGTGTCATTTAGTGCACTGATGTGTTACAATGACCATATACTGAGGCTCAAGGTTTGGTGGAAGACAATTTGTCCACCATCTTGGACCTAGCTTGTTCTAACCAATTTATGTCATGTCCTTGGGCTATGTCATTCTTTTTTTTTTTTCCTGTACGCGGGCCTCTCACTGTTGTGGCCTCTCCCGTTGCAGAGCACAGGCTCCAGATACACAGGCTCAGCGGCCATGGCTCACGGGCCCAGCCGCTCCGTGGCATGTGGGATCTTCCCGGACCGGGGCATGAACCTGTGTCCCCTAGCATCGGCAGGCAGACTCTCAACCACTGTGCCACCAGGGAAGCCCCATGTCATTCTTTAAAAGGTTGTGCCCTGCCCCCTTCCTGTCTCATTCCCCCCTCAGAGATTTTACTCCCATAATCTTATGGAAAGCAGAGGGGCAATGGTCTGTCATCTGTAGCTGCTTCAGGGCTGAGTAGGGGCATCAACCCTGCCTGTCAGGGAGTGAAAAATCTCTGGATGCCTGATCTAGGGGCCCCAGGAGCAGGACGGCTTCTTGTTTTAAGTTGACATGAGCTGGAATCATTGCATAGCCATCATCTTGATGTGGAACTGCTTCTGTAGCCTCCCTATGAATCTTCTTGAAGATGAAGCTCTTTTGGAACAGCATCAGAGTACAATAGTAACTGTCTATAAATGACAAAAGACTTAAAAGGTTAAATATCTGATTACAGTGTAATTGATAAAGAAGCTTGGTTACTGTTGTGACATAGAACATTTTAAGATAACAACTAGAACTATAGCATTATACCAGGACATATCCAAATTTTAGAACCTTTACATAATTTTTAGAATGTCTATATTAATAACATTCATCCATACAGTATTTTTTAAATAGTTTTATTGCTCTTGTGATAATGCTGTCTATGTAACTTAACATACTAAATAATACTAGTTAAATATTTCTCTCTGAGATGCCTCAGGGGCCCTCTAAAACACCCCAAAGTTAGTTGAAAGTCAAAAGAACTTTAATTAAAATTTGACATTTGGGAAGTTTGTCAAAAAGTTTTAAAACACTTGATCAAATAAAATCATTGGTCACTATGAGACAATACTTATTTCTTAACCGAAGTGTCAAGAGATCTCAAAAGCGAATACAGATTAAAGGCAAAGAAACTCACACAATCTGTTATCAAAAACGGCATAACTTTTCAGTATTTTTTCATTCCTCACACGTTCTTTTACTGAAAACACATATCTTACCTTCCTTATAAGTTTTTTCCTCATTGAGTTACTCCCATAACTAAATTTGCTAACAAATTTGCAATACATATAATAAGGTCTAGTAAATCTAGGTAGAACAGAAGTATTCTTTCTTTAAGTAAGTTTTTTTTTAATTATGTATTTTTTATTTATTTATTTTTGGCTGTGTTGGGTCTTCGTTGCTGCTCTCGGGCCTTCTCTAGTTGCGGTGAGTGGGGACTACTCTTCGTTGCGGTGCGCAGGCTTCTCACTGCCGTGGCTTCTCTTGTTGTGGAGCACGGGCTCTAGGCGCGCGGGCTTTGTAGTTGTGACACGCGGGCTCCGTAGTTGTGTCTCACGGGCTCTAGAGCGCAGACTCAGTAGTTGTGGCACACAGGCTTGGCTGCTCTGCAGCATGTGGGATCTTCCCAGAGCAGGGCTCAAACCCGTGTCCACTGCATTGGCAGGCGAATTCTTAACCACTGCACCACCAGGGAAGCCCACAACAGAAGTATTATACTTAACATTGATGACTCTAAAGACATGTCTATATTAATCAAACCAACAAGCTTAAGCTACCTTCAATACCAGATATCAGTTTAGTACTGAATATTTTACAGATAACATGAACCTGAAGTTCATTCTGGCCAGATTACTTTCTATTTCTAAGTATTTGTATAAGCACTTGATTTTCTTTAAGTCAACTAAATAGAGCTCTTTTATGAATTAATTTTTGGCAATACCATACAGCTACAGCACACACATAGATACATACAAACATACAAACAAACACAGAAGCCTCATAGTTCCCATTCCAAAATTTTAGCCAAGAGTCACGTACAGCATCAGTCTATAAAGGAGGTTGGATTAAAATTGGGTTTCTGGCAGGTGGAACAAATCAAGCTCACTTGTCTAGATGGCTAAACCCTTTTTACTAATATTTATGGAAAAGATACTTAAGATTTTTTTTTTTTTTTGCAATACGTGGGCCTCTCACTGTTGTGGCCTCTCCCATTGCAGAGCATAGGCTCAGCGAGCCCGCTCCGTGGCATGTGGGATCTTCCCTGACCGGCGCACGAACCCATGTCCCCTGCATCAGCAGGCAGACTCTCAACCACTGCGCCACCAGGGAAGCCCGATACTTAAGATTTTTATTTGTCCATGACAAGTTCCAAATTATTTACCCCCTTTTTCAAAATTTGCATTTTAAAAAGATGGCAGAGATAAGGGTTCCTGGAAAAAAACAGGTAGGATATTTGCATCTCAAAGGCACAGGTAAGTTCCTCCTTTGTTTCCCCTTTGTTTAATACTTACAAGCCTCTTCAGATAAATAGGGAAGGTTTGGGGAGTGGTAAAAGGATTGTGAGTTTTGGATTTGTTTTTTGGAGCTACATCTCTGGTCCTGTAAAGACTACATTTGTAAAATTAGGACAGGTGTTTTTTTTTTTAAAGAATTGGGCGGCTACCTCAATGATATTGAAGGACTGCTATACATTTACCTATGTTGAGGTATGTTTTACTTTCCTCATTTAGTTTAGGGGAGAAGTCCTTCTGCCAAATTTCTATCAGGTATGGTTAGCTTAGTCAGACCAGTGGCCTCCCATTTTGGTACTCTATTTACAAACACTTCTGGTCATCCTCCCTGGGTTTAAGAAATTTTTAAATTATGGCCCTCAGTCAGGCCTTTGATCTGAGGCGGCTTGCCTACGGCCTCACGTGATTGCATTTTTAAAGGTAGCTGGACAATTTCTAGCCCACGTTTTTTTCTTTTTTTTTGGTCCATTCCATTCCTACCATGTAAGCACCCTCAGCTTGAATTTTATAAGCACACAGAGTGGAGGCATTCATGGCATTTCAGTGTCTGGATCTGTCCAGTCAAAGGCAGAGAGATACTGGGGTGCAGGGGAATGCAGAAGAAAGCAACCTTTAGTTCTAGAACTATGAACTAGTTTAACAGCCCATAGTTTAAAAGCTTAGATGGAGTGGAATGGAGATCTCCTCTCGCTGGGACTGAGGTAGATTCCTCTGACCAAGAGCAATTGTTTTTCTTGGTGGGTGCTATCTCTGTGAGGATCTCCAGCTTGGATTATTGTCGGGAATTTAGTGAGCAAGTCCCTTGCCAACAAGGGGAGGGAGCACTCAGGCATGAGCAGAAACTGATGTGCAAAGGTAAAATTTCCTAGCAAGCAGTTGAGGGGAGGAGTGAATCACTGGTTTGGGGCTTTCCATCAATCCCTGTTATTATACAGCTTGTGGAGGACAAGGGTCCAGGGAAATCAGTCACCACAGAGTAGGCGGCCCAGGTATCTAATAAGAAAATAACTTTCCTACCTTCCATGTCAAAGGTTACCCGAGGCTTCTCCGGAGAAATGACCAGGTGTCCTTTGGGAGCCAGGGAGGGTCCCAGGCCCCATCAGTCTTCGATCCTCTTGGCCATCATTGCTTTGGGAGCTCCGAGTCCCCTTCGGGACTGGGAGCAGTTCTGCTTCCAGTGACCCTCTCATTCACACTTAAAACAGATGCTTTTTGGCAAGATAGTGACTCTGATCCAGCATTCCTGGATCCTGTCCTCACCATGGGTCTTCGCAAGGAATGGTAACCCTGAGGTGGTGCAGTGGTTAGGGCTGCTGCCAATTGCTCTGCTTTTTGCTGTTGTCCCTGAATCCTTTTTGCCTCTCTATTGTTAAATACTCCAAAGGCCAAATCCATGAGCTGATTTATGGGGGTCTGGTGTCTCCAGCTCCTCGGATGCGGCATCAGGGGTAAATGGTCTGGAAGACTGTCCCCCCTCACAATTGGGGGAGATAGGAGTTCACGGTAGACCTCTCGGGGAGGTGGACTCATAAAGAGATCATCTAAAACATTTGGCTCCTGTGAAGAAGGCACTTTGAAAGGGGTGTGAGCCAGGTACACCCGGCAGTTCTTTAGACCTGGATTATGGAATAGAGTCATGAACATTTGGATGTATGGGACTTCCCCCCATTTACCTTTCCTTTTACAAAATAGGTCCAGTTGCAAGATGGTATTGTAATTCAATGACCCAATTTTTTTTTGGCCAGATCACTTCGTCCCCTAGTTTGTACTGGGACCATACAGTATTGCAAAAGAAAATTAATTTTTTTCTTAAACCATCCTGTCTAAATTTTCCCCAGTTAGTTAATATGCATCTGTAGCAGGGAGAGCCAAATCAGACTACATGTTGGATCTGTTTCATTTACTTTATCTTTTTATTTATTTATTTGATGTTTATTTTTACTTTTATTTTTGGCTGCATTGGGTCTTTGTTGCTGCGTATGGGCTTTATCTAGTTGCGGCGAGCAGGGGCTAGAGCAGGGGCTACTCATCGTTGCAGTGCGTGGGCTTCTCATTGCAGTGGCTTCTCTTGTTGCATAGCAAGGGCTCTAGGCGCGCAGGCTCAGTAGTTGTGGCTCAGGGCTCTAGAGCGCAGGCTCAGCAGTTGTGGTGCACTGGCTTAGTTGCTCTGCGGCATGTGGGATCTTCCCGGACCAGGGCTCAAACCCATGTCCCCTGCATTGGCAGGCAGATTCTTAACCACTGTGCCACCAGGGAAGTCCTGTTTCTTTTACTTTAACCTTTGCTTTCTGCTGCTTTTTTCACTAAAAGGATACTGTCTATACATAATGGCCTGCCTTGGGGAACCCTGCCCCTCTGCCTGAATGTTAAACCAAAGTGCCTTTGTTCAGGGAAACATCCAGTCCCTGTTCCACTTGTGGATGGCTACAAGAAAGAAGAAATTAACACGTCCCCTCCCCGAGACTGGCCATTCCAGGTGATATTTGCAGAACTTATGGCCTTTTTACTTTATTTCCTCATCTCCTTCCCTTCTCTGTGCTATAAAAGAAACTGGCATCCAAACCACGGTAAGATGGTTATTTTGAGACTTTAGTCTGCCATCTTCTTGGTTTGCCGGCTTTCCGAATAAAGTCGTATTCCTTGTCTCAATACCTCATCTCCCATCTGTTGGCCTGTCGTGCAGCGGGCAGGGCGAGCTTGGACTCGGTAACACATCCTAGCAGCGAATCCTTCGGGATGCTTGTAGTTGCCCCCATTTTTTTATTGGGATGTCCTGATAAGATGGGAGTCTGATGGATACCGGCCAGGTGGTAGTTATTTGTCCTGACATTCTCCTAGTGTCAACAGTGGGGTCCCTGTGAGCACCCGAAATCTGCCTGGTTGGTGAGCCTGAGTAGGCCCTTTGGATTAGTCAAGGAAAGGAACAAAAGCCAGTGGGAGAAAAAGCAACCAGAGTCCCAGGGCCTAAATCCTTCAGAGAGGGAGGGAGGAGACCTAGGCCCTGAGCCAACTAAATGGATTAACTTTATCAATTAAACAAAAGAAAAACAAATAGAAGGGTAGGGCTGAAGGGCCACAAGGCAGTGATAACAATACAAGGTAACAGCTCCCCTCAGGATATGGTCCTTTTGATGTTGAGGAGGGCTTACCTCTCCACAGAAGTAAAGGAGGCAACACCCAACGTGCTGGCAAAGCCAGCTGGGAGGCTCAAGGATCAGTAGACAGTCCAAGAAGTCAGGAGAGAAGGAGGATAATAAGAGAAATCCAGGACAGAAGGGAAGGTGTACAGCCATGATGCTTCCTAAGAGAGATTTGTAAGCCTGCTGAGAAAGGTGCTCACCCACTACCTCCGCTGAGGGGTTGATAAAGTCTGCTTGGGACCCCCACAAGAGAAGTGCTTATGCACACTTCTGCTCAGGGGTGTCTGTGTGATATCTTCTCAATACTTCAAAAGATGCAAATACAAATTAATGTTTAATATAAGGTTTAGATATAAAATTACTGCATTATATCTAAGACATTGAGATTTGGTTTAAAGTAGATATTTAATCACAGTGCAACTGAAAAGCAGGCATTGAAGGCTTAGACCATTAAAGCTTTAAAGTTTTTAATTAACAGTGGCCTTGAGAATTAATTATATCTGACCATACAAGATATCCAGTACCTTGATGTTATCCCTGAGAATTAAATATGTGCTATAAGGGGAAATAGATTGTTTCAGTGTTTCAAACAATTGTATTCTTCATTGGTGTTGAGGTTGGAGCATTCCTTATGACACTGGGAACAAAGATCTAACGGGAAAGTCTTGTTTTCAGTGAGGTGTTTTTTCTTTTTCTTTTTTTTTAGATTTAATTAATTAATTTTTGGCTGCTTTGGGTCTTCGTTGCTGCACATGGGCTTTCTCTCTAGTTGCTGTGCGTGGGCTTCTTATTGCAGTGGCTTCTCTTGCTGCGGAGCACGGGCTCTAGGCGCGCGGGCTTCAGTACTTGTGGCTTGCGGGGTCTAGAGCGCAGGCTCAGTAGTTGTGGCGCATGGGCTTAGTTGCTCCGTGGCATGTAGGATCTTCCTGGATCAGGGCTAGAACCCGTGTCCCCTGCACTGGCAGGCAGATTCTTAACCACTGCACCACCAGGGAAGTCCCCAGCGTGTTTTTTCTTAAGGAATAGATGCTTGTCCTACTTTAAATAATGGGAACTTTAAGCATATCTGTGGAAATAAGAAAACGAGGAATCTTACATGTTGGAACCCAGGAAGAGCTGTTCTTATTGTTCTTACTAATTCTTATTGGGGAGAGATAGGCTTTCAGAGATTTGAATATGTTTTTGGGAACTGAAGGTTCTTCTAGGTCTGAGTTTTCTCATTGTCTCACCCCCAACAAGCAGTTTCTCATCCCTGTGGTTCTAGCGTGTGAATGTAGTTCAGAGAGGAGCGTTTACTGGTCCAGTTCACTACTACCGCTCCCGGTGAATAAACTTTTGCACCAGCCAGACCACTGGCCAGCCTAGAAATTGTTATTCTTGGCGTCAGATACTTACTCCTGGTGTGTCAGCTGTGGATGGGGCACTGGGGTCTCGGGGTAGAGCACACTGCCACCTATGAGATGGAATCGCCTTAGTCCCCCTTCCAATCCCTGTTCTTCCTCAGGAAAGTCTTTTCCAGGAGTGGTTGTAGGGAGTGGTAGGTATTTGAGGTTTGTCTAGCATATTGCTTATTGGTTTAACTGCATAGCATAATTTATATATTTAAACGCACGTATAAATTAAAAGCCAATTCACTAACTGGGAATGTAGGACGTACATGACATCCCTAGTACTTATTCATCTTATAACTAGAAGTTTGTACAGTCATCCCTCAGTATCTGAAGGGGTTTAGTTCCAGGAACCCCCAGGATACCAAAATTCCCAGATGGTCAAGTCCCTTATATAAAATGGCATAGTATTTGTATATAACCTCTCCTCCCAATATACTTTAAATCATCTCTAGGTTATTTATACCTAATACCATGTAAATGCTGTGTTAATAGTGTAAATACAATGTAAATAGTTGCCAGGTGCAGGGCAAATTCAAGTTTTGCTTTTTGGAACTTTTTGGAATTTTTTTTGCCAATATTTTCGACCCATGGTTGATGAATTCTCAAATGCAGAACCTGTAGATAGGAGGGCCCACCATGCCTTTTGACCACCTTCCAATTCCCCCTCCCCCACCTCCTGAAGTTTTGGGTATTTAATAACACTTTTGTAGCCTGACCTTTACTCTTTACAAGGATTCAAGCTATTTGTTTTTGTGATTCTATCGCCTTCTGCAGAAATGAAGCTGTTGTCATTTCGGGAAGGAAACTTGCTGAGCAGATCAAGCAGGAAGTGCGGCAGGAGGTGGAAGAGTGGGTGGCGTCAGGCCACAGACGGCCGCACCTGAGAGTCGTCCTGGTTGGTGAGAATCCTGCAAGTCACTCCTATGTCCTCAACAAAACCAGAGCAGCTGCCGATGTGGGTATGTGTCACTCTCAGACCCCGACTGCTACATTGAGACTTATCTGAGGCAAACTCTACTGCACTTTATGATTCCTTTTTCCGATTAGAAAACCCAGGCAGAGGAGGCTAATGTGATTGAACTGTATCCAAATATTTGTCATAAAGAAATCAGGCTGTCTATTGGGGAGGCTTATAGACTAGGATAGCAGGAGTATGGTTGGTATTCTTGGTGTCTTCTGGAATGTAATCTAAATTCTGTTCTAGTCTAACATTTGATAGGTGACCTTGAACACAGTTTACATCTGCTTTCCTTGAGCAATAATGAGTCTGAATGAGGTGTTTGAGCATTTGGTTGAGGAGACCTCAATGATGTGGCGTAGAACACAGTCATGGATTTGAAGGAAATGACTCTGACTTCTTTGAAACAGCCTTTGATTTCTCCACCAGTTGGTTCCAAAGCCAATTAAATCAGCAGTTTAGAAGTGGTTGGAGATTTGAGTGCAGAAGGCACAGGTCTGAGTGATGGGAGGTTTGTGTTCTAGGTCTCGCTATACTGCAGACTCTGTGTGGCCACAGACCAGAGGTGGGTAGGCTCAGCTGTGCCGTTGCCGGCTTATCTGTGGGTCAGTGGTCTGAGAACTGTGTGCCTGCCCTTCTGAAGGGCTGTAAAACCACTGGCGTGTCTGGCCAGTGTTACTGGACTGTGAGCCCTTGGTATACTCTGTTCTTTATCACTGAGGAATGAAGCCTCCTGCCCTTTTCATTGAAAGACCTTTAGAACCTCTAGAAAATAGTAAGCCATGGCTTTCTAAGACATTGGGATGGGAGGTAGTGTGATACAGTGGAAAGAACATGGACTTTGGAACTGGAAAGATTGTCACCAGCCAGCTTGTGTTTCAATTTCACTGAGCCTTGTCTATAAAATGAGGTTGATGAGGATTATGTAGTATGATATATAGACAGTATCAAGCTAGGGGGAAGGGTAAGCTGGGACAAAGCGAGAGAGTGGCATGGACATATATACATTACCAAACGTAAAACCGATAGCTAGTGGGAAGCAGCCGCATAACACAGGGAGATCAGCTAGGTGGTTTGTGACCACCTAGAGGGGTGGGATAGGGAGGGTGGGAGGGAGGGAGACGCAAGAGGGAAGAGATATGGGGATATATGTATATGTATAGCTGATTCACTTTGTTATAAAGCAGAAACTAACACACCATTGTAAAGCAATTATACTCCAATAAAGATGTTAAAAAAGAAAAGAAAAGAAATTATCAAGCTAGTATTCTTTAGTGTTTGTATTTGGGAAGTTACTTAAGTTTACTTGTGAGCCGATTCAAGCTTTCCAGCTACCAGGGTGGGTGTGATGATAAAAAGCCTCGCTGGTAGCATGGCAGACAATGTAGCATTGTCTCAATAAATGCGTCTTTTTTTCTTACCTTGAAATTTTCTTATAGGAATCAACAGTGAGACAATTGTGAAACCAGCTTCAATTTCAGAGGAAGAACTGTTGAATTTAATCAATAAACTAAATAATGATGATAACGTAGATGGCCTCCTTGTTCAGCTGCCTCTTCCAGGTGAGATTTGGACACCACCATTTAAAATGATTTCTGGGGATTTCCCTGGTGGTCCAGGGAGTAAGGCTCTGTGCTCCCAATGCAGGGGAGTTCGATCCCTGTCAGGGAACTAGATCCCGCATGCCGCAACAAAGATCCCGCATGCCGCAACAAAGATCCCGCATGCTGCAACTAAAGATCGCGCATGCTGCAAGGAAGATCCCGCATGCTGCAACTAAGACGCGGTGCAGCCAAATAAATAAATATTTTAAATGATATCTGAGGAATGGAGAGTCTTGTTTACTTTATACAACTGGTCCCTTGTGTGGATTTGATATAAAGTGGAGGTAAACTCAAGAGAGAGAGTATGTTATTAGATATGGGACAGACCTACTCAGAATACCAATTACTCCTTGATTTGATATTGAGGTCTTAAAGCAAAGGACCGTGGAAGGAAGCAGTTGTACAACAGGACACTGGCTTTGATCTTGGCATTTGGCTTTGCTCGATGTGTGTTCCTTATATGCAGATGAAGAAATAAGTCATGGGGGCGAGCTGTAAAAGCGGAATAGGTTTTTGTGGCAAACCAGGTAAGCTGGAGTCAAGCAGTGCTAACTACGTAACAGTGACTTAAGACCACCGCTCTGATTTCTTTTTCAGAGCACATTGATGAGAGAAAGATCTGCAATGCTGTTTCTCCAGACAAAGATGTTGATGGCTTTCATGTAATTAACGTAGGGCGAATGTGTTTGGACCAGAATTCCATGTTACCAGCTACTCCATGGGGTGTGTGGGAAATAATTAAGCGAACTGGTAGGTATATCCGTCTCAGTATTATCAAGGCAGTACTTACAAATGGTAAAAATTCATGCAAAGAGTGGAAACTCCCACCCCACAGCCTCTAGTCCTGCTCCCCAGAGCCTAACTCCTTTAGCAGTTGCCTACAACTGTTTTTGCTGTTTAATCCAGAAACTTCTGAGGGAAACTTAAGCTTTAATAGTGGTGACTGTGCACACTCATAACATTTTGCAGCTTTTAATGTTTTTAAAAGCTGCAAAATGTTTTAAAAGCTTTTAAAAGCTTTTAAAAGCTTTTAAAATGTTTCCTTTTAGCTTTTGCTCTGTGTAGCGAGTGACAGTCCAGTTGACTGATGAGGCAATAAGCTTAGTGAATTCCTTCATTATCACAATTAGAGTCACATCCTAGGCCATCAGCCTTCCTTTTCCTTAGGTGCTCTTTCTAAGATAATTAGGCACTATCTTAAATGCAAATATATTTATTTTTCATAGGTATTCCAACCCTGGGGAAGAACGTGCTTGTGGCTGGAAGGTCAAAAAACGTTGGAATGCCCATTGCAGTGCTGCTGCACACGGATGGGGCGCACGAACGTCCCGGAGGTAAGGGTTTTACTCCCAGGGATGAGTCCTCTTCTCCCTTACGAGAGACAAGAAACGCTTGAGAGACTGCCCTGTGGATGTTTGGAAGTGTTAACTTTGTTAAACTTTGTTTTTGTTGTAATTTTGTTAATAGGTGCTTGGGGAGTAATCTTTGTAGGAGAAGCTGTATTCAGTGTCACTTGAAAGTTCATTTATATTCACTAGTATGGAACTAGTTCAGAGATAGATATGCCTCAGAAATTTGAGTTTTGAGTATAAGCATGGTTGTAGACAATTAGAATTTCCAGTTATGGCTTTGATAGTTGGAGCTAAGATGTAGAACTTATTCAAAGTTAGTGTCCTGTTCTGTGCCATTTGGTAGAAAAAAATCTTAGACCAATGCAAAGGATTGAATTGATATTACTGTAATGTGTCATCATTGTGTCAAGTTCTATTTGAGAAAAAGCTTCAAATCAGAGTTAATGTGATTATCATAATATGACTATACATGATTATATCAGAAATAATGTCAAAACTAAATATTTCCAGGTATCTTTCAGCACACGTTTAAGAAAAATCCTTGAGTAATCCTAATGATATTTTGTTTAGAAAGACTGTTAAATAGGATAAGGAATAAATCTAAAGATGTATGACTCCAAAGGGTGGAGCTAGAACTAACAGGTAAAAGTTACAAGAAATTGAGTATTTGGTTTTTTGTTTGTTTGTTTGGGTTTTTTTTGCGGTACGCGGGCCTCTCACTGCTGTGGCCTCTCCCGTTGCGGAGCACAGGCTCTGGACGCGGAGGCTCAGCGGCCATGGCTCACGGGCCCAGCCGCTCCGCGGCATGTGGGATCTTCCCAGACCGGGGCACGAACCCCGTTTCCCCTGCATCGGCAGGTGGACTCTCAGCCACTGCGCCACCAGGGAAGCCCTGAGTATTTGTTTCTTTTAAAAAAGGACAAGTGGCTGCCCAGAAAGTATGGCACAGGAACTGTCAATTATTTTTTCAGAGATGTTGAATTTCTGGCATGTTTTGCCTAGTTGAGATCTCATCCAATCCCAGCTTTGATTCGGAAATATTTTTTAACTCATAGGTGATGCCACTGTCACAATATCTCATCGATATACTCCCAAGGAGCAGCTGAAGAAACATACGGCTCTTGCAGATATTGTGGTCTCTGCTGCAGGTAAGAGCACCAGGGAAGGGGCGGGAGCACGTCTCCTCAGAGGGTGAAGATGGGACTCTCATCTTCGAATTTGCCTGCTGCACTGCCGTTCCATTCATTATTCCCCTAGGATTGATAATGTGAGCTGCTTACAAACATGAGGAGAGAGTCGTGGTTGGAATACTGATTTTTGGCATTCCATTATAGATTTGATGGATGAATGTTTTTTCTACAGCCTGTTTACTATATGAAGTTTAAATGTTTCCTTTGTTAATAGTTGTTATAGGTTTTTGTAAAACAAGCTAATTCGTTCTTCCAGGTCTCTTGAAATTGAAAGTAGATAAGAATCTTATCTAAGAATCTTCTAAACCGATCATTCCTATCTCCATCTCTAGGCATTCCAAATCTGATCACAGCAGATATGATTAAGGAAGGAGCAGCTGTCATTGATGTGGGAATAAACAGAATTCAAGATCCCATAACTGCTAAACCCAAGTTGGTTGGAGATGTGGATTTTGAAGGTAAATGGTATAATTTTTTTTAAATATAAAAGTCAATAAATACTATCGTTATTGGACATTTAGGGCAGACTATTTTAACTTTTAAAGTTATGTTACCTTGGTAATACCATTTAAAATGCTTTCCATGAGATGTGGATTTTGAAGGTAAATGGTATAATTTTTTAAAAATATAAAAGTCAATAAATACTATCGTTATTGGACACTTAGGGCAGACTATTTTAACTTTTAAAGGTATGTTACCTTGGTAATACCATTTAAAATGTTTTCCATGAGAATTAATTAAGAAAAATCTTTTTAACAATTACAGTCATTCTAGAATTATTTTAGGTGTTTGTATCATCAAATTATGGAGAACAGATAAAGAGTTTTCAGAGAATTGTTTTGTTTTTTTCCGCTTAGGTCTATTTTATAATTAAAACAACTTCAAAACTTTTAACAAGTCTGAAAATTTAATGAAGTGATATTCCTAAACTATTGAGTCTCCTAAAAAGTGTTACAGATTTCTCATTTTCATACTGGGAGGAGAGATCACAGACCTGACATGTTAAAAGTATGGGACAGAGCCAAATTGCTAAAATTTTGGAATTTGCTAGTAGATTTCTCCTTTCAGTTCTGATTTTATCTGAATTTTATGCCAATAATCCTATTTCTAGCTTTCTGTTTCTTCTAAAGCAGTCAGACCCAAGCCTAGGTATCTAAGTATTTTTCCCTTTAGATTGGAGTAAAAAAAATCTTACTTTTTACTTTCCAGAAAATTACTTTGCTTGATGCTTTGGGCAAACAGTATAGTTAAATAAATAGGATAAAATTAAGAAAATATTGTAGGCAGGTATTAATTGAAGTAATGCTTATTATTATTATAGTTACACTTCCCATACAGTTAACCTACTGAGATGTTTCTTTTTAAGTTGATTTAATATGGAGGAAAAGTATGGCTGGTAAATTATAGGTTATTTAGATATATTCACTGAACAACTCTGCTTATTATATGTGTGTTATTGATTTATTTATTTTTGGCCACTCCACACAGAATGCGGGATCTTAGTTCCCCCACCAGGGATCGAACCCGCGTCCCCTGCAGTGGAAGAGCAGAGTCCTAACCACTGAGCTGCCCGGGAAGTCCCTATATGTGTGTTATTTTATATTAGTATGTTCAAAAGCCTTTACTCTTGAGTAATGTAGCTGTGATTTTTTAAATGAGTTTGAGGCTTATGAAGATGCTTATGTATTTTATTGCTTTTTCTTTGAATGCTTCTTCCATGATAAAGTACATACAGTTCCTTTGCCATAATTAAAGCAGTCTGCCTGTCTTATTTCTATGTAGGAGTCAGGAAGAAAGCCGGTTACATCACTCCAGTCCCTGGGGGTGTTGGTCCCATGACAGTGGCAATGCTAATGAAGAATACCATTATTGCTGCAAAAAAAGTGCTGAGGCTTGAAGAGCGGGAAGTACTGAAGTCTAAGGAGCTTGGAGTAGCAAGTAATTAACTAGTGCGTCTTCTGTGTCATGAACAGCACGCCAAGCTAGTTCACGAGGAAAACCAGGCCAATAGAAATGCAATATTTATTCTACTTAAATGGTTTAAAACAATGCTTTCTATTTATTTGTAAGCTTAAATGGGTGGGTGTTTGCACACATAGCCCTGCAGTTACCCACCAGGGAACATGCCACTATCGTGCTGGGTCATGGGATCCAGCCAAGAGAAGCCATTAACCTACTGATTAACAGGGGGACACTGTCACACTGAGAATGGCTGCCTAACTTTGTCAACCACTTCGGTTAAATTTGTCTTTATTAGGAGGACAGCTATGCTTACCACCATACCACCAACGCTGCACAAATTTGTCTTTTCTACGATTGCATTTCCCAAGTGCTATTCCAATAATGAGTTGATGCTCACTTTAGGTTCCAAACCTTTTGAGTTCAACTGGTCAAACCAAAGGAAAAATGTTGCAAGAGAAAATTAGGGAAAAGGTAAAAAAGAAAGAAATGATGGTAGTTGAGTAGAAAAAAAATTACCCTAATTTAATATATGTATTGATTGATAACCAGAAGAAAAACTACATGTTAATAGTCTCCTAAGCTGTCATTTTGTAGCTTAGTCATTGGGAAAATGTTTGGGGTTGTTTCATTTGCTATTAGCTCTCGTTTTATGTTCGTTACCATCCCTGAGGTTTCCCCATTTTTAGTTTTCTAGGATTGAAAGGCTTATTTTATAAATTATTCATGTGTGTTGTCATATTTGACTTTCCTACATCCTTAAACTTCACTGTCAAATTTTTATACTGTTGGGGGTGTCTGTATGGTTTCTTTAGTGTATCTTGAAACCTGTATTTGGAAAACATAACTTGGGCTTAATGATCATTAGGGCAGCTTGTATAAGTGTGCAACTTACTTTTCCACCAAAGAACTGTCAACAGCTGCCGGCTTTTCTCTGATGCACCTGTTGGCTTTTCTTGATTGATTTTTGAGAACTTGAGTTAATACTGAATTTAATCAGACTTTCTGATTAAAGGACTTTTTCCCTTCATTTTGTTTTTTTAAATAAAACACTTCTGACTGGTATAGAATGAGTTTCTGAAATACTGTATCTTTCTGCTACTATCTTGTTGTGACCTAATTTTTCTCATTGGATGTAATCAACCTAAATATTCCTATATTTGGTAATACCCAATCCAATGCCTTAAACAAATTGGTTTAAAGAGCTGTGGAGAAATCAGCCTAGTCCTTTTAATCTTACATCCCCAAAGGTTGTGCCAAGCCAGGAGTTTAATGTGTAAGATTCATTTAAGTGGTTAGTCTTGTTCTGATTATTTTCTAAACCATATGTTCAATTTACACAGGACTTCTTGATGTGCTTTGCCAAGCCCCCCCGCCATATATATAAATTTTTTTCGTGTGTCTGTGTTTAAAGCATTAGTTTGATTGCACAGATTGAAAGGTATTTGCTGTGGCACATTTGCAGCGAGGATAGGTCCAGTGTATTCTGCTCAAGGGCTAGGTATTTGGCTTTCATGCAGGCAGAAACAACTCCTGTTCCAGGCAGCTTGAGGCAGAGAGGAAGGAGAGCAATGCAGAGCTGACCTTCTCCCCCTCCTTGTTCATGTGCCGCCTTTATGCTTTTTCTTATACATTTATTTATTTTATTTATTTGTTTTGGGCTGTAGTGGGTCTTCGTTGCTGCGCACGCTTTCTCTAGTTGTGGTGAGTGGGGGCTACTCTTCATTGCAGTGCGTGGGCTTCTCATTGCGGTGGCTTCTCTTGTTGTGGAGCACGGGCTCTAGAGCACAGGCTCAGTAGTTGTGGCACACGGGCTTAGTTGCTCCGCAGCATGTGGGATCGTCCCTGACCAGGTATCGAACCCATGTCCCCTGCATTGGCAGGTGGACTCTCAACTACTGCGCCACCAGGGAAGCCCGTCGCCTTTACGCTTTTGATAGTTTTCTGGAGATGAAGAGGGGTGATAGTTGCTAGAGATATTTTTGCAAGTGAGGTGTAGTTCCTGTACATCAGCCATGCGTGCTGACTCACCCAAATTATTAAACATGGAGCGAGACGAGCAGACAGGATTAAGTTTTATTGAACTGTAGTTACAAGTTATTGTTACTGCATGGAGAAGTACCAATATGTCAACCTATTAAAAGCTATAGAAATTAAAATGTTCATGTGTATGTGTGTGTGTGTGTGTGTGTGTGCGTGTGCGTACAAAATGCAAATGACAGGCAATGTGAAAATTACGGTGATCAGTTTACAACAACAAAAAATTAACATTCTAGTTTTCCAGCTTGTTTGATTAATCAAGCACATTTACTCCTGAATCCACAACATTTCTACAATTCAATTTGGACAAAATGCTATTGGAAATCAGCCAGTTTTTAAAACTGAAATGTTAAGGGTAGATTGTTAGCTCTCCCAAAATTGGTGCAGATGAAGACAAAGAATTTATACTTAAGCTCAGGCAATGGTTCTGGATTAGTGAGCAGCTAATTAATTCTGCTGCTCTCAGTAGAAGTGGTGGAGGTTTAGAGCTTTACCTCATGGCAGTATCCTTGGAAGGGCGTTCTGAGATTTAATTTAATAAACACTGAGAGCTTTCTATGGACCAGGCACTGTACTGGGTCTGGGGATTATAGAGGCAATTAACTGTCCCTGTACTCAAGGTGGTTAATGATCTAGTGTCATTTGTCTTTAAAAAATAGAAAGGGATAAAGAAAAAGCACCTGCATTTGTCATCTTGAGTAAATGTGGTAACCGTAACCAAAGTGATTTACTCAAGATTCAAATCCACAGTTTTTTTGGAGAAGGTAAATGTCAGATGCCTTGTGGCTATTAGGCACACAGTAGGTGGTAAATAAACATGGTTGGTGTTTGTTAAATGTGACTTGAAGATAAGAAGACTGATCTTAAGTTTCATGAGGAAAAGAGTTTGCTTCACTATTAACAGGTTTTAAATCTACCCAATTTGTTTCTAATTATTCCTTTAAAGTACTAGTCTGACTAGTATTGCAGAGTTTTAATCTTCTAAAATTTCACATGAGCCCTGCCTAATATGCAATATTAATGTGAATGCAAGTTTGACTTTGGGAATCAGGCCATTGAAAACTTTCAGGAAAGACCTACCCAAATGCATAATGAAATGTGATTCTGGGCTTTAAAAACCAGTGATACTAATTTAAAGGATCATTTTGTTGATTTGCCATGTGATTTGAGGTTTCATTTTAACAGGAACTATTTTGTTTTTAAAATATCCACTCAAACATGTTGGTTCTTTCATTTCCAGACTTTTAGAAATAGGTTTCAATCTGGAAAAGCCCCAGTCACACTTCTGTGCTGGAACAAGACTCATAATGCAGATAGTTCAAACTTGTCATATGAC
This sequence comes from Delphinus delphis, assembly GCF_949987515.2. Lineage (NCBI taxonomy): Eukaryota > Metazoa > Chordata > Mammalia > Artiodactyla > Delphinidae > Delphinus > Delphinus delphis. The sequence goes on along the minus strand of NC_082694.2, from coordinate 27,041,548 downwards.
CCTTAGAAAACTGAATTGGATGGAGAGATAAGAGGTCCTTTTTAGCATTTCTTAATATGCAAAATTGCAAAACAAATTTTCCAACCTTGGTCTATTAAAGTATGAGTATTTTAAGTTGTTTTAAGACCATCTAGATCATTTAAAATCTCAGCTTTTAAAAAAAAATCTTAACTGATATTTGTTTTAAATAAAAATTGAGTAGTGCCCCTTTATCTTAGCTACAGTTTTGAGAGAAAGCATTTTTTCATTTCAAAAGAAATGTTATAATTTCTATGCTGGACTGCATTTTAAAATAAGGTGTAACATTTAGCTTTAGTTATTTTCATAACTACAGAGGGAAGTAGAGGGCTTTGCATATAAGTAGTACTTTTCATCAACAGCTCTCCAGTTTTCTATCAAGCAGAATGACTCCCTCTGTTTGGTAAATAAGGAAACAGGTTTGGAAAAGTGAAGGGTTTTGGCCCAGACCCTCACAGTGAAGACTAAACAAGGCCCTCACTCTGTGCCCCGTCCGTCCTCCTAGAGGGTGGTCTCGCTGTCAGCTTCTCTTCCATATCTTTCCATGTCTGTGAAGTCACAGTCTGGCTCCATCTCTATCTTCACCTGTGGCACCATGAAGACTGGGCTCTGTGAGTAGCTGAAGGCAGGTGAAGCTGGACAGGAGATTTTGAAGTGCAGGGTGATGCTGAATGAGAAAAAGAAGAGGGAAGAATGATTTATCTAGGATTTGGTATTTTTTAATGCTATCCCCCAGAACAGAGTTCTAGTGCAAATAGTTCTGTCTTTGCTTTTGAACTCTTAACACATCATAGGAACTAGCAGTATCCTATCTGCTTGGCCTTCAGCTGTCTCAATGACTGGTCTCACTCTTTTTCGACCTATTTATCACATTGCTGCCAAAGTGAACTTTTTGGATCATGAACCTGACTGTGGTTCCCCACTGTTCAAAGGACAGAATTCAAGCTCCTTAGCCTGGTGAGACAAGAGCCTTCTTTGCTCAAACTTCTGCCTGCTTGCTGTTTGCCCCATCCATCCTGGGTTCTTTGCCCTGTGTCTGTGTGATATTTCAGGCCTTTTCTCCATACCTGCAGCGCCTTCTTTTCTCTCTTTTTTCTTTGACTCTGCACATCTGGAAGACTCCTATTTATTGTTCCCAGATTCTCTGGGTAAGGCAGATTCCTCCTGTAGATGCCTGTCCTTTCCCTTATGTGTGCTCCGTTCTTGGCATGTGGTACACATGCCTGTCTTTCTATATTCCCAGAGGTTAAGCATCGTGCCTGGTAGACCATGGATGCTTAATCTTTGTTAAACCAGCTCATGTTGCTGAGTTTTTTCCTCACTGAAATGGAATCCTGCTATTTAGTTGTCTTTACTTCTAGGTACTCTCACAGATTCAGTAAAACACCAGCATAGTTGGGAGGTGCCGTCACTAGTCACGAAATTGTCTGCATTTCTGGCCTTGTCCCCTGCTTTGTGTACTTTAACAGGTTTTTGGAAGTGTCCTATCCTGGACCAAATTCTCTCTCCATTAACTGAAATTAGAGCATTAAGAGGTTTCATTTTGTGTAGCCTACCTTAAAATGAAAGTAAGATAGACAGTGCTTTTCTCTTAACACATATATTTATAAAGATCTGTGGCATTAAGGGCATAGGAGCCCTGACTGGGGAGGGGGGATGAGAAGGCAGGCAGAGATGTCATTTGGACATGCGACACAGTAGTGCTGCTTAGGGAGGCTTATTACCCTGGTGATAAATCTCTTCTCATCCTGGCAATGTGGTAACAGCTTTGACATATAGCTCAGAAGATCCTGTACATGTTTCCTAAAATCTCTCAGGTGAGTCCCATCTCCGTCTGCAGCCAGCTACCTCTAGTCCTGGGATAGCCCGTGCTTTCACTGTCAGATGTAGCACAGTGATTCTTGTCCAGCTTAGGGCACACTGTAGGAGTGGGACTGCCCCCACCATCTTCCCTAGTAATGACTGAGGCAGACTTTCTTGCCTCTGAATTCCTCTTTTCTATTTTTGATCCCCCCTTGTTTTCAGTCATCAAGTAGCCCCACCTTTTTTGAGGGTGGCTTCTCATTAAGGACAGCAAGGAATCACATGGCTGGCATCGGAGTTCCTGGAACCTGGGCCTTGAATCCTTTCTTGACTGTTTTTTATCTCCACTTGATCATTGATATCTAGTTAGCTTTCCTTGATACCCTTTCTGACCTTTGCATAGTAACCATGCTGCTGTTTTACTCCACAGAGTATTAGAGTGCTTGGTGTTTTGATCTTTAGAGTTCATTCATCCTGGCTTTTAATAATAAATACTTAAATCACGTCTAGTTTCTGTTTTCCTTTTTCAATATTTACTTTCAGTTTTCATTCTGCTTAATATTTTGTAATAATTTCCTTTTCTAAAGTTCAGTACCTTTGTGTGGTGTAATCATATTATGTCAATAAGAGGACAGATTTGTTACTTGACACCCAATAATCAGCTCTGTACCTTTGTGTCCTGTGGTGGACCAGCAAAGGCCTTTTACTGAGACACTGGTTAGCCCGGGAAATCCTAGTCCCTCCGCTTTCAAAGCCATTGCTTAGGCTCTTATCTAACACTCAGAGAGTCTTATCTCATGGCTGTTACCTTCGGTCGAGTTCTGAGTCACTGAAGGAGGAATCAGAGTGAGTAACTCCAACTGGAAGATCTTTGTCCTGGCAGGAAAATCAAAGTGTCAGACGTGGAACAGCTTTGTGAACTATTCTGGAGAATATACCCTCTTTCTACAGTGCTCCCCTCACCCATTTCTTCTCCTTTCTATTCTCTAACCCCGTGGCCAGTACCACACGAGAGGAATACAGGGGCCTCACAGAGATGGGTGGCTTCTGGTTCAATTATTCCTTCACCCAGAGGTGGGTGAGAGGCACGGTGAGGGCCAGGGAAGAATGAAGAAAGGTGATGGAGGTATACAAATGAGAAGGGGGAAGGGCATGAGAAATTCAAAAGGAGGAGGTACTTCTGGAGGAGAATGTAATGGGAAGCCCTTCCTTGAAGGGCCCTTGTGGGGGCTGGCCGGATCCCCAGTATGGGCCTTTGGGGAAAGCGGCAAGCCCTTAGGAGCGCCAGGGTCAGGACCCATGTTGGCATCTTTCAGACTACTCCCAGGATAGACTGTGTTGTCTTGATGACAGGACTATCCACCAATAGGAAGCTGAGGCTGGAAGCGGGTAAAGGCAGCAATAAAATCCCCCGAGATCTTCATAAGCCACATCTGATCCTTCCCAGGCAGGTTCCCTTTTCAACATGTGGAAGGTGCTTGTGAATCAGGCACATACAGAATCACAGCCCAACCACTAGGACCTTGACTAATTTATAATCCCAGTGTGATGCTACTTGTTTTCCTAAAGGGGACAACTCAGCTTGGCTTTGAGCTCTCAATCATTTCAGTAACCACTGGCACACATGAGAGGCTCAGCAGGTCATGCAAGAGGGGGCGAGGTGGTACCACAGGCACCTGAGGGCACTAGGGGTAAGGAGGGAAAGAGGGGGTTTGCCTAAACTAATGAAGATTGATCACCGAAGTCTACATGGTTTGATTTGGGGCTTCCATATGGTTGGAGTTCCAGTTCCTGTAGCCCAGTTCTTTTTGAACTCTGCCTAGCACAGGAGTCCTTTAGTATCTAAGACCAATAGACCTGAGTTAGAGACGAAAGTTCCTTGAGGAAGAGGTGGAGGATTAGTAGTAAGTAGGAAGGGAGAGACACCGTGTGCTTTACTTACTGGCAACGCAGTGGATACCGTTTTTGGGATCTGATTGGACACTTTCCATGGGAATCTTTATAACTGAGGGAGGAGGGAACTGGGGCTGGAGAGAAACAGTGGGAAAAGCTGATAAATACCACCAATACGACAGTGTTGGCTTTCTTGCCAAGATGGAAAATACACGCGTCCACAGTGTGCAAACCACCATCCTCTTCATATCCAGACTAGACAGTGGGTGCTGCAATGACCCTGGGGCCCACTGAGGACACTAGAAAGGACAGAACTCTTGCAGGAATGTTACTCTTCAGAACAGTTTCAACTGTCGTGGTAACCAGTCACTTGGGAGTGAACCTCACACAGTAGCTGAAGACGTGTATAAAATGAATTTATGTAAATTGAATCCCGTTTTTCCATCGAATATATCATATAAACCAGAGATGCTTTTTCCCACCCCTGAAATAGTTCCTGGCCTGTGGTAGCCACTGAAATATTTATTGAATGAATCAGTGAAAGAATAATACTTGTCTTTCAAAGGCACTTAGACTCTCAGTTTCTTTGTTCTCAGAACCTAACTTTGCAAATCATCTAAGTCATCAACAAGGGGGAGTTCCCTGGTGGCCTTGCGGTTAGGATTCTGGGCTTTCACTGCTGTGGCCCGGGTTCAATTCCCTGGTCAGGGAACTGAGATCCTGCAAGCTGTGCGGCACGGCCAAAAAAAATCATCAATGAAAAACATGTGAATGGGGGTTATGGGCCTCTTATGTTCTGGGAAGAGGACAGTAATTGAGGGCCAGGGGAATTTTGGCCTATCACTACCATCAGAAGATGGTTTAATCGTCACCAATCAGTCAGCAAGGGCTTGCCTCTGAGCAGCTTTGATCTGCACAAGGCAAGATTGCTAGGCGAACAGTTCACGGTGGAGGCAGGGATGTGGGTTTGGGTCAAATTGGGAGAATGGGAGCCAGGCATGGTGTTAGGAAGGACATGGGCAGCTTAGTATGTTCAGATTGATCAGATTCAAAGTCGGAATGGTTTTCTTAGTTCCCTCCTAGACATTTAGCCTATACGTCCATCTTGGGTGAGTCACTTCCCTTCTGGGGGACAGTTTCATCATCTGTAATGAACACTTGAACTAGACAGTCTTCTTCACTAACATTTTGTGATTTACTATAAGTTCTGGACTGGCTTCTTGTCTGTTGACTCCCTGAGTGTTTTGGGGTGAGATGGGGAGGAAGCATGGGAGAAGAGAGGGGCAGATGGGACAACTGAGACTGAGTGGTCCCAGGCATCTGGGGAATGTAGTCACCCTCCTTTCAGGAGGCCACGTGCGTCTTCCCCCACCTCTCTGCCCAGGACCCTATGGACAGGCCCAAGCAAGGCTTGTCCCCCGTCCTCCCACTTGCCCAGGAGTCCAGTCTACTAATGAGTCCCTATCAGACCCCTCCCCCTGGGCCTGCTCTGTTCTTTGGAGGTCAGTCCTCATAACCTCCTCCATGATGGAGCCAAGTCTTCTGCCCTGTCCCCTCAGGGACCTACAGTGCTGTTGTAATGGCCCCAAGAGCCTACAGGAATGGGGGAAAATAGGCATGGCCAACTGACTTTTTCCTGGATGAGAGGGCTCTTCACTCTGGCCCACGCTCAGGGTATTCACATGAATAGACGCAATCTCAGCACACCAGACTGACGCGGGGCCCAGGCAGTCGCTCCCGGCTACATGAGAAGCCTCCCCACCCTGGCCATGGCAGAGGTGGAGGGAGGGTCTCTTGATCCCTCCCATCAGCCCAGGCCTCACATCCTCCCCACCTCCTCTTCACTGTGCTCATGGGCCCCTTTCCTTTTCTTCTTATCTGCCTCCTTTTTCTCCTTCTCTGGAAGGATGTTGTCAATCCAGGCCAGATCATGCTGGGAGAAGATGAGGTCCAGAAGCCTTCGAACGATGATGAGGCCCAGGATCTGTGGTGAGAGTTCAGAGAAAACCATGGGCTCAAGACCCCGAACTTGGGCACAATTCATTTTCTCCCTCAGTCAGCTATGTTCAGGGACTTTTTCTGGTATCTTTGGAACATTCTCAAAGCTCCCCCAAACCATTGTTCACCTCCCACCCATCTTGGTTCCTCTCATCCAGCCTCTCCTCAGTTGAGTGGCGATGCCTACCAGTGACCCAGATGCACAGAGCCTGTGACAGCTGTGGGGGGGGAGCCAGATGGGGCCCGTGGGTGGAGAACTACAGTTATTCTTTAAATTAGTGGTTCTCAGACTTGAGCTTAGATCAAATCACCTGGCAGGCTGTTAATACCCACACTGCTAGGTGCTGGGTGAGTTTCTGACTCAGAAAGTCTGGGGTGGGGCCTGAGATTTGCATCTCTAACAAGATTGCCTGGAGATGTTGATGCCGCTGATTCAGGGATTACACTTTGAGACCAACTGTCCCCGTGCCCCCATTTCTGAGAGCTGCCAATCTCTCTGCTAACAAACTGAATAAAGTATACTGGCATATCTAGAATTTTTAAAGGAAAGTCTAGAAAGTTTGGTTCTGTTCAGGATAAACAAAGGCAAAACACGTGCTCTTTGGAGAAGATTAAACACTGACTTTTAATAGATGCAATGGGTCCAAGTAGCTAGTTATGAATATTGTCCTTTCACCACCAAGAACTAGCCATTAGATGAGGTCAGGGAGAAAAACATCCAGCGGGATTTAACACTGGGTCCTCACTGACCCTGTGTCTTGGAAGCAAGCAGAGCTCGGGAGTTGTTCAGACCTGGTTTTTAAAATTCCTGGCTCTGAAAACAGAGCATGGTTGCTAGGGGCAGAGGTAGGAAGAAGGGCTGTCTACATAGGGACAACACAGAATTTTAGAGGTGATGGAACTGTTCTGTATCATGACTGTGGTGGCGGAATCGCTACTCTGTGTTTTTTCAGAACTCATAGAACAGCAGAGTCCATTTTACTGCATGTAAATTAAAAAATATCAATATGGGGGAAGGTGTGAATCTTGGCTCTGCTCCTTCCTGGTTGTGTGGCTTGAGTCACTCACACATGCTCTCTGAGCCTCAGTTTTCCAGTCTGTAAAATGGTAGTTCTTTAGGGAAGGTGTGGACTAAATGAAATAGCACTCAGTCCATGCCAATTGTGACGATCCTTTCCCCTCCTCACCTCTGAAACCCATGAGGGCCCTGTTGGGGAGGATCCATTTCACTTTCCCTGGAGTGGTGGTTTTCAACCTTGGCTGGACATTTATGCTTACCTGTAGACTTACTATAAATACCAATGCCTGGGTTTCTCTAAGAGATTCTGAGTTCATTGATTTGCGCTGAGGCCTGGGTGCATGTGCTTTTAAAAAGCTCCCAAGTGACTCTTATGAGCGCAGGGTCAAGAATCACTGACTCAGAATCCTGCCAGGATATTTCAGATCCTACTTTGTGTCCTCACTTTGGTCCCGAATCCAGCCCTGCAGGCTTTAGGGCCCACCTAGGGCTTCCCCCCAAGCATTAGCCCACAGTCCCCCCTCCCATTCCCCATGCCCCAGCAGGGGCAGAGGCCACTGCCCTCCATGGGCGATCTAGATGCCAGATGCAACATGTTGTTGGCTTTTCTTCTTTTCACTTTTAATTTTGGAATAATTTCAAACTTACACACAATTTCAAGAATAGTCAAAGAATGCTCACATACTTGCCCCAGCTTCTCCAAACAATGACATGTTAATGACGTTGGACTCTGAAGTTCTAAATCTCTATTTCTAGCTCTCCCCATCCCATCCCCCCATTTATCTTTTCAAATTCAGTTATATTGAAGGGTGAAGAATTATATTTAGTGTAGATCTACTTCCGCACTTGGTTTGAATTTTGGCAGTGGGGAACTCAGTCTCCTTGTTGAATTTGCCCAGCTTCTCCATCGCACTCCAGAGTTGGGAAAGTTGGTTGGCTTTTGCATTCTCACTGAGCCGCCCTGACCTGAGCTGGGTGGAGGCGGGCGTGTGGGCTGTCACTACAGCATCCACCTACCACATACGACTTCCCTCCCCGTCTCTCCTCTGCATTCCACCACACCCCCGCCCCCCAGCTCTACTTGGCCTGGAGTCACAACCTGAATCTCGAATCTCGATCTGTGCCTGCCTTTGTGACCCTGAGAGAATCAGGCCACTGTGGAGGAGAAGGCTAGGGTGGGTCTCCCCCTGGACACCTTCCCCATCTGAACCTGCTGAACACGAGGGGGAAGACTGCGCTCATCTTACCATGACTGGGAAGATGATGGCGGCCACCGTAGACTTGAGGATCCAGAGCACAGCCAAGCACAGTATCTGCACCAGGGTGAAGAGGTGGATCCGGCGCAGGGGCACGTGCCGCAGGAAGGCATGGTCCGGCTGGTGCTTGGCCGGCATCAGGAAGAGTTTGCAGCGATCCCAGAACTGGTGAGGACAGGGGAAGACTCAGCCAGGCCGTGGGGACCCTGGTGGCCCCTCTGGGGGCTTGGGTCTGGTGAAATGGGTGCTGCAGTGGGGTCCCATAGAGGGGAGCCCCTGGTCAGGCCTTAAGGATGCAAAAGAAGGGGCCTGGAGGTCTCGGAGGATGTATAATGAGATCTTATGGTGGGGGAGAGCTGAGCCCTTGGTGAGGGCTACAGCCCTGGCGCTGGCCCCAGTAAACATTGCCCACATTCAAGGAAAATGCAACTTAACAGCAACACAAGCTATCCAAGACATCTGGTGTATTGTGGTAAATAAAGAACAAAACAAAACAAAATGTTTTCTTCTGTGCAAATTGCCTTAGAGAAGAGAGAGGTGTAGTGAAATCCTCGTAGGAGTCAGCTCGATCTGGGTTTTGAATTCTGAGCCTCAGTTTCCTCATCTGTAAAATGAGGCTTAGAGGACCTAAGGGGAGAGCCTTACCTGGATGCCATTCAGGGAGGCCACACCCATGTAGAGGAAGACTCCATACAGCACTGGCAAAGGGATGTACTGAAATGAGAGAGGGAAGCAGAGCTCTGGACTGGGCCTCTGCCCAAGGCAGGCTATTGGCCACCCTGTTCAGGGTGACTGTCTGTGAGCCACAGAAGCAGCCTGGTCAGCCTCGGCTTTCTCCAAGGGGCGAAAGAGCTTGGATGTTTGGAGGAATGAAGTGTCTGCTAGCAGATCTGGAGCCAGAGTGTCACTGGGGAAGGAGATGGTCTCCGAGGCTCTCCTGCCCTCTTCTCTAGCCCAGTGGACAGTTGCTCTCCCAGCCTGGTCCCCCCTGCCCCCCTTTAGGCCTTGCAGAAGCCACGTGGTCTGGCTGAAGATAGACCTTCTGGAACATGGCAATTCTCCACAGACTGCTCATTCCTGCCAGCCCCTTCCCACCTCCAGTGCCAGCTAAGGGCCCCCCCGCCAAACTGCATTGCTCAGCTTGCAGGGGCCTGGGGACCTTTGATGAGCTGACCTACTAATGAGTGGGGAGCACCTGCTGATGAACAAAGCTCGCGCATCATATACGATCAGGTAAAAAAGAATCAACAGAAGTGTATGAAGTAACCCCTACTGGCTGACAACCAACTGCTGATGGGTTGGTGGGTATCTCTCCTTCCCATCATGCTCACAGGTAGTTTGCTGGCTTTTTCACAAGTGGATCATGTCACCCATACTGTTCTACAATCATCACTGGGACTCTTTAGAAGACTTCTGAGGGATATCTCTCCAAGCTGAGTCTTTGCTTCTTTCATCCTTCCCTTTACCTGCACCCGTGGCTCACCGCTGCGAGCAAGGCTACTCTGCTCGCTCCCAGGGCAGCTGTGCTGAACACTTGTGAGAACACAAAGTACTGTGTCCAACTTTTAGAAGCCATTTAAGAATGTTGGCAAATCCAAACAAATCAATAACCTCTCGTTTAAAATTAGGCTGTGTTCATTTTTTAAACACAAAGCATGATTTGGACCCATATGCTATAAACCTTAAACTACAACACTTGAATTTAAAAAAAGGAAATCTGGGCCCATTGCATCACTCCATTTGTACATGGCTTATGAAGTTTTTGCCTAATTATGAAATAAGGTAAAAATTTCAACCCATCAACAGACTATTGTTTTAATAAGATATATATGTGTATACAAAATGGAATATTATTCTATTACACAGCCATAAAAAATGAAATATTGCCATTTGCAGCAACATGGATGGACCTAGAGAATATCATACTAAGTCAGACAGAGAAAGACAAATATTTTATGATATCACATATGTGGAATCTAAAAAATCATACAAATGAACCTTTATACAAAATAGAAACAGGGACTTCCCTGGTGGTACAGTGGTTAAGACTCCACGCTCCCAATGCAGGGGGCCCGGGTTTGATCCCTGGTCAGGGAACTAGATCCCACATGCATGCTGCAACTAAGAGTTCACAAGCCACAACTAAGGAGCTGGCGAGCCGCAACTAAGGAGCCTGTGAGCCACAACTAAAGAGCACACCTGGGACTTCCCTGGTGGCGTAGTGGTTAAGAATCCGCCTGTCAATACAGGAGACATGTTTGAGCCCTGGGCCTGGAAGATCCCACATGCCACGGAGCAACTAAGCCCATATGCCACAACTACTGAGCCTGTGCTCTAGAGCTCGCGAGCCACAACTACTGAAGCCCACAAGCTTAGAGCCCAGGCTCCGCAACAAGAGAAGCCACCACAATGAGAAGCCCATGCACTGCAACAAAGAGTAGCCCTCGCTCGCCACAACAACTAGAGAAAGCCCACGCACAGCAATGAAGAGCCAACGCAACCATAAATAAATAAATAAATTTATTTTTTAAAATTCATATTATAAAAATAAAGAGCATGCCTGCTGCGACTAAGACCAGGTGCAACCAAATAAATAAGTAAATAAATAAATCTACATCTAAAAAAGCAAAACAAAACAGAAACAGACTCACAAAGAAAAGAAACTTATGGTTACCAAAGGAGAGGGAGGGGGAGGAATAAGTTAGGAATATGGGATTAACAGATACACACTATTATATATACAATAAACAACAAGGATTTACAGTATAACACAGGAACAATATTCGATATCTTGTAATAACCTATAATGGGAAAATAATCTGAAAAAAATATCTGTACTAATCAGCCTCGAAGGGTGGGAGCAATTAACAGAGAAATAAAATCTTAAAAGACTAAGCTATAGGGGCTTCCCTGGTGGCGCAGTAGTTAAGAATCCGCCTGCCAATGCAAGGGACACGGGTTTGAGCCCTGGTCCGGGAAGATCCCACATGCTGCAGAGCAGCTGAGCCCCTGCACCACAACTACTGAGCCTGCGCTCTAGAGCCCACGAGCCACAACTACTGAAGCCTGCTCACTGCAACAGAGTAGCCCCTGCTTGCCACAACTAGAGAAATCCCACACTCAGCAACAAAGACCTGACGCAGCCAAAAATAAATAAATTAATTAATTAATTTTAAAAAAAGACCAAGCTATAATCTGTAACAACACAAATTTAAGATGGCTTAAAACTTCCCTTTCACCCTAATGAGTGTGAAAACCACATCAAACTGAGTTGTTTTAGTTTATAGTTACCAATGACTGATTATCAAGTCACCTCATTATCAAGACTAGGAAATTGTCTCCAGTCTTGTCATTTGCAGGCTGAAGCAGCTTTCTCAGAAAATCCCAATGGCCCATGACATCACAAGTGATAGTGCTGTGATCTAGAATTCTAGATTAATCGGTGCAAATCTTTCTTGGATCTCCAGGGAAAGGCCCTTTTCAAATATTAGTGACACAGTCAAGTGGCAAGATGCCTCTGGTGTCAGCTTTATACCACCTGCTAAAGGAATGAACAAGGATCACAGCCCTACAAACATAAGGACATCACAGCCTTCCCATATAATTTGAGGCTGAGATCATGAGAACAACATGGGGACCAGAGGGGGCACTTCCACATGGTCAGGAGTTCCTCTGAGGCAGAATACAGTAATCCACAGTCTTAATGAGCTGTGGTGAGTTGCAGGCAAAGAAGGAAACAAAACAAACAAAAAACCTTTGGGGCTTGGGATGAACTGAGAATCTGCAGAACTGAGTGTGTAAGCCATTTATGCTGCCCATCAGATACATGGTCACTTCATCCCTCAGTGCCCTCGTTTGACAAGATAACCAAATATTTGCAAATTGGTGCTGGAAGGACAGAAGATTATTGTTAGGGGAAACACTGACCGAAGCCGCCCGCCCTGGCCAGGCAAGATAGTAGCCACTCGCATGAGTCATCTTACAACAGGAGGTCCTGGTAAGGAACGAGGAACTAATAAGCTACCACCAACGGGAAGAATTCGGGAAAGTTCAAAGAAGAGAGGAGACACCAATCCATATGTCCTACCAACCTCCCAGAATCCTCGCTGGAATCATCTTGGCTGAGCGATGCGCACGCCACCAAGAAGTTCCCTGAGTCAGAATGATTGGCCAGAGACAACCCGGAAACTAACCCAATCACCATAAAACCTGAGACTTTGTGTGGCAGAGCAGTTCTCCTGGGTACCCTTACCCTGCTGCTCTCTGCCCGGGCGCCCCTTCCCCATAAAGTCTCTTGTTTTGTCAGCATGTGTATCTCCTCAGACAATTCATTTCTGCGTGTTAGACAAGAGCCCACTCTTGGGCCCTGGAAGGGGTCCCCCTTCCTGCAACGTTATCACTGATCCTCTAATAAACATCACCATATCTAATATCAGTCTAACCATCCATTGATACGGAGAGAGGGGTGGGGGTGATTTTGTTCCTTGCTGCTCAAAGTGTGATCTTTGGACCAGCATAATTTGGTACCATTGGAGAATTTGTTAAAAATGTAGAATTTGGGGGACTTCCCTGGCGGTCCAATGGTTAAGACTCCATGCTCCCAATACAGAGGGCCCAGGTTTGATCCCTGGTCAGGGAACTAGATCCTGCGTGCTTCAACTAAAGATCCCGAGTGCTGCAACTAAGACCTGGCACAGCCAAATAAATAAATAAATTTTTTTTTAAATGCAGAATTTGGCACACCCCCCAAGACCTACTGAGTCAGTATCTTCATTTAACAAGATTCCCAGGTGATTTTTAATACACATTAAAATTTTTTTAAACATTTTTTTTGGAGTATAATTGCTTTACAATGGTGTGTTAGTTTCTGCTTTATGACAAACTGAATCAGTTATACATATACATATATCCCCATATCTCCTCCCTCTTTTGTCTCCCTCCCACCCTCCCTATCCCACCCTTCTAGCTGGTCACAAAGCACCTAGCTGATCTCCCAGTGCTATGCGACTGCTTCCCACTAGCTATCTATTTTACGCTCTCTCACTGTGTCCCAGCTTACCCTTCCCCCTCCCCGTGTTCTCAGGTCCATTCTCTAGTAGGTCTGCGTCCTTATTCCCGTATTGCCTCTGGGTTCTTCATGACCATTTTTTTTTTTAAGAGTCCATATATATGTGTTAGCATACAGTATTTGTTTTTCTCTTTCTGACTTACTTCACTTTGTATGACAGACTCTAGGTCCATCCACCTCACTACAAATAATTCAATTTCGTTTCTTTTTATGGCTGAGTAATATTCCATTGTATATATGTGCCACATCTTCTCTATCAAATCATCTGTTGATGGACACTTAGGTTGCTTCCATGTCCTGGCTATTGTAAATAGAGCTGCAATGAACACTGTGGTACATGACTCTTTTTGAATTATGGTTTTCTCAGGGTATATGCCCAGTAGTGGGATTGCTGGGTCGTATGGTAGTACTATTTGTAGTTTCTAAGGAAACTCCATACTGCTCTCCATAGTGGCTGTATCAATTTACATTCCCACCAACAGTGCAAGAGGGTTCCCTTTTCTCCACACCCTCTCCAGCATTTATTGTTTGTAGATTTTCTGATGATGGCCATTCTGACTGGTGTGAGGCGATACCTCATTGTAGTTTTGATTTGCATTTCTCTAATGATTAATGATATTGAGCATTCTTTCATGAGTTTGTTGGCAATCTGTGTATCTTCTTTGGAGAAATGTCTATTTAGGTCTTCTGCCCATTTTTGGATTGGGTTGTTTGTTTCTTTGATATTGAGCTGCATGAGCTGCTTGTAAATTTTGGAGATTAATTCTTTGTCAGTTGCTTCATTTGCAAATATTTTCTCCCTTTCTGAGGGTTGTCTTTTTGTCTTTATGTCTTTTATCTTGTTCCTTTGCTGTGCAAAAGCTTTGAAGTTTCATTAGGTCCCATTTGTTTATTTTTGTTTTTATTTCCATTTCTTTAGGAGGTGGGTCAAAAAGGATCTTGCTGTGATTTATGTCATAGAGTATTCTGCCTATGTTTTCCTCTAAGAGTTCTATAGTGTCTGGCCTTACATTTAGGTCTTTAAGCCACTTTGAGTTTATCTTTGTGAATGGTGTTAGGGAGTGTTCTAATTTCATTCTTTTACATGTAGCTATCCAGTTTTCCCAGCACTACTTATTGAAGAGGCTGTCTTTTCTCCATTGTATATTCTTGCCTTCTTTATCAAAAATAAGGTGACCATATGTGCATGGGTTTTTCTCTGGGCTTTCTCTCCTCTTCCATTGATCTATATTTCTGTTTTTGTGCTGGTACCATACTGTCTTGATTACTGTAGCTTTGTAGTAGAGTCTGAAGTCAGGGAGCCTGATTCCTCCAGCTCTGTTTTTCTTTCTCAAGATTGCTTTGGCTATTTGGCGTCTTTTGTGTTTCCATACAAATTGTGAAATTTTTTGTTCTAGTTCTGAATACATATTAAAATTTGAGAAGCCCTGGAACAGAACTCGACTGGAGGAACTGGTACAAAAATAGGTGAAGTTAATAAGTGATATAGAAAAATTAATAAAATAAAATTAATAATTAATTAATAAAAATTAATAAAATAAGTGATATAGAAAAATTAATTAAAATTAAAAATTAATAAAATAAAATTAATTTAAAAATTAATTAAAATAAAAATAAAAATTAATAAAAATATTAAAAATAAAAGTTGGATCCTAGTAACTAGGATCCAACTTGCACCCCCTAAATTTGTAGCATCAGAGGGACCTCTCTTCTGTTGGCTACATAAATAAGAATGAAAAATTTCAACTAAAGTATGGTCTTGGGTAGACAGCTCTCTAATGTAAGTTCTCTATGTGTCTAGTACTTGGCTATGCCTAATTTGACAGAACGAGGCAAACTTACAGTTGCAAAAAGTTAAACAAGTTTTATGGAACATTTTCTTGATTGGTAATAAATTCTGGGATTAAATCTAAGAATACAGATCTGGATTAAGTTGTATTTTTCTTTAACTGGCTATACCAAACATCTCTCCTTTACCTAAAATCAATCTAATATTTAGTACTGGTGTCAGCTAGTGATAATGCTTTAATCACCTAACAATTTTGAAAGCCTTGATATACACCTTGACACAATCTAATCAGAAATCTTAAATCTTATATTCAATAAAAATCTAGATGTCTTCCATGCTATAAAACTTATCAAATAGATTAATGGTTAAATAAAATGATTATATATATTTTTCCTCTCACTGTAAAAGAACATGAGCAGGCAAATTTTTCATATCCTTTTGTGATTGAATGCGAAGACAATATCAGAGCATTTGGAGCTATAATAAACCCCATAAAAACTTTTTCATTACAGCCAAAGCAATAATGAATATTTCCCCATATCTGGCATCTTATCCTAGTTATAGAGCCCATTTAGGGTTTTTTTGGCTGTGCTGGGAGACTTACAGGATCTTAGTTCCCTGACCAGGGATCGAACCCGGGCCACTGCAGTGAAAGTGCCAAGTCCTAACTAACCACTGGACTGCCAGGGAATTCCCCCATTTAAAAAATAATTTTATTTATTTATTTTTGGCTGCTTTGGGTCTTCGTTGCTGCAGGCGGGCTTTCTCTAGTTGCGGTGAGTGGGGGCTACTCCTCATTGCAGTGCTTGGGCTTCTCATTGGTGCGGCTTCTCTTGCTGTGGAGCACGGGCTCTAGGTGTGCGGGCTTCAGTAGTTGTGGCACACGGGCTTAGTTGCTCCGCGGCATGTGGGATCTTCCCAGACCAGGGCTCGAACCCGTGTCCCCTGCATTGGCAGGCGGATTCTTAACCACTGCACCACCAGGGAAGCCCCCGCCATTTGTTTTTATAAGATGCATAAATTAATACGGAAATACAGTCTACAGCTTGGAAGTTACAACATTTGTGCCGAAAACTGCAGCAGGGGACTTCCCTGGTGGCGCAGTGGTTAAGACTCCGCGTCATGATCTGTCAGTGGCCCTTTCCCTTAATGCCTTCAGAAGGCTTTCCTTTCTTGAATTAAGCTAAATTGTAGTCACCCAATCTTTTGCAGCTAGTTTCCCCTTTGAATATCTTTTTACAAGCTCATTCGCGGTAAGTTTGTAAAACAATGAAGACTAAAGAACCATGATGTTAATTCATTTGTTTACAATGGAAAATATTTCTGGCTTGAGAACTGGTGCTGGGCACAACCAAACAGGTTTGAGGTTGGGTATTTTTTTAACGGATGTTTCCATTTGGCAGGAAACAGATTGCATACAGGGGGTGGGGGGCAGGCATTTTGTTTATTTAATAAGAGTATTTTAAATGGCCAGGGAATGTCTACTTTTGTGGAGAGGCTGCCAAAGAGCCATTGCACCTTAACCGACCCCCACCCCCCCCCACCCCCGGCCCAGGCAAATTCATATGTTAAAGTCTTAACCTCTAGTACCTCAGAATGTGATTGAATTTGGAGATAGGTCCTTTAAAGAGGTAATTAAGGTAAAATTAAGTCACATGGATGAAGCCTAATTCAATACAACTGGTCCTTATAAGAAGAGACACAGGACACATTACATAGGACACAGACGTGCACACATGAGGAAAGACCATGATCTACTTCTAGAACATAAATGTCTAGTTTAAGCCACCCAGTTTGTGGCCTTTTGTTGTGGCACCCAGAGCAGACTAATACAACAGGTGAAAGGCTGGAATGGAAAGCCTTTCTGGGGGACCCATGCTCCAAATGCACACCCCATTGCTATCATCTCTTCCAGCTGATCTGGAAGGACATGAGCAAGAGGGGCTTCGAACAGTGTGGGAAAAAGTCACCTATGCGCCCAAGACATGCAACAGAGGAGCAGAAAACAGGCCCCAAGAACAAGGACAGAAGCCTCCCTCTCCCCTGCAAGTTTTAAACTTCAGAAACTAGGTGAGCAAGGAGGCCATAAACCACAACGTGGAAACACAACCAGCTTGAGAAGCTACTGATTTAAGCAAGGATGGAAACTGGCAGAAATGTCTGTGGGAAGTGTCCTTCAGAAAGGTGAGGGTGGACCCTGGGAGGGGTGGGAAAGAGCAGTGAGGATGGCCTGCTGCTGATAATAAAGGATGCAACATTACAGAAAACAGTAATAATGATGAAACATGTCTGGCCTAATAGGATCCTGCCTTTTTAGGGGCCTTGTGGGGAGGCCGCTCCCCCCTCTGAGGCATCGGATCAGTGCCTTCTCGGGCGGACAGGGCCCTAGCAGAGGGTGCAGAGCCTCACCTGCAGGATGGGAGCCAGGAAGACAGAGATCCCTGTCAGGATGAAGACAATGGTGCCGGTCACTCTCTGTTCCCTGGCAGAAAAGAACACATGGTCAGGGTGGATTGGGAGATGCTCCATGACCATTCCAGCCCTCTGTGGGCACTTGAAGGTTGTGTCCAAGGCTCTGGCCTCTGCCTTGCTGCCCCATTCCAGAGAGTAAACCAGTGACGTGAGGACCAGCTGCCTGGCACATGGGAAGAGAGGGAATCCAACTGAGGTGAGGGCATTTGTAGGGGCGTTCAGGAGGTTATCCAGTGCAGTGGCTAACAGGGGGTGCTTGAGCCAGACCAGCTTGGGTTGAATCCTGGCTCTGCCACTTACTAGCTGTGTGGCATCAGGCAAGGCCCTAAATGTCTTCAGCATTAGTAGAACATGACTAATGGCATGCACTTCAGGGGTTGTTGTGAGGATGAAGTGGGATATGAAGTGCTCATTATCCCTGCCTTTTGATTATAATAAGATCCCACGCTTGTGAAGCACGACAGATGAGGATTTAAGGGAATGGGGTCTGGCTGCTGGCAGAGCAGGTATCAGGGGCTGGAGGGGCAGGTATGTTTTCTGGAGTGCTCAGACCCAGGCACAAGTCCAGGGGAAGCTTGGGGCTCTGGGGCAGATTGCTCAGGCCCAGCCATCTGGGGCTCAGGGGTTGGGGAGGGGACCTTGCCCTGACCATAGGAACCTTGCTCAGGGCTGGCCGGGCAGCCCAGGAAGTCCGAGGTAGTGAGGAGAAGCTCTTAGGACAGCCATGTATGAGAATGCCAGGGTCTGATGTGGGCTCACCCCAGAGGTCCGAAGGGGTGGAAGATGCGCTTCCCTGCCTGAAACATTCGCATGAGAGGAGGGGCGAGTGAAGGAACGGAAGTGACAGGCCATGGGCCACAGCCCAGGGGGTGGGAGTGGTCCTGGAAAGGCTTTCTGGAGGAATGGAGATTGAGCAGGACCCGAACCCTGCTTTGGGTTATTTGGGGGACGGCATGGCTAGGGAGTCTTGAAGAGGAGACAAAGAGTCAGGTCAGAAGGGGCTCTGTGGGAACTCTTGAGCAGCCTGTACAGGTGAGAGGTGAGAGCATGTATAGGGGCTGGGGTGTACTGACTGGAATCTATTAAGAAGAAAGCACCGCTTAAAACTGACTCTTCGTCTCCCTCTTCCCTCCCTTCAGGTATATCACTCCTATCCCTGTGGTTCCTGGGTTGTTAGAGAAGGGGCCCTATTCACCCAAATACCTTGATGGTAAGAAAAACCTGCTTTCTCTCCCCACTACCCCCAATCTGACCCCTCCTGCCCAGGTGGTCCTCGGGCCCTGACCACCACCTACCTGACCCCCAGGAACTGCGGCTGCTCCCCGGGGGCGCTGGTCTCCGTCTCCATCTTGAGGCTGTCGATGTGGGCGATGGAGATGACCGTGGCAGCCACGTACCAGGGGAGCCCCATGAAGGAGCAGAGAGCCATGAGGATGCCCACCCAGAACAGGTCCAGATGGTAGCCAGCAGCCTTCTGCAGGGGCAGTGGGAGGGAGGAAGCTGTCTAGGGAGCCAGTTCCCAACCACCTGTTGGGGTGGGGTGGGGGAGACAGAGCTCTCCCAAGGCAGCCATTGTGTGGAACATGTGTTGAGGGCTCCCCGTGGGCTTCTACACGGCACCCTGAGAGGACTGCCACCCTGAGGTGACCAGGCCTCACCAACCCCAGGGTTTGGTGAACCAGGGAACGGACGCAGGTAAGGGAGGAGAGGGGTGTTCAGGCTTGGAGAGGCCCTGGGTTTGGGTCCTTGGGAAGAAGTTCTCCTACCCAGCAGCCCAGTATCTCTATAGTTCCCTAATGAGGGATCCCAAGTGGGGCCGGCCTAGACCAAGCCGACAGTGACCCAGGCTGGGATGGGGGAGAGACTAGTCTGCGTCTCCTCAGACTCAGAGGCAGGGAGGACGGTTGGCGGGGCCAGGAAGGCATGGATGCCCCTCTGCCTTATGGTTCCGGGTCAAAATCCCCTTGTTAGGATCTGTTCAGACTCCCAAGTTCACTGTCAGGAGACAGAGCGGGAGGGTCACTTTGGGAGAAGCAAGGAGCCGTGCCCAGTGGCCCATCCTGGGCTTGGTCCTGGTCCCTGGAGCCTCTCCGCTGGCCCTTCTGGCCTTACCCACATCTGGAGGTCACATTCTCCCCACCCCCGGAACTCCAGTCTTCTGCCCTCATATTTTGCTTCACAAATGGCCCAACATTTTGAAAGAAGCACCTCCTCCCTCCTTCATTCCTTCTGACTCTGTGGGAAGAAAGAGATTGTGCCCCTCCTCCTAGCACCAGCCTTACCCTCAGCTTGTTCTCCTTCCGGTTGACTATGACGGCCGTGATCTGCTGGTCCATGAAGATCAGGATGGTCACCAGCAGGGCGGGCAGGATGCTTACCAGGTACACCCACCATGGGTTCTTCCCAAAGGGGGCCACGAACCAGCCTCGATCAGGCCGCGTGGGCTGAGCAGAGCAAAGGAGAAGGCCCTTTTCTCTCTCCCTTGTCCCGGTGCACTTGTTGTCTAGCCCGCTCTCCCAGACTTCCCGCTATTCCCACACCTGGGGTACTTTTCAAGTGCAATCTTATCCCTTAAAGACATTAGGCACCTGCAACTTTAGAGAGACCCCGGAGGCACAGACCTGGGAAGGGCAGTGGTGTCTACAGAACAAAGGAGATGATTTGCTGCAGCTGCCATGGGCTTGTCTGGGAAACAGGGAGGTGCAGAGTCAGGGGGCATTGGTAGAGAGCTCGTGGTCACTAATTGCAAAAGATGTTAACAAGAAATGGCAATGAGGCCCAACAGCAAGAAAAAAGAAAATGATGGGCCCAGTGCCTGATGCTTTCTGCCTCTTCTCTGAGTCATCTGTCTGGGGGAGGTTATAGAATTGTCTGTAAAACACCGAACATTAATTTAGACTTGCATATTAAGAGTAAAGGATTATCTGTGCAGGAGCTGGGCTGAAGTCTACCTTTTGTTTACTTCAGAGAAAGCAGTACTTTACATTTCAAGGCCAACATGAGTTTTATGAGATGTTTAAGCTGAAATAATATTGCGAAGGTCAAGCCCTCAAAGGCAGGGAGGGTCAGTTCTAGAACCTGTACCTCCCAGTCCAGTTTAGACGGGTCGAGCTCCTTGTGAGGGAGCAGGGCTCACGCGGAGCTACAAGCAAATAGCACCAACTCTAGACTAATGGGAAATTCTGAAGCAGTGGTTCCCAAACTTAAGCAGGCCCCAGAATCTCCTGGAGGGCTTGTTAAATTCAAAGCCCTGAACCCCACCCCCAGACTTTCTGATTCCATGGGTTTCGAGTAAAGCTGATAATTTGCATTTCTAACAAGTTCCCAGATGAGGGCGAGATGCTGGTCTGGGGACCACACTTTGAGGATCACTGTTTTGTTTTTTTTTTTTGTTTGTTTTTGGCCTCGCCGCATGGCTTGCGGGATCTCAGTTCCCCAACCAGGGAATGAACCATGGCAGTGAACGCCCAGAATCCTAACCGCTAGGCCACCAGGGAACTCCCGAGGATCACTGTTTTAAAGGATCATTTTCAGAAGATGGCCCAACTTGTAGACTGCCATGAGCGAGGGAATTGTAAACCTGTAAGTGGAAATCAAGGGGCTTCAGCTGGGCTGGAGAGTAGATTCCAGCACCTTCCCCATCCTGTGGCTACACAGCAGGAGTTCATCGTGGATATATGTGGTTTGAGGAAACCACTCTCTCAAAGGACCGCCCCTAGCAGGCCGTGTGGGAAGGGTGGAGCATACAGAGAACCCATGTGGTTACGTGGCTGAGCACATAAAAATTTGATCAGCATAGAGGGGAAAGGATCTGCAACTGGTGGGCAGGAGGAGAGAATGCACAGAGCAGGGGTCCTGGGCAAACCTTGATGACGCTGGGCACGAGCAGCTTGGGGGTTGCCAGGCCAAAACAGGCATCAATTCCACAGAACAGCAGGATGGAGAAAATGATGGAAAAGTCAGCTACTAGGGCCCGAACCTGCAGAAAAGAGATGAGCAAGTCAGAGAAGCTCCTGCCCACTCCAGGCAGACCCCATCCTCCAGTAGTGAAGAGGAGAGCTGCTGAGAGCTTGAGCTCCAGAGTCAGAAGACCCATCTTCAGCTATCTCAGAGAGTGCCAGTCACTCTCTAAGTTGGATGAACCTGGTGACACTCCCACCCATCACTTTTCATTTCCAATACTTGGTTTTCCAAGTCCTTTGTGTTTTTACCAAACTGATGGCTCTGAAATGGTACGATCTCATTCTTCTCTGCAACACTAAATTCCAGGTAGCAACATGGCACTTTGTAAGTATTAATTTGAGGGGAAAAAAAAGGTGGTGATAAAAGAATATGACACTAACATGAATTTTATTTCATCCTTCAGGCAATAGATATTCTCAGATGCAGTCACTGCTCTGGAATTTTTATATAAAAGGCAACTTAGGGATATGATCTGGTTGGAAGTTGGAAGGAAGGGAGGGAATTTGTCTTGAGGATGCATTCGTGTTGCAAGTACACTATTTTTTGCTCAGTTTGTATTTTGTAAATCTTCCCCAAAAGTCTTTTATTTAGTCTTTACAAAATATTGGCAAAAATTCAATTATTCATATCAAAGATATGTTTCATCATCATCACTATTATTATTGGTAGTAGTTGTAGTAGAAAATTTATTTAAGATGGCTTTAGAAGAGTGTGCATGTGGTTTCTGTTAGAAGAGCATTGCTAAAAATCTTCCCAGTGCCCCTCCTCACTTCATAACTGTTGCTTACATATGCAAGTGCTGTTTTGATTAATAAATTCTTTATTCTAGCCACAAAACAGTTAGAAAATGAAATTAAAATAGCAGTTAGCATTTACAATAGGTAAAAAATAAAAAATCAAGTACCTAGGAATAAATCTAATAAAAAATGTGCAAGACCTCGGGCTTCCCTGGTGGCGCAGTGGTTGAGAGTCCGCCTGCCGTTGCAGGGGACACGGGTTCGTGCCCCGGGCTGGGAGGATCCCACATGCCGCGAAGCGGCTGGGCGCGTGAGCCATGGCCGCTGAGCCTGCGCGTCCGGAGCCTGTGCTCTGCTGCGGGAGAGGCCACAACGGTGAGAGGCCCGCGTACCGCAAAAAAAATAAAAAAATAAAAAATGTGCAAGACCTCAAGATCAAAACCTACAAAATATTATGGAGAGAGAGAAAAAAAAGACCTTAATAGGGACTTCCCTGGTGGCACAGTGGTTAAGAACTCGCCTGCCAATGCAGGGGACACGGGTTCGAGCCCTGCTTCAGGAAGATCCCACATGGCTGTGGAGCAACTAAGCCCGTGCACCACAATTACTGAGCCTGCGCTCTAGAGCCCATGAGCCACAACTACTGAGCCCGTGCACCACAAATACTGAAGCCCGTGCACCTAGAGCCCATGCTCTGCAACAAGAGAAGCCACCGCAATGAGAAGCCCTCGCACCGCAAAGAAGAGTAGCTCCCACTCGCCACAACTAGAGAAAGCCGTGTGCAGCAACGAAGATGCAACGCAGCCAAAGATAAATAAATAAAATAAATAAATAAAAGACCTTAATAAATGCAAGGTATACCATATTCAAGGATTAGAAGACTCAGAATTTGAGAGGTGTAAATTCTCCCCAAATTGACATTTAGAGTCAATATAATTCTATCAATATTCCAGTAAGTTTTTATTTTGGTGAAATTTAAGATTCTAAAATTTATGTGGAAATACAAAGGGCCAAGGCATTATTGAAAAAGAAGGACAAAGAGGGAAAGTTTGGTCTGTAAGATATACAGACTTATTATTAGTTTTAGAAATGAAGACTGTGATATTGGCATACAAATAAATCAGTGAAACAGAGTAAAGAACCTTGAAACAGATCCCATCACATGTGAACATTTGATATATGGCAAGGGAAGCACTGCAGAGTAGTGGGAAAAGGATGGTCTTTAAAAAAAAAAAATAGTGCTGGCAGGGAGATCAGCTCAGTGCTTTGTGAGGACCTAGACGGTAGGATAGGGAGGGTGGGTGGGAGGCTCAAGAGGGAGGGGATATATGTATGCATATAGCTGATTCACTTTGTTGTACAGCAGAAACTAACACAACATTGTAAAGCAATTATACTCCAATAAAGATGTAAAAAAGAAAAGAAGTATAAACATAATGTACACATGAAACTTATATAATGTTATAAACAAATGTTACCTAAGTAAATAAAATTTCCTCTTTAGTTTGTAAAAATAAAATAAAATTTTAAAGTGCTAGAACAATTGGCTATCTAAATAAAAAACAAACACTTTCTCACACTATATGTTAAAAGCAATTCTGGTAGATTATAGATTTAACATGAAAGGAAAAACAATGAAGCTTTTAGAAGATACCATAGGAGAATATCTTCTATCCAATATTTTCCTTGAGGAAAAATTGGATATATTTGATTACAGTGAAGCTAAGAATTTCTATTAATCAAAAGATACCATTAAGAAAGTAAAAAGGTCAGTCATAGAGCAGAAGATATTTGCAACACATATGATCACAAAAATGTTTCTATCCAGAATATATAAAGAGTTGCAAATTGGAAAGAAAAAGACAGACAACCCAGATGAAAATGTGCAAGAGATTTAAACAGGCTCTTAAAAGAAGAAAGTCAATGGTCGTCTAGAGTCTGTCATACAGAGTGAAGTAAGTCAGAAAGAGAAAAACAAATACTGTATGCTAACACATATATATGGAATATTAAAAAAAAAGAAATGGTCATGAAAAACCTAGGGGCAGGACAGGAATAAAGATGCAGACCTACTAGAGAATGGACTTGAGGACACGAGGAGGGGGAAGGGTAAGCTGGAACAAAGTGAGAGAGTGGCATGGACATATATACACTACCAAATGTAAAATTGATAGCTAATGGGAAGCAGCTGCATAGCACAGGGAGATCAGCTCTGTGCTTTGTGACCACCGAGAGGGGTGTGATAGGGAGGGTGGGAGGGAGGGAGACGCAAGAGGGAAGAGATATGGGGACATATGTATATGTATAGCTGATTCACTTTGTTATAAAGCAGAAATTAACACACCATTGTAAAGCAATTATACTCCAATAAAGATCTTAAAAAAGATAACAGTGACTTCTTTATAAGTCACTTCTTTTAAAATTACAACTCAGTATAAAAAGAAAAAAGAAAGTCAATGGTCATATGTCCATTAAACACATGATAAGATTTTCAACTTCATTAGTCATTGGGGAAATAAAAGGAAAAAACCCACAATATACTACTAGGCTAAAGATAAAAGTCTGACAATATCAAGTGTTGTCATGGGGCTTGACAACAAGGGAACCCAGTTCTCTCTGATCCAAAGTCTGTGCTCTTAACTTGAAAAAACCTCAGTGAGCAAGTGCTGATGTGGTGTCCATTCCAACAGTTGGACCAGAACCCTCTCAGGGACTCAGTGGTGGCTTCCATGTGAACTGTCTGACTGTAGGGTGAAGTTACCTTGGTAGGGAAATAGCGGCTGAATTTGAACTTCTTCAGGGTCAGGGTCATGGAGTATGTCCCGAAGAAAAGGATGAAGGACATGAGTGCCAAGTCTGGGATGAACTGGCAGGAATTCCCGAGTAGGCGCCCACCATAGTTCAAACACTCCTTTTTGCTCAGCAGGGACCAGTCCAACGCTGTGAGGTTAAGGGGGTTGTACTTGTAGACCAAGACAGGAGAGAAACAGTCAGGGCCTTCCTGGGAGGTCAGCTGTTTCCTCCCCACTGCAGTTTCCAGACAGCCCACGCACCCCTCCCACCCTCCAAGGGGCCCCAGCCCTCCTGCCCCATGATAGTGCCCAGCAACAGAGTGATGGTCCTGGGAACAGGCTGTTTCAAGGAATGACAAGCAGGAGGTTCCCTGGGAAGGTTAGGAGCTGACGTGTGCTTCTTCATTGTGTTCTAGGATGTACTGTTTTGTGAGTGAGGAGGAAAAGTGCAGGACTGGCTCCCATCTCAGTCAATCAACCATGCGTCCTGTCCACAACTCCTTCCTGGAGTGTCTCACATTTATCCTCCCCTTTCCTTCTTCTATGCACACACTTTTTGTGTGCACAGAAGAAGGAAAGGGGCTCACACCCCACCCTTGTCAGACCTCTCTTGGGTTAATCACTTCAGTCACTTGACCTTTGGTGTCCCAGATGCCTAAAATCCAGGGCACACAAAACAATTATATATATATATATATATATATATATATATATATATATATATATATATATATATATATATATATATATATATATATTACACATTCCTATATATATTCTTATTTATGTTCCTAAGTATGTATAGGTACATATATTTATATATCTATATTCACACATGTATATTAATATATATGTTTCTAAGTGTAATAGAAGGAGAGTAATGTATAATAAAATTTAATTTATATTTTGAAAAATAAATGTGCAAATATTCAGGAACCTACATAATGAAGTAAACAGATGTTTGCAACTAGCCATAATGTATGTTTGTATTAAGAGAAGTGTGGTAGTTTGATATAATAACAGTCCCCAGTGGATCATGGCTCCCTGTGTCCACACTCCTCTGTGATGTGACATCAACCGTCCTCCCATCAAAAGGTGATTCCCCTTTGAATCTTAGCTGGCCCTGGGCCTGCTTAGATCAATAGACCAATAGAATGGGGATCAACAGACCAAGACAATGCGAATGTCCCCCGCAATGTAGCCGTGCCTCTACTGCCCCACTGGTCTGGCCCAACATCTCTGTCTTGACTTATTTCTCCTGATTTCCCTGTGTGATGCCCCACCCTCACTCTGTCTCAGCAGGACTGGTCCACCCACTGTCCTCAGGACAGATTTTGTGCTTTTCCTCTTGTGCCCTTCTGTCTATGCTGGTCCCTAGGCTTGGAATGTGCTATTCTCTATGGAACCAACTTTCCCAACCTTCAAGACCAGATCGCGTTCTACTTTCTCCATGAGGCTTTCTTCTCTAGTTTGCAGAGTGCGTCCTGCCTCCACTGCTGGAAGGATGCATTTGACCTATATTTGACGCACGGCACGTTCTACTTGTGCTGCCCGTTACTTTTTCAGGTTAATCTCCACATGCATATTACAAGCAGGTTGGAGGGCAACGACCACATTTGTTTCTTAGATGTTTTTCGAACCATCACATCGCCCGCACACAGCGCCTTACACATAGTAAGTATTCATACATAGGCACTGACTGATTCCATTTTTCCTCCCTCAAAATCAGATATTTGAGAAAATCTTAGGTTAAATTGCCACTGAGCAGTCAGCTGCCTGTGCAGGGGTAAGTTAAGAGGCAAGCTTAGGGACACTAAAAGTCCGAAATTCTCCTCCCAGTACCTACCAGGTGCTACCCTTCACCTGGTTTTCTACTTCCCACCGTTAGTGCCACTTAGGCTAGGTGTCTTCTCCTGACGGCCGCTGCTCATCATTATTGGGAAAGGCAGACCAGACCAGGGGCCCTCAGAGACACGTGAGTGCAAAGGACAGATCAGATTCAGAGAGGGGGGAGCAATAATAAGCTTTCTGGGGCTGCAGGGTAGCATTGTTGGTTAGGAACTGGGAGTCCTCGGTACAAAGGCAGGGAAGAAGGCAGAAAGATGGGCGGGAAAGTTTACAGCCTTGCACAGCCCTACTTACCATTCCTCACCTCAACCCCACCCCACCCCACCCCCACCCGCCCCCCCCACCCCCGTCGTGTGCGTGCGTGTGTGTGTGTGTGTGTGTGTGTGTGTGTGTGTGTGAGGGAGGGAGGAGGGGGAGGCTTGGCACAAGGATTTAAAAAAATGAGACAAAATAGGATTTTGACAGTATATACTTAAAAATATTCATTTTCACAGCTCTGCGGGTGACCCTGGTGTGGGTATGCAGCAGGGTTAATCTCTGCAAGTCTGGTCTAAGTTTCCCAAATCTTCTCAATCTCCCCACAAACAGAAGCCCTTGCATGTCTGACATGAAGAAAGGACTTACCAGAGAAGTGTTGGTGTTGGGTGGCGACGTGGCTGAAGCATTGAATGCGGTTGTGTTCGCTGTGGATGAGCACAGGACATGGGGAAGGGTCAGCACCTGCTGGGTGGGGATCCTGCACCCCACCCCGGGCCCCACTCTTTCCCATTTCCTTCCAGCTCCTTAGAGACAAGGACTGGCTTTCATTGTGAGGGCAGCTGCACCCTTCACTCTCCTCACTTCGCTCAGGGAGGGCAAGGGTGGTGGGAGGGAGCCTGGGCCACAGCTCCGACAGTCTGGCTGGGCCAGGTTAGGACAGCTCCTGTCTGACATGGAAGGGCTGGCTTTAAAACCTGCTGCCAAGACGAGATGCTAACACAAGTGGGTAAATAATGTGCCTTGTGAATCCCTGCCACCCGCCTGACAAATGTCTGTGCTCTTAGACTTAATTCACATTTTCAAAGAACTTAAGTCTTTGCCACGCACTGTGCCAAACCCTTACGTACGTCATCTTGCTAAGTTCCTAAATCCCCAAGAAATTTCCACATTTTAAAGATGAGGTAACTGAGGCCCAGAGAGACTAAGTAACCTGCCCATTGCCCAAGGTCACGCAACTCACTCTTGGGGGAGCCATTACCCATCCCAGGCAGGCTGGCCCAGAGCCTACACACCTCCCAGCTCTATACGACGAGCTTCCTTCCCTGCCCTGCTCCCCTCCACATACACTTCCTTTCTCTCCTGCCCTGTCCCTATGTTTTTTGTTTTTTTTTTTTTCAGGTCAGCTGGGCCTGTAAGAACTTGTTGGGTATCTTCCCTAATCTGCCCATTAAATGCTAGCTGAGGAAAATTAAACCTGGGCCCAGGACTTGAAGGAGAATCAGGACCTCAGAGGTGCTGCTCTCAGCTGTTCACTCTGCATCCCTTGTCCACAATCCCCTGCCCCAGCCTCAGTGTCCCTAAGTGGAGCAGAGGAGGGTTCCCTTCAGGGGCCATGCGACGAGTTGAGAGGAACTGTAATCCCCTGCTTGAGGGATGCAGCCATTTATTAAAAAGGCAGCTTTGGAGGTCACCCTCTCTCTTGCTCCTGCACTGCATGCATAGAGGAGAAGGGCCAGGTTCTCCTCGCCTTCATCCTCCAAGTGAAGACTGACTAAGCAGTTCCTCTGCAGCTGATTTAAGGAGGGAGGGAGGAG
The DNA here is from genome assembly GCF_949987515.2 of Delphinus delphis. NCBI lineage: Eukaryota > Metazoa > Chordata > Mammalia > Artiodactyla > Delphinidae > Delphinus > Delphinus delphis. The sequence continues at coordinate 27,013,100 of NC_082694.2, read as the reverse complement.
GCTCAGCCAGTTTGCTAGCAATAATCTAAATGCATCGCAAACCCCATTTAACTCCTGCTAGGAACCCAGAGGGAATAAGAGGTTATTCCTGAAGCTTCCTTCAACCTCTAACAAACTGTCATGGGGTGGATGTGATCACAGGGCCCTTCTATGTTGCCTACTTCTGGGGCAGTTGGGGCTGGGAGTGGCTAAGGAATTCAGTCTTGACCTAGGGCAGAATATTCTGAGAAGTTCTACAAACCCAGAGTTTTGTTACAACTATTCTAAAGAACGCTTCACTTAAGAGAAATCAGGGACATCTGCTGCCTTTCCTCACACTACTGACCAAAAGAACACGATGCACAGTTAACAATGGAGCAGGGAAGGCGAGCAGGAAGGCTGACTCAGGGGTCCCCTCACAAATGCTACAGGACCCCCAGCTAACACTCGAGCCTGGTGAGTGTAGACGCGCTTCCATTGCCCAAGGTTGTCAGATCAGACATTCTTTTGATGTCTTCTGCTTAGGCTTTGCCATTCTTTTATATCGAGAACTTTGTGAGGTTTATCTGAAAGCCACTTTGAGATGAAGAAGGAAGAATCATAACATGGAAAATCCTAGAAAGGGTCCAAGTATCAAATATTTTTAAATTCTAGTGTTTACAAAGTGGTACTCACTTGGGATTGAAAGCAGCCAAGTCAGTGTGTGCAGCATCAATAAATAGAATACAAATCAGTTACAATGGAAACAAGATTAGATTAAGAAGCGTTCCCGAAACAAGCTCTGACTGATAAAGAGTGACAAAGAGTGATAGTGTGCCACCGTCAAACTGGGTTTTGCAGTAGCACTAGGATTAGGGAACAGTTCGTAAAGGAGTGGCCCATGGACTGGGAAAGAAACCCTCCTAGTTAGCTCCCCCCTCTCCAGTGTCCTAAACATCTAGAATTTTCCCTTTCATATTCTCCTAATCAAAACTAACTTGTCCTGTTTCCAGTTCCTTTACTCTCCACGAAGAAACTGAAAACCTAATCTCACTATGGCTAGTTGCTAATAATGACTCAGTTTAATAGAGCAGTAGTTCTCAAACTTAAGCATACGTGAGAATCACCCAGAAGGCTTGTTAATATACAGCTGTCTCTACCCCAGAGTTTCTGATTCAGCAGGTCTGGGGGGGGGGGTGCCTGAGAATTTGCATTTCTAACAAGTTCCCAGATAGTTCTGATGCTGTTTTCAGGGACCAACTTTGAGAATCATGGCGATAGCATGACCCAAAGGAATGAGGTGACATTAGGCACCTGGGCAAGGCCAGAGGGGACACTATTTGGAGGTAGGTGGATCCTATCATAGTTCTCAAATCCTACCTGATGTGCCCTGTTCCTAGGGAACCCCTATGTTTGGTTTCTCCTGTGGACAGATGATTCCCAGAATGGCCGAAGTTCCACATATGACCCTAGAATTTGGACCATTTCTGAAAGAAATTAAGGATGTGTACTTCCAAAAGCCATGTTTGTGGGAACGTTTGTGTTCAGTGCAATGGGTCTGTAGTCCAGAGGGTGTGAGCAGAAAACAAAAGTGCCCTGATGGGGCTTAGTCCACAGAGGTGGGATTTGCTCTACAGTGTGATGACAAGAGCCTGCAGGGAGGATCTCCTCACTCCCCTGGGCAAGCAACATGCCCTGGCTCAGGACAACAGACAGCTTCACCTACTGCTGGGTTTTAATGAAATAACTGAAAATGAATTATAGAAAAAAGAAGAAGAGAAAAAAATTGTCTTGATATCTTTACAAATTCAGAGCAGTGACAGAGGGTGAGAGGGTACAACCAAAACTATGTTCCCTGATGTCAGAACAACTTTATCCTTACAAGGCCTAGTCTAAAGTAGAGTGCACAATAATTGTGCAACAAATATTTTTGGTTGACTTATCAATATTTTTTATCAGTTGTATGCATTAAGGTGCTGAACAACACGGTAACTACTTATGTGAAATGCCAACTGAATCTGAGTATAGATATGAAAACCTCACAAGCGTTCCATGAGACTGGAAGGGCCAGCATTGATATCCTCTAGGGAAACTGACATTTGGTGTGACCTTGGGTGTCTCTGGACCTCAGTTTTCTCTGTGAGTCCAGCCTGGTGGTGCTAAGAGGTATGTGGATGGCTCTCTAGCCTCTGCTCTATAGCATCCTGGGCACTCTGAGCACGTCCCACTGAAAGTTCTCAGGGGCATGATTCTGACTGCAAAAGAGGCCAGTGGTTCAGCTATGGAAAGTCCTAACTTTACAGATGACACTTTTTTGGTCAGAAAGGGACTTCACAGGAATGGGTTGACCATTTGGTTGATTCAGCCTCCCACCCAGCATAGGGATCCTTTTTACAATACCTCTGGCAGATGGATATCCAGGTAGTGTCCAAGAAGCTTGCTACCACCCGAGGGGGCCAATACCTCTCAGGGTGGTGGCTTCCACCACTGTTAAGATATACCTTGAATTCAGCCAGCGATTGGCTCCTGGAGATTTTGTTCTTCAGCCCTCATTCTGCATCTTATAGTTACACAGGGTGAATCTGGCCCCTCTGTGTCATGACAGACTTTCTCTCATACCTCTCTAAAAGCCTGGATAACCCCAGGTTCTCGAACCATTCTTTAATGCCTGGATAACCCCAGGTTCTCGAACCATTCTTTAATGACATAGTTGCCTGGATAAAGCCTGGATAACCCCAGGTTATCTAAAAGCCTGGATAACCCCAGGTTCTCGAACCATTCTTTGATGACATAGTTGCCAGGTCCTCCTCCACCCTGACTAGTCCTCCACCCTGGACATGTCCCCATCTGTAGGGATGTTCATCCCTCTGGTGTGAACACACTGGCAGTGATGTGTCAGGGAGAACTCATGGTGTCATGTGCTCATGGAGCTGGGAGGGACTTCAGGCTCCATCAGGTCTACCTCTGGCCTAGAGCAGGCCTCTGGCCCGAGTAGCATTTCTGACTGGTGTGGCCTCCACATTACTCCACACTGAGGCCAAGCATGCCTTCTTCCCTTCCTGGGGTATCGCTATCACTGCTTCCTCCTGACTACGACCCTGGGCTCTGGTATTGTGATCCTCATTAGAGTTCCTGTCCCCTTGATTTCCTTCCAAAAACTGGTTTAAGACCCTGTATTTGCTCCTTTGGGACAGAAAGTCCTTGGATGAACAGCCCCTCCCAAGCAGGCTCTTGCTCCTGCCTTTGAGTAGACAACGGGGTGGGGGGGAGAGGCAGAGGGGGAGTGGGTGTTAGAGGGGAGTGGGGAGTGGGTGGGGGCCTAGGGCACCTCTGGGTTTACCGGTCACCTGTGTCAGGGGCGACGCACTCGCATTTGTAGATGGTGATAGAGTCAGGCTTGAAGTTCATGTTGATGGGGTAGTACTTGAAGGCACCAATCATCTTCTTAATGGCATCATAGATGAAGATGAAACTGATGAGGGTGGAGAAGCCCTCCTCAGTGAAGCGGGTGATATACTTGATGATAAAGCTGGCATCTGTGGCCACCAGGATAAGGCACTGGACAGCTGAGTGTAGGCCAATCCAGAGGCGGAACTCCATGTAGTCCAGGCCATTGCCTCTGGAAAGCAGAGGGAATCGAAGGGCCTCCAGCCCAAGGCTCTTGGCTGTGCTCGGCTCCCCAGACCCACCCTGGGTGCCTCATCTGCCCCTCCTGTGGCACAGATGCCCTCCTAGGAAGTACAAGAGGATTGGGGATGGGGACAGTTCCTGGGTGGGGTTGTCTGGTCTTTGAGAATTCTGGGAAAGGCTCCCATGGGATGGCAGAAAGGTGCTCGCACACTTCGGTTCTTACACATTTGGTAACAAACACCAGAGTGAATGAAAAACAGGGAAATTTCAGAATGACACAGCTGGAGCAGACCTTAAAAATGTTGTAGGTGAGGCAACTGAGCCCAGAGCTGCATGAGTCAGGGTATAGCCTTCTGACCTCCAGCTTGAAACTTTTTATACACTCACTGCATTGACTTTCAAGTCATAATTGCTCATGAGCAGAGCAGTGTGAATTCTCTCCTCTTGTCTTGCCTGGATTCCTCCCCATGGGCTGTGCTAATAAGCACTAAGGTGGCTTAAAGGCAGATATCGGAGGGAGTCAGGAGGGACCACCTGGCAGTGCCTCCTACAGGTAAAGACAGCTTTGGTACCTTCTCACCTCACCTCCCCCTTGGGGCTCTTCCCCTACTCCAACCTTGGCATACTGTCCCAAGTGTGAGAGCAGGCACTGGGGGCCACCAAGGGCACCTACTTGCTGAAGTCGAAGAGGAGCTTCTCGAAGATGAGGATGGGCCCTGTGCTGCTGAGGATGATGAGAGGCTGTCCCGAGAAGAGGCAGAACAAGGAGCCAGCCATGGCAGTGCCCAGGAAACTCTCCATCACTCCCTGGGGGCAGGAGGAGTGTTAGGCTCAGTAGAGGTGTGAGAAAGGGGCCTCTCTGACAGGTTAGACCCCAGTTATCTCAGCAAGGGCCACAATGCTCGTCCTTTATCCTAGGTCCTCTCCTCCTCAAATTCTGCTCCCCATCTCTGACTCCACAACCTCACATAATTGCCAAGCATCGCTCTCTAATTCTAGGTCCCATGTGACTTCCTTTTGTCACCCTAGGGCCTAGAAAACAGGGCTGCCAATGGTCGTGCTTGTTCCTGTGCCCATTCTACTCCCAGAGGACAGTCCATTCATCCACCCAATCATTTATTAATTCAGAGATCTAGCAGGTGCTTTTAGAGGTCAGACCATTCATTCATTCATTCATTCAAAAATCTATTAAGGGCCTACTACGTATCAGGCGTTGTGCTAGACATGGAGGACCCAGGAACAAACAAGATAATGCATCTTCATTCTAGTGGGGGACACACACAAGAAACTAGGCGATTTCCATACAGCAGAGTTTCTTAACCTCAGCACTACTGACATTTCAGGCTAGATAATCCTTTGTTGTAGGGGGCTATCCTGTGCATGGTAGGTTGTTTATTAGCATCTCAGTAGCACCTCACCTCCCAGTTATAAAAACCCAAACTGTCTCTAGATGCGACCCAATGTCTCCAAGGGGTCAAAATCGTCTCTTGTTAAGAACCACTGCCAAGAAATATGATAAGGCTGGATAAGGTAGGAGCATACAGTAAGAGTGAAGGGTTGGTCAGGAAAGCCTCCCAAGAGGTAGATACACGGAAGCTGAGAACCAAAAAATGAGCAGAGAATTGACCAGGAGAATAGGGTAAGTGGATGAGAAAGAGTGTGCCGGGAAGGGCAACAGTATGCACAAAGGCTGGAGCTGAAAGGGAGCACGTCTTTGAAGAACTGAAAGATGATCAGGATTGATGGAAAACAGAATGCAGATGAGTGAGGAGGACAGGAATCTGAGAAAGGGAATACTGGGAGATGAGGCTTGAGAGGCAACTAGGACCATGTCATGAGGGCTACTGGGGGAAGCTGGGATTTATGAGTCAAGGATGATGTGTGAATATCTGGGTCAACCATGGTGTCGCTCATTGGCTGGGGGGAGCAGCAGGTCTGGAGGAAAGGTAATGGATGCAATGTCGGCCCTGTGAGTTGGGGGATCCCAAAGGGCAGCTATATGGACATGCCCAGGAGGCAGCCGGATACTGAACCTGCCGCTCAGGAGAGTGGTGTGGGCTGGAGATAGGCACTCATCTTAATTTATCTGGGAAAGTGGGTCTTCACCTTGGTGCTCCGAGCTTTCCAGTGATACTATCCCAAAGGCCCCCAATGGAGAAGACCCTTGTCTGGGTCTCAGGCTAGTGTCTCTGCTGAACTGTTTTCCCCAGGTATACCTGTGTTGTTGTCATGGTAGACATTTCTAAAAATGTCTTAACTTCAAGCTAAGAATTTAAGGTTAGTTTTTTTAAAAAGTATGGGAAGAAGGTCACAATTAGCAACTCAATTAATTGTGCTCATTAAATTCGTTAAAGCATCAGTAGGAAAAGTATCAACTAACAAAGCAGATGATTTCCCCTTAAACATTTGTTCTATTTACATAATCTTTAAATTTGGTCTTTAGTAATATGATTTAGCTTTAGACCTTTTAATTATGCCAGCTTGTTATTATTTTTCTCAAGGGTAAAGGATTACAAAAAGTGATGGTCTGAACCTGGATGGTAGGTCAAACCCAAACCTTGGTTTTGGGATTATGGGAATAAGCTCCTTACCACTACCTGGTGGCAGCAGATTTTTCTGAGGTTTGCATGCATGTCCCCAGCTCACACACACCTGATAGTTGTCAGTGGCATCCCCCAGAAGCCCACCAAAGGTGATTGCGTTGGTAATGCAGCCGAGGTAGATGAATAGGATGGCAGAGATGGACTGAATGTGGAAGCCATCGTAGAAGTCACTTGGGAACCAGGGCAGCTTCCTCTTGACATCCAGACGCAGGCCACCGAAGAACCTGCTCAAGACAGGCCCAGATACTGCTTTCTCACCACAGACACCAGTGCAGGGGCAGGGCTCTTTACAGGAGCCTGCAGAGTCTGCAGTGAGGAGGGGAACTTGACTAGGGGTGGATGGGGAAAGGGATCTTTCCACCAGAACATTTAAGACCAGGGAAGAATTCTGTCATTAGACTGAGTTTGTGGTTGGCACCATCTCCCCTGGGAAGGGTGGTCACAGACAGCCTGGGTGGGGGAGAGAAGGCCTTATGGGAATATGTATTGGGGTAGACCTAACATTTCACAGGGAATGGAACTCCTGGGGACCATAGACGGCTATCCTCCTCACGTCCCTGATCATCCGCAGGGTGCCTGTGCTTGGTAAACATAGGTGTGTCCAGCTCTAGGAGATGGAGAGATCCTGGTTTATAACAGGTTCATCAAGGGCAGATTCCGAACCTTATAACTGGTTTCCTTGCTTTGTGGAACAAACAAGTGGGGAATTTTAGGTTTAGGGAGAATGTTTACTGGGGACGCTAGTCTCCATAGCTCCTAACACAGTGCTTAGCACAGAGCAGGTTTTCTCAACCTTGGTACTGTTGACACTTTGGACTGGATAATTCTTTGTTTGGGGGAGGGCGGTCCTGTGCACGGGAGGATGTTGAGCAGTGTCCCTGGTCTCTATCTGCCAGATACCAGTAGCATCTCCCCTCCAGCTGGGACAAACAAAAATGTCTCTGAACATTGCCAAGTGTCCCCTGGGTGAGGATGGGAGTGGGGAGTAGGTAAAGTTGGGAACCACTGGCGGGCAGAGAGCCAAGGGCATAAAAAACATGACTCGTTCTCAAAGTTATGATTTACACATAGCTTTGCAGGGCTGTGTCCTTTCCTATATTCAGATCTACCCAAGTTATTCTAAGAGCTGGCAAAGAAATGAAAGCCAGGAAAATTTTCTATTGTTTTCTTTTAAAACAAGTTTCTTGACTAGGTAACAAAAGGTTAAAAAAATTCAAAAGGTATTCTTATGGATTGAATTATGTCCCCCAAAAAGATATATCAAAATTCTCACCTGTAACTGTGACCTTATTTTGTACATGTAATCAAGTTAAGATGAATTCATTAGGGTGGGCCCTAATCCAATAGGACTGGTGTCCTCATAAGAAGAGGAAAATGCTATACAAAGACAGAAACCCAGGAAGAACACCATCTGAGGACACAGACAGAGATGGGAATGGGGTAGCTGCAAGCCCAGGCACACCAAGGACTGCTGGCGACCACCAGAAGCTACAGAGAGGCAAGGAAGGGTTCCACCCAGAATCTCAGAGGGAGGATGGCCCTGCTGACACCTTGATTGGGAAATTCTAGACTCTAGAACTGTGAGAGAATACATTTCTATTGTTTAAACCACCCAGCCTGTGATACTTTGTTTCCGCAGCCCTAGGAAACTAATACAGGTAACAAAGGGTGTCCTGAGAAAAGTTTGGGTTCCTCCACTAGCTTCCCCTTTCCTGCCAGATCCAGGAGGGGCTTTGAGGGCTGGGGAGGAAGAGCGTGCGTTGGCCAGATCCCAAGGCCAGGAGTGGGTGCTGCTGACAGAGGTGGAGAAGGTTCCTAAACGGTGGGTGAGGAGAAGAGAAATCTAAGACAACTGGTGTCGCTGTCAGGCCTGGAGCGGGCACCTTCCTGTCCAGATGAGCTCTTCCCCGATCTCGTGCACGGTTGGCATCTCTCCATCATCCCCACTGCTCCCTCCGCCGGCCCCACTGCCGCCGCCGCCTGCAGTGCCGCCGCCTCCAGCCCCTCCGCCGCTTCCCGTCACAGAGCCGTTCATCTGACCTAGCTCAGTCAGGGAGAACACGGATTTCCTGGAAGGAGAAGGGCGACAGGGGACAGTGGGGCTCCCAATCCTAGGAAAAGATCAGCACCTCCAGGACTGTCCTCACAACTCCTTTACCTTTCTAACTAACATCATCAAATAGCTTAAAATACAGAGAGAAATGCAGAGAATGATCTAGCAACACCCACACACAGATCACCCAGGTTTTACAGATGGTCACATTCAGCATATTTGCTTCTGATTTTTTTTTCCAGAGAAATAAAGTGAGACTGAAAAAAAAAGGTATAAACCCATGTACGCTGACATCTTTCTTTCAAATCCAAAAAAAGAAACGGACAGACTGAAAGCTCCCTCTGACCCGGCTCCCCGCTTGCCACCCCTCCATTCATACACACCTCTTGTCAGCAGAAGTCACCTTCTTGGGTGGCTCAATTCGGATATTTGGGTCCCACTCTCCAGGGGGGAGCACGATGACCTCGTCTAGAAACTCATCAATCCCTGCGATCAGATCCTCCCGATTCCTGGCCTTGTAGGCCACGTCGCTGAAGAGCTGGCAGGGAAAGAGGCAGAGGAAGAGAAAGGGCCGCTCTCTTGCTGCAGTCATCATCTCATCCACCTCCCGGGGGCACAACCACATACACTTTCAAAGAAAGTCACTTTGAGCCATTACTCCAGCTGCCAATTTGTTCTCAGTTTCTGAGATGAGAACAACGGGGCAGTTGAAACATAGCACAGTGGGGACAGTGGGACATGCAGCAAGGCGGCTCTTCCTGGACCTGAAGGCCAGGTCTCTGTATTCCAGTTGTCCGACCTGGGTTGAGTTACTTACTTAACCTTTCTGCTCTCAGTTTCCCACAGAGCGAGCTCCTCAGAAAACCCGCGCAGAGCCCAGTAGGAGAAGCTCAGGTATTTCAAATCTGTTTTAACATCCCAGCCCTTCATCTTTGGAGGGTCAGGCTGCATCGTTCCACACTGTCTCCAGAGGGTTCTTTCTGACTTTACAGATCTGATTGGGTTGCGCTCGTGTTTAAACTCCTCTAGGCTCCCTGTCACATAGTGTCAACTCTCAGCTCTGCCTACAGGCTCCGTATAGTATATGGCTCCTCTCTCTGGTGTTACTTCCTGCTCTTGAAGCTCTTACGCTGAGCCTGTATCAAACCACTTCCATCCAGCCCCTCCCTCTCCGAACTGTGGCCCTTTGCCTGGAATGCCTGCCTCCTAGGCTGGGGCTCATCCTTAGCTTTAAAGCCCCCTCGTGTGTGAAGGGCCCGTTGACTGCCTGGGCGGTTAGCACATGGTTCCCTCTAGGATTGTAGGTCTATCTCTCCCACTTGATTGGTGCTCCTAAAGGGCAGTGACTATTCCCTCATTCTTGTAATCCTCACACCCTGCACAGGGTCTGGCATACAGTAGGCGCTCAAACGTGACTTGTTGGATAAGTGAATGAATGAAGGCACAGTGTTTGACGCGGCAGCCATGACGTTCAGGAGTACATGCTTCTCGTGGCACTTACGTCGTCTACCATGAGGGTTGCAATGGCACGGCCAATTTCATTGTAGGATTTTGCTCTCCCAGAAGGTCCCAGCAGTATGAACAGAAATCTGCAAAGAAGATGGAGGAGGAGGGGGAAAGTGAGAAGGAAAAGTAAAAGCAGGTGGAGAGAAGGATGTTCTGGCCCTAAATAGTATCCATTCTTAATTTTTTAACTGGGCAGAAACGTGTCCCTTCCCTCCTCTGAATCCTGTATTTGCTTTGGAGAGACATTCCTCTTCACTCCCACCTGAGCATCTTTGCCACGCCCTGGCATCCCAGAGCTCACCCAGCAGTGCTTCTCCCAGCTGCTGGCTACTTCTTGTTTATGATTATTTTAAATAAATTCTCTCAAATTCTTCCTGAGTCAGATTGCCATCGCCATACAGTTCCCTACTTTTCCTTCTTCGATTTAGGGGTGTCTCCAACTGCACTACTAGCTGACTGCATGGACAGCTGGCCACCCAAGGGTGGGTATGGTGGGCAGATTTCAATGGCTCTCACCTGGTGGGGACAGGCACCTCGGTCACTCCTCCCAGCATGGCTGACTGGATGAGACGCACGAAGGCAATGAATGGCTGGTCCAGGAAGTCCACCTCGCCCACGAGCACATTGGAGGCTTCTGAATCCTTGGGGATCTTCTTCATGAATTTGTTTTTCCGCTGGTCAGTGAGGGGGACACGAGATACCCATGGATACTCACGTGCAGTGGTTTCGGCTCTCACTCAGCCCGTTCAGACTACTGTGGAGCCCTAACCTTACAAAATTCTCCCAGCGTTTCTCAAGAGACTGAAGGAAATAAGCCGACACTCTCCCACAATCTGCAGATGAGGAGACTCAAAGTTGGTTAACCCCAGGGACCAATGAAGCCTTTCGTAGATGGGAAGGAACAGGCAACGACTTGACCCCCTAAGATGTTCTTTGATGGGCGAAAACCTTGTTCTACTGAAGTGTGAGTTGAGGGGTCAGAATAGAAAGTCAGGGCTTGCTGGACATCAGGTCTCTTCCCCCAGCAGCAGCTCAAGCAGATGGGAGTCTCGGCCCTTACACTCCAGCTACCCAGCCCTCCCTCTCTGCCTTTACCCTGGATGGCCGTGGGAGGAATGAGACCATCCTGATGGCCAGAGTGGACACACTTTGTTTTATCTTTACCACCAGCTTCCTGGCTGACAGGAACCCCTGGACCTGGGGGTCCAAGCCTGTGAGAGGCTTCTGTGCCCCCAAGTCACCCCTAGAGGACCTCCCAGGAAACTCATAGCTTCTGAGCCTTTCCAACTGAGACTATTGAAGTACCCTCTATCCAGTCCCTCTGGCTGGTGTCTAGTCAGGGCAGGAAGGTCAAATAGGAAGAGTGAGTGGGGTCCAATGTGAGAGGTGCTGGAGACAAGCCCTCTGCCCCAAATCAGCCCCACTCTCTGCGGTCATGACTTTCATCCTATGGATAAGATGCCAACTCCTCCGGAGCCCTCTCTTATGATGAAAGTGTCCAGGGGTGGTCACATACGCACTCTTCTTAGTCTTTAACATCTTAGGGTACATTAGTTTTTCAGATCACTTTCCCTCTGGGCAGCAAGGGGATAGGCAAGAGACAGAGATAGTTTCATAGAGAGAGGTGGGGAAGGAGTGTTTGGGGAGGACCGGGCTGGTGGGAGTCCACAGTGGCCAACAAAGGAAGAAAGGGCCCAGGAGGTGGAGGCAAGTGGTACAGAGAGATTCTGCGGACGCCACAATTTTGCCACCTATTCCCCCTTGATGGGAGTCTCTCTTGTGGGCACAGAAATGTTTGTTTCTCATAAGCTCAGTGAAGATAGTTTCCTTCTGTCCCTGGAGAGGGGTCAGTTATGGGCGTGGGCATGGCCAACAGGTCTTGCCTCTTTGGGCCCACAGCCATTTCCTGATTTGACTCGTGGGGGACGAGATACATACTGGGCGGGGGACCTACCAGCACTAGAAAAGGCTTGTGAGCAAGGGCTGCACCCTTATAATCTTTTAAATCCCTTAAGAAACATAAAACTCTCCACAACCACCTGGGCAACAGCCCCAAGGACCCTAACGCAGTGAGAATAAGCCACAGCACGCGTTAATGGGAAGGCCAGAATCCCCACAACTCAGAAAGTCCCTTTGTCCCAGGAGCAGTTAGCGGGTTCATAAGCAGATTCTTCAGGGTAGAGTTCTGGGTGTGCCAGGGCAGCCACTGTCTCCCTGCCAACTCCATGTCCCTGGGCATCAGGCAGGGAGCAGGTCGGTGGCAGGAGTGCCCTGGAGAACAAGGTTTTGAAAACGGCAATGCTCTGGAGTGGCCCATGCAACACGCTCAAAACCATGAGCAGAGAGGAGTTAAAACAGGGCCTTGGTCCTCCCTTGTAGTCTGTCACCCCAGTAAGGAGGCCAGAGTTGTGGCATCCCAGAAACAGGCCATGCTGGTGTTCTGGCCACCCTGGCTTGGTGATGGTCTGGCCACGGGCTTGTCTAACCAGGGTCCTGCTGACCCCACTGCCTGAACCCAGGGGACCCTGGTCCAGCTCTGCTGAGTCACTGCACACAGCGACGCTGTTTGAATCCACACTCTGCTCACCGGGAGCTCACTGGAACTCAGGGCTAATGTGGAGTGGTGAAGAAAGTTGCACCTAAAGAACGGCCAGTGCTGCTGCAGATACTGAGAAGCAGCATCACACAACCAGTTAGGAGAGTCGGACGCTGGAGCCCGGTGTTGGGTTCCAACCCCTAAATCAAAGGCAGCATTGCCGGGGGAAAGTAGCAGATCGTATTCTTCTTACCACATAGGTAATGAAAAATAGGTTGTGAAAAACTTTTACTAGGCAGCGCTTCCTTATAACGGCTCCACTGTCTGTGTGCATGACTATAGTAAAGTGGGGTTCTTCTCTAAATAAGATTCCAGAATACTCGTTCCTAAGTCACTCCCAAATTAAGGGCTCTAGTGTCACACTGCCTGGATCAAATGATGGGTGTGCCACCTTTCAGCTGCATGAACTTAGGCCCGTTATTTAACTGCTTTTACGTTCTCATCTGTAGAGTGGAGATGATATAGTACCTTCATGATGCACAGAAAACGCACCGCACAATGTAGTGCAGGAAATGTGTGGACCTCAAATGTTGGTTGATGCCGTTATTATTGTTATTTTATTATTTTGGCCACCAAAGGGCCCCGGAGACACTGACATGAGGGAATACTCTTGTTTTGCCTTCCACCAAACTTGGGACTGCCTTGGAGGCCTGGAAGTCACCCAAGCTCCTGAGGAGTAGGTGCCAAAGTTCAGGTTTCCCTCATCACCTTCCTTCCCACTCCTGGGGGCACAGGCAAGGAGACCTTGGGACCTTCCGCCCCTGAGATGTGAATGTTTGGAATTGAGGGAAGCCTCCTCTGGGCTTCCCTTGGGGGCACAGTCATGGGGGTCCTGGGCTGTGGGCTTAGAACTTGGACTCAACTTGTTTGCGGGATTCTGATCTCATCAAGGAGGTTTCAGACAAGCTGGTGGGAGACAAGAACTGACTTTATCCGGCACTAGCCAAGGAGAAGATACACTGTTGGGCAGTCCAGTTGATTCACTATCATTATTGTCCCCACAGGGAGGCCCCACTGCTTTTCTCTACCAGCCCAAGCCCCCCCTTCCTCCTTAAAACTGTTTGCGTGTCATGGAGGAGGTGAAATTCTGTGTGGCGGTCTTCTCTCTCCAATAAACCCCAAAGTCAGGGATAGCTGGCATCTCATCTGATCACACTTCTCTGTCCCCTACTCCTTCCAGGGCCTGGCACAGAGCCGGCACCCAAGTGTTGGACTGGGCTGGGTCACCAAGGCAACCCGGAGCCCCACCCGCATCCTTCCCGGGGACTCCCACTTTTTCACGGGAGTAGAGTTTTGCCTGTAGGGGCTCCCTACCCCTGAAACCAAAGACTTCTTCCTGCCCTGGCCCTCCACGGCAGCCAGGTGCAGGGGCTTTACTACCTGGTCTGTATTTGGGGTGAGAGAAATATCATTCATGCTTCTGCTCTGGGCGTGACCTAGGAGAAAAGGAAAAGAAGGTCCATCAGGGGAAGACAGGTTCTCGCAGGCCCTTTCCTCTTGGTCTCTACACAGGCTTTTCCCATCTTCACAACCAAAGCGAACCCCCTTCCCCTAATCCTGCAGCCCCTTTCAGCAAGCATTCTCTCTCTTTTCTTCTTTTCAATGGCAGCTTTCTTAAAAGAATTGCTGGGCCCCAGGTTCTACTGCGTCCTTCTCACTCCTCAGTGTGCTACGCCCTGGTCCCAGCCCTCCGCCCTGCCTTCTTGGGCAGAGACTAAGATGCTGCTCTGTGCCAGGCCCTGAGGTGGGGAGGGACAGACACACTATTGGGTCACGAGCCAGGTGTCACTAAGCTTGGGCCTTGTTGGAGAGAAAAGAGCAGTTTCACCTCTGTCCTCCATGACCCATGCGAGTCTTTAAAGACGGCTGGGGATTTGGGCCAGCAGAGGGAAGGAAGGTGGGGCTCCCCATGGCGAGAACAGTGGTGGTGAGCTATTCGAACAGCTCCTTCCTCCATTAAGGCAGAAGTTCAGCTCTCATTTCCCACCAGCTACCACATCCAGTGAGCCCTCTCAGGCTTTCTGTGGTCTGTGGTGTCCCCGCACTTCCAGACTCTGCGTTCCCTTGGCTCCCCTCTCTTATTTCCATCCAGGAGTCTCTCTTGCTGGGCTCTCCTCAGGGCCTTGCTTTGCACTCAAACCCTCCAGAGGCCTCACCCCCGTCCTCCTCGGTCAGTCCCATCCCCTCCTGTTTCATCCCCATCCACATTTGTGCTGGGGATGCCCAGGTTGGGTCTCCAGTCCAGATCTGTCCTGAGCTCCAGATTCCTCTGAGCAGTCTGACCTGGCAACTCAAACTCAACACACCTGAAACGAAACTCGTTGTCTTCCATCAAATGTCTCCCCGCATAGACCCCACACCGCCAGTGCTTCCTCCCCCTTGTCCACCGGCAATCAGAGCAGACCAGGAGCCAGCCTTGACGCCTCCCTCTTCCTTATTTCCCACTTCCCACCAGTCGCTGAAGCCCAGCGGGGTCCTTCTCTCTGTTCTTGCTCTCACTGCCCGAACACGGTCCCCGTCTCTTGCTCCCAATAGTTCAGCCCCTCCTAGTTTATTTCTCAAATAAAAATCTGACCATGATACGTTCCTGCATAAAACTTCTCAGGAGTCCCCATTACCCTCAGAATACAGGCTGGGGCCTTTTGCAGGATTCATAGGCCCCTTTTGATTGGACCCTCTTTCCCTTAGAGCCTGGTGAACTGAATCACCCTGTTTCCCCGAATATGCGGCACCCTTCACAGCACCTTCCCTTCACCTGCTGTTTGTTTCCTTTGTTCTAAAGAACACCCTCTTCCTCCCCCATGCTACTGGAAATCTTCTATTTATTCTCCAAGACTCAGGCAAGTGTCTCCTCCTCTTTGAGCCTTCCCAGGTGCCACCCTGGGGTGGGGAGGTGTGCACACAAAGCTGTAATCACTTATTCACGTCTTTTATCCAGGTCCCCCCCACAGCAGCATTGGTACTTCATATATAGTAAATAACAGAGCAGAAGGCTCGTCCCAAAGCCGTTCACTGTCTCTGACTGCCAGCATCCCTCTGTGGAATAACCAAGACCAGGGAGACTAAGAGCAGGGGGTCACTAAGAACAGAGAGAAAAGACCGTGACAAACCCCTGCCGGGGCAAAGGTCACATCACTGTCACTGTCCTGAAGCATTCCTCTGGCCTGGTCAGGGGCACAGCCCTGGGATGTGCTTGTTCGTATCTTGTCATTCTAGTAAAAGTATTTAAAGGAAAATACTCCTTCACACTGCTTCTTCTTTTCACTTCCCAAGTTCCCTCTTTTCTTTGCCTCACAGCTCACCTGTCTCTTCAGCCCTGATGAATTGCCTGACAAAAGCCGATCTGTGACCATGCCCCTCACAGGCTCCACTCACCCAGTCACAGCCCTCAGGGGCTGCAGCTCCACCAGCATTTCACTGTCTGGGGCCCAAGACGGTCATCCAGGGATGGGAACATTCTCTGTCCTGGGGCAAAGGACCTAGCCTGCTTTTAATTGTTTCTAGGAAGACTTCTCACCAAAAACAGGGCTAATGAGCAGTTTGGTGAGAATAAAGCCATAGACTAAGTTAAAAATGCCCAGCACACAGGGTTGGGTATTGATTATGACAGGACTTGATTAGAGCTGCAGTTTTTGGAGTAATTATTTAGAAAATTATGGTAGTAAGTTAGACTCTGAGGGTAGCCCAGGTTTAGGGTGAAAGTTAGATTTCTTCTGATGCCTGAGAGTTCTAGACAGACCCTGGGCTTTACCTCCTCTGCTATGAAAGTATGAAAATTGACTCCAGAGTGGCCACAGCCAGGACGAAGCTGCCACACAGTGGCAGAGAAAGAAGATACTCACACAGGCGGCCGTAATTTGCGCTTTGCCGCATCCTCAGGTCCTCGGTGGAGTGGTGTAGGCTGGGGCCCGTCGCGGGGCTCCGGCCTGGGCTGCGATCTGGGAGGAGGAACAGAAGAGATTTGACTTCGGCCGACTTGCTGGAGTGGTGCAGCTTCTTCCGTTAGCACAATTCACGTTTACAATCATGTCACCTAAATAAAGCTGGGCTGCCAGACATGTCTCTTCCCCTTCTAGGAAGAAAGGATGTTCTGGTTTTGGTTCTTGTTTTTCAGGATTTTTCTAAGCAAGTGAATAGCCTGAACATGATTAGAGAAAATATTTGTACCTTTGAAAGTGAAATAGATATACAATTGATTAAATAGACACCAGGTGGTGTAGATGACCCCTGATCCCACAGCCTCCTGGCCGTGTGATCTTAGGTAAGTAACTTAACCTCTCCGTGCCTCAGCCTCCTCATCTGTAACCTGGGGATGATGAGAACAGTACCTAGTCATGGGGTTATTGCGAGGATGAAGTGAGTTAATACACGTGGAGCGCTCAGACAGTGCCTGGAACACAGGTAAGTGCCGAGTACGTACCCACCGTAGGCTAAACATTTTCCATTTAAAATAATTCATCTAAGGAGATTCCTCAAGTCTCTTTAGGTAGCAGCGTTATCAACTTTGTACTGATTATTGCATTTATCTGACAGGTCCAGCAAGGCTAGTGTCTGGGCATCTCAACTCTGGGCTATCAAGAGTGGAGGGTTGCAGGTTTGAGATGCGTGCATA
Source organism: Delphinus delphis (assembly GCF_949987515.2). Classification (NCBI taxonomy): domain Eukaryota; kingdom Metazoa; phylum Chordata; class Mammalia; order Artiodactyla; family Delphinidae; genus Delphinus; species Delphinus delphis. The sequence continues at coordinate 26,996,142 of NC_082694.2, read as the reverse complement.
GAACAAGCCACCAGCGTATGGCCCGACTCACTGGTGGTGGAGGAGACTGACTTTCCAATGTCAACCAAGGAGCGGTGGATGGGCTTCTTGGTTTGGTGACGGTGTTTCCTCAGTAGGACGTAGCTGACCCTCTCTCGGAGCTCTGGCCGAAGGAGGCCGTCCTCGATTTGCTTTTCAATGACATCATCTAAGTGGGAAACAAACATGCCTTGTCCACGTGGCACCGAATGACCAGGGGTGTGGGGGTCTTCAGTTTCATCTGTTATTAGTGGGATTAAAAGTGACCTAAGGGAGGCAGGAGATGTAGAAATAGTCCCACCTTTGCCACAGAACTGAAAATTTGAACCAGTCATGAACGTTCAGCCTCCTTATATGTAAAAGGGTGTGTGCATGTCTGTGGGAGTTGGTGTATGTGGATACATGTGTGTGTGCATGGGGGTGCATCGTGTGCCCATGTGGGTGCACATGTGCTTGCATGTGTGGGTATAGGATTCTCTGCTCTTTCTATCAATAACATTGTGGAAAATAAATGAAATTGTACACATGAAAGTACCCTAAGAAGCACAAGGTACAATGCTAAGTGGTTTTAGTTCTAACATGAATTCTTTTTAGAAAAGTATTTTGGGCAATGTAGTTCTGCCAAAATTGAATGTGCTAAAACAAAATTCACAAGAAGTTTTAGGGATGATAAGACAAGCCGCTCCCTCCCTTTGCCACTCTATCAAACGAGAGCTAATTTCCTAAAGATGAATGGTGATCTATTTACCCTGACAAGAAACAGGTTGCCATGGCAATAGGTGTCTCCAACCATGCTAAGAAGCCCTCCTCCCTTTTGTTACATTGCTGGATGGCATTTCAGACGCTGACCTTTCCATCTCTACGTGTATCTGAAACTTGGAGCAACTGTGACACTGCCTTGGGGACCTCAGACCCAAAGCCTGGTCTCTGCAGAATTAGGCAGGCATCAGAGGTGGGTGTGCCATGCAGACCAAGGGTGGGCATGAGATGGGGCAGGTGAAGGGGGACGCTGCCCTGCTTGGTGGGGGCCACAGCGGTCCTTTGCCTCACCTATGATCTGTGGTAAGGAGCCGCCGTCCAAATCCAGCAGCACCGTCCCCGTCTGCAGGCAGGTCCGGAGCTCAAAGAGGCTGTGCAGGGACAGTGTGGACACATGGGGCTTGCTCCAGCGCTCGCCTCCTTCCTCTACCTTTTCTTCAAACTTTATCCACCTGGAAAAGTAAGGATGGGGCTCAGCATGGCCTTTGCCCTCAGGAGGAGCCCAGAGCTGGGCCTCTTCAGGAGAGGGTGTTGGCTTGTGAGTCATGCTGTGCACATTGTTGGGGCATTGGTCCTAGACTCACAGGCAGAGGATCTCCTGGGGACATCCCCACTCGGTCCCCCACTCCTCCTGGTGCGGCAATCCTTAGGACAAAGTGGCATCAGAGAATGACTATAAATGGGCATGAAGGATACTTTTAGGGTGGTGGAAATGTTCTAAAATTGGATTTGGTGATGGTCACACAACTCTGTACATTTGCTAAAAATCATTTAATTAATACACTTAAAACAAGGGAACTTTATGGTATCCATTAATAATAGAGCTGTTAAAAAAATCGTCCACTGCACCCTAGTTACCCGTCTACTGGTCACACATGTGTTCAGTGTCTGCCTTATGGGGTGTTTGCTGGGAGCAGGAAAGTATTTCCCCACAGTTCTAGGGTAGGGCCTGAGGTTTCCACGAGTCCCACTCGTATTTTGGCTCTGAAAGTTCAAGTTAAAATCTAAACGTCTTTGAGGAAGGAAAGAAATTAAACCAAGGGTATGTAGGAGTCTGTCCTTTCTAGAAGCCTTGGAATCATAGGCTGGGGTGGAGGGGACCAAGTGGGAAGGCCTTGGGCAGGCTGGCAGAGGTAGCCCTGGCCTGTACCTACCCCGCAGGGGGCAGCACCACACAGCCTGGAGAGCCACAGGGAAGCAAAATCTGGCTGGAGACCTGCTGGCTCAGCTTTACTAGATGTCGACCTCAAGTTAGTGAGTAGCGTCAAGCTATGCCAATCAAAATCCCAGGGGAGTATTTTTGGACTGTGACTATCTAATTCTAAAGTTCCTCTGAAAAAGTAAATGTCTGAGAGTGGTTCGGGAAAGTCTAAAAAAGAAGAATGGGGAGGGGACATGCTTTTAGCAGATATAAAAACTTACTGAAAACCTTGAGTAATTAAAGCCTTGTAATTCCAGTCCAGATATAGACAAAGGGATCAATAAAACAACAGTCTGGACAGACCTGAGTCCCCATGGGAATCTGGGTTTTGATGGAGGAGGCTTTAAAAGATGACCAACCTAAATATAAAAAAGTCCCTACTTCTTACCAAGCACTACTAAATTCTATGTGGATTAAAGGCTAGACATAAAAATAAATCTATAATGGAATATTGTTGAGCCTTAAAATAAAAGAAATTTTGACACATGCTACAGCATGAGTAAAACTTGAAGACATTATGCTAAGTGAAATAAGTCAGTCACAAAAGGACAAATACTGTAAGATTCCACTTCTATGAGGGACCTAGAGTAGTCAAATTCATAGAGACAGAAAGTAAAATGGTGGTTACCAGGGGCTGAGGGGAGAGAGGCAGGGAAATTACTGTTTAAGTGGTACAGGGTTTCAGTTTTGTGAGATGAAGGAGTTCAGGAGATGTATGGTAGTGATGGTTACACAACAATGTGAATGTACTTAATGCTATTGAACTGTACGCTTAAAAACGGTTAAAATGGTAAAGTTTATGTGTTATATATTTTACCACAATTAAAATAAATAACCATGTTAAAATCTATAAACAAAAATATAAATATACTAGAAGAGAATATAGGAGAATGTTGTGGTTGTGGAGAAAGACTTCCTTAGCAAGATGTAAAACCATAAAGGGAAAATAAATGGGCACATTTTGTTACATAAAAATAAACTAAAACCTCTGTATAACACAATAAGACATAAATGAGATTCACATAAATGCAACATACTCAGAAAATATTTGCAACAAACAGGGCATCAAAGGATTTTTTTTTTTTTTTTTTTGGCTGCACCAGACGGCATGTGGGATCTTAGTTCCCTGACCAGGGATCAAACCTGCACCCCCTGCTTTGGAAGCGTGCAGTCTTAACCACTGGACCACCAGGGAAGTCCACAAAGCTTCTTCACATCAATAAGAAAAACTCAAATTACCCAACTGAAAAGTGAACAATTCTGAAAAGAAATAATGGCCAATAAATGTATGAAAAGATGTTCAACTTTACTAGTAATCAAGAACATTTAAATTGTTGCAAATGAAACAACATCCTTCACTTCTCATATTGGCAAAAATTTAAAAGATTGACAACTTCCTGTGTTGGTGGAAACATGGGGGGTGGGCACTCAAACTGTATGTATGAATATAGTATGTGTGTGTGTGTGTGTGTGTGTGTGTATATATATATATATAGTGTAGCCACGTAGCCTTCTTGGGGTGGGGAACTGGGGAGTCTCTTTTGTCTTTTGACTGAGCAGTTCTATTTCTAGGAAATTATCACAGGAGTATCATTGCACATCTACACACAGTAATATGTATACCAGGAGATGCTTACTGCAGCTTTGTCCAGTAGAGTGAATAACTGGAAACCACCAGTTTTCAGTAAAGACATGGTTACATCAATTCCATACATCCATGCTGAAGAATAACACTCAGATAAAAAGCACAAGGGTGAACTATGCATACTGACAGGATGGACAATACCATCCCATTCTATAAAAAGAAGAAAACCACACATGTGTGTTTGTGTGTTTACACATGTGTCTGAACATGCCCAGCAGCAGTTTTGAAAGGATGCATGTCAGGTGGTTAAATGGTTACTTCTGAAGGGAAGTGTGGGGTTGTTGGTGGGGGGAGGATTTAAGAGACTTTCAATCTATTGGGGTTAATTAGTGTAGTAAGAGCGCAACCTGTGGAGCAAGACAACCAAGCTTTATTTTTTATTTATCTTTGGCTGTGTTGGGTCTTCATTGCTGCGTGTGGGCTTTCTCTAGTGGCAGTGAGCAGGGGCTACTCTTCATTGCAGTGCGCAGGCTTCTCATTGCAGTGGCTTCTCTCATTGTGGAGCAGGGGCTCTAGGCACGTGGGCTTCCGTAGCTGTGGCACGTGGGCTCAGTAGTTGTGGCACGTGGGCTCAGTAGTTGTGGCTTGTGGGCTCTAGAGCACAGGCTCAGTGGTTGTGGCGCACGGGCTTAGTTGCTCCACGGCATGTGGGATCTTCCCGGACCAGGGCTCGAACCCGTGTCCCGTGCATTGGCAGGCGGACTCTTAACCACTGCGCCACAAGGGAAATCCCGACAACCAGGTTTTGAATTCCAGCTTCACGTTTACTAGCTACGGACTTTGGGCAAGTTACTCAATCTCTCACCACCTTTGTTTTCTTTAGGAATACTAACAGTTTATAGCAATTAGAGGAGTGCCTGGCACGTAATGCACTCTCTGTTAGTGTTAGCTATTAATGTGAAAACAAATAATGTTGCTTTTTTAAGTTTAGAAACAATAAGGAAATAAGAAAGTAAAGACATTCAAAGCTCTCCCAACCAGAAGACACCATGGTTGATATTCTGATGACCTTCATATTAGATCTCTGTGTGCATGAACTCACACGTGCATGCATGCACACACACACTTTTACATTAATGACACCATAAGGGCGTGGTATCTAATGGATATCCTTTCATGTCTATAAATGTCTATAAATATTCATATCGTTTTAAAGGCTCTTTAGCATTCCATTGTATGAGTAGACCATAATTTATGTGAATAAACCTCATTTGGTCGACATTTAGATTATTTCTAATTATTCTTTATTATAAACAAGGCTGGTTTGAATTTCCTTGACCCCTGTTCAATAATTTCCTTACGATAAACTCTCAGGAGTGGAACTGCTGTGTCTGCACATTTTTACGTGTATGACATACATTGTCAAACTGTTCTCCAGAAAGCTGTGCCGATTCATACTTCCACCAATGTACAGGAGACCTCACATTTCTTTGAAGTCTCTCAAACTCTAGTATTGTCATTCCTTTTCACTTTTGTGCATTTGGTAATTGAAAAATTATATCATATTTGCATTCTTTTGACTGCATGTGAGGTTGAACATCTTTTCCTTTGTCAGATTTCTTCTTTACACAATTGTGTGAGCATTTTGCAGTATCAGTGTTTAATATCCTGATTCAATACATTTATTTGAGACCAGTTAACTTGGAGCCTGGTGGGGCCTTGGGGCTTGGATGGACACAGGATGGGGAGGTTCTTTTTCTAAATATATACGTTTGTTTTGTTTTGTTTATTTGCGGTATGCGGGCTTCTCACTGCTGTGGCCTCTCCCGTTGCGGAGCACAGGCTCCGGACGCGCAGGCTCAGCGGCCATGGCTCACGGGCCCAGCCGTTCCACGGCATGTGGGATCTTCCCGGACCGGGGCACGAACCCGTGTCCCCTGCATCGGCAGGCAGACTCTCAACCACTGCACCACCAGGGAAGCCCTATACATGTTTATTGACTAGCATTATTATGGACCTATTATTACAGGTAAATGATTCTTTTTTAAAAAAATATTTATGGATGTATGTATGTATTTGGCTGTGCCAGGTCTTAGTTTCAGCACACGGGATCTTTAGTTGAGGCATGAGGGATCTTTAGTTGTGGCATGCGGGATCTTTTTTAGTTGCAGCATGCAGGCTCTTAGTTGTGGCATGTGGGATCTAGTTCCCTGACCAGGGATCGAACCCAGAGCCCATGCATTGGGAGCACAGACTCTTAACCACTGGACCAGGAGGGAAGTCCTTAAATGATTCTTTTTTAATTGAAGTATAGTTGATTTACAAAGTTGTGTTAGTTTCTGGTGTGCAGCAAAGGAATTCAGTTATATATATATATATAAACTTTTTCATATTCTTTTCCATTATGGTTTCTTAAGGGATATTGAATATAGTTCCCTGTGCTACACAATAGGCCCCTGTTGTTTATCCATTCTATATATGAGTTTGCATCTGCTAGTCCCAAACTCTGAAGGATGGGGAGGTTTGATTAGAGGAGGCCTGGGAGGTGAAGACATGGCGCTGGAGCAGAGACCACTCAGACACTTGCCTCAGAGACTCACCAAGGTGTAGTGGACATTTTTAATGGGGAAATATGTTTGGGAGAACATTATTTAAATTATGGTAGATCCAAGTCTATATAATATCAATACAAAGTTTTTCTAAAACTTGTATTAACATAATGGTTTGCAAGGAAGAAATCAAAGGACAGGTCCAAATGTTTTGGTCAGGAGATGCTCACTCTTCTCCCTGAGAGTCCTTCTCCTATTTAAATCACTCAAATTGCCCCCTTTTACCTCAAAAATACACGAGATAACCACACCGTCTCCTGGCCACTGAGGACGCTTTTGCTACTCTACAGCCTTACCCCATCCACCCAAAGGTATGATGTGTCCCAGTAAGTGGGGCCACTTGGGTTGATCGCTTTCTACACTGTCTCATAAACATCCTGGGTGGACATTTGGGCAGTTCTCTCCCACGCATCCATCCTTCAGCTTCCTGCCTATACAAATGCAGCTCCATCTGGAAAGGTGAGTTGAAACCCTTCAAAACATCCTTTTAGTAACACTGGATAGCAAGAACAATTGGTCCTCTTCATTTCCCAGGACTTCAACTATTTGTACTGTGTTACAGGCACCCATAAAACATTAGCTCTATACACAGACAAGGTCTCAACCAACCTGAGCACAGTTTGCAGAAAAGCAAAGTCACCAGTGTCCAGGTTCAGGGTAATGCCAAAACTAGACTCCTGCTACCACCATCTCTTGAGAACTTGATTTTTAAAAAGTCCATGATACTCAACAACTTCACTAGGGATACCTCTTCAGTCGTCCTTGCAACTATTTTGGGAATCCAGATATTGAAACAGTAAACCCAAGGCCTGAACTTAATTTTGTGTATTTTATGGCTACAGCTAGAAATTAAGCTCACTTTTCACCTTGAGTAGAACATAGAAACGTGGAGGACCCAAAGTCTGCAGCTGTGGTTTCCAATTTTGACTGTCTGTTAGAATTGCCTGAGGAAATTTTTAAAAATACTGATGCCTGGATGGTCATGCCACCAGGAGGGTGGCCTGCGCATGGAAGCTCCCAGGTTATTTTTGCCCTGAACGTTGATGAGACCCTGCCCTGTAGTCATATACAACCATGTGGCTCAGGAATAGTTGGACTTGTCTGGGGTTCCAACGCAGGCAAACGCTCTGGGCACATAGGTCCCATTTTTTTTGGATAAGAGGGGACATGGCCTCTTTCCCTTAGAATGGCTCCGAGAACACCAGTTGAAAAGGTGGAGTGGATCTCTGAAGCCTCCTTCCTAGCATGGCCATTCTATGCTTTCATTTCTCTGATTTTTTAAGTAGAGTACATACCTCTACACCAGCATGTCTCAAACTTTAATGTGCATACAAGTCACCTGGGGATCTTGTTAAAATGCAGGTTCTAATTCAGCAGGTCTGGGATGGTACCCAAGATACTGCATTTCTTTTCTTTTCTTTTTTCTTTTTTTTGGCTGTGTTGGGTCTTCATTGCTGTGTGCGGGCTTTCTCTAGTTGTGGTGAGTGGGGGCTACTCTTCATTGCGGTGCGTGGGCTTCTCATTGCCGTGGCCTCTCTTGTTGAGGAGCACAGGCTCTAGGCATGCGGGCTCCAGTAGTTGTAGCACGCGGGCTTAGTAGTTGCAGCAGGTGGGTCCTAGAGCGTGAGGGCTTCAGTAGTTGCAGCAAATGGCCTCAGTAGTTGAGACGTGTGGGCTCTAAGGCATGCGGACTTCAGTAGTAGTGGCACACCGGCTTAGTTGCTCTGCGGTACGTGGGATCTTCCCAGACCAGGGATTGAACCCATGTCTCCCTGCACTGGCAAGTGGATTCTTAACCACTATGCCACCAGGGAAGTCCCTGCATTTCTTTTTCTAAAATTTTTTACTGAAGTATAGTTGATTTACAATGTTGTGTCAGTTTCAGGTGTATAGCAAAGTGATTCAGTTATATATATTCTTTTTTTAGATTATTTTCCATTATAGGTTATTACAAGATATTGAATATGGTTCCCTGTGTTATATAGCAGGCCCTTGGTGTTTATCTATTTTATATATGCTAGTGTGTATCTGTTAATCCCAAACTTCTAATTTATCCCTCCCCCACCCCCTTTCCCCTTTGGTAACCATAACCCCTTTGTTTTCTATGTCTGTAAGTCTATTTTTGTTTTGTAAATTAGTTCATTTGTATCATTTTTTTTTAAGATTCCACATATAAAGTGATATCATATGATATTTGTCTTTGTCTGACTTAATTCACTTAGTATGATAATCTCTAGGTCCATCCATGTTGCTGCAAATGGCATTGTTTCATTCTTTTTTATGGCTGAGTAATATTCCACACTTGAAGAACCCCTATCCTAGGATGATGATTCTTAAACTTGGGTGCATATAAAAATACTTCAGATACTTCTAAAATCTTTTTTTTTTTTTTTTTTTTTTTTTTGCGGTCCTCAGGCCTCTCACTGCCATGGCCTCTCCCACCGCGTAGCACAGGCTCTGGACGCGCAGGCTCAGTGGCCATGGCTCACAGGCCCAGCCACTCCGCGGCCTGTGGGATCCTCCCAGACTGGGGCACGAACCCATGTCCCCTGCATCGGCAGGCGGACTCCCAACCACTGCGCCACCAGGGAAGCCCAGATACTTCTAAAATCTTGATGTTTAGGTCATATCCTAGACAAATTTGCATCAGAATATCTGGGTGGGATCCAGGCAACTCTGCTACAGATTGTTCTAAGTAAAGTTCCTGACTTATGGGGCTCAGAGGCTAAAATGACAATTAATTTGTAGTCAATCATGTTTCCTAATTGTTTTGGTATATGCCTGTCCCCCCAAATAGACATCAAGCTTCTTGAGGACAGGGACCTTGTTTCCTTTCTGATGTCCCTTCTGATCTCCTGCCCAGAGTAGTGTTCATCAAATGTTTGCTGCTTCTTGCTTGAGGGTAGTGAGGCCTCAGTGATTACTTTGGGTAATCACTATGAGAATCACTATGAGAAAATGACTGGGAAAAAGAGAGCTCAACAATTGTGGGTTTAAATGTGTTTTAAAATACTCAGAATGATCTAAGCAATGATCATCAGAGTCTAGTAACGTCACAAATATACACACAAAGACCAGCTGGGCAGGAGCTGCCTTTTGATGGAAGCAGAGACCACCACCTATGAAATAGTCTTGTGGAAAAGCCAGACAGGAATCAAATGAGTCTGGACCCAACTACCACTTTACAGGAAAGACAGGGGCAGAGGAAGATGTTAAACACCACCACAGGGATGCAGTTAACAAAATCCAGTATGTGGAAAACCATGTAAGACAAACAGTGCAATTTCTTTAGCAATAATGGCAACTGCAAGGGAAAAATAAAGGAGGAGGAACATGTAGATTAAAAATGATGTAGGAGGGCTTTCCTGGTGGCGCAGTGGTTGAGAGTCCGCCTGCCGATGCAGGGGACGCAGATTCGTGCCCCAGTCCGGGAAGATCCCACATGCCTTGGAGTGGCTGGGCCCGTGAGCCATGGCCGCTGAGCCTGCGTGTCCGGAGCCTGTGCTCCACAACGGGAGAGGCCACAGCAGTGAGAGGCCTGTGTACTGAAAAAAAAATGATGTAGGAGACATATCTCCCAAGTGCAATGTGTGGACCAGTCACATTAAAAAGTATATGAGGTGATTTGGGAAATAAATATGAATACTGCATGGATAATTCAATGAAAATAAAGAATTACTGTCATTTTTTTCCAGATGTGACAGTAATATTGTGGTTGTGTTAAAAAGAAAGGCCTTTGAAACCAAGAAGGGCCCTGTAGGATTCCTGGGCACAGAGGCCTTTCGGTGTCCCCCGTTTCTTGTTTGTAGGGAATAGGTTTCAGCCTCCATGACCTTCCCTGCATTCCAAAGGGCAGGTTCAAACAGTTGCTAATTAGGGAAGAGAGAGGATGCAGAGACAAGGGAGGAGCAGTCAAGAAACAATAGTGCAGCCTTGGGGTAGAGTCCTGGTTCCACCTCAAGGGATACACATAACAATATCTTTGAGCTCTTCTGCAGAACTCTTCATTCCAGAGAGAAGGTCACAGTTTGATAACCTCTAGATCCACAGAAGCTAATTAGGAGACCACCTGAGGCCAGATTAAAGGAATGCAGGCCTGCACACACCCTGATCCTCACCAGTAACCCCACCCTTGAACCATTGCTATAAAACTCCTCACCAAATTCCCCTGGGTTGGGACACAGTTTTGAGGGCATGAGCCCCCTGGGTCCCCCTTTGTCTGGCAAAGTAATAAAGCTTTTTTTTTTCTTTTCTACTTCACCCAAAACTCTGCCTCTGAGATTCAATGTGGCACCAGTGCACAGAGGCCAAGGTTTCAGCATCACCTTTACCCAAAAGAACTGAAAACAGTGTCTTGAAGATATGTTTGTACAACGATGTTCCCAGCAGTATTATTCACAGTAACTAAAATGTGGAAGCAACCCCGCTGTCCACCAGTGGACGAATGGATAAGCAAAATGTGGTGCCTCTGTAGTCATACGGAGGAATATTATTGAGCCTTAAAAAGAATGGAAATTCTTACATATCCTACAACAGGGATGAAACTTGAGGACATTATGCAATAAACAAGTCACGAAAAGACAAATACTATATGATTCCACTTAACATGAGGCATTTAGAGTAGCTAAAAATCATAGAGACAGAAAGTAGAACGGTGGTATCTGGGGCTGGGGGGAAGGGAATGGAGAGTTATTGTTAAACGGGTACTGAGTTTCTGTTTTATAAGATGAAAAGAACTGTGGAGATGGATGGTGGTGATGGCTGCACACCACTGTGAACGTATTAAATACCACTAAACTATATACTTAAAGGCAGTTAAGATGGTACATTTTATATTTAAGTATATTTTACCACAATAAAAAAAATGGGGGAAAAAAGAAAGAGGGCTTATCTTTTAGAGTCACCTACTGAAATATTTACAGATGGATTGATATGGGGTGTGGGATTTGTGTCAGCATGATCCAGTGTATGTGTCTGGGGTAGTGGATAGAAATAGAGGCAGAAAATTGGCCATGAGTTAGCTGGTAACCATTGAAGCTGGGTGATGGTTATGTTGAGGGAAGTCATTCTACTACAGACCACTTTTGTATACAAATTTATATACAATTTTTGTATAAATTTCCATAGTATAACATTTAACCACTTTTCAGGATGAATAAAGGAATGGGCTCTTTAAAAAGCTTCTGGCCAAAGCCAGGCTTAAAAACTTTTGGAAGCCTGATAAAGTGGTTAATGGGTAATCCCAAGCAACTCATTGCAAAGTGAGCTTTATACCGCAGTTGGCTTCAAAAGTGGGGAATTAGAGTTGGAGAAGCAGGTCAAATGGAAAGAAAATCTCTGGACTGGAAAAGAACTCTCAGGGATTTTGTCCAGACCAGGGGCAGATGCCAAGTGTCCCTCTCAACTGGGACGGAGCTGAATGGAAGCTCGAAGAGTCACATGTCACAGAAAGCAGTTCTCAGTCACGCAAAGGGTGTCCAGAACTGAGGCCTTTTCTGTGACTAGTAACTTGGTCATTATATGATTAGAGGAAGTTGCTTTTCAGTTAATACCAAGAGTGGTCGAAATCATCATGGGGCAAGTTACTAGGCACTGCCAAACCACTAGATGGGAGGGTCTCCTTTTAGGATCTGGAAAGGGCTGAAAACTGAGAGACCTGAACTCTAGTTCCATCCTCAGATGGAAATAAGTTATAACCCCCACTGGCCCTGCCCTGGCTAGCAAGTATATCAGTGGCTCTCACCTTAGCTGCAAGGATCATCTGGGAACTTTCAACAAATTCCAACATCCAGGCTGACTCCAGACTGACATCAGAATCTAGGGGCCTGGCGGAGGAGCTTCAAGATGGTGGAAGAGTAAGACGCGAAGATCACCTTCCTCCCCACAAATACATCAGAAATACATCTACATGTGGAACAATTCCTACAAAACACCTACTGAACGCTGGCAGAAGACCTCAGACCTCCCAAAAGGCAAGAAACTCCCCACGTACCTGGGTAGAGTAAAAGAAAAAACAGAGACAAAAGAATAGGGACGGCAGCTGCACCTTGGGGAGGGAGCTGTAAAGGAGGAAAGGTTTCCACACGCTAGAAGCCCCTTCGCGGGCGGAGACTGTGGGTGGCAGAGGGGGGAAGCTTCAGAGCCGCAGAGGAGAGCGCAGCCACAGGGGTGTGGAGGGCAAAGCGAAGAGATTCCCGCACAGAGGATCGGTGCCGACCAGCACTCCCCAGCCTGAGAGGCTTGTCTGCTCACCCGCCGGGGCGGGCGAGGCTAGGAGCTGAGGCTTGGGCTTCGGTCCAATCCCAGGGAGAGGACTGGGGTTGGCGGCGTGAACACAGCCTGAAGGGGGCTAGTGCACCACAGCTAGCCGGGTGGGGGTCCGGGAAAATGTCTGGAGCTGCCGAAGAGGCAAGAGACTTTTTCTTCCCTCTTTGTTTCCTGGTGCGCGAGGAGAGCCCCGCATCCTTACCCCTCCCTACCCCCGGCCTGAGTGAGCCAGAGCCCCCGAATCAGCGGCTCCTTTAACTCCGTCGTCCTGTCTGAGCGAAGAACAGATGACCTCAGGCGACCTACATGGAGAGGCGGGTCCAAATCCAAAGCTGAACCCTGGAAGCTGTGTGAACAACGAAGAGAAAGGGAAATTTCTCCCAGCAGCCTCAGGAGCAGCGGATTAAATCTCCACAATCAACTTGACGTACCCTGCATCTGTGGAATACATGAATAGACCACGAATCATCCCAAATTGAGGAGGTGGACTTTGGGAGCAACGATATATATATATATTTCCCCTTTTTCTCTTCTTGTGAGTGTGTATGTGTATGCTTCTGTGTGTGATTTTGTCTGTATAGCTTTGCTTTTACCATTTGTCCTAGGGTTCTGTCTGTCCGTTTTTCTTTTTACTATTATTACTTAAAAAATTTTTTTTCTTAATAAGTATATTTTATTTTACTAACTTTATTTTATTTTACTTTATTTTATCTTCTTTCTTTCTCTCTTTTTTTCCCCCCTTTTATTCTGAGCCATGTGGAGAACAGGCTCTTGTGCTCCAGCCAGGCATCAGGGCTGTTCCACTTGAGGTGGGAGAGCCAAGTTCAGGAAACTGGTCCACAAGAGACCTCCCAGCTCCAGCTAATACCAAACGGTGAAAATCTGCCAGAGATCTCCATTTCAACACCAACACCCAGCTCCACTCAATGACCAGCAAGCTACAGTGTAGGACACCCTACGGCAAACAACTAGCAAGACAGGAACACAACCCCATCCATTACCACAGAGGCTGCCTAAAATCATAATAAGGCTGCAGACACCCTAAAACACACCACCAGATGTGGACCTGCCCACCAGAAAGACAAGATCCAGCCTCATCCACCAGAACACAGGCACTAGTCCCCTCCACCAGGAAGCCTACACAACCCACTGAACCAACCTTAGCCACTGGGGACAGACACCAAAAACAATGGAAACTACAAACCTGCAGCCTGCGAAAAGGAGACCCCAAACAAAGTAACTTAAGCAAAATGAGAAGACAGAGAAACACACAGCAGATGAAGGAGCAAGGCAAAAACCCACCAGACCAAACAAATGAAGAGGAAATAGGCAGTCTACCTGAAAAAGAATTCAGAATAATGATAGTAAAGGTGGTCCAAAATCTTGGAAATAGAATGGAGAAAATACAATAAACATTTAACAAGGACCTAGAAGAACTAAAGAGCAAACAAACAGAGATGAACAAGACAATAAATGAAATTAAAAATTCTCTAGAAGGGATCAATAGAAGAATAACTGAGGCAGAAGAATGGATAAGTGACCTGGAAGATAAAAGAGTGGAAATAACTACTGCAGAGAAGAATAAAGAAAAAAGAATGAAAAGAATTGAGGACAGTCTCAGAGACCTCTGGGACAAGGTTAAATGCACCAACATTCGAATTATAGGTGTCCCAGAAGAAGAAGAGAAAAAGAAAGGGACTGAGAAAATATTTGAAGAGATTATAGTCGAAAACTTCCCTAATATAGGAAAGGAAATAGTTAATCAAGTCCAGGAAGCACAGAGAGTCCCATACAGGATAAATCCAAGGAGAAATACACCAAGACACATATTAATCAAACTGTCAAAAATTAAATACAAAGAACAAATATTAAAAACAGCATGGGAAAAACAACAAGTAACACATAAAGGAATCCCCATAAGGTTAACAGCTGATCTTTCAGCAGAAACTCTGCAAGCCAGAAGGGAGTGGCAGGACATATTTAAAGTGATGAAAGAGAAAAACCTACAAACAAGATTACTCTACCCAGCAAGGATCTCATTCAGATTTGAGGGAGAAATTAAAAGCTTTACAGAGAAGCAAAAGCTAAGAGAATTCAGCACCACCAAACCAGCTTTACAACAAATGCTAAAGTAACTTCTCTAGGCAGGAAACACAAGAGAAGGAAAAGGCCTACAATAATCAACCTAAAGCAATTAAGAAAATAGGAATAGGAACATACATATCAATAATTACCTTAAATGTAAATAGATTAAATGCTCCAACCAAAAGACATAGACTGGCTGAATGGATACAAAAACAAGACCCATATACATGCTGTCTACAAGAGACCACTTCAGACCTAGGGACACATACAGACTGAAAGTGAGGGGATGGAAAAAGATATTCCATGCAAATGGAAACCAAAAGAAAGCTGGAGTAGCAATTCTCATATCAGACAAAATAGACTTTAAAACAAAGACTATTACAAGAGACAAAGAAGGACACTACATAATGATCAAGGGATCGATCCAAGAAGAAGATATAACAATTGTAAATATTTATGCACCCAACAGAGGAGCACCTCAATACATAAGGCAAATACTAACAGCCATAATAGGGGAAATCTACAGTAACACAATCATAGTAGGGGACTTTAACACTCCACTTTCACCAATGGACAGATCATCCAAAATGAAAATAAATAAAGAAACACAAGCTTTAAATGATACATTAAACAAGATGGACTTAATTGATATTTATAGGACATTCCATCCAAAAACAACAGAACACACATTCTTCTCAAGTGCTCATGGAACATTCTCCAGGATAGATCATATCTTGGGTCACAAATCAAGCCTTGCTAAATTTAAGAAAATTGAAATCGTATCACGTATCTTTTCCGGCCACAATGGTATGAGACTAGATATCAATTACAGGAAAAGATCTGTAAGATCTTCTTTGAGGAGATAAACAAAATTGATAAACCATTAGCCAGACTCATCAAGAAAAAGAAGGGGAAGACTCAAATTAATAGGATTAGAAATGAAAAAGGAGAAGTAACAACTGACACTGCAGAAACACAAAAGATCATGAGAGATTACTACAAGCAACTCTATGCCAATACAATGGACAACCTAGAAGAAATGGACAAATTATTAGAAAAGCACAACCTGCCAAGACTAAATCAGGAAGAAATAGAAAATATGAACAGACCAATCACAAGCACTGAAATTGAAACTGTGATTAAACATCTTCCAATAAACAAAAGCCCAGGACCAGATGGCTTCACAGACAAATTCTATCAAACATTTAGAGAAGAGCTGACACCTATCCTTCTCAAACTCTTCCAAAATATAGCAGAGGGAAGAACACTCCCAAACTCATCCTACGAGGCCACCATCACCTTGATACCAAAACCAGACAAGGATGTCACAAGGAAACAAAACTACAGGCCAATATCACTGATGAACATAGATGCAAAAATCCTCAACAAAATACTAGCCAACAGAATTCAACACGACATTAAAAAGATCATACACCATGATCAAGTGGAGTTTATTCCAGGAATGCAAGGATTCTTCAATATATGCAAATCAATCAATGTGATAAACCATATTAACAAATTGAAGGAGAAAAGCCATATGATCATCTCAATAGATGCAGAGAAAGCTTTTGACAAAATTCAACACCAATTTATGATAAAAACCCTGCAGAAAGTAGGCATGGAGGGAACTTTCCTCAACATAATAAAGGCCATATAGGACAAACCCACAGCCAACATCGTCCTCAATGATGAAAAACTGAAAGCATTTCCACTAAGATCAGGAACAAGACAAGGTTGCCCACTCTTACCACTCTTATTGAACATAGTTTTGGAAGTTCTAGCCACAGCAATCAGAGAAGAAAAAGAAATAAAAGGAATCCAAATCGGAAAAGAAGAAATAAAGCTGTCACTGTTTGCAGATGACATGATACTATACGTAGAGAATCCTAAAGATGCTACCAGAAAACTACTAGAGCTAATCAATGAATTTGGTAAAGTAGCAGGATACAAACTTAATGCACAGAAATCTCTGGCATTCCTATACACTAATGATGAAAAATCTGAAAGTGAAATCAAGAAAACACTCCCATTTACCATTGCAACAAAAAGAATAAAATATCTAGGAATAAACCTACCTAAGGACACAAAAGACCTGTATGCAGAAAATTATAAGACACTGATGAAAGAAATTAAAGATGATACAAATAGATGGAGAGGTATACCATGTTCTTGGATTGGAAGAATTAACATTGTGAAAATGACTCTACTACCCAAAGCAATCTACAGATTCAATGCAATCCCTATCAAACTACCACTGGCATTTTGCACAGAACTAGAACAAAAAATTTCACAATTTGTATGGAAACACAAAACACCCTGAATAGCCAAAGCAATCTTGAGAAGGAAAAACGGAGCTGGAGGAATCAGGCTCCCAGACTTCAGACTATACTACAAAGCTACAGTAATCAAGACAGTATAGTACTGGTACAAAAACAGAAAGATAGACAATGGAACAGGATAGAAAGCCCAGAGATAAACCCACGCACATATGGACACCTTATCTTTGATAAAGGAGGCAGGAATGTACAGTGGAGAAAGGACAGCCTCTTCAATAAGTGGTGCTGGGTAAACTGGACAGATACAAGTAAAAGTATGAGATTAGATCACTCCCGAACACCATACACAAAAATAAGCTCAAAATTTATTAAACACCTAAATGTAAGGCAAGAAACTATCAAACTTTTAGAGGAAAACGTAGGCAGAACACTCTGTGACATAAATCACAGCAAGATCCTTTCTGACCCCCCTCCTACAGAAATGGAAATAAAAACAAAAATAAACAAATGGGACCTAATGAAACTTCAAAGCTATTGCACAGCAAAGGAAACCATAAACAAGGCCAAAAGACAATCCTCAGAAAGGGAGAAAATATTTGCAAATGAAGCAACTGACAAAGGATTCATCTCCAAAATTTATAAGCAGTTCACGCAGCTCAATAACAACAAAAAAATAAAACCTAATTCAAAAACGGGCAGAAGACCTAAATAGACATTTCTCCAAAGAAGATATGTAGATTGCCAACAAACACATGAAAGAATGCTCAACATCACCAATAATTAGAGAAATGCAAATTAAAACTACAATGAGATATCATCTCACACCAGTCAGAATGGCCATCATCAAAAAATCTAGAAACAATAAATGCTGGAGAGGGTGTGAAGAAAAGGGGACACTCTTGCACTATTGGTGGGAATGTGAATTGGTACACCCACTATGGAGAACAGTATGGAGGTTCCTTAAAAAACTAAAAATAGAACTACCATATGACCCAGCAATCCCACTACTGGGCATATACCCTGAGAAAACCATAATTCAAAAGGAGTCATGTACCGAAATGTTCATTGCAGCTCTATTTACAATAGTCCAGAGATGGAAACAACCTAAGTGTCCATCATTGGATGAATGGATAAAGAAGATGTGGCACATATATACAATGGAATATTACTCAACCATAAAAAGAAATGAAACTGAGTTATTTGTAGTGAGGTGATGGACCTAGGGACTGTCATACAGAGTGAAGTAAGTCAGAAAGTGAAAAACAAATACCGTATGCTAACACATATATATGGAATTTAAGAAAAACAAATGTCATGAAGAACCTAGGGGTAAGACAGGAATAAAGGCACAGACCTACTAGAGAATGGACTTGAGGATATGGGGAGGGGGAAGGGTAAGCTGTGACAAAGTGAGAAAGAGGCATGGACATATATACACTACCAAACGTAAGGTAGATAGCTAGTGGGAAGCAGCCGCATAGCACAGGGAGATCAGCTCCGTGCTTTGTAACCACCTGGAGGGGTGAGATAGGGTGGATGGGAGGGAGGGAGTCACAAGAGGGAAGAGATATGGGAACATATGTATATGTATAACTGATTCACTTGGTTTTGTTATAAAGCAGAAACTGACACGCCATTGTAAAGCAACTATACCCTAATAAAGATGTTAAAAAAAAAAAAAAGAATCTAGGAGCCTGAGAAACAATACTTTTTAAAAGGAAGACACAGGTCTTTGAGAAAACAAAGCAATGAGCGGACCATTATGTGTGGTTAGATAAGAGTAAAATCTGGAATCTATATCTATATCTGTGTCTAAATCTAAATCTATATCTATTTCCAAATATGTATCTATATCTAAATCTATATCTAAATCTATATATCCATATCTAAATCTATATCTATATCTATGGCAATTAGAGTGAAGGTCCCTTCCTTCTGCACTTATTTTGCGTATCAATATCATTAAATTATATGTGGCTAATTTCTTTGCAAAAATTACTCTTAGGACACCCTGATTTAAATATTTTTTTAAAATTTAGTTTCCTATACCATGCAACCTTTAATGATAAGTTTATGTTGCCTCTCAACACTTGTTTTAAGACTTAGAACTGTATGAATTTATTTCTCAGATGAAGTTAAGTTTACTCACCTAAAAGTTGTAACGTACATACCCACACTGTGTTAATTCTCTATCTACGTAGGCTCATTGACTTTTATTCTGTTACTCTTCCATGCCCACCCTATCATCCATCATCCTAAGACTTGACTTCCATGTATTAGTTACAAAGCATCAAGACAGTGTTTTCACTTTCTGCCTGAGGCTTGTTTGTAATAAATTTTGTGATACTAACAGATTCATTTCTTAAAAGTAATGTGAAAGTCAGTTTATCCTCATTATCCAGCAAAGCTCTCTAACTCCACATTGAGTCATATCAGTGCCCTGAATTTTCCAGCAGAAACCAAAGGCCAGTGTTAATTCTCTTATGGGGCAGTGAAGAACTGTCCTAGAGATACCGGGGAACCATCAGATACTCCCTAGGTTCAGTCTTTGACAGAGGAACCAAGAGATGATTTACAGGAGGAAAGTTTTTCAAAAGACGAACTCCTAAGCAAATTCTTGCCCATTCCTACAATTTATTTGGCAAATTCATGCTACATGATGACAAACACATGCATTAAAATATGTATGTGAAATAATGTAAAAAGTTATTTATACAACTGATTAAAACTACACATATGGTGTGTATGTTTGAAAGGGAGCAGGACCCTGTGGGGCCCTCCTGGGTACAAATTCTTTCTGTGTCCCCCGTTTCTTGTTTGAAGGAAATAAGCTTCATTCAGCCTCCTTGACCTTCCCAGAGTTCTGAAGAGCAGATTCAAACAATTGTTTATAAGGGAAGGGAAAGAATGCAGAAACTAAGGAGGATCAGTCAAGAAACAGTAAGTGCAGCCAGTGGGGCAGGGTCCTGGTTCCTCCTCAAAGAATATACATAATAATATCTTTGAGTTCTGTAGGAACTAAAGCTGCCGCCACCCAGGTGGGGGATGGTAACTTCAGGCTGAGCACAAGATTCCTGGAACACTGCCCTGTTACCTTACCACCAACCAATCAAAAGAAAGTCAGCACACAGTGGAAGATAATGAAGACTGACATCCTCCCCAAATGATTCTCCCTTTAAAAACTTTCATGGTCAAAACAAAAACAAACAAACAAAAAATTTTCATGGTTGAGCAGAATCTTTGGAGCTGGCTTTTGGACAGGAGTCTGCCATCTCCCCAGGTTGCTGGTCTCCTGAATAAAGCAAACTTTCTGTTCCTACCAGCACTTGTCTCTTGAGCATTGGCTTTCAAGTGGTGAGCAGCCAAATCTGAGTTCAGTAATATGTTCACAAACCAAACTTGACAGTGAATTTAAAAGACTGTTAAGCATGCAAGACTGAGCAAGCAGGCATGGGTCAACATCCATATGCAGGAGTTTAGAAGGTACAAAGAGGGGCTGACGGCACCAGAAAGGCCCCACAGGCCTCTTGGGGTATCCACTCCAGACTAGACTCAGAAATTTGTCCTTTTATTGTCCCAGAGATGATTAGGTCCAGGGATATTGACTAACACTAACCAAGTTCACAAGGGTTGATGTATAAACCCAAAGGCCAATTTATTTAATTTACAATGAGATTTACAACAGTTATAAGGGTTAGTCATTCTCATCTTCTAGCCCTTGCATTCTCTCCTTATAGGCAGCCATACATGGAAAATCAAATTATCATCAGAAAATTACAGAATCAGAATGAGGCACATTAGCAAAGTGATTCAAATGTTTAATAGACTCAGAATAAGATGTCTGGAATCCTCCATCCCTGGAAATGAGATTTGCCTGGGCCTGGGACTAGAGAGGTGGAGACCTCTTAGATTGTTATGGAATGAACCCATGAACTTCCATGGCTAACTCCCTGTGATTGAAAGTCTTTCCTCTTGCTAACCTAGGAGTCTCCTCTAAGGACCTTTAGTTATGCAGTGCGATTTGGGCATTACTGGAGAACCACTTCTTCCCAAAAAGTGTACCCAGTAGTGCAGCTGGCAGGGATGGGGCAGAGGTGTGGCATTCCCAGAGCTGTGGAGAATTGAATGGGGTGGGGAGGGCTTGCTCCCAGCTCATGCATTTGGTGAACACACATTATGTCTTCATTCAGGGGTAAGGAGGACCCCGCGGCTAAGTGAATGCCATCAGACAAAGCTACTGGCAAATTCTGAACTGGCTCCTTCAGGGAAGACTTCTGGAGGCAAACTTCTCTGAGGGCTACTTGTCTGTGTGTCCAGAGGGCATTTGTAACTACCTAATGGGCCTGTCATTTATAGACTTGTCAGTCTCCCTCAGAATCTGCCAGCACCTTCTCCTCACTGTCCCTCAGGAGATACACCCTCCTACACCTGGATGTTCTCTCTTCCACCTCTGCTGTTCAGGGCCTAATTCAAAGGCTACCTCCTTTATGACAAAGCTCCCCCAGGGGCCCAGCTTGCAGAGACCACTCCTTCCTCTGACTCCCATGCACTTTGTCACATGCACGATAATACTGACAATGGTTAAAGCTTACTGAATACCTTCTATGTGCCAGACGCTATGCTAAGCACTTTACATATATTATATGCTTCAATCCGCAGATCTATCGCCGAGGTAGGTCTGTCACTACTCTCATTGTGTAGGTAAGGAGACCCTTTGAGGATGAGGAGGCTGCCCAAGATCAAGCAGCTTATAAGAGACAGGGTGTCAGGACAAGTCTTTTGACAGAGAGCCATGTTTGCACCACTTCCCACGTACTACCCTGGTTTTTAGGTATCTGCGTGTATGAGCACACGTCTGCCTATTACACTAGATTGGGGTGGGAAAACCATGCCCTACAGCTTAAAAGCACACCACAGCCTGTTTTTATATGGCCAGCTAGCTAAGAATGGTTTTTAAATGTTTAAAAGGTTGCGATAAAAAGAAGGAGAAGAAGAACGCAGAGGAAGAAGAGATCATATATGAGCAAAAAGCCTGAAACACTGTCCGTTTGGCCCTTAACAGATACGTTTGTTGACACCTGAACCAGACGATAAGCATTCTGAGAACAGATTCATACTTTACTCCTTTTAATTCTCCCACAGGACCTAACACAGCATCCCCTAAAACGTTTTTAGAATGAAAGAAGAAAGGTGTGGTGGATAAGACAAACTTTCCAAAGTTCTCCTAGATCCACAGGTTAGAGCTTCCCCTTTTCCACTACCCTAGGGATTGGTGTGGTGTTGTAGTGACATCCGCTGGTGTCTATTACAAAGACAGGGCATGACCTCTGAGGTGCCTGTCCAAGAGGGGGATGGTTTTGCAAAACTCCACCACCTATACTCTCATGGGCAACTTGAAGAATGCTAAAAGTTCTGGTTGGCATGAGAAGCACAACAGCGGCCAATGCATAAAGTGCATAGTTTTACTATTACATACGTGTAAAAGATATGTTTGGAGTGTCTGCTCTGCTGCCATCCATACCGATGTAGTCTCCAGGCTATGGCCGGCCCTTCCATACTTCTCCGTAACTCTGATCTGGGGCACAATGATGGGACAACCAAAGTTGGGCAAATTAGATTATCTCTGAAGAATTAGAAATTGGTGGATTGAGGAACACATTCTGGGATGGTCCCTTGAGTAGAGTAGATGTAAGCGTAGAGGCTGAGGAATGGCCTAGGGCAGGGACACGTGGAAGAAGCTGGCTGCAGAAGGGTAAAAAAAGATACCCAGAGAGAGGCAGAGACCAGAAGCAGAAAAAGAGAACAGCTTGGCTTCCCAGGCCCAGGCCTTGAGAGATCTGACTGTCCCTGGGTACCATGAGGTCACCGTGTGTTCTGCTGCTGCTCCCTCTTTTTGCATAAGTTAGCTTGAATGGGCTTCTGTTACTTGCAGCCTAAAATATCCTGACAATGACAGTGGCTTTCTCTTTCCCTTGGGCAGCATGCACAGGTTCTGACAGTTCACTTGAGCTTGGGCTGTAGTTGCAGAGCTAGACATATCAGATGGGGGTGGGAGGGGCTCTTGACTTTAGCATAAAGAATTCCTGCCAGAGGAGCTCTCCTCATTGAACTAGCCTTACTATCACACTCTCTGGCCAGCTAATCTAACCTTACCGTACTCAGTCCACTGTGTGAGGCCTTGCATCACGGCCTGGCTGTCACTATGGTTGTGGACTGGTGCTTCCCCAACCTGACTGCAGACCCTTTGAAGGTGGCCACTCCTGGTCTGCTAGGCCTCATGCAGACCTGCCCTGGCTGTGCTAACTGTAAGTGATCACTAAGTCCCTGGGGGATGAATGACCCTAGCACAGTCCCCATCCTGTGTTCACACAACTCACAGGTGAGAGTGCTGGCTAGAATCAGGGACTTTGAGGCCTGGGGGAACCATGCCCACTTCTACCTGGGACTTGGTCCAGGTTCTGATTCATATAAAATCACATTTTCCCTCCTGGTATTTATCCGAAGAAATAAAAACACTAATTAGAAAAGATATACGCACCCTTATGTTCATTACAACATTATTTACAATAGCCAAGTTATGGAGGTGTCCATCAACAGATGAATGGATAAAATATATATATGTATACACATATATATTCCATTATATATGGAATATTAGCCATAAAAAAATGAAATCTTCCCGTTTGTGACGTGGATGGACCTAGAGGCTTTTATGCTAAGTGAAATAAGTCAGAGAAAGACAAATACTGTATGATTTTATTTATAGATGGAACCTAAAAAACAAAACAAAAGAACAGACCTAATAAAACAGATGCAGAGTCATAGATACAGAGAACAAACAGGTGGTTTCCAGAGGAGAGGGGGCTGAGGGAAGGAGAAAAATAGGTGAGAGAGACTCAGGTACAACCTTTCAGTTGCAAAATACATGAGTCACAGATATGAAACGTACAGTGTGGGGAATATAGTCAAAAGCTATATAATAACTTTGTATGGTGACAGATGGTAACTAGATTTATTGTGGTCATTATTTTGAAATGTAGAGAAATATTGAATCACTATGTTGTGTAACAGGAACTAACATAGTGTTGTAGGTCAATTATACTTCAAAATCCAACAAACAAACATAGTAAAAGAGATCAAATTTGTGGTTACCAGAGGTGGCGGTGGGGGTAGGGAGAATTGGATGAAAGTGGTCAAAAGTACAAACTCCCAGTTATAAGATACATAAGTCCGAAGGCTGTGATGTACACATGCTAAATATAATGAACACAGCTGTGTGTTATACAGGAGAGCTGTGAAGGGAGTAAATCCTGAGTTCTCATCACAAGGAAAACCATTTTTCTTCTATTTCTTTAGCTTTGTATGAAATGATGGATGCTCACTAAACTTACTGTGGTAATCATCTCATGATGGGTATAAGTCAAAGCATTATGCTCTACACCTTCAACTTATTCAGGGCTGTATGTCCGATATCAGTATTTGACTAGAGGAGAGAGAAGGAAAGACCATGCTAGATACTGGATGTGAAAGTAGCTTGACAATGATGAATAGTATGATTATTCGAGCCGGTAGATAAGCATCGTCAGAGTCAGACAACCTTAAAATCTTTCCTCTGACCATAAATCTCCACGCATGGCTCCACTATGGCCAGGGTCTGGGGCTGCTTACCTGCCTCAGAACCACGTGGCCATCTGCATCTCCTCCAGTCAGCTCTTCCACTCTGCTCTCTCTTCAAATGAGAGATAGTGTGGGAATTATCAGCTCAGAACTCTCAACTCCTGCTCAGAGCCCCCAGACCTTGCTGCAACTTCCCTGCCCCCTGCTCCCCCGGGCCTGTCACAGGGCACAGGTGTGGGCCTTTCTGGCTGGGCGAGCCCCCACACTGTGCCCAGGGCCCTACACCCTCCATCCAGCAGGCCCTCTCTCCCTCTTGCATCTTTAAACCACTCTCTTTCATCTGGCCCCTTTCCATCAGCACTCAATTCACTCTCATCTTTCTCAAAAAAAAAAAAAAGCCTCCCTTGACCCCATGTTCGCCTTGAGAGACTCCTGCCCTTCACAGACAAGCACATTAGAAGAACTGTCCAAGAGAACCCACCTTGGTCCTCCTGACTCTCTCCTCCACCCTCTGTCCCCTTCCCTCTCCCGAGACCATTGTGTCCCTCCATCCTGTGGATACTCTTCAGTTCTTCCCCTACTTTTTGGCCACTCCCCATCTTGCCCCTGTTTGCTGGACACAGCACTCTTCTCATTCCCCTCCTACCTCTCTGGTTGCCCCTTCTCAGTATCGATTGTGGGTTCTGCTTCCTTTGCCCATCCCTCAAACTTTAGTGTTCTAGGGGGCTCTGTCCTGGGTGCTCTCCTCATTTCACAGATCTTGGGGGGCAACCTTATCCTTTTCTTTGGGTTTGATTTCCATCTAGATGCGAATGACTCACAAATCTATGCTTCTCCACTGAGCTCCAGGTCTCTGTGTCTACATGGTGATCTGCTGGGTATCTCCACTTGGAGTTTCCTTAAACATAACATGTTCAAAACTCATCATCAACCTCCCCCAAAGAAAACAAAGCAAAATACCCAACACAACAAAACCTTACTATTCCTCTTGTGTTTCCTAAATTGATACCACAAGTTACCCACTTGCTCAAGCCGGAAACCTGGGCATCTCCTTCTTGACTATCCTTCTCTCC